>NC_089825.1:24907995-25520592 GCF_035046505.1 Tiliqua scincoides
CCAAAATCTAAAACGGACAGTAAAATGCAATTAGAAACCAATAAACAAACATGCAGGGATTAAAAAGCACAGACACAACTGAATGAAAAGGTCTTGTTTACCTACCTCAATGCTCATAATGAGGGAGCCAGTTGGGCCTTGCAGGCAGGATGCGCGATAGTGTTAAGAATTAATCAATTACAGTTACAGCCTACTGAGCAATATCGCAGATCTGCCTCATCAATATGAAGGGAAAGTAATACCTTTAACTGAGTAATAATTTCTTGGTGAAAGAATATACAAGTTTATAAACTGCGTCAGCAGGGCCAATGTAGTCATCAAGACCAACCTTGCCTGTCTCCCAATGGCAAAAGCATCTATACTGCCACATACAACCTTGCACACAATCTGGGCCACAACATACCACAGCCAGACAGAAACTATATAGCAGGTTAAGTACCCATCCTTTCCCTTTTCATAAAGGCATATGCTGCATCCAGGGCAGGGCAGCCTGAGTGCAAATTGGGGGTAAGTAAAAAACATGCACATTTACTCTCACACAAGCCCGCCTCAGACATACACCACCTATTTTGGTGGCGTCAAGAGAGAAAAGGAACGGGGAGGATTGAAATGGAGTGAATAATTTCCAGTATATGCCATTGCCGCCACATCCACTCCCTCCCACCTCATCCCTGCCCCAGTTCCTCCTACCTCCTTGCCTAGTTATGCCCCAGTTCTCCAACTCCCTCTTGCTCCCAGGGAGGGCATGCCCCCCCCAAACTGTCCAGCAGCAGGAAAGGGCTCCCACTGGGCTAAGGAGCAAAATCAGGAAGGGGAACACCCACCGGGCGGGGCACTGGCAAGATTGGCTGGAATGGGAGTCCAGGTCTACCCAGCTGGTAGATCTAGGATCCAAATCCAGGTGGGAGCCCATGTCTGCCAGCTGGGTAGACCTGGAACCTGGGACCTGGGCTCCTGCTCAGACTTGGCCCATTCCAGCCAATGGCTCAGGCACCAGCCCAGGTCTACCAGTTGGTAGATCTGGGCTCCAAGTTCATGTGGGAGCCCAGGTCTACCCACCTGGTTGATCTGGGCTTTGGAGTTGGTAGTGATCATGCCCCCCCCAACACAGGATTTGCCCCTACCTATCCCCACTCACCCCCTTCTCCCATTTTCAGAGTCCAGCAGGGGTTGTGGGCTCCAGCAGTGAAGCTGTGGTGCCACTGTCTCTTGCAGCAGTACTTGCAGAATGGCCACTGATGGAATGCTGAGCACACTATCAGTGGCCATTTTATGACAATAGAAGACTCTTCCCATCCTCCTGACAGCCCAATCCTGGATTGGATTGGGCTGACTGTGTCTGAAGATCAAAGACTTCCAGCTGCCTCAACTGAGTGAGCTAAGCTACATATTGCAGGAGAAGAAAGCTTCAAAACAGCCATCTGCAAAGGGAATTCAAATCAGTAGACCAGATAATTATTTACAAATACCATTTTTCTTGCAAGCATGACCCCAATTTTAGCAACATATACTTTAGACTGGCATTGACAACATAAATGACATTTTCGTTGAAAGGGGGAAATATCCAAGGTTACACGCTAAGTGTGTCCGTTTCACTGCCATCTTTAATAAAAATGTCAATTTAATCATTTTTATATACTATAATGCACACAAGTGTTGTTATTATTTTAGTGCTGTAAAACATATAAAAGGTCTTGCAACAGTTTAAATTCCTTCACACATTTTCTTGTCCCTTTCCATGACCTCACCATGAACATCACAACAATGATTGCAAAATAGATACAGAGCATCTTTACTGCATCTGTTACCTCAATTGCTAGTTGGATCACCCAGCATTTTTCTCTTTTCTTTTCACCGCTCTCATTTGGATTTAAAAGCAGAGTAAATATATTCAGCAGGTAATTGCAAGGAGGTCATTTTTCAAAGATTAGCTGGAGAGGCACAATGCACAGTGTAGTCAATAGGATTTGCATGATTAGATATAGTTAGGATGTAAACGAAAGATTCTTCTGTACTATATGGCTCTTTTTTTTCAAACGTATCTCCAGAATTCTTCCAAAAACAGCACAACATAAACTGGAAGTGCTACCCTTGGATATAGGAGACTTGAGCTCAATTCCCATTGGCTCATGGTCTGGCTATGGGGAAGCCGGTCTCTCTCAGCCTCAGTTTCTCATATGTAAAACAGAAGAATGATGTACAGCCTACATAGTTGTAGTAAATGCAGTTCAAACAATCAGAAGGTGCTTCAAGTTAAATATGTCTTACGAGTCCAATCCAGTTCTAGCCAACCTGATGCAAATCACATTGAGTTCTGCTCATTGTCCTGCTGAATGAGACCAAAGACTCCATATATGAAATTTGAGTGGTTACGTATTGTGCAGATAAAGCAAGCAGGCTGAAATCACTTTAGGTTTCAGTACTCCAAGGATATATCTACAACATACTTAGGCTGCGTTCTTGAGGAAAATATGAGGAAGTGACATTTCTAGCATGCTATGAGCAGGCTTCCAGCACGATTAATTTAAAAATGGAAGTCAAATAGTGCTGAACATACTTTGGTGTGTTTTTGTAATGCTTAACAATTGCCTCTAGTCATTAAGGGTACCGTAACGTTATTCACCTCTGTATGATCCCTTTACAATCTCAAGAATGGAGGGTTCTTTGTGTGCAAGTTCAAAAACCCCTCCTTCACTGTCGCCCTACTTGCTGTTCAAACAGGTTACAATCAGTTGTTTTCTTGGAGCAGAGCCATAAGATAACATAGCTAAATAGAGGGGACCATCTTTTCCAGCTCCGAGTTCGCTTGGCAAAATTATAGCATGGCTAGCATGCTAGAACCTTAAAAATGAATGCGCCCGTAGCATGCTAGAAGCTTTTAAAAAAAAGCCTTTAACTGACATAGGGTGCAATTCTAACAGCACCCTGGGCCAATGCAAGTCCCTTGCATTAGTACAAGAGGGTCACAAAAGTGCCATAATGCACTCTTGTGCCAACTTAAGAGAAGGGACCCGCTCAGCCAGCCTAACGGGTGAGTCCGCGCAGGCCAAACTAGGCTGTAACGGGGATCGGGGGTGTGTGGGGAGATTGAGAGGGAAGCATTTTGGGGCAGGATAGGGCGGGTGGCAGGCAGGCCCATGGGCAGACAGGAGGTAAGCGGGGGCAGGGCCAGGATCCGGCACTTGTGCCGAATCCTAACGCCATTCCCAGGCAACCTGGGGCAACTCCAGGCTGCTCAAACCTGCACCACCTCTTTAGGTGGCACAGATCCAAGCAGCCCCATTGAGGCTGCTGCAGCATGACATGGGGTAAGGGGAAACAATTCCCCTTGCCTCAAGCTGCACTAATTTCAGCTCCAGCCCTGCCTTGGATGTGGTGCAGGCCCGCTGGCCTGCCTGTTCCAGGACAGGTTAGCATTGGGCTGTTAGTAGTCCTTTCCTCGCCCCAAAGAAACCCTGGGAACTGTAGTTCTAAGAGAAGTGCTGGGGACAAGCATATGAAACTGGTCCACGTTGTTCAGTATTGCCTGGATCGTCAGCTCTCCGGGGTTTCAGACAGGCTTTCATCATTCCTATCTGGAGCAATCCTATATTGCTAGGATTGATCCAGGACTTTTTGCAAACAAAATGCTCTACCACTGAGCTACGGCCCTTCTCCAAACAAAGAATTCTCGGCACCTTCATACTTCCCATTTTCCTAATTATAAGGCATTGTTTTAAAATATAAGGTTCCTAGAGGGCTTCAACAGAAAGACATTATCACTGTATTCATATCTTTCCCCCAAAGTGTGAAGGCAATATGTGGCCAGGGACAGCAGAAACATGCAGTCAAGTCTCATTCCCCATTCTAGTCTATCCCCCCACCCACTGTCCCCAAAGAGAGAAAATAGCCACACAATTTGGAATGCTTAAACTCCAAATCACATAGATACAGGTCATGCCTCATTATCCATGGGAGTGCTGTTCTGGAACCTCCAGTGGATTAAAAAAAAAAAAAAGATCAATGGATAAAATCAGTGGAAAAATAGCTTTAAAGACCCGCTTCCAGGTTCCTTGCTCTTCCGTTGTTACCCCAGAATGCATCGGTATAGACACTATGCTGCATTCAGCCACTAGATGGGGTGAATAAAGGAATGAAATTATAATTATCTAACAGCATGACTATTGGAAATAGGATTTTGGTGCCTTTTTCCCTTGTTACAAGGCAATTAACGGTGGACTTCTATATCAGTGGTGAGTCAAATCAGTGGATAGCAAGGTCCCACCTGCACTCTCTTTCCAGAAGAATGTTTCTTCAGGCAAAGAATCTTCCTGGGGCAAGTGGGGGGGGGGGAATAAAGTTAGAAAAAGTGTGATGTGGGAGAGCATGCTCCCCCTGCCCCCAACTACATATTGCCTTCACACACTGGAATAATGTATGAATAGAACTTATATAACTGAGGAAAACAACCAAACCAGGAATGGATATGAGCAGTAAGGGTTTGTCTTCAAAGTTTTGTTTCGTTAGGAAATTAATTCAAAAATCCTTTGAGTGCCGGCGTTGGAGTGAAATCTATATTTCAAAACAGTTGAATGACATTTTTGCAGGCATCCTTCGAAATTAGCAGTCGGCGAGACAGCTTCATTGTCAAGCTCTGTCAGTATTTTCGAGGCGCTAAACCGCGCTGTACTTTTATAGACACACAAATCCTCTCTTGCTGAGAGGTCATGTAAATGGCACTTGAGGGTGCTGCGGGAAGATTGCTGCGATTTTTCTTTTGGCAATGTCTGAGAAGAAGTCATACAAACAGCTACAAACCTATCCACGGCACTTTGAACATTTTATCATATAGACAGGGTCTGAATGGCTAAATATTGCAAACATCTGTTTTTAATGCACAGGTATATTGGGAGGAAAAAGACATATTTACTACATTAGAACTTAGTCCCCTTTTATTACTGCGTACTCTTCCACGGAGCCTTGCACTCACCAACATCTCCGCAAACACATTCCTGCATGAATGGGCTTCTCCATTCACTTCAGCAGAGAAGGCAGCTACATGAACAATCTCCCATCAGAACTTATTGAGTCTTCCGACTAATAAATCACACTCGGGAGACCTGAGGCAGATGGAATGGACATTGGAGGATTCAGAACTCCAGACAATAACTCTGTGAAATACGGATTAATGAAACGTGAGATTCACTGGGGCAAGAAACAAGAGTGCAGGCAAAAAAAAGTGGAAACAGGACCACATCATGTGGTGGGCTCTAGGTACTTTTGCCTTTAGGGCAAATCCCGTCCCACCACAATAATACCAATATTAAAAATTCTTTTTGATGTAACTTTAAATATGTCAACATTTTATTTGTTGTTTTAGGCAAAATTGAATAGATTTTCATGGACCCTAGAAGTACATTTTTTTCCTTTCTGAATTTAAAAGATATTTACAACCTAATCTTATTGTAGCAATGTGCTGGTGCACCAGCACTAGTAATCACAAACGTGCCATAAAGCATGTGCCATAAAGCCAGCTCTGAGTAGGCAGCGCAGGGTGGAAGGCCTATGCCATCTCACCAGCATTGAATTCACATTGCTGGTGCTGGTAAGTTCAGTGATAAGCAGTGCAGAGGTGGAGGAAGGGTGGATGGAGGTGGGGCAGTGTTGCAGGGCAAGGAGAGGGTAGGAGGGGAAGTTCAGGTTCTAGATAGGGTGGAGTCAACAGAGGAGGCCTCCATGTGTCCTAACCCCATTCCAGACCTGAAAGCCCTACATGGGACTTCTCAGATTTGCACCAGCAATTTAACTGTCACAGATCTGAGTAGCCCCATTTGGCAGGCTGGGGCTTGAACAAATGTTCCCTTACCCCAACCTGCTGAAACCCAGCGCTGGATACAGCATGGACCACGTGGCCCCGCTACGCCAGCACTGAACAGGATTGGACAGCCCAACATTTTCATAGGTCCCTAAAAGTATCATGGGCCCCAGGCACTGTGCCTAATGGATTAGTTGGCCCTGGCTGGAGATCCCAATATTGGAAGAGCCCTTTGACCCTTAGCAATCCAGGCAGCTGCCTTGTCTCATGCCATTCCCCTTTTTGAATACCACTCTGGAGCTCCAATTCTTGAACTGAATGCCTCTGTACTGCCTTTCCTTCCTCTTTCATTCTGTTTTCCAACCTCACTCTGGTTACCAAAAATACCACCTCCCTCCTGGATATTATCATGATCTACTGCAGCATTCTCAAGAAGTCCAATGGTGCATAGTTTATATTCCACAAATAGTCCCAGTTGGTGCTTTGTCTTAAATTTTCCACCCCTTTAGCATCCCCACAATTCATTTTGTTTTGCCCGATGTCTCTTAGTAAACTTCATGGAAGTCACCTCTTTATATTCACATCCACTGGCTCATAGGTGCTTATTATCAAGTACCTCAAACTTGTTTCTTGTTTCGACCTACCTATTCAGGTAGCTGAAGTTCAGATACTAACGCAATGATCAAAGCACAGACACGAACATCTCACTCACTTCACTGAAGAGAACTGCAGGTCAGTGAGGTGTATTTGATCTGGTGTCTTTTGATTAGGAGAATATAAACCTGGCTGACCGTCCCCATCTAAGGCCTGAGTAAAACTCCTGGTGGACCATGGTGTGCACTTAAGACAGTCACTTTTTCTCAGTTTTTAACCTACCTTGTAAGGTCGTTGTGACAAAAACATAAGAAGAGACCCATATAGGCTGCTTTGAAATTCTTCAAAAAAAAGGCAGGCTATAAGTACAACAAAGGAAAGAAGGAATAAAATGATCCTGTTCGCCCCAGATGATACTTCTTGCCTAAATCAGAAGATCTGTGCACTTCTAGAAGTGGCTCCTGTGCAGTTCTTTTTGAGTGTCAAATGAAAGCAGGGCTAGATTTATGCACAAGCTAGGTAAGCTACAGCTTAGAGTCTCACATTATAAGGGGCCTCTGCTGTAGATTAAAAGTTTTTATATATGCTAATTAAGAAATCATAAAGAGAATATAGTACGTTAACATGAAAGTACTTCATCATGCAAACAGGGTTAGTGCCAGATATATATGTTTAATGAGTTTGTTGTACCTTTGCCTATGAACATATGGAAATCTAAAGTTTTAATATATCTGCTCTCTTGGTACTTTCTGTTAGAATAATAGAATAATTAGAATAATACACTTTTTTGGTAACATTATGCAATTAGGTAGGGTTGCCGACTCCGACAGGAAGCTTTCCTAGAGAATTTTTTTCCCAACCTGATGCAATGTTTGAAATTCCTGTAGACCCTGACAAAAGATCCAGGATTGCATTTAGTGATCACCTGGATGGAAGGTAGGGTAGGCAACTTGATTTAGCTTTGAGGCCCAGCATAGCTTAATCCAGCACTGAAAGAAAGACTAGTGAGTAGCTCATGTTTCTGCACCCTCACTGATTCAATTTGCCACAGGGATAGGACTGATAATCTAGTAGGGGACAAGGACCAGATTCAGACCTCTTCTGCTCCCTACCAGCTGGCCCCGTGACCACAGAAGCATGCAAGGCTATTGCTGACACTTGCACATGTGCAGCTGCGGCTCCATCTTTGATCAGTCTTTCAGCCTGGGAAGCTATGTCTACAGCAGTGGTTCTCACACATTTAGCACTGGGACCCACTTTTTAGAATGAGGATCTGTAAGAACCCACCGGAAGTGATGTCATGATCGGAAGTGACATTATCAAGCAGGAAAAGTTTTAACCATCCTAGGCTGTAATCCTACCCACACCTACCCAGGAATAAGTCCCAGTTATGATCATTGTTAAAAGAATATACATAGTAGCTTGTTAAATGTACAGGTGTGTAACATATCCCCAAATGCAGTCACATAGCATGGTAGCATCAAGTCTAATAGATTTCAATATTTTATTTTTAATGAATGGGGACCCATCTGAAATTGGCTCATGACCCACCTAGTAGGTCCCAATGCACAGTTTGAGAAACACTGGTCTACAGCAGGGGTGCTCAAACCCCGGCCCGGGGGCCACCTGCGGCCCTCAGGGGCTCCCAATTCAGCCCTAGGGGAGCTCCCAGTCTCCAATGAGCCTCCGGCCCTCCGGAGACTTGCTGGAGTCCGTACTGGCCCGATGCAACTGCTCTCAGCATGAGGACAGCTGTTCGACTTCTCTCCTGAGCTGTGGAATGAGGGCTCCCTGCACTACTTGCTCTTCTACGTCTGTGATGCAGCAGTGGCAGCGAAGGAAAGGCTAGCCTTGCTTTGTGCCTTTTATAGGCCTTGAGCTACTGCAAGACCTTCATTCATTCATATAAATTCAATCTCTAATAAATTCATTTTTGTAAATTTATTCAAATTTTAAATGCAAATTAATTCATTTTTCCCCGGCCCCCAACACAGTGTCAGAGAGATGATGTGGCCCTCCTGCTAAAATGTTTGAACACCCCTGGTCTACAGTATCTATCTGCAAACTCCTATCCTCATTCAGGGACGGCCCATCCATCCCATCCATGAGGCCTACTGAAATAGTTGCCTCGGGCAGAAGGGGACCTATTTGCCTTCGCTGCTTCTCTTTCTCCTTCTGCTCCCTGGATTGGAAAAAGAAGGGGGGCAGAGAACAGAAGAAATGTGGAGGGGAGGAGAATGCTGATTTAGAACATTGGAGGGGGGAGCAGAGGCTGAAACATCATCAGGGGACAGGGGCAGCATTTGAGGCGGCATCAAGAGGTCTTGGTTCAGCTTCTCATTCAGGATGCTTTGGGACCTTACTCTGGAAATCTGAATCAAAATTGCACTTTGGTTATGAAACCTTTAGCTTGTTTTAGGACAAGTTACTGAAAAACGAACGTTAGGGCTCAATCCTATGCTCAGCCAGCCTGCATGACACAGTGCATCTCACAGGCTGGCTGGGGACCAAGCAGTGATGGAGAGGTAAGTAAGGAAATTTTTTCTTACCTACTCTGCAGCTCCCTGGTCCCTAATGGCCTAGCCTCTTTCCCTTTAAGGGGCAGGGGGAGTGAGGAGGCAGCCCCAGTAGGGGCTTGGCTGCACTCACCAGAGCCTCCTGTAGCCTCCCAGGAGTGCAGGGAGCCCTGCACAACTGTCTGCAGGGTTCCCTGAAGCTTTAGAAGTGAAAGTGGAGCGATCGCGCCGCGACGCCACAAAACCGATAGTGGAGCATGATCGCTCCACTTTCACCTCTAAAGCTTCGGGGAGCCCTGCAGAAGGTTGTACAGGGCTCCCCGCAGCCCCAGGAGGCTGCAGGAAGCTCTGGTAAGTACATACAAGCCCCTGCAGCCCCCTGAGCAGCAAAATCCTGGGGATTGCGTCACCACCTTCCCCCCATCCCTGCAAGGACTTAGAGCGGCACAAACTCTTCCAGAGAGTTTGAAAACTGCTGGCCTAGCCAGATCAACCCCGGTTCTTTCGCTGGCATTAATCCAGTAGGTCCAGCAGTGTGTCAGACCAGACCTAGTAGGATCTTGGCAACCACTGCTAAGATCCTCCACCTCCTGCCCAGCCGTCACCTGTCCACAGCCCACTCCCCACCCCATTCCGCCCCCACTCCTCCCTTTCACCAACTTGCTGGCATGGTAGACGATCTGGAAATAAGAACTAATTTTTCCTCTCATAGTTGCCTTGAAAGCCTCCCACTCATAAAAGCAAAACTCAGAATTTTTTTTTTCCAAAACAATTTCTCTTGGTTGACTCTTTGGATGATCTGGAGTCTGTTTGTGGCCATGTATGTCGCCTGGGCATCTGAACCCACACCAGCACCTTTCTGGAGCTGCTGCTGCTGCACTTGTGGCCCACAAGATGAGATGACGGATTGTGAGATCCATCCTGCCCATAGGATTGGGCTGTTAAATCAGCAACTGTATAAGGACAAATGAGATCCAGATTGTGAAGTAAAATGACACACTAGAAATAACTTGAGAGCCAGCAAGGAACGTTTCCTGTGAACCAAGAAATCTCTAACCAAAATCTCTTTTCAATAATGAACTTTTGATATTCACTCTCAGTCTTCCCCTTCTAATCTGTAATATGGGGATAATTTGATTTGATCCACAGGGCTGTTGTAAAAACGATGAAGTATTCTGAAGTATCCTGTGCATGAAACTTATGCACAGTCCCACCAGATGTTGCATCCAGAATTTTCCCTTTCTCAAGAGCAAGAAATGATCCACTTTGTGAAACTTTATTGGATTAAATATTATTAAATATTATTTGGGAATTGCATTCAAGGAAGGGAACATTTGAAAGCTCCTTCCTCTTGAGGAAGGGAATCCATGAATACATCATCATCCCTTCAGTACAACCAAGTGCCAAATTTGACAAAGACTGACATTATCTCTAATTCTAACTATTAAAGTCATCCCAAGCAAGCAATAATATTTTTTTGGTTATTCATTTAATACATTTTTATCTCATCTAATGAATATATTTCAAAGGCAGCCTCAAAAATCTAGATTCTAGATGGATATAAACCGTCCATGGACACCATTTGAAATATTACCATATCAAATTATCTTATTTCCAAACCTGCATTCAATTCTAATTTAAATATTTCTCAAAAAAATGTTGTGAATTGTCTATAGAGGGTAATTACACACTTCCTTAATTTGAGATCTTGTTCATTTCTAGTCTGTTTTGTTCAGCATTTCAGTAATGAAACTGGGTACTTCTTTTTTAAAAAAGAAAAAAGTTTGGAATCATAATATAAACTTCCCCCAATACACACACGCACATACAAAAAAAACAAAAAAAAAACCAAGGCACCAGTTTCCTTTAAATGAAAACTCTGACTCTGAAACAAATAACTAGAAGTAGTGGATTTAAAGAGAAGGGAAGAGAATAGGTTGAAGATATATTAAAAATGGACTGTGGAATAATTTCCCTAGGGAGAATCGGGGGGGAAAATGCATTCAAGAATCTCTTTCAGCCTGGAAAACGCTTTCTTGAGCAATCCCTAGCTAGGAAAAGAGTTGGGGGTCCTAATCCTGTGCTGGTGCATTAGCTATAGGAACATTGTGAGCATTTGACCAGAGCAGCTCAAAATATCAAATTTCCCTGCTCAAAATTTAGGAGCAGGAGCAGGTCAAACACAGTCCCGATTGCAGAGCTCCAGCGGGCTGCGTTTACCCAACCTTACAAGTTCCCTGCAGTTACTTTTTCAGGCTTGCCAGGGGATTGCAGGGAGATGAGAATTTGGACTCTTTATCATCCTCCTGTCTTCCTGTCAAGCCTGAAAAGGTGTGATCCAGACACAAAGAGGGGGAACGAAGCACAGCAGGAAGGCATAGGAGGAAAGAATCGGTTTTCTCCAAAAATTCACCACACTGCTCCCTTCAAGGAGTTTTAAGGTTAGAGCTCAACAGGGAGCCCTTCAGGGAACTTGATTCACTTGTGGGCTGAGCAGCCTCTTGCTTGGTCATCTCTACAATAGGCCCTGTTCATCTATCAGCCCAGCGTCCATGGTTTTGAACGTCCACAGATGCCAAAACCATGGCTGGAGGGCCTCAGAGGACCTTCCAAACATGACTGGAAATGGATTTTGGTTCTGTCCAGAAATGCTCTGAGGCATGAGGACACCACACATGGCCTCCCCAAGCCTCAGAGCATTTCTGGACAGAACCAAAATCCATTTCCAGTCATGTCAAGCCTGAAAAGGTGTGATCCAGACACAAAGGGGGACGAATCACAGCAGGAAGGCATAGGAGGAAAGAATCGGTCCGTTTCAGGACCCCCACGGATACCAAGACCCATGGATAATTCATGGAGGGGGACTAGCAAGGCACCACAGTAACTTACCAGGGAGCCACGCCTGGCTCTCTGGAGTTTGCACGTAGCCTCCCAGCTTCTTCAGATGCATCCGGGATGCGACATGGAAGTGTCTCCTGAAACGGACCCCCACAGATACTGAAGGCCCACTGTACTTAGCTGCAGCAACAATCTCCTATTTGAGACAAGTGGCCCAGCCAGGCCAACTTTACTTATCCTTATCTCATCTGAGCTTGGAAGCTAAGCAGGGTCAGGCCTGGTTAGTACTTGGATGGGAGACCGCCTGCGAATACCATAGTCTTTCGAGACTGAAGGTTGCCAACCAACCAAAAACCTCTATGCTCTCTTTTTCTTGCTTTTGCTGGTGCAACATTATGTCCGTTCCTTAAGAGAGATGCTGTAGAAAGGACTTTTTAAAATTCCATCTACCTGTCCAGCTTATCCATCCAGCTGCTGGATCCATTGCTGGCTCCTTGGGATAAGTGGAAGGAAAGGCATTTTTAATACTCAGGGAGCTTTTCTGGATTGTTGTCCATCAATATATTTAAAGAGCAGTTCCCTTTGGGCTTACTTCTCTCTGTTGGTGACAGAGGTGTGATGGGGAAGAGAGCTTTTAACACCTTCAAAATCAATCTAACTTACTTCAGGGGATTTATGCTCAGGATGGGAGCATTAATGCAAAACATATTATTTCTCTTTCAGAAATCTAACATGAGACAGGCTTGACTCCCCGCCCCGCCCCCCCCCCCAGAATACACTTTGCCCTTCTGCTTCCCACCCCAGTATATTTTCTGGTTCTGCCTCAATTTCTGTCAGCTCAGCAACTGTGATAGAAATAGATATCAGGATCCAAAGAACCCTGCAATGGGCGGAGTTTGTGTTGATGTTTGTGTTTTCTGAACTTCAGCTCCCTCCACCCAGTGGCGTCATGCAGAGAGTGCAGGCTGCACTGGGTGAGGCGCACTGGGGGGTGACACCACTACTGGCCAAAATTTTTAAAATCTTGGTATTTTTGAATAATGCCATCATGAATAATATCAACAGTTGTGTAATTTCATGCAGAATGCAATGAAACAAACCATGTTGAAATACCTCTATTCTAGCAAACGTTATAGCCCCCAAAAAACCAGCTGGGGCAGGGCAACAGTACATCACCATGCCCGCCACCTGGCATTTTCCCCACCCACTGCTTGGCCCTCCCAACACTGGCCTCCCGCACCAGGTGATGTAAACCCCAGCGATGCCACTGCCCCCACCACCATCCCATGCATACCATATGGCAAACTGTTTTTTGAAATGGAGGGGGACCTTCCATAACAGATCTTGAGACTGCATGGGGGTCTCTATGTCCTGGACAAGCGTGTCCTCATCAAATGCATCCCAGTAGTGAACATTTGAGTCAATTTTTTTTTGGCGGGGGACCTGGACATTTGTGTTTCAATATATGTATATTTATATATATGTATATTTATATTAGATTTAGTTTTTTATGTTTAAAACACAAAGGTAGAGTTAAGGCTGGGATAAGAGCCTTAGGATATATAACATGGGGTTTGTTGCCCAGTTATAGTTTTGCCCAGTTATACTGGAATGCAAATAACCAGGACACAAAAGAATCCCAGACACAAATGTCCAGGGACGCCAACGACTGGGATGCATTTGAACAGGACACAATCATTCAGGACACAAAGACCCTAGTACCAAGCGTTTTACCCATTTAGCTTGTGAGATTTCCTGCACCCTCTGGGAACAAGCTAGGGTTGAAAGAAGAACAAAAAAGAAAAAGCACACTATCTTCAAAAATGTATTTGGGAGTATGTGGATTTCCACAGCAGAGGCCTGGCTTCTAGAAAGCAACAGGTCAGCATAGAAAAGGGATGCAAAACATCACAGTCTCTCTCTTTCTATGCTTCTTGGGCAGGAATCATTGATTTCACATCCATAATTTACAACTAGCTGCAGTGATTCTACCAAATCTGGAGGCTTTGAAAAGTTAATGAGAACATTCTAAGCCTGCCACGTTGGGGATCTCCCAGCTTCTGGGCTGAGCTGCGGATTTCATTCCTCCTTCCTCCAATGGCCAGCCAACCGGTCTGTCTCTAAATTAGTCAATACACAAGAGAAGCCAAAAAGAAAACAGGTAGTGCTTGTACCTTATGCAATGCTCAGGTACAGCCTGAGACAGACTTTCATTCATTATAGCACAGTAAGTGAACACACAGGGACGGAACTCAATTCAGAAGCAACTGTGAGCTACATCTGAAGAAACTCACAGATAGAAGCATGTTGTTTACAACTCTAAGGTATATCTCTGATTTTTTGCACACAGGGGAAGACATCATGTGGGGCTTGATGAATTCATTGCACATACTTATAGCCACAATATAGAGCAGGGTACCTACAGTAGGACACAGCTAGGGGCTCTGATGGTTGTGATCATGATGAAGATGGATTTTTTTCCCCAGAAACCTACAGCTGGTCATCAGCACTTTGTTCTTCCACCTTCCTCACAGAGATCTCATTGGGATCCCGGTTTTTGGCAAGGAGTCACAAGTAGAGACATTCAAGTAGGGGCTTATTGTAGTCAAGAGTCATAGCCCAGTGGTCGAGCACATACTTTCCATCCAGAAGGTCTCAGGTTCAGCCCTTGACACCTCGATGTATGGCTGGGAAATTACCACTGGTAATTGTCAAAGGCAGCCTCATGTGACTGCAGTTCACATTAATTGCTTAAGGTGCAGGTGGGTAATCTCATTGTGACGAGGCCATGTGCCCAAATGTTCTGGATTTACTTGGGAGTCATGACTTCAAAGTGCAGCTTTCTCTGCCCTGGTTCTCCTATGAAGAAACAAAAACATTTGAGACCCACTTCACAGGGCAAACTGGGAGTACTGGACACATTTTAACAGCTGGAGAAACAGTTATAAAGTGGACCCGCACTATCTGCAGGTCCGGCACCCATTGATTTGACTTACTGCAGATGACAGTGGATACCAGGATCCATTTTTAAATGCCTTTTAAACAAACAAACAAAAGGCACAAAGATTTGGACTCCTACAATTTCGTGCCAAAAGCACTCTGTTTCCTATCCTCCATGGCTATTTTAAGGGCTTAAAGACCATCTTCTGGGTCACTTGGAGGTTCCTTAATCCTCCCCAGTGGCGTAGCTAGCGGGCAGCAGAGGCAGTCCGTCCTGGGTTCCACCCTAAGGAGGGGTGACACGACTACTGACCAAAACCTCTAAAATCGCAGTTGTTAGGAGTAATACCATCATGTTACATACCATTTGATGCATAATTTACTGTAGAATGCAATGAAACAAACTAGAGTGAAATTTCTCCATTGTAGCAAAAGTTATGACCAAAAAAACCAGAAAACAAAAATGTAGTTCGCTTATGTAACAAAAAATACAATTTCCTTATCTCAAAATGGACCAATGAGACTGATTTTTCAAAGAGCCAATGAGATGTTATTATAACAGAGAATGGAACCAATAAGGTTTTAGCAAGGTTTTAGTGAGAACTGACGACACGCTGATATACTGATGAGCTGACCCTAGGTGGCAGAGAGGAGTTGCTGTCAAGTGGAGCGTGGGAGGCGAAGGGCCAGAGAGAGGCCAGACCGGGAAGAAATCCAGCTGGAACGAGGAGTTCTATGAAAGACTAGAACTATTCAATTGTAAAAATCTCTAAGTGGGTTTAGAACAGCCTGCCTATGTAAACTGCTTTGGATTAAAGTCTGACGAGAAATCTGACAACCAAAGAAAGGTGGTATATAAATTCCTGTATAAATAAATTCCTCATATAAATAAGGTGACATCCTGGAGGGGGTGACACCAGGGGTGGATCTAGTGTTTATGTTTGGCGGGGACATGAGCATGACCTTAACTCCAGAGTTCCAATCAACCAGGTTGGTAGACCTGGGCTCTCATCCAGACTTGGAGCTCAGATCTACCTGCTGGGTAGATGTCTCTGAAGTGTTCCCCCCCCCCCCAAAAAAAAGTGTAAAGTGAGAATGCAACAAAATTCATTTTTGAAAACACATGTATCTTGCACACGCAGTCATGGGTTGGCAACCTTCAGTCTCGAAAGACTATGGTATAAGCCTACAGCACCCGGTATTCCAAGGTGGTCTCCCAACCAAGTACTAACCAGGCCTGACCCTGCTTAGCTTCCAAGATCAGACAAGATAGGGCATGTGCAGGGTAACAGTTGCTACACAGACTCAACATCGACTGTAGCTCCTTGTTATGTGTGCATTCAGCTGCTATGTTATGTGTGAATTCACCACAATACGTCCATCCCAGTCTGTCCTTTCACTCATAGCGTGTTGTCTGTCTCCTTCCTCCGCCCGCATTAGTTCCCAAGGCTCTGAAATTAATTTTTAAACCTTAACCTTCTCTCCAGTTATGGATGACCTTCCTCACTACAACTCGCAGATATTAATAAAGACACGGGCATATACAGGGCATAGTTCATTTTCTCTAGTAAACCTTGTGGAAACCGTGGCAAACAATTGCTGGCTTTTGTAGATATTGCTTGCTGTCTGAAAAGCTTTTCATAAAACCAAACACTGGAACAACATTAAGGGCAAAAAATAATCTTACCTTAATCAATACTATGACAAGCTCACTTCAGTAGCAAGTCCACCAGTCACAGGCCCCTCCTTCAAAGAAACAGCCACCTCTCTCCAGGGGCTGGGGGAGACAGATCACCGTCTATAATTGCTTCACATATACCCCAACAGAAACCTCTAGAGACTGTTCATTTTATCTGTTGTATACATTGTTAAACAGGCTTATGTCAGTTTTCTCTACAGTGATAAAGCGATGCTTAAATTCATTTAGACTAATACCATAGCAGGCGGCAATGTTGCAGAAACCATGCCTTTAAAATAAAGGCAAGATTTAGTAAAGGCTTGTGACAGCTCTCTTAGGCTAATCCCAATTATAGCAACATTTGCCTTACCACAAGTTTGTGACAACTCCGTAGAGGATACAGTATGTAGATGGTATCGATTCCGATGAAACAAAATCAGGGCTGTCAAAACCACTCACAGCAATTTGGTCAGGTCTTGCCCTTTACCAAAGCAAACATCCATTTTTCAAACCTTTTTTGCCCTCTCCCTCTCTCGGCTTTTGCAAGCTAATTTTTGGGCCGGCGCCTCCTGGCATTATGTCATGTCACTGTGATTGATGTGACTGGCTAATACCTGCCAGTGTTTACAGAAGTTGAAGGAACAGCCTTAATAGAGCAGCAGAGAAATTGGCGGCCATGGTGAGACATTCTTAAATAGGCAGTGTTTTGCCCTGCAATCTCAAGAGGAAGAGGGAAAGCCTCGATGTGAGAGACAACCACAACACAGCACGATTGCAGCAGCAACTTCTACAGTGGTAACACAAGTGCACAAATGAAAAAAAGGTTCCAAACCTTGTTTGAGTGCAGCATCTTTTCACAGCACCTGGAAGTACCTTTGATCCTATTTGGCCAGGTCTCGCATTAAAATAAATTGTCTTGAACCAAGAAGTCAACCCACATCTAGAAACAGGTTTCTGCTTATGGACTGGTTCACACAAACCTGTATATCTGTCTGCTTGAGGGCACAATCCAAACCCCTTATGTCAGTGCTTTCCAGTACTGACATAAGGGCAATGCAGCTTTGAGGTAAGGGAATAAACATTCCCTTACTTTGAAGAGGCCTCCGTGAGTGACACGCAACTGCAGGATGCACCACACATCCCACTGGCACCACTATGCCAGTGCTGGAAAGCGCTGACATAAGGGGTTAGGATTGTGCCCTGAATTGGGTAAAATGGTAGTATGGACAACTAAGGGCCCAAGCCTATCCAATTTTCCAGTGCTGGTGCAGTTGTACTAATGGGGCGTGCACTGCATCTTGTGGTGGGGAGGCAATCACAAAGGCCTCTTCAAAGTATGGAAACATTCAGTCCCTTACCTCAGGACTGCATTGTGGTTGCACCAGTGCTGGAAAATTGGATAGGATTGGGCCCTCAGTTAAGTATAGATCCTGGACAGGACAAACAGAATATGGACCAGAAACATCTCAAAGCCTGAACATCCACAAGTACTGGGGCGGCGGGGGAGGATAAGTAGAAATAATAAGAAAAATAACCAAAAAGTCGAATGCACAGACATGGGCAGATATCCTTGCAATAAAAGCAGCAAATATCAAAGCTGTCTTGATAGTGACGGGAAGGTACTGTCTGACAGATGGCAGAAAAAAAATTAACCAGAAGACCTTTGCAATCAAATTCCCTCTCGTTGAAAGATATATAGAGACACTGTAACAGGAAACCGGACAGTTTAGAAAGATCCACTCACAAGAAATAATGTTTGCTTTCCAAAATTCTCTCTAGAGTTAGAAAGGACAAGGTCTACATATTAAGGAATTCTGAAATTTCCTTCTTGCCCCTCACACTTCAAGGTGGGGCCTGCTCCTTATTCTCAGCAACAGTGGCTTGGCTCTTCCCAGAAATAACCAATAATTACAAAAAGGACAGCTAAATATTTCCACCATCTTTACTGTGACAGCATAACACGGGAATTGCATGTGCAATATTCCTCTATTTATTATTCATTTAATTCTGCCTTTATTATTTACTTTTAGAGAAAAATAAGCCAGAACAGTGGTTCTCAAAGTTTCTAGCACTGGGACCCACTTTTTAGAATGACAATCTGTCAGGACCCACCAGAAGTGCGATGTGATGGCCAGAAGTGACATCATCAAGCAAGAAAACCTTTTAACACTATATGATCAAATCAACTAATTAAGTAAATTAAAAGTTTACAATAAATTTAAAAATTATTTAAAATAAAGAACACTTCTAACTTTTCCAAGCAGTTGCTGATCTGTTAAAAAAAAATTCCCCAAACATCCCAATGGCTGCAATCCTAT
This sequence comes from Tiliqua scincoides, assembly GCF_035046505.1. Taxonomy (NCBI): domain Eukaryota; kingdom Metazoa; phylum Chordata; class Lepidosauria; order Squamata; family Scincidae; genus Tiliqua; species Tiliqua scincoides. The sequence continues at coordinate 24,926,674 of NC_089825.1, forward strand.
CCACACTTAACAAAGAGCAAGCCCCACTGACTATCATTGTTAAAAGCATATACATAGTAGCCAGTTCAAACTACAGATCTGGAACATTTCCCCAAATGCAGTCATATACCATGATAGTATCAAGTCTAATAGATTAAAAATAAAATACACATTGAAATGAATGGGGACTCACCTGAAATTGGCTCATGACCCGCCTAGTGTGTCCCAACCCACAGTTTGAGAAAAACTGGGCCAGCACAGTAGAGGAAATGTCACTTTGTCCGCTCGTGGTTCAGGACACATCTACAGAACAGATTTAGAGCCCAATCCTAAACAGTGCGCGCCAGCTCACCACCAGCGCGCACTACTGCAAATGTGCTGTAAAGCACGTTTGTGAGCCCTCAGCGCTGGTGCTAGTGCAGCACCAGCCAGCAGTGAGCTAGAGCTGGTGGAAAGCCAGTGTCCCGCTGTTTGACAGTCACCCAAACCACAAGGTGGGGGTGTGGGGGGGAGTGGGGCAGGAGGAGGGTGAAACTGGTGGAACTCAGTTCCACCAGATCCTGAGCTCCATGTCCGGCACGAAGACTTTTGGTTTTGTGCCAGCCCAAGGGCTGCCGCAGAATCGAGTATGTCCATTGCAGGGCTACTTTCCTTACCCAAGAGAAAGGGACGAACGTCCCCTTCTCATGAGGAGCTGCCCGTGGCTGTCGGTGAGTTTAGGATGCTGCGGTAGCTATTTTCGGTGCCACAGCAGCCCACACACTTGGCAGCTTTTCTTCCATTGAGTAGTCTCTGGTGGAAGAAAATTGGTCCAACTATCTCTTTTTCCTTCTTCATTTTAACTTGCTCAAACAGAGCAATTAAAAAAATTTAATTCTGGAATGGGCAGACCCAGACGTGAGATTGTGCATATATTCAAGTGTAGTGGCAGATGTTTGCATGTGTATGATAGCAGCATTGGCAACAAGGTTTCAGACTGTAGAGTAATCCCAAAATTGCAGTCCATTTTCCCCTCCATCGTCATGACAAAGCAACAGCAATCTGTTTGTAGGAACCAGTTTTTCTTTGAAAGAGTGCAAGTTTACCGAGTGTGCAAAATCCAGGTTAACATCCAGCAACTGGTTTGTACACTGGGAATGGTACAATCTCAATAGCCACCCACCCAACAGCCAGTAAGTGCTGTGAGGGGCTTCCGAATGAAAAAGTGAGGATCAATAATAGCACTAATACTATAATCCCAGATTTTCTGCTTGCATTATTTGTCAGAGAAGCAGTGGAATTAAACAAAATTAGAATGAAGCTGTTTACAGACTGAAGGAACAGGGGACTCCAGGTACGGCGCAAACTGTTTTCTTGTTCTGCCAAATGGCAGTTGAGTATAAAAAATGACTCACTGTCAGCAGACAGTCTTCTTCCCCTCCTGAGATCAACATCATTCATTGTTTTATTGAGATAAACTGACAGGATATGCAGACTTGGGACTTTATTTTGCACATACTAAATTGCAAATCAAGGTGTTGTCAGGGGGGACTGGCAACAAAACAAAGAATTGGGATCTGACCAGCTCAATCAAATTTGCCTCAAAAAGCCTGGTTCGAAAGCATCCGCTGATTTAATATATTTCAGGTGAGCTTGATTGATATACTAGAAGCCAACAAATCTTCTACATGCATTGACTATTATTTATCACCTTTTCGCAATCATTGCCATCACCATGTTTTCGCAGCACTCAACTGTGAGCTTCATGGTCCACACAGTAAACTGTGAAGAAGGTTCTCTATCTTCCAAGCTGATTGACACTATTTATAGGGTGGGTTCACGGCGCATAAGGCCATCTGATGAAGCAGTCATCTGGTTCTCTGTTAGACCTCCAGGACTGTTTTGGGATAACTAAAGTATATGATACAATATTCATAGTTGTAATGCCAATGATCTTCACATTAACACTGTGCAGTAGGTTGGACATAGGACATAGGCTTGCCCAAGACAATACAACCAACTTCAATACTACATGGGCCCACTCAGCTTCATGGTTGCCAGCCTCCAAAGCTGAACATCAAAGGATCAAGAAAGCTACCTGATACTGATGTTCATCTATCTCAACATTATTGACAGTGATTGGCAGAAGTTGTCCAGTGTTTCAGACAGGAATCTTTCTCTGCTCTACCTAGCGATGCAAAGTTCCAGTACTACCTGGAACCTTTGGTAAGTAGAGCAGATACTATACTACTGAATTTCAATATCCAGGATTCTAATTGTTAGTCTGATCATAAAAAGAACCTGGGTGTGTTACTAAGGGCCCAATCCTATCCAGGTCTTACAGTGGTGGCACGTGAGATCTGCCAGCATAAGGCCCATGCAGCTGACACAGCAAGTGCTCCACTGTTCTGCAGGTTGCTACAACCAGTGCAAAGCCCCAGAGGCTAATGAAATCTGCAGGTCCTGAATCCACACATACAAGGGGCCCATTGTATTCGGTTCTGCTGTATTGACTGGCTTGATCAACATTTATTACTTTGATGGTGTTGTTTGTTGCTTTGTTAATTTCTTTTTTATTTAGTATCTTTAGATGCTCAACAATCACATTCGCCTTGCTAGCTCCACCATAAATCAATACACCATTTGAGGCATTTCAATTACAATTTGGGATCTATGGTCTTTTCTACAGGTACTCTAGCTGTTGGGGCATAAAAAGAATCAACTTCCAACACTCTCCAGGTCAAGGTTTCTAATAACCAAACTCAGACTGACCCTTGACCAGTTTTCAAGCAAACGCATGAAGCAAAGCAGAAGGAACACAAAATGTGTAAAAGGAACTGCTGTTCCTCAAGATGAGGCTCATTGCCCAGGCACCACCCAAAAATGGCAAGAGCTTGTCACTTCTTTGGGTAAGTGGGCCACGATTATTGAATGACAAACAGCAACAATAGCCATTTTTTCAGCAGGTCCTAACTGCATGAACTCCAGTCTCACCATTTCAGTGCAGGCACCTACCCTGGGAGAGTACCTCCCACTCAGACGCCTCCACCCTGGCTTGCAGCCAACATCCCCTTACAGCTATGTCATCTTCTCAATGCCAACCCCTAGAAAAGGGGTTGAGGCGGCCAACCTATTCAGCCTATCCCAAGCCACACAGCCTTTGAGAAAGACTTCGTGATTCAAATCTGAAGGGTCAACAGCCTCTATCCCTGAACGAGACAGCCTCTGGAGATCGGTACTGATTTTTCCTTGCTTAGTCATTCCCCAAACACATACATATATGGTGGTTGTATAATTTTATATACAGGTAAAACCTAATTATCCACAGATTTTTCACTGGTGGTTTTATCTCAATGTGATGAGAATGTCCCTTTAAATTAAAGGAAAAAGTCCTTTAACAATAGCCTCGCTTACCAATATAATGTGGGAGAGTGGTAGAAGGCAGACAATCTCTAGGCACTTAGAAAGGCTTCATTCCAAGACAAGCAACCTTCCCTTCTCCCTGGAGCACATGAAAGAATGCAAAGAATGCCTTCTCTCACAGGCACACGCACAGTCACATGGGGGAGGTGCCTTCATTCACCTTGTTCAGCAACTGAATGTAAGTCACCCCCCAGCTGGCAGCAACCTGCCATCAGAAAGAGAAAACAGTCTCCTTTGTATGAATGCCAGTGTTAGTTTCTTGCACAAGCCCCAGGTAAGGCTCAGTTTGGTTCACGATGAATCCAGAGGTTTGGTGTGTCTTGAGAATTAAAGTGGTGGTTGAACTTTCCACTTGTTCCTTGCAGCAGAGAGATGATGTGATCCCCTATTTGTGCACCTCACAAAAGCTGTAAGGCTCCTAAGCACTTTCCTGGAAGTAAGCCTTACTGAACACAATGGGACTTACTTCTGAGTACACAGGACTTACTTCTAGTAGACATGAATAGGATTGCACTGTAAAAGTGCAATAAGTACTTTCAACAAGTGCTTGCTATTTCAAAATATGAACTAACATTCCTTACTCACTTTAATAAAGAAAAAGATCCAATTTAATTAATTGAATTTGGTGTCACTGCGGAGGAGGGAGGGCCACAGAATCTTCTTTGCACTGGGTAGCAACTGGGTTAGCTATGCCACAGACAGTGATAGCTACCTTCCTGAAGACAGCCTACCAAGCCTAGCTGCACAGTTCTGTGTGTTGCTTTGGAAACCTGAGAATGAAGCACAGACAAAGGAGGTCTCTGGCTCACCCCTGGAGTCACAGATATGCATAGACTGGCCCCCAGGATTAGTGGACTCTGAGGGAATGCTTACACAATGATCAGGGCATGGCAAGCTGGGGGATCCTAACTAGATATGTTTCTGGGATTGGAGTTTATTGTTTGGGGATGCACAAGGGATGTTCTTTGGGTGTTCGTTTTCCCCAAACCCTTAAGGCAGTGGTTCTCGAACTTCTCCAGCCCACAGCTCCCCTGATCCTTGTGGCCATTGGCCCACAAAACCCCAAAATGGGGATGAAGGTGTTATACACTAGAAACAAAACAACAGCTGCCAGCACTGTGAGGCTGCAATCCTAACCACTTACCTGAGAGTAAGCCCAATTGAACAAAATAGGACTTACTTCTGAGTAGACCTGGTTAGGATTGTGCCCTGAGTTTGTTAGCAGCACACCTGGAGAGTTTTGGAAAGGGACATTTTTTCTTTCTTGACATTTATAAGGGGAGGGGAAGAATTTGTTTTGTGTGTATCTGCTAATTGCAAACTGATGTGAAACTGTTTGGTTGCAATCCTAACCTTTTGAGTAGACCTAGCTAGGACTGTGCCTTTTGTCTTATAATAGCAGCCAACATGGAAGTACCCCCCCCCAAAAAAAAGGAGGCAGGAGGAAAAAGGGGGATAGCTAAAAAGGAATGTGTATTTTTATTTTTATTTTTTAATTAAAATTTAATTTTTTAACAATTTTTGGAGACAAAGCTTGACTGATCAAGAGCAGCTTTTTTTTCCTTTTTGAAGGTGGACTAAAGGTGAAGATCCTTGGTTAAGCTGACACAGACCCCAAGCCTATGTAGGTCTACTCAGAAGTAAGTCCCATTTGACGCAAAGAAAGTGTGGATAGGATTGCAGCCACCCAGATCAAGATTACAACTCACTCCCAAAGTAGATGGGGCATGCTCAGACACATACACCCCAATATGCAGATTCCACCCCTATTCCCCCCCAGGCAAGACGGAGGAATGCAGGCTGTGGCATTTGGACACGCACATACACCCCAGAGCAGGCTGGGCTCCCTCCTTCCCATGCAGAGGAAAGCACTGCACTGCCTGTACTTACTAGTCAGGCTTCCCTCCCAGTTTGGAGCACGCCCTGTGCTGATGAGATGCAGCACCTCCACAGCTGCCCAGCCAGCCTTCTCTCCCACCTCCCCCCACCATTCTTCACAAGCCCTCCCCACCTCACACTGCCCCACCCACCTCATTCACAGCATCAGAAAAGCAGTGAGTAGGGAGGCAGCAGCTGAGCTCAGCAGCTATGGCCGTCTCTCTCCCCAAGATGCCCCTGGGGGTTAGCCATGCCTCCCTAGGGAGCCCAACACACAGATTGAACACCTCAGCCTTAAGGAATCTGATAAGGGTGTCTCTGATAAGGGTGGTCTGGTAGACCAGGTGGCACCACTATCTTGCACCCAGGATTCATTGTACCATAGTGATTGGTACTGGGAATCAACCTGGAACAATGACTGAGAAACAAATGTCCAGCAGTTCAGAATATAACCTCAGAGGAATACACAGAGAGCCCAAGTCTTTCTCATTCAGTTGGAAACCTGGACAAAGAAGCCACCCCCTCCCCATCAAAGATCACAAGGAGGAGCAAAGGGTCCTGTTAGGCCTCTGAGTGAAATCCCTTTGGCCTGCAGGAGACCTTCCAATCAGGGAACATAAGAGCAAGGCCCAGTGCAGGGACTCCAGAAAATAACAGGGCAATTTTGACAAATTTTATTTTTTGAAAAACAAAAATAAGCAGAGTACTTTTATCTCCATTTCAAATGAACACAGAAGAAATATTAGGAATTTTCCAAACATCAAGTATTCAAGGAAAACAAGGGACTCAACTTTTGTTGCCGAACTGAGCACAAAAACACTTTCAACGCTCCTAAGATGAATAAGGTTTCTTGCTTGAGTGCGTTCTCTGGTGGCTCATAAGATGACCACTCTGACTGAAGCTCTTTCCACACTGCTGGCACTTATAGGGTTTCTCCCCTGTGTGCATTCTCTCATGAAGCTTAAGATTACCATTCTGACTGAAGGTCTTTCCACACTTCTGGCACTTATAGGGTTTTTCCCCTGTGTGGGTTCTCTCATGGAGTTTAAGTTTATCACTCTGACTGAAGTTCTTTGCACACTCCTAGCACTTATAAGGTTTCTCCCCTGTGTGCATTCTCTCATGAAGCTTAAGATTACCATTCTGATTGAAGGTCTTTCCACACTCCTGGCACTTATAGGGCTTCTCCCCCGTGTGGGTTCTGTGATGGACTATAAGGTTCCTGCCCATACTGAAGTTCTTTCCACACTCCTGGCACTTATAGGGTTTCTCCCCTGTGTGGGTTTTGTGATGGAGTATAAGACTGCTGCTGACTCTGAAGCTTTTTCCACACTCCTGGCACTTATAGGGTTTCTCCCCTGTGTGAGTTCCCTGATGGAGCTTAAGACTACCATTCTGTTTGAAGGTCTTTCCACACTCCTGGCACTTACAGGGTTTCTCCCCTGTGTGGGTTCTCTGATGGATTTTAAATGCACTACTCCAACTGAAGCTCTTTCCACACTGCTGGCACTTATAAGGTTTATCCCCTGTGTGGTTTCTCTGGTGCTTCATGAGATTACTTCTCTGACTGAAGCTCTTTCCACACTGCTGGCACATATAGGGTTTCTCCCCTGTGTGGGTTCTGTGATGGATTTTAAATGCACTACTCCAACTGAAGCTCTTTCCACACTCTTGGCACTTATAGGGCTTCTCCCCTGTGTGGGCTCTTTGCTGTGCAAAATGAGTTTGCTTCCACTCTCTTCCAATTTGGTCCCAAAGTGATGCTGTTAGAATAAGAAATGAAATGGACTAAGAGACTCAAGGAAGAAACTGCAGCTAGTTGTGGACACCCCAAAAAGTGTTTTTTGCCTGACTAGAACTAGGGCCCAGAAATTCCACAGCCACTGCAAGGGGCTTCATCACTGTGGAGGATTTTTTGGTTGTTTTTGTTGTTAAAAACACACAACACTGCCATTTTCTGTTTAAAATACTGTATGTTATAAAAACACAAAGCACCACATTGTGGTGTTTAAAAAATTTCCAGATATTAAAATAGATTACTTTTCTATTTAGAAATACTGTGGCTGCATCTGCTAACACTCTATCACCTCCCTAGTACACTTTTAAAGGGTTTAAAATGAATGAAAATGAGAACTTGGCATAAGAACACCTGACTGCTTTCTGCCTTTCAGATCACAAAATCTGCAAAAAAAAAAACAGAACCATTTTCAAACACCCCTATCAATATGATGTTTTGCTTCTTTAGAGGTAAGGAATCCCTGAGAAATAAAGGACACAAGTAGAGAGGAAGAATAAGAAATAGTTCCAGATCTAGCCCGTCACTATCTTTTCCAGGCACTGCTATAGATACCAGGTGTGTTTTTCAGATACACATAAACATGTGCGTACAGGAGAAATTCATTTAGTATCTTAGGCCCCTGCGCAGTGGCCAGTGGCATAGCTCAGGGCCCAACCCTGAACAGTGTGCACTTGATTACCGCTAGAGCGCACTGTTGCAAACATGCCATAAGGCACTTTTGCGGGCCCTAGCACCAGGCGAGTGCCAGTGGTAGCTCAGCACTGGCCAGTGCTGGACTACCGCCAGGCAGCCACCAGACCTCCGCCATATGGTGGTTGCGCGGACCACCGAGCAGTGGAGAGGTAAGTGGAGGCATGGGGGAGGCAGTGAGGAACCACTCCAGCGAGGGGGAGGCGGGTGGAGGGTGGGGAGGAGGTATTATGGGGAGGCGGGGAGGAGGTGTTCCAGGGGAGGGAGCGGGGTGGGGAGGAAGGTAGGACCACCCAACAGGGAGGCTCTTGATTCACCACCGACCTTTTGGTTGGCGGTGAATCAAGGAGTCCCATTGCGGGACTGCTCTCTTTACCCAGGGGAAGAGGATAAAAGTCCCCTTCTCCTGAGGAGCTACCAGCAGCTGTCCAGAGTGTGCAGGAAGCAGCGGCAGCTATTTTCAGCGCCACTGCAGCCCTGCTCCCCAGGCAGCTCAGGACTGGGCTGTCAATGATTCAGAAGGAAGAGGGAAGGAAGAGGGAGGTGAAGGAGCAGCTAGTAAACTTTAACTCTGAAGATAATGTTACGAACTTAGAGAAAGGGATCAAAATCAAAAGGCAATTCAAGGTTTCTCAGCCTTTCGTCTGGCTAGGCCCTGAACATCAGTGGTTTGCTATCTATAGAGGAGAAAACAGAAAGGAGAAAAATCTTAAAAGGGAGAGAAAAGGAGAATATTGTGCAAACACAGATGCTGAACAGAAGGGGGAGAGAAGGATGAAGGCAAATTTGGAGGCTTACCCAGGGGGAGCTGGGGAAAAAAAAACCTGAGGCTACTTGTTGAGGTAAAAGCAATCGTGTTGGGCGAGGAGCCCCACACGAACGCTCAGGATCCAGTGGAGCAGAGCTCCTCCAGACCTGCCTCCCTCCCTCCCCTCGACGCACCTCCCCCGCCCTCTCCCCATCTCCCGCCTTCCCATCATGCCTCCTCCCCGCTCTCTGCCTACCTTTCCCTCCCAGGAACGCCTCCTCCCCGCCTCCCCCCACGCCTCGCTTGGCAGTCCATGTGACTGCTGAGTGGTGGAGCTTAGGCGCCCGCCCGGCACTAGTGCTGGACTAGCCAGTCCTGGACTAGCACGCGCACTCGCCCAGCGGTAAGCCTCGCAAACTTGTCTTATGGCACGTTTGCAACAGTGCGTGTTGAGTTGAGCCCTCAGGATTGGGCTCTCAGTTAATACACGTGCTCCGGAGATACATGCATTGTGAGGACAAAAAGGAGCAGGGATACCTGATGGGTACCTGTTCTTTGGTCACATGTTTATGCAATGCTTAAGAATGAGAATCCACTGATGACCACTGGCACATTCTCCACTAATCTGTTCACACACATGCTTCGGAGACACGTGCACAGCACATTTGCATACACCAAAAACAGGCATGTCTAAAGGCAGTGTTTGGTTGTGATGCACACACCTACATACTTTCACCATAAGACTAAAAGGAGATAGGACATCACTAGGATGCCATCCAGTTCCAGGGAGCTCATTTATTGAGATTAATACAAGAATTAAATCAATAAAATAAAATATAAAAAATCAATTATTTAATTATTCATTTTTATTATTCTATTATTCTTCACATTTTTAATTAACATTTTTATTATTTTAATTAATAAGACCATGGCCTAGGTTGGAGGCAGGTTTCTCCCATGTTATGCTACCTGTTTGCTGGGCTGCTGGGTCATCCCCTTCCATCCAGCTGTGAAGGATGCTGCTGCCTGGGCTGATAACCTTCCCCTGTAGCCTTTGATGGACTTTGAGAAGGGAGGGGGATAAACAGTATCCTCTTCCTCCTTCTCTACATAGGACCGCTTCCTTGAGTTAGTGCAGGGGTCGGCAACCTTAAACACTCAAAGAGCCATTTGGACCCATTTTCCGGAGGGGAAAAAAACCTCAGGAGCCACAAAACCCTTTTGACATCTAAAATGAAGATAATACTGCATATATAGTTTTTTTTTCACCTTTATGCTCTTATAGCTTTTAGTTAGTTTTGTCATGCATTCTTGTCCTGTGTTTTCAGGCGCCTGGACCTCTATGGTGTTTTGCCTGATTCTAAGGCCATTCTCTGCCTGGAGAATTAGGCCCACTTGAAGCAAATTAGCTCCCTTTCTTTCCCCCAACAAATGACCCTGGTTCTGCCCTGCAGTCCTGCTGGACCCCACCTCCAGGGTAGCTCGCCTGTTCAACCTGCAGAGGTCCTCTCTCCTGCCAGCAGCCTCCCACCACTACAGCAGACCCTGGGTCCTCAGCAGGTCTTGGGCACAGCAGCCACACACCAAACTCCAGTGTCTCCAGCAGTCCATTAGTCACAAAGTCAGTCAGAGCATCCAGGGCAGAGTCCAAAGTCAGTAAGCCAAGTCACAGTCCAAGATCAGATTCCAAAGTCAGTCAAATCAGTCAGAGTATCCAAGTCAAAGTCAATAAGCCCAGCCAGTCTCGTCTCATCTCCAACCTGCACTCCTTCTACAACCAACACCACCTTCCTCAGGTGCTCCTTATATCCCTGAGGGCCCTATTGCCTTCAAGTGGCTGCAGCTGTGCAGCACACTCTGCTGGATGCCCAGGCTTTACCCTTAAAGGGGCCACTGCTGACACCACATCTACCTCCTCACCAGATCTTCCAGGATTCCAATACATGGCAGTTATGACATCTGCTTATCTTACATGGATACTAAAGAACTCCCCACACCTTCCAGAGGCACCCTGCTGGAAGGAAAAAAAGGACACAGACTCCAGAGGTGGGGAAGAGAAGAAGCCAGAGCTGGGGAGGAAGGTGGGGGGGGGGGACCACAGGCCAGCTTCTGCCCTGCCTGCCTGCCTGCCTGCCCACCCGCCCTCAGGCTGCAACCCTCTCCACACTATCCTGGCCCCATTGGCTACAATGGGACTTCTGAGCAGACAAGTTGGTTGGAACTCTCAGACTGCAGTCCTCTCCACACTTTCCTGGGAGGAAGCCTCACTGACTACTTGTGAGTAGACCTGCATAGGAGGGGGCTGAGGCTGCAGCCCTCCACACCTTCCTGGGAGTAGCCCAGGGACTACATCGGGGCTTGCTCTCAAACAGACCTGCGCAGGCTCCCACTCACCCGTCCTTGCACTTGGCCTTGAGCAGGCTTCAAGGCTGCCATCCCAGGCACCCTTTCCTGGGAGTAAGCTTCATCCTCTGTAATGGGGCTTACAACTGAGTAGATACGCATAGGAGCAGGCTCCACGGCTGCAATCCCAGGCACCCTTTCCTGGGAGCAAGCTTCATCCACTGTAATGGGGCTTACTACTGAGTAGACACACAGGATGTCTCCTCTGCTGTAGAAGAAAAGCCTCTCCTTGTACTGAGTGGGGACCTGCTCAGGGAAAGGCGGGCTGCAAGGGCTTGAAATGGCTGAGGAGGAGGGCAGCTCAGGATTGGCTGGTGGTCAGCCAGTGAAGGGCCCTGAGCCATTCCAACAGAAAAAGCCAGGAGCCTGCTGGATGCTAATTGGCTGAGCCTGCTGGAGAGTTGGGGAAGGGAAAAACAGGAAGCTTAAGCCTGCAGAGCGGGTAAAATTGAAAAGGGAAACCAATGCAGGGCAGGTGGGGGTGAAGGGAGAGGAGGGCAGTGAGCTCAGGGGGCGGAGGGAAGCAGCCTGCACTCCCAACACAGGTGCCTCCTGTCACACTCTTTGCCACTTTCACCTGGAGGAGCCGCAGCAGACAGCTGAAAGAGCCACATGCGGCTCTAGAGCCACAGGTTGCCGACCCCTGAGTTAGTGCATCCTGCAGTGGCTATGAAGACAGAGTCCACAGCCTTGCATCCTCCCACTACCACCCCCATTGCTGGAACTAACGGAACCCATTATACTGGAGTTTGCCACAGAGGCATGTATGGTCCCAGTATAAAGAGCACAGGAGTAAAAGGAGCCCAGAACCTGCCCCCTTAATGTCCCTGTCAGCTAGGCAACCAGGAATCCTGTCTTAGGGGAGGCATAATTAGTCTCAGGACCCACTTGTGGTCCACCCCAGTCGTGGAACTCCACAGCCCCGCGCCTGGGGCAAAACTCTGCAACAGCGCCCCCCTCAGGAAGAAATCCACCCCCCTACTTACCAGAGGCTCACGGAGCCTCGTGCGACCTCCTCCCACACCAGGGAAATCTCTGTGAGGTTCCCCAGCGCTATAAACTGTGCTTCCAGCAAACTGGAAGCACAGTTTCCATCCCCATCAGAAGCCTCAGAGAGGCTTCCACGGGGCCCTAGAAGCTGGTGCTCAGGGCGTTTGCCCCAGGTAAGCCTATGGCAGCAATGCTCATTGTGATTTGTACCAAACCGCTACCTGAAGCTACCAACTGAGGTATCTAATACAGTTCATTACCACGCATGTATGTATAGGGAGGCAATAAAAATAAACACCAAAATAATATGAACAAGAGACCATGAGAGTAAGTAATGCAGGGTTACCAACCCTGAAGAATGTTTCTATATGGAGAGTAAAGAAACAGTTACAATTGACAGCTGATACCAATGTTAATACCATGGGTGATCACCTCCAACCCATATAAGAACAGGTGAGCACTGAGAAAGTCCCTAGAAACACTGCAGTCTCTGTTGAAGCTCACCAAAGTAATTTGTGAACTGTAAGGTTTCAGTTTTTAGCTTTTAGTTCCTGGCTTTTACTTTTATTTTTTTAAGCTAAGATTTTTAGCCCTGACTTGAGTTTTAATTTTCAGTTTTAACCTTTAGTTTTTAGCTTTGCATGTGGTTTTAGTTTTTAGCTCTTTTAGAGTTCAGTTTTTAGTGTTGAATATTTGGGGTTTAGTTAGTTTCCTGGTATATTACTACTTAGACCAGGGCACTTAGCCTGAAAATCTTTCACTGTCTTAACTTGGACTCCAGCTGTGAAAGCCTCAGTGTGTTTATTTTTCATCCCTGCATGCTCTACATGAGGAAGTTCCAAATTACCCAGAGACATCTGAGCTCTCAATGGCACTTCACCATTTATGTAGTACTGCTTATGCTCTCAGGTGGGTCCTGCACACAGAAGAAGAGCCCAAACACAGGGGGAGGTGCCCTCTAAAACACATCCACCTACTCCAAAGATCTCCAGCTAATTTATGTCACCATGTCACCAGGTTGGGGCTACCCTCCTCATCAAGAGACCCAGTTCTGGGTTGGCCAGAAGGGGAAGATATAGGGCCATTGTGTGCTGCAGCAGCCATGCCCAGGTCATGCAGCCTGGCCACCAACTCCTCTTGGCAACATCCAGTGGAGCAGAAGTTCCTACCTGGGGCATCAATCAATCAAGGGCCAAATGATCCTCCTTACCTACAAAGATAACGTTTTCATGATTGTCCAACATTACTGCTTCATAGAGCTGCCTTTGGTATGGAGTCAGTAGAGCCCACTCTTCATTGCTGAAATCCAGAGCAACCTCTGCAAATGAAATTGGGTTCTGAAAGAAAAAGGAGAAATGTCCTATTGACAAGTCAGCTGAGGCCAAGACTTCAGTCCTTCCATCCAAGAGGCCAAGACTTCAGTCATCCCCTTCCATCCACCTGTGAAGGATGCTGCTGTCTGGGCTGATAACCTTTCCCTGTAGCCTTTGATGGACTTTGAGAGGGGAGAAGCACATTCCGGTTTCCATGAAAGGACAGAAAATTTCTAAGTCTGAAAACACTTTCTCACAAACATTCCCTTTCAAGTTTGCATCTCCACTTTTTGGACTTCCAAGGCCAATGAAGATTCCCAAGTTTACTGAAAGGAGGCTCAGAGGATCCTTTCCTTCCATTCCAGTTCCCAAAATGACACCACAATCCTCTGCATGCAAGCCCAGAAGGAAGACTGACTGCTTGCAACAGTACATATTCCCAAGAAAGCATATCTAGGACTGAGAACCTGGCACACTGTGTAGTTGCTTCACACATTACAATCCCCATCACAATTCCCACTTTCAAAAACATCATCTCACTTTTGGCTGCTCTGCCAGGTGAATTTCTGGCCACTTGAGCTTCCACACTATGTAAGCACTGCTTTTTAAAAACAAGTGTAACATGTGCACACAAGGGGGAAAGCAATGGTGTGCAGGGATTCTGTGTTGAAGACAATGGCAAGTCTATGCACTTCACCAAGAATTAAAGTGCACCAAACTTTAATCAAAGTGCTTAGGAACCAAAATGGATCCTGGAACCTCTACTCTGACACAGTCACTCTGATACTATCCAAAGGGCTCCGACCACCAACATGCACACTGAGTGGAGTCCTAAGGAAAGCAGCCAGAATGATAAGAGGGGAGGAGAGAGGAACTCCTCTGAAGAAGAAGAGCAGAGAGAGGGAAGCTGCAGGGGGAGAAGGGATGCAAATAGATCAGCTGGGCTTTCCAGGGGAACCTGGAAAAGGAGGAGAAGAGTTGGGGGTGCAGGGAATGGAGAAAGTCAGGAGTGTTAATAGGAAGGAATCAAGTGGAAGGAACAGGATGGAAACGGACAGTCCAGACTGAGGCTGTGGCTGAGAATGTGACAGCAGGAGAAGCCCAAGAGTTGCTCCCTGCAGACCTTCCTCACCTGGCCTGGAGGAGCAGCAGCCATTTTTGTTCCTTCGGAAGGTCTGTCTTGTTCTGGATGCTGCTTCTCTGCAGGAAGAGAATGGAGGACAGTCTGAGTGTTTCTGCCCTTGTGTTCCTGCTGCCTGCAAGGCCTGAATTCCCTCCCACCAGTTCAGGAGATGCTGCAGAGGAGATGGCAGATCCTGGAGGAGCCTCTCAATGGCTCCGAGTCCTGATGGCTAGAAGCTGCCTGGCTTCCAGTGCAGAGGCAGCCCTGGCTGGGGGGTTGGGCAGGAGCTCTGCCTCTCTGCAGGGGGGGGGGGGTTCCAGCAACCACCCTGGTCTCTGGCTCAGGGGAACAGAGGGGTGGACAGGAAGGGAAGGCCTGGGGGGATTAGATCAGGGTCCCCCAAGGGGGCTGCAGGAGGTCCTGAGCCAGGGGCTGTGGCTGAGTCCAACCAGGCCTCACTCCCAGGGGCAGAAGGAGAGTCCAGCAGGCCCTTCCTCTCTGCCCTCCCCAGGGTAGCCTCAGCTCCTCTCTCCCCATCCAGAGCCTGCTACTGCCAGTCCTCGCTGGGCCTCCGCCAGCCACCTGCTCCCAGGCCTTTCTCTCTCTCTGGGCTCAGGCCACCTGACTCCCTCCTTCCCAGCCCTCTAGCAAGGCCTCCCTCCTTCCAGGGCCCAAGTCCCCAATCACAGCAGGGCCTGTTGGGAAATGGAGTCCTGAGGCCCCGCAACCCCATTGCACAACGCTAACAAATCTATATGTGCCACTGACCTTCTGTCTCTCCTGCACAACGTGTCATTTGTCCTGCCTGCCTCTCTCTGGTGCAGAGCCCAGGAGGCCCTTGAAGAACCCAAGGACAGTCTTGGCCAGAGCAGGCTGCTTGCCTTCCACCTGTCTCCAGGTCTCCTTCCCCACAGACCCTGTAAAGGGCTGCCCTTTTTGGGAAGGGGAAGTGCAGGGCCTCTGAGATCAAATTTATCAGGAGGTACAAAGCTTCTTTAGGGCCCTTCTCCACTGAATCATAATTTCATACAATCATTGGATCAGGATTTCTACCAATTACAATATGTAACATTACATAAGCTTACCAAAAATGTTTGTTTATTGAAAAGATATCCCATTTTTATCCCATAAAATTTCCAGCTCCCCTTGTTTGGCTCCCAGGTCCCCCTTTTGACCCCAGGCCAGGTACAAAATACCCCCTGCACCCCTACTCATGGGCCCTGGTAAGATCAGAAAATGTAAGATCCCAGGATATTTTCAGGTCCCTTCCTCTCTCTCTGGGCTCAGGCCTTCTGACTAGTGCCTGGGCCCCTTTTTTAACCCTGGGCCCAGGTACAATTTACCCACTGCACCCCTCTCTCATGGTTCTGCCTCACCTGCTGCCCTCACACCACACATCCCTGCTGGAATGTAAGGATTCTCTTGCCCACCCATCAGATGAACTTGATTTCTAGTAGAAAAACGTCTTGCACTCCACCAGAACATGCACAATTTTACAAGGCTCTGTCGTGATCTGTCACCCACCACCTTTTGCCTAAAAGACCGCAGCAGTTTTAGCTTTCACATATTCAAACATTTTAACCAGTGGGACGCCCCAGATGTCAGGGACACCCAGGATAAGCCCAGGCTGATCAAATAGAGTACTTCCTAGTGGTTGGCACACATGCACCCTTTCTTGTTCCTTGCTTTTCCTTTACTGGATCAGCAGCTAAATAGGGGAAACAGGTACTTTTTAACCACTGCCACCACAGTCTCCCCTAAACTACAGAGACTAGGGGAGCAGGGGGTGCTGTCTGGGAAAATAAGCAATCTCAGAAGAACTCTAAACCACAGGGTTTTAATGGTAAATCAAACTCCAAAACATAGCGCCTGCAGGATGAAGAGACATGACAACCCACCATGAGCTGGGATTACACAGGCAGAGTCAAAATCTAATATATTTAAAGTTCAAAACATGGTTAAATGGAATACAGAGCAGAGCTTGATCAAATGGATACAACAGGCAGTTGTACAGAAGCCGCCTACAGAAAGAGTTGGGATGCTACTCAAGGGCTGAGCCCTCCCATGTTTCCCCCCTCTCTTAACATCACTAACCCAGGGAAGTTTGCAATCTAGCTTGGAGTGAAGAGGCAACAAAAGAAAATTCCTTATTGCATAAGGCTAATTTTACCATTCGCTACTTACAGCTATCCAAGGAATGCTTGGTCCATGCTCTCAATGTACAGTAAGTGGGTGCCTGCCTGCTGTGCCCCAGCACCAGGGTTCTCACTGCTGGTTAGCAGAAAGGCATACTCAAGTTCCCTGTGCTTGAGCTTAAACCATTGTTATGTGTAAAAAAGTTGAGTTTGACTAAGGAGGACCTGAGGGAAAACTGCTGCAAGAGAGGAGGCTGCAGTACCCGTGGAGGGAAGATAGAGGCTGCTGCGTGCAGAGGCCTATAAAAGGGGCTGCACAAGACTGGGCTTGAATAGACCACCAGGGAAGCCTTGCTGAGAGGAGCTTCAAGACTGAGCTGGGAGAGACCATGCTGCTGAGAGCTGAAACCTGAGCTGAGGAGAGAGTTGCAGCAAGGAGCCCCTGGAAGAGCCACAGAGAGAACCAAGGAGCAATCACCCAGCCCCTTTGCCTCAAGTCCTGCTGCCTCCTGCCTGCATAGTGCCTGCCTGCCTCAGGGAATTTGGAACTAGGTTGTGTTTTTATTTGGTTAAGGTTCCATTCCGAACAATAAAGGCCTTAAACCGTTCGTTGGTGTCAGTAGTCTCTTTGGTCCTGCATAACACCATCTATGTATGATGAGGAGTGGGTCCCACTCCTTACTGGAAGAGTATGGCCCACTTGGATTCTCCATCCCACACACTTACCTAGACTAGCTGGTGGTGTCACAAGTGTGCCTTATGGCACATTTCCAGCACTGAGCACCGGCACTGGGCCAGATCAGGCTTGATGGGATCAGGCTCCTAAGAGAGCCAGTACAGGCTACCTGCTTCTTCCCAGCTTTCTTTTTTTCAGAACAAAGGCTACTTTTCCTGCTGCCTCCCCAGAGCTTGCTAATGCAAACATCCTGCATTTTTTTCATTGGAAACCAGTTGCCTTGCTTTTTTGAACTGGAAGCCAGCCATGATTGCAACCTAACCTGCTGGAGGCCACTCTGCTTGCTTCCTTCTCAGAGGTTGCGGCCATAGGTACTCTGCCTGTTTTTCATTGAAAGCCAGCCAAGGTTGTAGCAAATTGGCTACTGGCTGCTTCCCTGTGTATTATAAGTGAGTGTGCTTTGCTTAACTCGCTGACCATGCTGGAGAAGAAAGGAGCACAGCAGAAAGGCAAAGAACTTTTTCTTTTTACTTGTTGGGTCCTTGGGCTTTCTTACTTGTTACGTCTGGTGAGGCCCTGCCTCCCCTTACTGCACCTCACCGGTTTGCTATATTGAAGATCATTACAAAGTCATAGAAAACCAAAGGAGACTGAATTTCAAATTCCTTTTTGCATACTCTGAACTATCATTATTTGCATGTGACAGCTGTGAGGTCTGTGAATGATCAAAACAACTTGTCAATTAAACCTTTCAACTTACTTTCATATATAAGGGAGACACTGTGGAATACTAATAATTTTTCAAAATGATGTTTTAACATAGGCAGGTGGTGTTCAAAGCACCCAGAGATGCAAATGTATATCTTTTAAAATGCCTCATTTGAAAGCCAGAATCCAATCCCCAACCTCAAAGGAAGAGCAAAACAAGGGAGCTTTTCTTTTTTTCCACAAAACTGTCTTTACGAAATAAAATTGTTTTCTGGATGGAATTACTAGCATCTATTAATTGTAAATACAGGTGGGACCTTGGGATCCACAGGGGTTCTGTTCTGGAACCCCCCCTCCATACCGAAATCCACTGATACAGGAGTCCACATATAAAGGGCTTTAAAAATGTGAGGAGAAAGGAACTTTCACGCAACCCAGGAGTCTTTCAGGGCTAAAAAGAGCTCTAAGGCAGGGGAAAGCGCTGTTTTACTGTGCAAAAGTAGAAAACATGATTTTGGTGTACTTTTTTGTTTTTACAGTCTTCGAAACGTGGACGTTGGTATCTGCTGACATCTGTGGTGGGTCAAATCCATGGATGCCGAACCCACAGATACTGAGGTCCCACTGTATTTTCACAGTTTGTTCCTCATTTGTGTAAAAAAGGTGTCACTCAGGCTGCTGATGGTCTGCTGAAGTGTCAATAACATTTGTCTTCCTGAAGAACCAGGAACTTTCCAATTGCATCAATGTGAAATGTTCCCAGTTGAATTTATTTTGGCAAGTATCTGTCATTCAAATGCATCTGGGTTTTGTAAAGAATAAGTCCACTAGACATCGGTCTGCTACAGCAGTCTCATAACTCCAAGTAGTAAGTGCAAATGGGGCATTAATCAGTCTCAGGATGTTTCTGCAGCTAAATTGAAAGTTACAACTAATATAGTATTCTGACATTAATACTAACAAGGGAGAAAACTTCTGAGAGGTTTTTGCTGTGAAGCTGCTTGATTTTTCACATCATTTCAAGTGCATTATTAGTCATGCTGACACTTCCTTAAGAGGCAGCTTTCTCAGGATTAAAATGACCTGTGAAATATACCCATTAATAGTCCTAATTATATGAAAGGTGGCACATTTTAGGGCCATGACCCACTTTCAGAAGAGGCACTTAAAAAAGATTTTGTATTCCTCATGTCTGCCCAAGGATGCCACATCAAACTGTATCATGTATGTTCAAATGTCAGCATTTGCAAACCAAAAATATATTATTGGCCCAGGCAAGGCAGATTTAAAATGGGATGAGAGTGATGGTTAACCTAAACCCAATTGATTTCAATGAGACTAACAGCCCAATCCTATCCAGGCCTTACACTGGCAGATCTCATGATCCACCAGCATACAGCCAGGGCTACTGGTGCCACAGCTGCATCATCATTCTATGGCCTACTTGCAATGGAAGAGAAGCGGTAATCACCAAGCTGTCGGGAGCAGGCAACAAAACCTCCACTGAAGCAGATCAAGTGGTGGCAGGAGTGGCTGGGGGGAGGATCAGGGCAGGGGACAGGCCAGGTCAGAGGAGGTTTAGGTACAGGACAGGGGTGGATCTCAGTGGCAGCCACACACTCTGGATCTTCTTCTCTTCCCATCCCAGACCCATGCCCATAAGGCTCTTCAGACATGCCAGCTAAACAGCTGAGGAAACCCAATGAAGACCAAGCAGCCTATGAAGAGGTAAGTAAAAATATTTTATTTTGATGGGCCAGCTAGCCTATAGCATTTAGCACATGTTCCGTCAGTGATGCTGCACTGTCTGGGCTGGCCCTGCATAGGATTAGGCTCTGGATGGAGGCCCATTCCTAACATCTTCTGGTGCAAGGAAACCTCCTCTTTCTAGAACACTGGTTCCCAACCTGTAGTTCATTGACCACTGGTGGTCCATGAGACCCTGAAAAGTGGTCCATGAGATCACAGGCAAAAAAAGATAACCTTTGATCACTTCCTGCATATGCTGCAGCTGTGGGCAAGTCCATTCTCCACCCCCTCTGTTAGTCCATGGGGGAGCACTCAGGAGACACTTCCCCACAGATCACCAGAGAGGGTGGAGTACAAACCACCCACAGCCACAGCTGACAACAAAAGCAGTAATCCACAAATCTTCTCTATAAATAATAGATCATCTTAATTATTACCAGTTTAATTATATTTTTTGTGTGCAGGGTTGTGGAGGGATGCACATGGTCTACTACAATTCCAATTTTTGCTTCAGTGGTCCTCAGTCTCCCAAAGGTAGAGAACCATTGCTTTAGGAGGGAAACCACATATCATGTTGTTTTTGTCTTGTATTAAGCAGAGATCACCACTCAGTAATATACATCTTGTATGTATTCACAGGAATGGGAAAATACATTCTTTTTCATCATGAATATGCCATTGTGCCTTAAGCTTTCATTGATCCCTCCCATGGTCACACACACATCCCTTTAGTTCCTCCATCATTTATTCTTCAAGTTGCTTTTCATGTAATGCAAGTGCTAATTCAGTAAATAAATATTTTGTAGAAAGCAACTATTTATTTTGATTTCGCACATGCTTTGTCCATTCCATAAATGTTGAAGTGCTTATCCAAACCAGGTACTGTGGATTTTTAGGTATTCTGTACGCGGAATTCTCCGTGTAAATTTGTGTTTATTTGGCAATGTCACATTTATTGTGCATGTTAAAAGGCAAAACAAGGAATCACAAAAAGATAACAAGAGGACCTTGGGCTGTAATTGGAAGTCTTCAGTTGGATTCTTAAAATAACAGCAGCTGTCACACAGTTGATTATTTACTAGATGTGGATGACAGAAATGGAAAGATTCAGAGTATAGGATACAATGGACAACAAGGCTGAATTCTGCAAGAGGCTTAGAGGTAAATTGGGGAAAAAATGAAGAAAACGATTGATGGGCAAGATGCTATCCAAAGAGTACTAACTTAAGCATGGCAAGGCACTAGGAAATCAACCTGTTGACCTGGAAAAAGATTCAGATAGGACGTTGCATCAGATACTGAAGGTAAAGAGACAGGAAAAAATGTGATATATATGTTTATAGAGGATTATGGATCGGCCAGAAATAGAAAATTTTGAAATCCATTTACAGCATATCTCAGTTTGTCATATTTTCTTTATGAAAATCAATTATACATCATTCCAGATGACAGGTTTGGTATGATGACAAGCTCTGAAAGACATGAAAATCAACACCTACTTTTCAGAGTTCATTTTTGTTTTGAATTTATGTTCATTGCCAAACTGGGTTACCCGCATAGATGGTGGAGCTGAGGGAAGGATGTTTATATCAAGAGAGCTTTATATTTAGTACCAAATATTTGTCAAAAATGGTTTACTGGCTAGCAGAAAGTCTTTTAGAATGAAATAAGCATAGCATTGGGATGCTTAAGTGAATAACTCTTTCACGAAGTATTTCCACAAAGCATTGTTCTATATCAGGAGTGTCAAACATAAGGCCCACGGGCCAGATACAGCTCCTGGAAGCAATTTATCTGGCCCCCATTATAATTGAGCTGTCCCAGTCTGATAATTGGTCTTGTAGGGGCCTTCCCCTGGAGGGGCCTGGAACAGGCTTGTTCCTCCCCAGGGAGGCCTCAGATTGGCTGGAGGGAGAGGGGGTTCCAGCACCCTTATCCTCCTCCCTAGCAGAGCCGCCAAACCTGGCCTAGGAGCAGGAGCTGTTGACCTCACAGCTCCCTGCTTCACACTGACCTCCTCTCATCCCTGGCCTCCCTGTTTTATGGAGCAAGCCTGCCCCCTTTGGCCCCTCCCCTTCCTCCAGGTGGGGCAGAAAAGGCCTTTCCTGTTCCTGGCTTGTTTCCTTCTGTGTTCCTTGTTTGCCCTGCCAGCTCCCTCTGGCTGGTTGAGGTGAGCCAACCCGCTTGCCCCCTTTGGGGGCAGTGAAGCCTCCCCACCCTGGGCATGGGGTGCCTGATCCCAAGTAAGTCAGGGGTCAGGGCATCTGGGAGGGGCCCCGACAGATCTCTTTCATATCTTGACTATACAAACAAGGTTTGCATATTTTCTCTTCTGTCATTTGCAGCTAATAAGTTTCTATGTGAGAACAAAGTGCTTATTTCTGGCCATCATTTGCTTTATGATGTCACTGTCTGCTTAATGATGTCACTTCTGGCCCTCAGCAGGTGCCACAAATGCTAACTTCGGCCCTCTGTATGAAACAAGTTTGACACCCCTGTTCTATATGTCCAGTGGGAAAGTTTCCAAAGAAATATGGCAAGGCCGTGTAGAGCCCAATCCTATCCAACTTTCCAGCACTGATGCAGCCATAATGCAACCTTGGAGTAAGGAGACAAACATTCCCTTACCTTTAGGAGGCCTCCATGACTGCACCCCCCCCAACTGCACACGCCCCATTTGCATGGTTACATCAGTGATGGAAAGTTGGACAGGGCCCTGAAATTGCAGTTTCTGGTGGTGCTTTCTGCAGTCAATTTTCAGAGCATGACTTCTGCTGCAAGAAGTATGTCACTACTCTGCTGGTTCTTGACCTCAAAAGCAACAGGGGACTTCAAAAGCAACAGGGAAATCTGCCATGGAAGCTGTTTTAGGCCTCTACAAAGTCAGCACTCCTGTATACGATATGGCACCTCAGCATCCAGTATTATCAAGAGTGATATCTGTATAAAAAGCCATTCATGCTTTTCTGCATCTGTGCAGCCCATGTGATCCATCAGCATAAACCCCATTCTGGAGGTGAGAAACTGCACCACCATTGTGCATTATGGAACCACCAGCACTAATGGGTCAGGATTCAGTGGGCACTGCTGCCTCCAAACCCACCCCCTTCCTGGGCCTGATCTGCCCTCCTCCGTCCCGATTTCACCCCCTCCCCGCCTCCCTTCAATCCCTTAAGTGGCCTTACCTGCGGTGGTGTGCATCTCCCTCCAGCCACGGTCTCTGGTGCTGTTGCATTTGTGATGCCAGGAAGTGCATTAGATCACTGGAACACGTTTTGGCAACATAACTACCGGATGGGATTGGGCCTGGAAGCTCCCTGGATTTCACCAGCTAAATAGCTGGTGTGGGTCTGAGGAGACCCATTGGAGGCCTACCTCTCCTGGGTCATCTGGTCACACACAAACACCAACCTAGCATGCATCGGCGGCACTGTATACTACGGACACGCAAGAGATAGGAACCGAGCCAAAAATCTCTGAAATAAAGCCTGAATTGCTTGAAATAAAAGTCTAGGAAGTTTTTTTGACAAGCTGACTGTCCATAATTGCTGACACGTGCATAACTGCATTCAACTGTATTGACACTCTTTTGGAGGATAATTAAGGATGTCTGTGCCACATTTTGCAAGAGTTACTTTTCGTAGCACCAGGATCACTGATGGCTGTTTCCAGCAATTTGCCTGGCAGCCTTAAAAGGTGCTTCTTAAATCAAGAGCATGATTATGCAGCTCAAAACAAGCCATATACCAGTTCCTTATACAATCACATTGTTGGTTCTTATTAAGGTAACACATGAAACCGAGGTACATTTTCATCTCCCGACATCACATCGGCCAGACTTTCATCCTTGCATGCTTGTCAAGCTTTGGCACTTTTTCTACTTTTGTAGCGGCATGTTAGCTTGGAGAGTTCTGTATTGCCTGTCTCAATTGTGCATGGCCTCCCCAAAGAGGCGTGAAGAAGGGAAAACAAGTGGGACTTCTTGAAAGAAGTACAGAAACGAGAAACAAAAAGACAGAAGAGGAATGAGAACGACTGAGTCAAAAAATGTATCCTACCTGAAGCAAAGGTGTGTTGTTTTTAGATCGAAAAATGCTCTGGAAAAAATCGTTCTGCATTCCTAAATACGTGTTCCCAGGGAGACCTGTTATTTCAATTAAGAAAAATGTGAATCCATCACTCTGCATTTTATTTGAAACGTAATTAATCACAAAATAAATAATCTGTCTTTTGTGTCGGTGTTTTATGGTTCAGTTTAATACAAAAATATTCTGTTTTCATGGTAAATTGGGCAGAGACGAAGTTTGGCCTGCACGTTAGTGACATTTCAAAAATAATGGCCCCCAATTTAGTAGACACTATACAAAAGTTAAAGGTACGGAAGAGGAAAATATGCTAATTTGGGTATAATAATCACTTCATGAGTCACAGAAGAGCCAAATTCCAGTTGGTCCCAGTCAAACCTCTGATGCAGCTTTTCTCTTCTATGCTTCTGTTTCTTCTTCATATGAGACAACATTAGAACGAGAAGAATATTTATGTCTTAAGTCAGGGGTGTCCAAAGTTTTTGGCAGGAGGGCCACATCATCTTTCTGACACTGTGTCAGGGGCCAGGGGAAAAAAGAATTAATTTGCATTTAAAATTTGAATAAATTTACATAAGTTTACATAAATGAATATATTAAAGATGAACTTATATGAATGAATGAAGGTCTTGCAATAGCTCAAGGCCTATAAAAGGCCTGGCACAAAGCAAGGCCATCCTTTCCTTCGCTGCCACTGCTGCATCACAGACGTGAAACAGAGAGCAGTGGAGGAGCCCTCATCCCACAGCTCACGTGAGAGGTCAAACAGTTGCCCTCACGCGGAAAGCAGTTGCGTCGGGCCAGTGCGGGCTCCAACAAATCTCCGGAGGGCCAGAGGCTCATTGGAGACTAGGGGCTCCCTGAGGACCGCATTGGGAGTCCTCGAGGGCCGCAAGTGGCCCCAGGGCCGGGGTTTGGGCACCCCTGTCTTAACAGCAGGATCTTAATGAGGCATTATGCTGCCAGAACAAGCATACCTGAAGCATAACACTCTTTCCCACAGAAAGGTGACACAATGGAACATGCAGGCTGGCTGTTGCCAGAAGTGGGGAGCAGTCAGCTCCACAAGGCAGCCACTAATAGATGCCCACCATCAATGGTAAGACTGCAAAGGAGCCGGGAAGGTGGTAGGGAGGGTGTGGAATGCCCTAGCCTTTGTTCACCCATTTTGATGGTTCAACTGCAACCCTGTTCCATTTCTGGTGGTGGTGAGTAAGAGGCCTGTAAGAGAGCAAGTGCCAGCACATCAGCCTTGGTGCTACCAGTTGGTGAAGCAGGCAGCATGAGAGATGGGTGGTCAGATGTGAGATGCAGTGTAACCAGCTGGTTTGTGAATGTCTTCTGCATGTCCTCCCCCAGGTCATTTTGATTTTAAAATAATGCCCAGGGAAAATCAGAAAACACATGGAAACTATAATAGGCCTTACTCTAACTCGGCCCGCAGCTTGTGTCTGGCTGTCACAACTGACAGTCGCAGGCCAGCATGGGCTCCAACAGTCTCCGATGGGCCTGAGGTTCATTGGAGACTGGGGGCTCCCTGCAGCCAGATTGGGGGTCCCCGAGGGCCGCAAATGGCCAGCAGACTGGGGTTTGCCCATCCCTGCTCTAAGGTATTAAAATCTTTCATTTTTTTTAACAGCATAGGATTAAAAGCTATTTGTAGGGGAACTATCTTCAGTAAATAACTATTTGCCCACTGAACACTCTAGTAGATCAAAACTACCTCTTGAAAAATTGTCCTTATGACTCCGTTACCTGCTTCTTTGGCCTCAGGCCATCTACAAAAATTGGAGCGATTTTGATCTACCTAGCAGGACTATTGGATGAATCAGAGGGGAAATCTACAGCCCAACACTGAAGGAAGGAAAGATCTTTTTTCATCATAAGAGTTATTCCTTTCCTGATTCCAACAGTCCAGAAATTAATTTACCTAATGAAAGTTGTGACTGCAACGGAATTAAAAATGTAGGACTGTCTGAAGTCTTCATTTCATTAGGAATGTCAAGTGACTGCATTATTCTAACCAAGAAATATTAGTTCTTCTCAATCTTGGCAGGCAGTTTCTTTATGTGTCTGTGGTTTTTGTTGTTTTTTTTTTTAATATCACAGCATGTTTGCATTTCTGGGCAGATTTATACTGAAGGAAGCACTGCCAAATAATCCTGTGCATGGAAATGAGATACTCATTTATACTGTCCTATGAATATTTTATTATTGGTGGCAATTAGACAGAGACAAGATAACATTATCACAAGATGCCTCCTGATATTAATTTTACTCCTCTTTCATTTTTTTGCTGGTCCTGAAGGATCTGTTTATTTATTTATCTGCATTTCTAGTTCTGCTGAAGGGTTCAAGTGTTCCCCAGAGATGAGACTGCCTTTCAGTGTTATGTTTTCACTACTCTCTGTGAACACATCAGTAATAGGGTGGTCACGAAATAGGTAAGATCAAAAGCCAGAAGAGAGCATGAGATCCACACCTAGCAAAGCCATTCCAAAGTATATTCTGAACAGTCTGTGCATTTCATGCTTTCCATCCCAGCAATTTTCAACCAGTGTGCCGCGGCACATTGGTTTGCCACTAATGGTCCTCAGCTGTGCCGCAGACATTCAGGGCCTGGTAATTTATTAGTAGGGCCATTGGAATGTGAACAGCATGTTGTGTCTTGTCAGTTGTCAAAAAACCTGATGGTGTGCCCTGAAAATTTTAGTGTCTTGTCAGTGTGCCATGAGCTGAAAAAGGTTGAAAACTGCTGCTCTGTTTTATGTGGTCCAAAGGTGAAGATGTGGTACAGATCTTCAACCATCTCCTGGCAAGGGTCGCTTCTAAAATGCCTCATTGCATGCAGTGCATACCTCATTGTATACTTCTAAATAAATATGCTTAGGAATGCCTTATTAATGTTTCCATTGTACTAATGATTAGATAGCAGATACCAATGGGTAGCATTCCTTAAAACCTCCTAGCTCCTGTGTTATGTAAACACAGAAAAAGACAAGTCATCAGTTATGTAATTGTTTTTTGTAGACTAGAACTGAAGTCTTATATACACTTTTCTGAGTCTAACAGCCCAATCCTATATTTGGTAGTGCAACTAGATGCAGTGCCACCAAAATGGCCACCACTGTATCCAGCAGTGATGTGCGGTGAGGTCAGAAACTGGTGAGGAACAGTGCTGTGGAGTCTGCTGACCTGGAAGTATGGTGGTGATCTGTGATGTCACCACCAAACTTCCAGGTCACAAAATTCCATGTTTGTTCAAGCAAGCAAAGGCACCATGTCAGATGTCAAAGCTTTGACACTCTGACCTGGCACCTTCCCTTGTGTAAACAAATGGGGAAGTTTGCAGTGTCCTGGCACCTGTGCTGGAAGGCAAATAAGTTCTGTACTGTTCATAAAGAAAGCCAACTCATAGAACAGCCCTCAGCTGCTACTGCGAGAGCCAGAGGGATAATCGAGGTGTCAGCTAAGTCTTCACTCCTTGACATCAAAAAGGCATCAAGGCTGCTGGCCAGGCTTATGTCTGGGGATGGGATGGAATGGAATGGCATCAAAGCCCGCTCTGTGCAATAAAAACACCTCCATTTCAATCAAAGCTGGATTTCTGTGTTGGAAACACATGGAGCATAGGGGCATTCCTGGCACACTGGTTCAGTGTTAACGGTAATGGTGATGATGATGGGTAACTGCATTTATAAACAAAAGTAGTTCACTGACTGGTTTACTGGTTGACCTGTCTAAACTTCTGTGAACCCAAAGGGCTCTGAAAAAAAGAGGCCAGCCACTGTGATAAACACCAAGTTGAGCATGAGATGCGAAACACACCTCTCCCAGCCACAGCAAGTGCAAAACACACCGAGCTGAATAGAAAAGAGAGATGCAAAACACACCCCAGCCACAGTTACTGTGAAGCACACCAAGCTGAGTACTTGGTGCAAAACACACCCCCAGCCACTGCAAAGGACACCATGCTGAGTGTGGGACCACTTAAGCTCACTTAAGCCCCCCATCTGCACTCTGCACACTATCCACACATCTCTCTCTCTCTCCCCAACACACCACCTCAGGTCAGGCTCATTTTCACTACAGGTCCACCTCCTCAGGTCATGCTCAGGTAATACCCACAATAACCAAAGATGTGCACAGAATCTCTCTGCCAATGCCCAGTAAAACACAACACCTTTAATGCTCTCTTCCCCCTCCCTCCCTCAGTCTGCACTCTGCACATGCTCTGTCTAACTCCTACTGATCTTGCCTCCCTTTTCAAATTTTATCTCTCTCTCTCTCACCAACCATCTCAGGTCAGGCTCTCTGTGCCAGCCAGGCAATGCCCACCAAGGAAGTGCCCAGCAGCAGGTCTCTCTCTCTCTCTCTCTCTCTCTCTCTCTCTCTCTCTCAGTGTTGCCAGCTAGAGACCAATTGTTGAAATGCACTCTGTCTCAGCAGGAACAAAATCAAACCATAACTTACCTCTTTCAACCAATCACATCTCTCCGTGCTGGATCATGTACCTCCCTCCTTCATTTGTATCAAGCACATGGCAACAGGCTCAGTGCTGTTGAAGCAGTGAGGCATGCCTCCTGTACTGGCTTTACTGGAAACTGGGTGCTTTTGCACATGCGTGCTGTAATTTCCTTCTACCGGGAGCTGAGAAGCAGCTCTGCCTGTTGCCTCTGGCAAGAGCTCTCCCTGCTGGCTGTACTTGCACTGGAGTCCCAGCCACCATAGGGACTGAGGAGTTTGACTGGCAGCTCCCCTCCTTGTTTTGTGTATGTGTGTGTGTTTCTTTAAATGGTTGGAGCTGGAGGTGGAGTGAAACAAGCAGCTTTGGAAGGGAAGAAAAGATTTGTTTTTAAAAACTTGCTGGGTCCTCTTTTTTTTTCCTTTTGTAGCTAGGTGAGGCTCTGCCCTGCTGCTGCCCCTGACAGCATATCCCTGTTATCCAGTGGCAACGATGGGGCCACCGGAAGTCTCCTTGGTGGAAGGAGACTTTCATTCCCTTCCCCTGAGGAAAGCCCCAAGCCCCACAATGGAGCTACTCAAGTTTGCACTGGCTGTTTTGCTGGCAAAGACTTGAGAACCTCTGTGTAGGACTTTGCAGCCTGACACTGAGGATAGGATACGACAGAGCACAGCTCCGCCAATCCCACCCCCCTCCCACTCTGGTCCCTCTCCCTACCCCAACCTCTCCCCATCACATGTCTGCCCCTCCCCCAAGGCCCTAACCACTGCCCAGAATACTTACCATGCTCCAGGCAGCATCTGTCCGGCGCCGGTACTCCCTCCTCTCCAGGTGTCTTACTGCACGTTTGCAACACCCAGCACTGGAGCCACAGGATTGGACTCTAAGGCCTCTCAGCTGAGACTGAGAGGGAGTGGCCGGCTTATGACTCCCCAAGGCATGGGTAAGATTTGAACTAGAGAAGTCATGATTCATGATCAGGCTCTTAGTCACTACAGTACACCACTTTTCTAAACAAACTGTAGACCAGTGACATTCAGTCTTTGTCATCTCATGCAACACTTAACAAGGCACTAACGCTGACAAGGCACACATCAGTTTTTTTACAATTGACAAGGCACACACTGCACTGCTGGTAGAGGGGGTCACATCCCCCAATGGCTCTACTAATAAATGACCACCCCCAAAACTCCTGTGGCACACTCAAACACAGCAATTTTCAACCCTTTTCATCTCATGGCACACTGACACGGTGCTGCAATTTTCAGGGCTGCAGGGCTGAAAGGGCTGCAGGGCTGCATATTTATTTGTTAGAAGCATTTGTTTGCTGCCCTTCGGCTAACAAAGCTTCCAGGTTGACTTACATCAAACAATGGGAAATAATTACAACAAAAAAAGTCTTCTTGGCTTCTTTCCTCCTTCTCCTCCACTGATGGTTCCAAAGCCCCTATGAGGGTGGAAAAGCACAGTTCAGCTTTAAAAGCACTCAGGTGGAGGTGGCAAAGGTGACTCTTTGCCTTCAGCCTACACGCTGTTTTGTATAACTGTCTTCATTTATATAGAGATATAGAATATTCCAAGCTCTGAACATTATATCTCTCATGAAATCCGAGCCCTCCATCCAAACTTCTTCACATTTGGCATGGAGGACATAGCAAGTATCCTCCAGTGTTGGCATCCTTCAGTCTCAGAAGACTATGGTGTCACGCTCTGAATGGTGGTTCTGGAACAGAGTGTCCTCTCCAGTGCGCAAAGCCTGGGTAAAGTAGGTATGGAGGATAGGCTGTTACCCATGCAGCAAATCCCCCCTCTCCACGTCGCTGAAATGGTCCAATGGAAAGGCAGAGGCCAATACGGTTGGTTCCAGCGGCGTCGCAGGAGTTGCCAGAATGTGACTGTGTTCAGCCATGAACTGCCTCAGGGACTCCGGCTCCGGATTTTGCCTCAAGGTTGACTCCTGAAGCCTTTTCCATAACTGGATGTAGCCACAAGGCAGTGGAGGTTTGGGATCAGAGTTTTCCTTCTCTCAGATGAGCTGCCTTCCCAGGCTGACGAGTCCCATCTACACGGTGGCTGTTTAGTCGCCTCTTATGACAAGTACAGCCAAACTGAGGGCCTATTCTTATCCTCCAGTGTCCTACCACATTTGGTGTGAAGTCACTGAAAAATGAGCGAATGACAGCAGTTTGCCTCACTTTCTAACTAGGTACACAGATTGCAACCAGAATTTAGTTTAGGCTGCAGCTTTTCCTTTGAGATTTATGTATGTGAACCTTTTTTTTCCCCAAAAAATTCAGGTTTTTTTCTGGGGTGCATTCTTTTGTTATTTGGAAGAAAATCCATCATGAAGCATTTTTGTTTATTTTTAATTAGCTTGTAATTCCCTGTTGTTTCCCAGATAGGTATGTGTGGTCAGAACAACGTCACATCTCTCTGTTGGAGGACTTAAGCAGGGTTAGGAGACAGTATTATCCAAACCAGCCCTTAACCTTTTTCTTTCTTTGCAGACCATCCAAGCGTTCTCTCTCTATCCAGTTGCACTGAACTGTTTTTCTTTCAGATTTTTTAAAGTAACACTGCTGTTCTCAGTCACCAGCGTCCTCAGCATCCTATGTTCCTTGCTCTTACTCTCACTTCCACCCAACTCTCATATGGTATCCAATCCCACAACCACATAACTTAATCAAAAGCATCCCACTAATGGCAGAAGTTGATAGAAAGCCTCCTGTTAACCGCAGCGGGCATGAAAATCTACTCTGGTGCAGCCGTTCGCCACAAAGGTCAGCGCACAATCACGGAGCACAAAAACAACGAAAGGTCAGGCAGATTATTTGTGCAGAACCACTCTGGATCACACAAATGCTGAGGCCGAGTTCTCTTTGAATCCAGGATTGACAGTCAATGTAGGCAAAGAAAAAGAGGGATTTATGAGACTTCTCCCCTAGAGGCCTACTCTCCAGTCTCCCCACTTTATTCATTAGTGGTGGCAAGGGTAGTTAACATTTAGTTGATATATGAAAGCAGCAAAGCAGCAGTGAGCTGGATGAATCATCAGGATATTTTACTGCTTGGGGTTGAGACGGCTGGGTTGCTTGTATAATTTTGTCTTTTGAATTTTACGTCCAACATTGTTGATATACTACCAGTTTTTAAAAAAGGTCCCCCCCCCCAAATAAACATACTGTCATGAGGTGTGTTTTCTTTCTCACTGCAGAATCAAACAAATGGAATGAGCACCAGGGCTGGAAAATTGTCTTTGCTGCAATCAGAGCAGTGCTGTCACCACAGCAAATAATTGCCATAGAGATGCTCTTAAAATTAAAACTCCAAGCCGCTTCCAACCGGTATGAGTTACTATTCTGAGTGAGGTACCATCGGTTTCTGTGTATTGTCATAACTGTTTTATGACAAGCCATTGGTACTGAATATAGTGCAATGGTCACAGCTTTTATAATGTACAGTCTTACAATGGACAGAGGGTACGGTAACTCTTGGTGGCCTCTGATGTTAACATCATTTGCCAAGTGCAGGACAAAAGCAAACATTTAAGTGTAAAAAACCAAATATCAGAAAATGTTATACCTGTATCTTTTCAAGAGTCATGCACAGGTACGCAAAGTATCCCAGATTATGCCTTCATATTTTAGTTCTTAACCCTTGTTATCCAGTCCTCTCCTAATCCAAGTCCTGAATTTCTGCAGGCCCAGACGAATATCAACATCCACAATAATGTGAAAAATAGGGAGGGACAAACATTAGTACAATATGAAAAGAGAACAGATACACACGCACACAGAGAGAGAGGGAGGGAGGGAGTTTCTAGCTGCTGTCATTTATCTCGTCTGATTAGCAAAGTTTATTATCCAATTATTTCTCATTTTTGTTCTGAAACTTCGATTTCACTTTGTGTGACTTTCTGTAATCCTTCCTAATCATTTCTGAGATGGTTCTTGCATCGATACTTGTTTTCAGAGTATGCCAGAGTGATGTCAGATACTCTTGTACCTATCAAATACTGTAAGTGGTCAAATACTGTTGTTGTTGTCAGATGCTAATGCTTCAAATGCAAATATGTTGTTTCTGTGCCTTGATAAATATTTTATTACATCATCAAGGTTGATCTCTGACTCTTTTATCAGCTTCCTTTTGATTGAGTACATTCCTTAATAGTAGATAGCATTGGGATCATTTTTAAAGGACTCTCAATGCAGTTCCTAAACTTGTGCTTAAACTCAACAGCATCTATAAATAGTAGCAATTAATATCTATTAGCTCTTCATGTATAAATTAGGTGCTACAAAGTCATAGCACCAAACTAGATGTGACAATGAAAGGCACAGATTTATTTCCTTATCTGCCCAGTTCTCTAATGGCATTTCAGTGGAATAAATGTGAATCTCATCTCTTCTTTGATATACTAGCTGTCTGTGTTTAAGGTGACTTGTTTTAAAACTGAGAAAGCAGTACAGGTTGGGCAGCTCAGTCCTAAACGTCCTGGAGCTGCAGGCTACAGCGAGGCCAAAATGGCACCGAGACAAAGGAAATTTTGCGAGGCAAAGGAAACAACCAGAGGTCACCTCCAGGGAAGGAGCAATTCGTCCCCTTACCCGGAGTAAAGCCACAGGCCCCACAATGTGGCTAATTGAGTCTCTGTCAGCAAAATTTCTGGCACAGACTTGAGAAGCTCTGTGTTGGGCTTCTGAGCCCAACACAAAGCAGAAGATCCAGTAGATCTCCCCCCTTGGTGCAGCTTTCTCACGGTATGCCACAAATTTGCTTTACTGCACATTAACGAGCGTACAGCCGGCACAGAGGCTGATAGGATTGGGCCCCAAGACACTTTGGCAATGAATGCCATTCCTACCTTACCTAGTTCTTCAGCTACAATTCAGATCTTGAGCTACGGTTCAGTGGCGGCAGCAATGTGTTGCTCAGAGTGAGCATGAGGACAGATGTCATCCTCCTCATGTGCTGAATTTCAGAAGGGTGGGATGAATTGGCACAGCAAGTGGCAGAGAGGAGAGTGCTGTCCATAGAATTAGGCTACAGGGTCTCCTCTGTCGAGAGCATCTCCTCTCTTTTCTGCTAGCAGCAGTGGGCATCAAACTTTACCACCCTGCAAAATGAATTTCAAACTGCATGTTTTCCTATCTGTAATCTGAAGTGGCGCAGCCCACAAATTAGTGGGATATTATTAAAAATGCAGCTGGGCTCTAAAATTAAAGAATGTCAATCAAAGTGACCTTTTCTTAAGAAACTAGCCCTGTCTGGGTATTCATGTTTGTACTATATTAAAACCCACCTTCAAGAAAGTATTATTACAAACACCTCTTTTGCTATTACCAACTCTAATCTGTGGCAAGTTCTCTAAATATTTGCATCATATTTCATATTTCCCAGTCCTGAGCTGCCTGTTGTGCTGGGACTGCTGCATTGCTGAAACAGCTGCCATGGCATTCTGCGCACAATGAGGCAGCTGCCAGTGGCTCCTTGGGGAAAGAGGACTTTTGCTCCCTTCTCCCAGGTAAGGCAAGCAGCCCCACAATGATGGCCCGACTTGTAGGCTGTGGATGCAGAGGTGTGGAACTCCTCTGGTCCCGCCTCCCTCCCTTCCCGCTCCCTCCCCTGGCACACCTCCCGCCATCCGTCCCCACCCTCAACCCACCTCCCCTGCCCTGAAATGCCTCCTCCCCGCCTCCCTGCCTCCCCCCACACCCCACAGTTCAGGCAACCGCAGATCAGTGGTGGTTCACTGGCGCTAGCCCAGCACCAACTGGTGCTGAGGTAGCACCAGTGCTGGACCAGTGCTGAGGGCTGCAGACATGCCTTACGGCACATTTGCGACACTGAGCGCCGGCGGTGGACTGGCACTAAGAGCTCAGGATTGGGCTCTTAATCATTTGCCTCTCTCGGGAATTTCAGTGATATCTTCTCTGCAAATTGTTCAGCACCACCATGTTTAAAAGATACTGTATTATCAAAACAAATTGGCTCTAACTCTGAAATTGGAGCAGCAATGTTGCTTTGATTGTTGGGTGTTTACATTTTCCAAGCCACCGTGAACTTTTCCCATTGCTTCCCTTTACTGGAGCCAAGATCAAATGATTGCTGCCTGCGTGCAGAAAGGGCTTCTCATGTTGCACATTTATAGCTACCCTCTCTCGTCCTCTCAATTCACAAGAGGCCACTTGTATTTGTCATTATCAGCAAGAGCAAATGCCTGTCCTTGACCTTCAGTGGTGACAAGAAAAATCTATTCATTCAAGTACAAGGCTAGTCAATGGCAAGCTGACGGCCAAAATGGCTACACAGCACGACCTGAGAAGAGAGGAACCCAAAATACTGTGCAATGCTTTATGCTGAGATGGTGCAGTCTGAAAGATATGCCCCAACAACATGCCCCAAGAGCATGGTGAATTTGCAAGGGTGCACCGGTCAGTTTTTATCTGGTTACATTGGTTTGCCAAACCAATACTGGCTATCTTTGAACGAATGTTTCACTGCACAATGTACAATAAACTTAATGGAGGAAGATACGGGATGGTAACGAACCTGGAAAATATAACAATACTTATAAAAATGGGTTCATTTTTACCCTACTGTTCTACAACAACTACATTCAAGGCAGATTAAACATTTTACAATGAACATTAACCTCAGTATAAAACTACCAAGAAACAGGAAATTTGCAAAACTGGCATTAAGGTTTTCCAGGGAGCCTCACTGCAGCATGCAAGCAGCCCCTCCCCTTTGGAGTCATTCCAGGTTGCAAAAGCTCCAAAGGGGAGGGGCTGCTTGCATGCTGCAGAGAGGCTCCCTGAAACACTTAGTGCTTTGCACGCCCTCTAGCTACACCACTGATAATATGCCAATTATATTATCCAATAAATGCACTGCTGAAACAGAGATGCCTGCATTGACTCGGTCATGTCGTGAGAATGGATGATAGCCGGATCCCAAAGGAACTCCTCTATGGAGAACTCGTTCAAGGAAAGCGCCCCGCAGGTAGACCACAGCTGCGATACAAGGACATCTGCAATAGGGATCTGAAGGCCTTAGGAGTGGACCTCAACAAGTGCGAAACCCTGGCCTCTGAGCGGCCCGCTTGGAGGCAGGCTGTGCAGCATGGTCTTTCCCAGTTTGAAGAGACACTTGGCCAACAGTCTGAGGCTAAGAGGCAAAGAAGGAAGGCCCATAGCCAGGGAGACAGACCAGGGACAGACTGCACTTGTTCCCAGTGTGGAAGGGATTGTCACTCCTGAATTGGCCTTTTCAGCCACACTAGATGCTGTTCCATAACCACCTTTCAGAGCGCGATACCGTAGTCTTTCAAGACTGAAGGTTGCCAACCAATTGTCCAATAATAGACATCCTGAAGCCTGTCTTAAAGGGACTCAAGGAGATCATTCAACTTGTTCCAGGAGCAATGAATGTCCCAGGAGCTTTCAGATCCTGCCCTGGCACCTGATAAGGATGACTTCTCAGTGAAAAATTTTCAGCAGCATGATATAGCCGCAAGGCGTGATGCTGCACTGATGCAGCAGAAGACGTACCGTAATTACGACCCATCCTAAACACAGAAGGTCACTGGATTTAGCAGCAAGTGAACTAAATCTGAACATCTAGCTCCTAAGCTGGTAATGAAAGAAATGAATAGGTCTATATAATACCGATTATGACCATCGTATTTCTTTCCCTAATCACCGTCAGGCACTTGGGCAGACAGGCAGTGTCCTTGACATTGTGGAAGTTCTTGATCGATTGTTTTTTTGAATCAGCAGCAAGACTGGCAGCTGTGTGTGTTTTCATAGTTAAAAAGCATTAACACCCAAGAATTTTATTTCATTGCAGAAGAGCCATTAAGTCTACAATCCTAGCCATACACTCATATCTGGGAGTAAGCATGCTTGAACCTAAGTAAGAAGACTTATTTCTGAGTAGACATGCAGAGGATTGCACTGTAAATAAAGTTCAAAAAAGAACACACACATTGAATTATGGAGGGCAACTCTTTTCATACTTTCAGAATGGTCACCAGAGAAATATTTGGATTATTTTAAGTCTCGTTTTTCAGTCTGCATCACTCTGAAAATTTGTCCAACTACCCTAACAGTCTACAAAATTCCACTCCCCCCCCCCCAAATGTTGACACCTACTCTGGAGGAGACAGCCAATCCACCCAGACCCCCATGGGTGAAACCATCCTGGCTCCAACTTAGGGTTGCCTATTTTCAACAGCAACACCTGGAATGGGGGTCAAGGAACTTGAATTGTTTTACCTAACCCAAGCCAGGCAGCCTTTAAGGTACACATTGCAATTCAAACCCGAAGGATCACCAGCCTACGTCCTCAAGTCTCTTGGGTCTGGTTTTCCTTTTGACTCTCACCTGCCTGAGGGTAAACATCAAATCCTACTCCCTGTCCCACACTGTACCTGCCAGTTGTGTCCATTCTGGCTACACGCACCTTAAGAACATTCCATGGTAAGGGGGAAAAAAACTCAATTCAATAATCAATCAGTAGTGAAGCAAAAATTTCCTCTCCAGCCCCTAAAGGCGACCAGCTCACCTGGTGATTAGAGTAGAGAAACAGGACTCTGTTAAGCCCTATGAAGATCTCTCCATCTGCAGATGCTGAGCCCACATGGGGAATGATTATGCTTATTAGAAGTACTTAAAACTTATTTTCAAACAAGTGCACACAGGATCAACACACTTTGACCACAAGCTGAAATGCCAATGTTCAGAAGTAAATTCCATGGAAAACTGTGGGACAAAGAGGAGAGGATTCTCATATATTTCTAGAAACTGCCAGAAATACCTCCACAAAGCCCCCACAGCAGCTTCACATAGCAGGGATAACATATGAGAATCATGCATGACGTTGATGACTAAGATTGGACAGAGAGTCCACAGGACAGCATTGCACAGCTGGAAATATTGAAGAGTCTGCGTGTAATCTAGAAAATCCTTACATATTGTGGTTGTCGTGTGGACTGAACCCGCTCCTGTGCAGATGTGTTCCTGGCAGTGTTATGTACCACACAAATAGTTTAGTTGAATAGGACTGCCTATTATTATGTTATATACTGGCAGAAGTATACCACTGGGGTACTTATCCCTGGGGGCTGGGGATAAGAATAGGCCCTCAGTTTGGCTGTACTTGTCGTAAGAGGCAACTAAACAGCCACCGAGTAGATGGGACTCGTCAGCCTGGGAAGGCAGCTCATCTGAGAGAAGGAAAACTCTGATCCCAAACCTCCACTGCCTTGTGGCTACATCCAGTTATGGAAAAGGCTTCAGGAGTCAACCTCGAGGCAAAATCCAGAGCCAGAGTCCCTGAGGCAGTTCATGGCTGAACACAGTCACGTTCTGGCAACTCCTGCGACGCCGCTGGAACCAACCGTATTGGCCTCTGCCTTTCCATTGGATCATTTCAGCGATGTGGAGAGGGGGGATTTGCTGCATGGGTAACAGCCTATCCTCCTTACCTACTTTACCCAGGCTTCGCGCACTGGAGAGGACACTCTGTTCCAGAACCACCATTCAGAGCGTGACACCATAGTCTTCCGAGACTGAAGGATGCCAACAACCAACTGGCAGAAGACAGATTATATACTGTCTTCTGTCAGCAAACCTTTAGAATGTGATCCCCAAATGCTTCCAAACAAGTGGAACTTTAATCGAATCAATTCTGAAGTCCATAGGATCATAACTTCAACCACTGAACTAATGTCGAATTCCAGATATATTAAAAAGATGTAGTGGAAAACTCAACAGAAGATGATGACATACAAAGTAAATGTCTTCAGTTTGCTTTCAGAAAGGAGACAGAAATGCATCTTCCTGCTACTGAGAGAATACACACCATGAATCTTGGATGCCCTTTTCATACATTATGATGAAGGTATGGATGGACCAGTGGGATGTACTATCCCTGTTCCCAACCTGGTGTGAAAAGAACCTTTGCATGTACTAGGACAGGGGTGTCATACAGAGGGCCGCAGATGGCATTCATGGTGCTTGCTGAGGGACAGAAGTGACATCATTAAGCAAAAACTGGCAACGTTAAGCAGATGACGGCCAGAAATAAGCACTTCGTTCTCACACAGAAATGCATTAGCTACAAATGACAAAAGAGAAAATGTGCAAAACTTGTTTATATTTTCAAGAGAATGTGAGAGTCCAATTATCATGCTGGGAGAACCCAATTATAACAGGGGCAGGATAAATTGCTTCTGGGGGCTGCATTTGGCTGCAGGCCTTATGTTTGACACCCCATACGAGAATATATATATACTGCCTAGTTTCTGTGTAAAGAAAGTCCCAACATGTGTACAATTGAACATGTGAACATCAGAGCAGGGACAGAGCATATGATCTCAGCACTTTACAGAGTATTATTCAATGCGTGAAAATGGCTACTGTCCTTACCTGGAAAACAGTACTATTGATGTCCCCCCCCCCCCCCAACCTCTGCACTGTTTGCTTAGTTTCCACTAAATCATCATATTTGTTTATATTTTGCAAGTCATTTAACCACGGCCTCATTATTTCTCAATTGCATTGAAGTCGGCAGTGTATCCTATGGAGGCCTCTAAAACCATTTTTATCCTCATATTTATTATAAACTTCTTGTCTCCACTTTCCCTTCTGAAATTGTTAGTTTTTACCATATCTCTATGACTATTGAGTGGCTTCGTAATGTAGTTTTTTCCCCCTATTGCTTTAGCTCATTAATGTGGCAGAAATATTACAGAAATGACCGCCTTCCATCATCCATAAGAGCAATTATATGGTACTCTCCATCACTCCCCAGGTAGATTTTCTGAGTCACCTTCTCTGCTCTAATTTGACTCTATTTATAACCTGCGTGCCATTCGTAACTAGAGATGACTGTTAAAATAATGTGGAGTGTGAGCAGAATCATGAAGACTTATTTGTGTGTGAGTGTTTTTGACTTTAGGAATCCAGCAGTGAATGTAATATTGGGTATAGAAGGCTGACTGACCTTGCTGGTGATGGAATTTATTGTTACAATTTATTGTTATGTTCAGGGACATCAGGCTGAGGGCCTGGGGTCATCAAATGCCCATTGTGAAAAAAGTGGTGGCTTCCAGAGCCTTTGCACCTACCAAGAAGCATTCCAAGCTGCTGCCACTACCACTAAAGTAAGCCTTCCCAAAAACTTGTGGAGCTTTTTACCTTATTGGTGAGAGTTCAGAGCCTTTAAGGCAGTTGAGCAGCCACCATCTTCCTATAATGATAATGCAATGCAACCACTATTGCACCCAATTCCATTACAGGTGGGAAGGGTGGCCACCACAACAGCTGCTTCATCCACCACTAAGTGGGTAGACCACTAAGCAGGCCTGCAAGTCCCCCCACAGGCCTGGTATTGGCATTGCAGCTACCCACAAACATTCTGTCCAGATATTTTAATGATACCTGTAATGTGTTGTTATTCTAAAACTTATACAAACATGCACACACACACTGGGATGACCTTGCTTCAGTGCCCCATTCAGTGGTGTCGACAAGGCTTCATTATGGCAATGGAGTAAGCCAGTGCTACTCAAAGTGGTGCTCCATGGGCCGGTGACAGTCCACGAGCCATTGGCAGACAGTCCACTGTGAAATTCTGGGAAAGAAAAAAGCAATAATAATATGGCACAGATATGATACCAGTCTCATGCACAGAGGACAAAATTGCCAGTCCACTACACCAGATAGTTTGAGAAGCCAACAGGAGAAGAAATTACAACAACAACAACAAAAAGCCAGCAACCCCTCCCTTCACCCAGAGCGCAGTGCTTGGAAAGAATGCTTAGTGATTATCATTCTTTCAGGTGCTCAGGGAGAAGTGAGGGATTGTTTGCCTTGGAGTGAAGCCTGTTCTAAGTGGAGAGAGAATGACTGATGGATTGTCAGCCCTCTCTCGCATTAACGAGGCTATTGTTAAACAACTTTTTTCCTTTAATTTAAAGGGCCCTTCTTATCACATTAAGATAAAACCACGGGTGAAAAACTGGTGGATAATTTGGTTATACCTGTAGTTTGCTTGGCCTGCACAGGTTTGTTTTTTTTAATTTCCTGAAAGAATTTTTGAAAAATCTAAACTTGATCATTAAAAGGTGTGCTATGAAGATTCTGAAAGAAATTAAAATGGCTTTTGGGAAATCTCCAAGCTCAAACTTTGTAGAAAATGACTGTTCTACTGTATTTATATTCTTTTGGGGGGCCGCCTTTCCAGCAACAAGCTTAAGCTTTTAACAAATAGAAAGTGACTATCATCAGGTGTGGCATCATTTATGTTCAGCGTACTTTTGACTTTTTATGGTTTCCCCTGGTGGTAAATTTCACTTCTGCAGACAGTAGGAGTAATTGCTGTGCATCAGATAATGCTTTTAGAAAGTTTAACTCTGTCGTCTTGAACCCATTACTATACACGTTCCAGCAGATTCCAGTTTTAGAAGGATGTAAACATCCCTGGAGCTTGCTGATTCAAAGACAATTTGTATATACAATGGAAGAGAGAGATGACTTGCATGATGCCAAAACACTATAGCAAAAGAGAAAAATTTGTTTCCAGCAAAATGTGTTGCTTTTCCTATTTACTTTTACAATATTTACTGTTTCTATAGTAAAAAAAAAAATTGTTCTTGAATTCTCCAAAAGCAACAGTAAGTTGAGTACTGCTGAATTAAGTTAGCTATAACTTAAATCTCAGAACACCTCCCCCGGGTAAAATTCCTGGTGGGTGTTCAGATGATGAAACATCCTATGGAAATTCTCCTTGGATTCGTTCTGCCCATAGAATGCCATGTTTTGTAATCTGTGGAGAAGTTAACTGCCTGGATTCCTTGACTTCTGTACACTGTTTATTTTTGTACCGCACTGTAGTCCTGGATTAATACTGAGAGGCTGAGGCCATGACTCTGGGGGATATTATTTGGATTTCATTATATTCTTGCTGAGCCAAAAGATGTTAGCAGACCCATGTTGAGCTAGCTAAAGGTCTGAGAGACTGAAGTAATGGCGAGGCTGCTGTATTTACCACAACTTTTCAGTCTGTGAATTTTACACTAGGCTTGAACTATTCGGATTTTACACACAACCACTGCGCCACCCAAGTAACTTTCCCAGAAAAGGAGCCTACTTAAAATTTCAGTTGTAACGAATAGCAGTAGTAGTCCATAGCTTGACCCTGTATAGCGGAAGCGTAGCCAGAGAGGGTGAGGTGGTAAGTACGGCAGGTGCTGTAATGTGCCTTGTAAGCGACCCTTCCCTGTCACCATCAGAGCCATTCAGGGCAGTGCCGGCAACACATTGCAGCTGCTTCCCCAAATGGCTCTGACAGAAAGGGGAAGGGGCCGCTCAGTGGCGCATTGTGGTGCCTGCCATACTTACCATGCTACCCCCCTCCAGCTATGCTTCTGCTATACAGGCTCCCCACCACCATTAGGCCACCACTCAGCTGGACAGGAAGTTGTCAAGTCACAATCTAAGACTAAAGTATAGCAATATCTTGACTTTCATCCACTTGACTTTGCTTTTTCAGCCGTTTCCAATTATAACTATAAAATTTCAAATTTGGTCCACATGCTTTCCCTCTTCATCCAATTGCATAATGTTTTTCGATGCCGCTGTGCTTATCTTGTTGAGCTTTCCGTTATTGTGAGCTGCTCTGAAAGCCTTCAGGGTGAGAAATGGGAACAAACTCCCCCTGATGCCTGAAAGCAGTTGCATCACTAGGGGACGCCAGGGGTGCAGACTGTGCTGGGTGACAGCCTTGGTGGGTGACACCACTAGTGGCCAAAATTTGGGAAGCTTTTTGAAAAATTTGTATTTATGAATAATACACTATGTTATATATCACTGGAAAGGAAATTTCTTGCAGAATGTAATTGTCTACACGTGAACGGGTAACATTTCTATAAGGCCTCTTGCAGGCATCTTTCCCAGGCATATCATGTGGGTTCCTTGAACCTGAGATGCAAAGGATTGAATCTTATATCTGGATCTGGATCTGGATCTGGATCTGGATCTGGATCTTATAAATGCAAAGCATGTGCCTTCAGTTCTTTTGATCTTATCATTTCTAACTAGGCTGTCGGTAAAAATAAGCAAGCCTGGAAAGATTGCTTGCACCAAAGCCCTAGGAAGCTAAAGATGATGTGATCTGTAAAACTGTATGATATTTAGGTTTCTAGTTATTCATCGAAGGAAAGGGGAAAAAAAGACTTTCAAGAATTCTGTGATCTAATGGCCATTTTGTGCTATGTTTTCTTTGGTAAAATATGAAATACAGGCATTTTTGCCTGCAGCAAGGTTCTCAGGCTGACTTTGATGCTCTCAAATGGTGAAACAGAAGTAAATTAACTAGGAAAACACTATCATAAAGCATTTGGCTTTCAACTTAACGGAAATGGGCCACGACTTGGATGACTTGAACATGAGTTACGAAAACCATGTGTTTTTGAGATTTGTAAGGACTCAAGTCAAATGTGTCAAAAACTTGGGCACTGGCTCAGAACTTGGGGTTTTGTGCTTTTGTGTGTGCTTGCAATTCTGTTTTGTGTGTGTGCTTGCTTGTTTGCTTGCAATTCTGTTTTGTGTGTGTGCTTGCTTGTTTGCTTGTTTTTTCACAACTTGCACAACTTGACTCGCTTTTCAAAAAGACTCAAACTCAAGTCAAAATAACTTGAAAACAGCTTTGGATAAGTTGCAGTAGTGCCATTATGACTTGTGGGTGACTCAAGTCAAGGGGGGGGGCAGAGACTCGACTCAAGACTCAGCACTGTAGGTCCAGCACATTCCTGCTAAATAAGTCCCAAATCTTACAAATGCTTGTGGAAAGAGGGTTACTGACACACAAGTTCAAAAAGGTGAATAAAAGGCATTTCTAACCTGCTTTCTTAATCTTTCATCTTCTAGGAGTAGAACTTGCACTTTCACTTCTCATGATCAGATTTGTTTGTTGCATACCACATTTTG
Organism: Tiliqua scincoides; assembly: GCF_035046505.1. Classification (NCBI taxonomy): domain Eukaryota; kingdom Metazoa; phylum Chordata; class Lepidosauria; order Squamata; family Scincidae; genus Tiliqua; species Tiliqua scincoides. The sequence goes on from NC_089825.1 coordinate 24,969,812, forward strand.
TGTTTATTTATAAAATAATTTCTGCAATTTAAAACCCTCACCCTGTTCTTGGGGTATTTTTACTAGCCCATATAAAATATGCAGAGTTGAGAATATTGCAGCTTTGGACTTTTAGGACATTGTCACCAACCCCTTCGTCCATAACATCCAAAATATAGCCAGGTGCCAGGTACCATCTATTTTTTGTGAATAAAAATATGCCTAGGACAGAGGCATCCCAGGGGTGCATGTCAGCCAGTGCAACCATTACCTTCAGGAGCTTGGTGTTCTAGAAGTTCTGGGGTGATGACTTACAGCCCAATGCATGTCTCCTCAGAAGTAAGTCACATTATAATCAATGGGGCTTACTCCCAGGTAAGTGTGGATAGGATTGGGCTGTTAATCATGTCCCCCCGATCCTCCAGATTATCACATTCCTTTTAATGTGAAAAGCCTAACTTCAGATCAGCAATCTTTAGCTTGCTCTGGACCCAGCAAGCAGTGAAAACATGATTGTTGATGAGAGCATGAGGCGGCTGGGCTCAGAGCAGACTGAAGATTGCCAAAGTGAGGTTTGGGTGGTGTGGTGTCACCCCTTCTTGAGGGTGGCATCCAATGCATTCCACACCAGCTGCACCTCCATTGGGACACCACTGGCCAGGGATAGAATTTCGACCTTCCCTACTGTATCACTGATGTTTGCACATGAAGTGAGAAAACCCAGTTTATATTTTCAATGGATCTTGGGTGGGATGTACCACTTGGGTGAGGTGTGCACCCTGAATGGTTTTAATTGTACTGCCTGCAAGAATAAACCACAAGAGACTGTCTGCATCTCTGAGGCAGTAATCTGCATTTCTGAGTGGCAGGAGGTCTTTGCAGCTTGGCATATATCTAATCAGTGCTCTCAGAGCCTTCCATGGCTCAAATCCATGTTTTCAAAGGTCAGGAAGCTAGTAGCCAGCCTTACAAAAAAGATAAAATCTAAATTTCTAATAAAGAGAGAGGCAGAGTGTCTCTTGAGAGAGGGGGAAACAAGGTCCAGGAAGCTCTAGATATAACAGGCTTCCTCTCTGTATTCCTATGGGGTAACAATGTCTGGTTAGTTTCTCAGCAGGGAAGGTTTTTGCTAGAAAATGGTCTGAAAATGGAGATATTTGGTGTTTGTTTCAGAATTAACAGACTGTCTCTACATAAAATGTATGCTGCCTTGTTCACTGAGTGAAAACATTGTGGTCTTTAAAAATGCTGTTGTGGTGGCGATGTGAGATTAATTTGTGAGTTTAATTTATGAGGAGCCTAATTTTTATTTTATTTTTTATATTCATTCTTTTCTTGTTTTCAATACAAATGTCTTTTCAGTGTTACGCTCTTAAGCAAAATCCTTCATTTTCTCTTTGGGTTCTTCCACCCTGCTTCCATTCTCTATGGCAAATTCTACTGGGGAACTAAAAACACTACAAACCCAGGTAACATTTCTAAATCGAACACTGTTGGCCCAATCCTATCCTCCATGTCCCCACCCCCATGCTGGTGCAGCACAAGCCTCTGTAAGCCTCTTGTCCCACGATGGATCTCCTTGGAGTCCAGCCAAAGAGCTGGTGCAAGTCCGAGGAGACAAACAGGACAGGGAAAGATGAGGAGGAAGTGGTGGAGGAGACAAGACAACAAGACTAGGACAGCTTTTGTCCCACTTTCTTTTTCTCTCCTTCACTTTCTCTGCAATGGTGGCAGTGGTGAGTGAAGTGGCTGCTGTGGTGGATGCTACAACATCCATCCTGGTTATGGAAGATGATTTATGGTTTGGGGCAAGTCCTTATCTCACGTTGCAATCCAGACTCAGGACTGTAAATGCTATTTTTGTATATGTGTGTTTTTAAGTACCACAAACCAGGAGTAGAAAACAGGATTTAAAAGACAAATCAACTGCAATGACATTTTTTTCATTATTTCCTGAACAAGCGGAAGAAAGGGCAATAAACAGATCAGGGCAAAACTAGTTATACAAAAAGCAGATCAGATTAATACACAGTTGCAAAAAGAAATAACTTCTTTGCTTAAAAAGTAGAATCTCGAGGAAAAGAGAATTTTCATGCCTGGCTCAGAAATCACAAAAATGCCAAGTAAGATATGACAGTTGCAAAAATAAATTCTCTTTTTATTAACAGCAGGATAGTAAAGCAAGCAAAATAAATGCATAAAATGGGTAAATTTTCTCTGTTATTAGTTATTGCTGCTTTAGAAGTATGGTAAATTACAATCTCATTTTTATATGTTAATGAATACGGTTCTGCGACTGTTTCCCACTCCTCTCTTATCATAACTCTGCTTTGGGGTGATTTATATTTTTATTTTTAAAAATATACATAAAAAGGACCTGCTCCATTTTTCTTGTAAAAGAGAGCAAAAGGTAGGAGGAAGGAAAAACACCAAAGAAACAGTAATTTATGATGCATTTCCATTTTCCACACATTCTTTGCATGATTTCTATCTCTCCATACAGAGCTGCCATAAAACTAACCTTTCATCTCCAGAAGCTAAGGACAAAGTCGGCTTCAAATCTTCAAGTCGCTGTTCAGACACCTCAAACAGTTCTTCTGATCCACAAAAAAGTGCAAGGAGACTATGGTTATTAACAACCACATACATTATAAATAAAAAAAAAATACAAAGACTGAATCTGAAGCAAAAAAAAATTGAAAGTTTTATTTGAAGCTGTGATTTACCCTTCTCTGATAGAAAATATTACAGTTGGTGGGAGAAATGGAAAAAGAAAAGTAAGAAGCAGATACAGAAGTTGGGTAAAGGGAATCCATGTTATTGACTTAGAAAGTATACACTTATTCCGGGGTTATTTCCATCAGACTCAACTAACTTCTAAGGAAACATGCCTGGGAAGTGTTTACATTGCTGTTCAGTGCTTTAAGACATGATGCCAGGTGATACTTAGGCAGCCACTTACACCAATAGAAGATCTGCCAGATCCTTAGGTGCAAAAGTTCTATAATTTGTCGTTCTTCTTAGGACATAGAGGCCGATTCAGATACATTACCCATCTGACTGACTGCACGCAATAAGAGGCATGAGCTCTCACTTAAACAGCCCAATCCTTATTTTAAAGAAAACTCTGCTGATGCAGCCACCCAAATGCAGTGTGCATTGTATCCTGTTTGGGAAAGGTGGTCACAAAAGTCTCCTCATGATAAGGGAACATTCAGTCCTTTCCCGTGGAGCAAGCCACCACTGCCTGATGGGTCTCCTCAGATATGTACCAAGATAGGATCCTGACACCTGCCTGTGCCACCAGGATTTACCCCTCCCTCCCCTCCTGTTGGAATTTGGATGCAACTGTGCCTGCAGGACTCTAGAGCAGGGGGGTCAAAGATACGGCCAGCGGGCCAGATCCAGCCTGCAGAGCCATTTGGGGCAGCCCCTGTGATCTGGGGGAGTTTGGGGCTGCCCCACCCCCGCTTGCTCCGACCGCGACCGGAGGAAAATTGTGAGGGCTGGGAACACCGCACGCAGCACCCCCAACCCTCTGAATGACATTCTGAGACCCCAGAACGCCTTCAAAGGTCACTTCCGGGTTTTCGGAACACCTGGAAATGACCTTTCAAGGCCTTATGGGGGCCCAGAACGTCATTCCGAGGGCCGGAGGCGCCGTGTGTGGCGTACCCGGCCCTGCAACTTGCCGCGGCCGGAGCTCTCCCGGGCTCCGGCCACGGCCAGAGGGGGGCCAAAGGTAGGAGGCGCCGTGCGCAGTGTCCCTGGCAACTCCCAGGCTCTGGTCACGTCCAGAGGGGGTCTCAGGGCAGGAGGCGCCGTGGGGTGGGGGGAAGCAGGGGATACTTTGTGTTAGAATGGGATCTGGGGTGGGGGGAGGCAGGGTATGCTTTGCGTTAGAATGGGGTCAGGTGGGGGGAGGCAGGGGATGCTTTGTGATAGAATGGGGTCTGGGGTGGGGGGAGGTAGGAGAGCGAGGGGGAAGCCTCATCTTTTTAAAGAAACAGGAAGTGATGTCACAAGGGACATCATTTCCTGTGTTCAAGTCATTTCCGGCTGCCACATTTGGAGTTTGGCCCTCAGCAGGTGCCATAAATCCAATGTGGCCCCCAGGATAAAATGAGTTTGACACCCCTGCTCTAGAGGGCAGTATAATGTCCAATCACCTGAGAACTCTATATCTGCCCCTTTATGGTTCCTGCAGGCGGTGTGGTTCTTAACACTATTTTCTTTTCACAGTCGCTTTTCCTTTCAGACCATCACAGAAGAAGGATGTGTTGGATGTACGCTCTGTCTCCAACATGGCAGACCACATCTCCCGTTCCCCACACTTCCACACAAAGGCAACAGCTGTAGGGTTCACTGTTCCAAAGTAGTGGAGCCTCTGATTCATGCCAGAAGATGTACGTACACAACTATGAACTATCATACACAACTATTTCAAAGGTGCATCAATTTCGTTGTGCTGTAGCACAATGACAATAAAGTAACGACTACATCAGGGGTGCTCACACTTTTTTGGCTCCAGAGTTACTTTGAAACCCAGCAAGGCCCGGAGATCTACCAGAGTTTTTTTAAAATGTTCGCGCCATCATAACATATAACATTTATGTGTACAATGTATATTGGTGTACCTTGCATAACCGCATGAGCCAATATTGCACAACACAACATAATTAACCATAAACATTTTTTGTAATTACTTGAGTTTACTTTGATGACTTGCACTGAAGTGAATCAGCCAAGGATGCATAGTCGGACAGTAGCTGCTGACAGCCAGCCTCAAGCACACTTCCAGATGTTCATCAGTCATGGTCCAACGGTACTTGGACTTAATGATCTTCATGTAGGAAAAGGCTGACTCACATAAATAAGTGGAGCCCTTCCTGCCTCAGGTGCTCTTATATCCCTGAGGGCCCTATTGCCTTCAAGTGGCTGCAGCTGTGCAGCACACTCTGCTGGATGCCCAGGCCTTACCCTTAAAGGGGTCACTGCTGACACCACATCTACCTCCTCACCAGATCTTCCTAGATTCCAATACAAGTGGGGGGGGGGGAAGCAGATCTCTATACAGACCAGTGCAAAAACAGGGGAAAGGTGTGGGGGAGGGAAGATCTCTATATAGACATCACAGCAAGACCAGTGCAAAACCCCTTGTACACAGAACCAACAGATGGAAGTTGGGGGGGGCAGATCTCCATACATACCAGTGCAAAAGCAGGGGAAAGGTGTGGGGGAGGGAAGATCTCTGTATAGACATCACAGCAAGACCAGTGCAAAACCCCTTGCACACAGAACCAACAGATGGAAGTTGGGGGGGGCAGATCTCCATACATAAGCAGGGGAAAGGTGTGGGGGAGGGAAGATCTCTGTATAGACATCACAGCAAGACCAGTGTAAAACCCCTTGCACACAGAACCAACAGATGGAAGTTGGGGGGGGGCAGATCTCCATACATACCAGTGCAAAAACAGGGAGAAGGTAAGTCAGCCCCAGTAGAGTCAATGGGGCTCACTCCCAGGGATGTGTGGACGGGAGAGAAGCCTGCCAGCGGCTCCTCTCCCAGGGAGGAGCCTGCCAGGTGCTCACTCCCTGGGCTCCCTGGGCTCACTCCCTAGGCTCACTCCCTAGGCTCCCTGGGCTCCCTGGACTCACTCCCTGGGCTCGCTCCCTGGGCTCACAAGCCTGCCAGGGGCTCACTCCTAGGGATGCGTAGACGGGAGAGAAGCCTGCAATCGACTCATTTCGCCTGGAGATCGACTGGTAGCTCGCGATCGACATATTGGGCAACCCTGGACTACATGAACTGTGAATAGAATATTTCTTATGAAACCTTAACCAAGCCTCTGTTCCTGTGTATGCAACTAGCCCAGGTGGGATATCTCACCATTGGAAGGGGGTACTTTCACTGGTTACTCTGCAATCCTCCTTCCCTTCCAACATCTCCTGCCCTCTCTCTCCCCATCCAGAAAATTCCCCATCCTGCCCCTTCCCTGCCCTGACCCACCCACCAGCCCCCCTCCACCTCGTTCCACTCCCTTCCTGCCTTCCCTTGCCCTGAAAAGCCTCCCCACCACTGGGATGACAGGGATACTCATCACTCAACAGTCCTCCTGGGCGTCCTGGCACTGGCCTTTCTGCTGGCGCAGGATCTCTCCCCACTGGCTGGAAAGAGCCTTACAGCACTTTTGTGACACCCAGAGCCACTGCATGTGCTGGGCAGCACAGGACTGAATTATAAATCTACATAGGCCACACTGCAAATCTTGGCAAAAATGATAGGATACAAATGGGACAAGATGAAAGCATCTTCCACAGAAAGAGACCTCTCTAAATGATCCTATCTCTAGATGTATAGCAGGCATGCTCTAAAGCAAACTTTCTCAGAGGATAACTAGGAAGAATGCAGCCTCTTTGTTCAAAAGGTGCTACAGATCACAGAGCTTGATCATCATTTGCAAACAATTTCTAGCTAAAAATCATTCAAACAGCTCTTTGCCTTTTTTCCCCTGCAACTGCTACACTACAAAGAATGCCTTGAGGTCTCCATGATTTATATTCTTTTTCCTTTTCCCAGTATTTTTAGCATAAGTTTTGAGCACAGCTGTGAGCCTCTCTTATTTGTATTCATATTAGAAAGAAAATAGCTTAACTTCAGAACTTAGCATCCTTAAAGTTCAGCCCATAAGTTAGCCAAGGCCCCATCAATACAAAAGTGTTTTGCAGACCTAGAGGGTCTCCTTTCTGCCTTTAAATGGGCCATCACATTCTGCTTGGACTTTTGAGAGAGCAGAGCTGTCCCAAGTGGGAAGCTTATATGAACTGAATTAAACATTCAGAAAGACTTGTGATTTACCCATAAATCTCACAGAGGCAGTGCCAGTCAAACCCTAATAGATTGCTTCGCTTTAACTAGTATTTTGCTCTGGGCATCTTTTCTATATGTGTCTTTTCAAACCATATTTGATCTTACTCCCTGCGAAAGCATATTTGTAACGTTCAGGATTTTGCTGTTGGGTCAATAAGACAATTCAAGTAGAATGCTCACTAAACTTAACGTTTGATTCATCCATAGTTTTGATTATTAGGTGACAGCCACAGAAGCTGTCAGGGAAAATGAAATGCACCTCTTCAAAAAAACATTAAAATGGCAACAATGAGCAGTTATGATGTGGCAGAGACAATGAAAGTGGAATGGGCAGTGGCAGGAAAAAATGTCAGTGGGGAGACACAATGACAGCGGCAGCAAGAAGATGGAGGAACACAGCCATGTTGACAGTGATCATATTGAATTACCAAACCCCCATTCAAAAGCCAGCCTCTCTGCACATCCCTGCTTTATAGATGTCCTGTCCATGGAGAGTTAGGCTGCAATCTTATCTGTACTTATCTGAGAGGGGCAGTCCAATTCTAAGCTTCCCAGCACACAAAGGAACAACAGCACCAAAATGGTGACTGCTGTATCCCGTGGGTGCAGGGAAGCCACTGGAGGTCTCCTTGAAGGAAAGGGACTTTCGTCACCTTCCCCCAAGGAAAGCCCCAGGCCCTGCAATTGGACTTCTCACATTTTCACCAGCTATTTTGCCAGCACAGACTGGAGAACCTCCATGTCTGGCTTTTCAGCCCAGCATGGAGAATACAATCTGGAGGAGCTGAGCTCTGCCACTCCTTCCCCCCTCCCTGGTCAGTTCCTCCCCCCCACCCCTCCCTCTCCCCACACTCCCCCTGCCCCGGAGCACCTTCCCACGCCCCAAAAGGCTGCACCACCACTCGGAGGTCTTTCTTACCTCCAGTGTTGTGCGGCATCCTCTTTCCAGCACTGGGCCCAGGGTTGACCCAGTGCCAGCTGTCCCTCCTCCTGTGGTGCCGTAAATGTGCTTTACGGCATGTTTACGACAGCTAGCACTGGCGTTGGAGCTCTGCGCCGGCGCTAATAGTCCATAGAATTGGGCCTTAAGCCACATTGACTACAAGAGGACATACTGCTGAGTAGACATGAATAGGTTTGAGGCTGTCCACGTGGGTGGAAGCTCATGGATGTGACTCACAGATGTGTTTTCTCATGGAACAGCTGGACATTTGGTCTGGGCCTAACAACCCAATCCTAACTAATTTTCCAGCTCCAATACAGCAGCGCCAACAGGGTGTGTGCTGCATTCTGTGTGGGGACAGTCATGAAGGCCTCCTCAAGGGCTGCACTGCAGCTGCATTAGCAGTGGTTAGCATTGCTGGTTGGTTAGCATTGGACTGTAAATGTCATTGAGTTCACTGGGATTTAACGGAATAAATCCTACATAGTACATAAACTGGCTGTTTTGAAGAAACATAAATGCTTTTCTGTGGCTCTGCCCCTGATGCTGGCCAAGTTCCCAAGGGTAGCCATTTATGTAGTTTTGTGTTTGCCATACCAAAACCTGCTTGGTGATCAAACATGGAAGTTCTTCTCCTAACCTTTGAGGTGCAAGCCTCCTTGTAGTGCCTCAGGGATGTGGAGCAGGCACTCTGCTCATGTTCTGAGGAATGTTCATTTTGTTCTTTCTTTATATGTTTCAGGACAGAACCTTTATACTGGAAAACCAGAACACAGCACAAATTAAACTTTGGCAAATCTGTATTTTACCACACTTCTTTCTTGGCTTGTTCCAAACTTGTTATTCAAGAGGCATGATTTGAAATGATAAAGCTATTGGGGAAAAATGTAGTATTGCCTTTTTCCCTCCCCTTCTGTTTTGGCCTTTCTGCAAACATATACAGGTCCTATAAACACAGAGCAGCAGGGATTAAAAGCAGTGGAGCAATCTTAGCAGACGAGAGCAATCCCCCCCCCCCGCAACTGAAGATAGGTATGCTTAATTTCTTCAGGAAGGCTGGCTATCAATCATACCAGGAGTCATGCAATCCAGTCGTCAATATGATTGTCAATCATCAGAGGTTTCAGGACCTGGAGATCCAGCAGAGTAATGATTCCCAATAGTGTTAAATTCATTTTGCTGTTGCAAGCTATAATATCAGAAACTCATTCTTTCTCCAGATCTGATGGCTTTTTCCTGCTTTTTTCATCAAAAAAAATTGATGAGAAATTAAAAGCTGTTTTGTCTCTATCTTGTTTTTCTCTTATAGATTTTTCTCTTGACATTTTAGAGGGTTTGATGATCCTTTAATTAGATGCCCTTACATTCAGCTATTCATCATTCCATTTTCAGTCTATAAAGTTTATTTATATTTCAACACTGAAACCTGTGCAGCAACAGAAATTAGGAAATGGCTGACTGTGAAACTCATGAGTCAAGATCTCCTTAATAGCATCTCTTTGGTCATTATTATCAGGATTTACAAGCACCACAAAGGTCTTCACAGCAACTTTCATTGCAAAAGAACACAGATGTTTGTATATAAAGTGACATCATAGCTTTCCTTGGAACATGCAGCATTAGAAGGTATAAAGGATTCACCCACTGTGTGAACCTAAGAGTTTCTCAGGTTCAGCTTCCATTATTTATCCTCATCAAATTTCAAAGTACCAACTATCTTTGAAGGTTCATCTGTTGCAAAAAAGAAAGAAGTTCCTTCTCCCCCTTCAAGTAACGACTCCGGCTCCAGAGATATGGAACAAGCAAAGATTTATGGGCCTATCAGTTCAAAATATGGCCCCTGAAAATGCTTTCAGACTTAATTAATTCTCTCTTGCAGCATAATAGAGTTTGTGAAAAAGGCATTTAAGGAAAATAGAACAGCCGTTTTGGGTTTTTTTATGAATGGCATATATTGTTCAGCAGTCCGCTGTTCTTTAAAGAAAGAACAAGGCAGATTCAGATACATTTGATCTTAGATACAGAATGCTTTTTAAACAGTGAACTTTGAAATGAAAGAATGGCAGGATGCAGCAATCTCACTTCTTTGGGAATACGCAGCTCAAAGTAATGTTCTCATACTGAGCAACAAATTCTCTTTTTTTTCAAAAAGGACGATTATCCCGGTTCTAGAACCCAATTCAATAGAAGAGCAAGCTAATTCATCCCTTCCCCTGTTGCTGTGTCACAAACAGAGGCCACTTTAACTCAAGGAGAAACTGGTTACAAAGAGCTGTGCTGTTCTTCTTACACAACTCATTGCTGGCACACTGGCAAGCAGTGCTCAAGCTAAAATACTGAGGACCAAGTCATGTGCAGTAAAAAGTACACAGCAACCGTGGTCCCATTTTCAGTCTCAGATCAGACTGTAGTGCTATCAGAATGTTCAGTTCCATGTTTGTGCCCTGCTTACCCAATTGGTAACTGGGGCACGAACATGGAACCAAACATTCTGGGGCAGTGCTGACTGGATGCTGGCTTCCTTTGGAGAAAAGAGGATTTTGGTGTTTTTGTACTGCTTGCTCCATTTGCAGGTTGAGCATTGATGGAGATAGAGCATTCCCGACAAGCAATAACAGGCTACAATCTACATCAGTTTTACAGGTATTTCTGCAGCTGAAAATGGGCTGGAGTTAGTGGCTGGGACAACTGGCATTCCTGGAGTGGGGCAAAACACTAAGTTTCTTCAGGTGCCTGGCCACTGGTATAAAGCAGCCCCTCCTCCTTGCCTTCCAAGCCAGTCATGACTGCAAAACCTTTTGTTTATATATAGAATATATATTCTATATTCATATCTATATTCATATTCATTGGTTGATGGTCCCTATTCATATCTAGAATAGAGATGGCAAAAGGTAGCATTGCAAACCCCAATGAGGTCACTGACCACTTTCCAGCACCTATTGGTTGCTGGGATCCTTGCCTACGTAGACCATGTACGCTCAAGGCAGCCAAGCCTTTTTCTAGAAAATAAGACAATGTCTTTGTATAACCAAAGATGAACTAGAGACACATAGTATTTGAGAGGCTTTGCTTGTGTTGTCACTTCACACCCCCACCTTTGAAAATCGATGTGGTGGTCAAAACACAGTTGAAGAACAGTCCAAAGAACAAATTTTCTGAGCCTGCACCAAACACATGGAGGGGGAGACCTGTTGGTCTTCTAGATACAACAGAAGATACGAAAAGGGGGCCCAAGAGATCAGGATTACTGACCACATGGAAGAGCTCACACATGTATGAACCATATGCAGGCTCCCGTTTCAGACCTTTTACCAAGAGGTCAAAGGTGAAGCCAATAGATATGTGAACATTAGAGGCAAGGCCAGCATTCATGCCCCCCCCCCATGTATTCATGTGATGTGATTCAATTTGTGATTCACATTATATGATTCAGAATCAATTTTCCTCTTCCTTTCTTAGTCTGACCCCCTTCTCTTGTCTGATCTGTCTTCATAGATAAACTTGAACTTGGGCCAGCGATTAAGCTGGTGCAGGTCCATAGCAGCTTCTGGGGCTTACCTCAGGGCAAGGGGACAAATGTTCCCTTACCCCAAGGAGACCTCCAGAAACCAAACTCCCCCTTCGGATACAGCAGAGACTGTGTCGCCACGCCTGCATCACCACGGAGGGAGTTAGGATTGGGCTGGAAGTCTGCCAAAGGATGACTGACAGTGCCAGAGGAGGGACTAGTGCATCTTTTTCCATGAATAAACCCCCCAGATTGGAGTGAGCGTGTAGCTGCAAATCTCACTTGGGTTGAAACTCACAGATATACTCATGGTTGTATTTTCCCACAGAATAACTGCACGTTTGGCCTGGGCCTTTGGTGTGATGATTTGGAGTCAAGTTCACTTTAAAGCTACTGCACAGCACATTTTCTGTCATTCTTATCTCTGGAATGAAAGTAGACATATCAAAATGAGATCATTGTATTGGCAACCTTCAGTCTCGAAAGACTATGGTATCGCGCTCTGAAAGGTGGTTCTGGCACAGCGTCTAGTGTGGCTGAAAAGGCCAATCCGGGAGTGACAATCCCTTCCACACCGGGAGCAAGTGCAGTCTGTCCCTGGTCTGTCTCCCTGGCTATGGGCCTTCCTTCTTTGCCTCTTAGCCGCAGACTGTTGGCAAAGTGTCTCTTCAAACTGGGAAAGGCCATGCTGCACAGCCTGCCTCCAAGCGGGCCACTCAGAGGCCAGGGTTTCCCACTTGTTGAGGTCCATCCCTAAGGCCTTCATATCCCTCTTGCAGATGTCCTTGTATCACAGCTGTGGTCTACCTGTAGGGCGCTTTCCTTGCACAAGTTCTCCATAGAGGAGATCCTTTGGGATCCGGCCATCATCCATTCTCACGACATGACCGAGCCAACGCAGGCATCTCTGTTTCAGCAGTGAATACATGCTAGGGATTCCAGCATGTTCCAGTACTGTGTTGTTTGGAACTTTGTCCTGCCAGGCGATGCCGAGGATGTGTCGGAGGCAGCGCATGTGGAAAGCGCTCAGTTTCCTCTCCTGTTGTGAGCAAAGAGTCCATGACTCGCTGCAGTACAGAAGTGTACTCAAGACGCAAGCTCTGTAGACCTGAATCTTGGTATATTCCGTCAGCTTCTTGTTGGACCAGACTCTCTACATTTCATTTGTTTTTGAATGCTCTGCATTGTTCCGTAACTTTGTCAAGATCTCTACTTCTGATGAGTGCCAACTACTGTGGGAGAAATCTTCGGCCCCCTCAATTAGACACCAACTCAGAATACATTGAAAGAAAAAGAAAATTACTAGTGTGGGTGAGAGTTACTTAACGTGTGTGTTCTTAAAAAGCCTGGCTTTCAGCTAAAGCAGAACAAAGACCAGCCTTTGGAAAATAAATATTTTTGCTTTAAAAATACTTAAAGAGATAATTAGCACTGAATTTATATTCCAAACATAACTATATAGGCACTTGGTCACAGAGGGAAGGACATTAAACATAGATTTTTGCCTTGAAAAAGGCAAATAAATACAATCAACCATTTGAACCCTGACATTCAGACAAAAATCCTCAAAGGAATATCAAGTTTTTATATGTGCACTCTTTCATGCCTACCATTTCAATGACAAATAAATATTTGTTCACCATTGAGAGATGTTGGGTGAAAATCATTAGTTTATTGAGGCCCCAGTCCTATTCCCTGCCACCAGCACCAGTGCACAAGTGCCAGAAAAACATATGCTGCATCCAGTGTGTGTGTGTGTGTGTGTGTGTGTGTGTGTGTGTGTGTGTGTGTGTGAGGGTAGGTAGGGGGGGGGTGTTCGGCCAGCTTACTGGAGGTAAGTAAAAGACAGAAGAATCACTACCATGAGAACTCTTCTAGTAAGGTGTTCTGGAGATGAGCTGCCACCATAGAAAAGGACTTGTCTCCAATTGTCATCCAACTAAACTTTCTACATGGGATCCTGGGTTTCCTACAGAGTCAGGAAGTCTGCCAAATGTTGACTGGCAGTGCAGGCTTTTCCCTTACCCAAGAGTGGCAAACCAACCTGAAACCCCAACTGCTCTAGCCCTACAAAAAAAGTCACAGTAGGATATGTCCGTCATGATCACAAACATGATGTTGCCTTGCAACCAAATCTGCTCAGGCAGTTTCTGGACCCAACCCAGACTCTCCTTGGGGGAAAAAAATCTCTCTGACATCACAAAGAGCCTAGCCCTTATTGTCTCAGCATCTTTGTGATGAAAACACAACAGACTTCACAATTAGGCAGGAGCTAATTACCCTATCACACCCTATCACCTCCACCATCTTGAGGAGGTTGTGTCACTCCACCATGAGTGGTCTGGCTGAACTGGGGATATCCCTCTGAGAAGCTTACAAGCAAGGTACTGAGTATAGACCGAATAGCCCTTGCCTAGCTGCTTTTCTACGCAGTGCTCCCGCTGGCACAAGGGCCAGATGGCAGAGCAATGCCAGCTGTATAAATCTGGTAGGTCCAAGAGGACATATTGGGCTGTTGAAAAAGTATAGAAATACATATTTCTATAACTAAATGTTTGTCTATAGCAGTGGTTCCCAGACTGCGGGTTGAGACAGTTTGATTTTTGGTGGATTGCCAAAGGGTGATGGAAAGATCAGATAAATAATTGCCTCAAGCCCTGACGCTGTTCAAAAATCAGATACTGTGATACAAGGTAAGGGATGCTCACCTGACGCTTTTGCAGCATCCTTTTGGTCCATCTCTCTCTGAATGTTAAACTAGAGTAAAAAAAATGGTTTCGGTTTTTTTAAAGTCAGGCCGTTGGCTGGACTTGGCCGCGTGCCGCAGATGTTCTCAGTACAGTAGATAAGAATGCATTTGAATGAACAGCCCTTTGTTCTCCAAAGGAGAGGGAAAAAAATGGTTTGTGATTTTAAAATCGGTCTGTGTTCCTTTTTAACACACAGGATCATTGCTTCAAGCTAAAAACCTTATATATGCATATAGGTATGTAGCTATATGATAATCTCATATGGAAGAACACTAGTCAACTTATTTTTCTTAGTTTTTCCTTACTTTTCTTATCCATTTTAAAACCAGTTTTGGTGCATAAACAAGTGTAACTAACATATAACACATTATTTTAAGTAAGTTTTAGTGGTCTAATTGTATTAGAAAGGTTTAAGAAGACATCACAGCCATTTCCGGTTCATATCACAGCTATTGCCGGTTAACATTGTAAAGGTCAGGTTCCCAGAGAAAACCATTTTGCTGCAATTTTTTTAGCTGAGCCCGCGAAACTCTTTTCCTAACTGCAAGAAAGTTGCATTTCACGGGCTACAAACAAAGGCCGAAGTAAGTCATGAAATAGTTATGAGATGAGGTCATTTTGAGCAAAATTGAAAATGCAGTACCATCTACTCCCTGCTCCAAATCTGTATGATGTATGTATGGAATTGTCTAATCTGAAGAACTGGTGATTTGTAACCCACCAATGAAATGTCTCCAATGCGAAATGTATGTGTTTCAGGGAGGGAACTCCACATTGTAATAAAAGTGAGCTGGAGCAGGTGCCCAAGGCTTTTTCTTCTTCCCACTTCTCACACACAGGCTTTTCTTCTTCCCATCTCTCACACACAGGCTTCTCTGCTTCACTCACTCTCATTTCTCACACGCATCACTTCTTTTCTTCTCACTTCTGACGCACACACACACACACTCACACATTCTCAATGCTTGGAACGAATCCCTTGAGACACTGTTTGTGTGGCTTCTCTGCTTCCCACTTCGGATTCTGACACGCTCTCAATGCTTGAAATGTTCCCTTGAGACGCTGTGTTTTGGAATACAACCTTTTGCTGAATTCTGACTTCCACATTCATGCTCAATGCTTGGAAATAGTCCCTTCAGATGTTTGGATTTACAATAAAGGTCTGGATTTGATCACTACAGCCTACTGAGTTTGCTTTTGAATTCTGGGATCTCTTGCAACATCTGGGATTACCCTGCAACATTTGGGATTACCTTGCAACAACTGTAGCTGCTAATTACCCTGCAAAGAGCTCAGCTCCTGCAGTTTGCAAAATGTGTAAATACAGGAAGATAAATGTTTGAGGGCCTTTATATCTGGTTATTATTACTAATAAGTAAATAAATAACTAAATAAAATATTATTTCTTTCTAGTGCTCCTTTTCTAAAAGTCTGGTAAGCCTAAATGGGTCCCAACAGAGTGTCATTTTAAAAAATAAGTCCCTAAAAGTGCTAAAATGTTTGGGGACCACTGGTCTATAGACTCAATAATAATTCACTCCCTAGTGAATGTACACCCTGTGGGCCTGGGGTCAAAAAGGGGCCTGGGAGCCAACGGAGGGGAGCTGGAAATTTCCTGGGATTGCAGAAAATGTTTGCATATATTGTGTGAAGACTAGTATTCACATTTTGCATATGCCCACATAGTTTTATATATTGTGATTTGTAGAAATTATGATCCAATGGAGAAGAGAAAGGGCCCAAAGGAATCTTTGTACCCCTAAAAGGAGCCCCTAAAACCTTTCTACCCCTGGAAAAAAAAAATCCTCTCAGAGGCCTTGGCAAGATGTTCATGTTATAATATGCCTAGCAGGGCTGGCCCATCCATGAGGACAACTTGGACAGCAGATTGGTGGAGACACCCATCACTGTCCATCTACTAGCCTCCACTGCCTCTCCTTCTCCTCCCATCTCCTGGAAGAGGGGGATAGAAAGAAGACTTGTGGAGGAGGTCACTGAGCTAGAACAGTGGAGACTGGGAAAAGCAAGGGCTGGCATATCAGTGGATAAGGGGAACCCCAGGATTTGAGCCGGCCCTGATGTCTAGTCTCCATGTAGTTGCTGACAGACTTTTTCTGCTTTCCACTACCGAAAAGTAAAAACAGTGATGCAGAACATGCTGAATGTCTTAGTCCTTGTCTCTTCGCCATAGCAATTCAGTTTCTCATTGCACTGTAACTCCAAGCTCAGTGGTCAGGGAGAAGGGCCACAGCTTGATAGTACACCACTTGCACTGCATACAGAAGGCCCTCCATTCATCACACAGCATCCCAAGTTCCAAAAGGGCATAGAGCGGGTTCATGTGCTAAGGCTGTTGGCAAGAGGAGGGAAACTCCCTCGTCAGAGCCCACTTTCCCAGGATGGCTGCGCAGAAATAAGGCTGAATTGAAAGGTAGAATGACAAGGATCAGTGGTTTATCTCTTTGAGGTCAAAGAGGAGCCCCCAGCAACAGGTAGTGTCACTGAGGGACTCATAAGGGCATACAAAGAGCTGATTTTTATATCATTCTGAGTACATTGTTTTCAAGCTTGCAGAAAGCCCCTTCTATCTTGCTATTTCACCCACGTGGCTAACTTTCTCTGTACGCTACTTTGAAGCCAGCTGTTAGCTTGTTCTGTGGTCTGACATATACTATCTTGCTCTGCGGTTTGGCCTACCTGGCTTGTTTTCTCTTTCAAGCAGTTCAGCTCCTACATTTGTTTTTAAGCAGTTCAGCTCTTAGAAGACAGAATTTGAGAGTGTGCACACAAAGGTCACTCTTTGGTCATCATGGAAGCTCTGAATCGAAAATGGAGTCACTCTCATTAACAAGGCTAGTCTTCTAACACTTTCATTGACATCGCTGGTGTACTTCATAATACAAAAGACAGCAAAGTAGGTATACTCTTCATTAAAGGAAGATGTACTGAAGAAAAGCAGTTTAAAGCACATACCGCCAACTGTGGCCTTTAGGATGACAAACAAGGCGCTATCAACAAGATCCACATCATCTTTTCTGAGTCAATTAATGGTTCAGGCTCAGCCTTGAATCAGCCTCATTCAACTCTTATCCAGACACACTACGGCCCTAACCTTTCAAAGAACTGGGATGATCATTGTGTGTGTGTGTGTGTGTGTGTGAGAGAGAGAGAGAGAGAGAGAGAGAGAGAGAGAGAACATGAGCATGCATGAGTGTGTGTGTCTAATTTGTAATCTATCTGAATGCAAGATAAAATTAGATATCAGAAAATAACTTAATAAACGCCCAACGTCAAATTCCCATAAACCACAGAACAATTTGATTTGCCTGAAATCAATACCTTGTTGGAAAGATTCATGGCCTTTTAAGTCAAATTGATAATACTTCACATAAATATCCCATGCACCTCAAAAGTTGTTGTTTAAATGTTTTACTTTTCTGAATTTGATACCTTGCTCTATGAAAAATACATTCGTCCACACTGGGGGGGAAATGTAATATATAAATATTATATATCATTCATAAATCTGTGAAGTGGAGATTTATGATTGCATGGAGCAATCCCTTTTCTCCACTCATTGATCACAAACAGGGCCCATGACAGGGGGATGCAGGGAGCAATTTTTACCTGGACCCAGGGTTAAAAAGGGGGCCCAGGTGCTAAAGGAAGGGGCCTGAAAATGTCCTGGGATCTTACATTTTCCTATCTCACCAGGGCCCATGAGAAAGTGTGCAGGAGGTACATTATACCTGGGCCCAGGGTCAGAAAGGGACCTGGGAGCCAAACAAGGAGAGCCAGAAATTTTTATGGGCTCTCATAAACGTTTGCATATATTGTGTGAAGATTAGCACTCACATTTTGGATAAGCCTACTTTGTTTAATATTTTGTAATTTGTAGAAATTCTGATCCAATTATTGTATGAAGCTATGATTCACTGGAGAAGGGAAGGGGCCCAAAAGAAACTTTGAACCCCAAAAGGGACCCAAAAGAAGCTTTGCACTTCCTGATAAATTCATCCCAGAGGCCCTGCACTTCTCCCTCCCCAAGCAGGGCAGCCTTTTGCAGGGTCTGTGGGGAAGGAGACCTGAAGACAGGTGGGAAGCAAGCAGCCTGCTCTGGCCAAGACCATCCTTGGGTTCTTCAAGGGCCTCCTGGGCTCTGCACCAGAGAGAGGCAGGCAGGACAAATGACAGCTTGTGCAGGAGAGACTAGCGGTTAATGGCACATATAGATTTGTTAGTGTGCAATGGGGCTGTGGGGCCTCAGGACTCCATTTCCCAACCGACCCAGCTGTAATTGGGGACTTGGGCCCTGGAAGGAGGGAGGCCTTGCCAGAGGGCTGGGAAGGAGGGAGTCAGAAGGCCTGAGCCCAGAGAGAGAGGAAGGCCTGGGAGCAGGTGGGTGGAGGAGGCCCAGCAATGACTGGGAGTGCAGGCTCTGGATGGGAAGAGAGGAAGGGAGAGCGGAGCTGAGGCTGCCCTGGGGAGGCCAGAGAGGAAGGGCCTGCTGGACTCTCCTTCTGCCCCTGGGAGTGAGGCCTGGTTGGACTGGCAGCTGCAGCCACAGCCCCTGGCTCAAGCTGTCCTGCAGCCGCCTTGGGGGACCCTGATCTTATCCCCCCAGGCCTTCCCTTCCTGTCTACCCCTCTGTTCCTCTGAGCCAGAGACTCACTCCCTGCACTCCCAAATCTTCCCCTCCTTCTCCAGGGTCCCCCTGGAAAGCCCATCTGATCTACTTGCATCCCTTCTCCCCCTGCAGCTTCCACCTCTCTGTGCTTCTCCTTCAGAGGAGTTCCTCTCTTCTCCCCTCTTATCCTTCTCCTCCTAGCTGCTTTCCATAGGGCTCCTCTGAGTGTGCATGTTGGTGGGCCCCCCTGGATAGTTTCAGAGTGACTGTGTCAGAGTAGAGGATCCAAGTTGGAAACCCATTTTGGTTCTTAAGCACTTTCAGTAAACTTTGGTACATCTTAATTCTTGGTGAAGTACATGGACTTGCCATTATCTTCAACACAGAATCCCTGCATGCCATTACTTTCCCCCTTGTGTGCACATGTTACACTTGTTTTTAAAAAGTACTGTACTGCCAACAACATAATGCAGAGGCTCAAGTAGGCAGAAACACACCCAGACACGTGTCCGCCGCTGCCAGAGCAGCAGAAAGTGACTTAACATTTAGAAAGTGGGGATTATCAGTGATGAAGATGATAAAGTGCGAAAGAAGCTACACAATGCACAAGGTTTTCAGTCCTGGGTGTGCTTTCCTGGGATATGTACCGCTGCAAGCAGTCAGTCTTCCTTCTGGGCTTGCATGCAGAGGATTGTGGTGTCATTTTTGGAACTGGAATGGAAGGAAAGGATCCTCTGAGCCTCCTTTCAGGAAACTTGGGAATCTTCATTGGACTTGGAAGCCCCAAAATGGACATGCAAATTTGAGAGGGACTGTGTGTGAGAATGTGTTTTCAAATTCAGATATGCTCTGTTTTTTCATGGAAACTGGACTGCGCTTCTCCCTTCGGACTGACGTTTTGGCCTAGGCTCACTTGTCAATAGACCATTTCTCCTTTTTCTTTCAGAGCCCAATTTCATTTGCAGAGGTCGCTCTGGATTTCAGCTCTGAAGAGTGGGCTCTACTGACTCCATACCAAAGGCAGCTCTGTGAGGCAGTGATGATGGACAATCATGAAAACGTGACATTTGTAGGTAAGGAGGATAATTTGGCTCTTGATTGATGCCTCTGGTAGGAACCTCTGCTCCATTAGATTTTGCCAAGGGGAATTGGTGGCCAGGTTGCATGACCTGGGCATGGCTGCTGCAACGCCTGATGGCCCCTCCCCTTCTGGCCTGCCCAGATCTCAGTCTCTTGATGAAGAGGGTACCTGGGGACACCGTGCCATAAATTAGCTAGTGGTCCCTTGGCTGCTCTTTGGAATAGATAGACATGTTTTGGAGGGCACTTCCCCTTGTGTTTGGGTTCTCCTTCTGTGTGCAGGGCCCACCTGAGAGCATAAGCATTCCTGCATAAGAACATAAGAACAGCCCCACTGGATCAGGCCATAGGCCCATCTAGTCCAGCTTCCTGTATCTCACAGCAGCCCACCAAATGCCCCAGGGAGCACACCAGATAACAAGAGACCTCATCCTGGTGCTCTCCCCTACATCTGGCATTCTGACTTAACCCATTCCTAAAATCAGGAGGTTGCGCATACACATCATGGCTTGTACCCCATAATGGATTTTTCCTCCAGAAACTCGTCCAATCCCCTTTTAAAGGCATCTAGGCTAGACGCCAGCACCACATCCTGTGGCAAGGAGTTCCACAGACCGACCACGCGCTGAGTAAAGAAATATTTTCTTTTGTCTGTCCTAACCCGCCCAACACTCAATTTTAGTGGATGTCCCCTGGTTCTGGTATTATGTGAGAGTGTAAAGAGCATCTCCCTATCCACTCTGTCCATCCCCTGCATAATTTTGTATGTCTCAATCATGTCCCCCCTCAAGCGTCTCTTTTCTAGGCTGAAGAGGCCCAAACGCCGTAGCCTTTCCTCATAAGGAAGGTGCCCCAGCCCCGTAATCATCTTAGTCGCTCTCTTTTGCACCTTTTCCATTTCCACTATGTCTTTTTTGAGATGCGGCGACCAGAACTGGACACAATACTCCAGGTGTGGCCTTACCATCGATTTGTACAACGGCATTATAATACTAACCGTTTTGTTCTCAATACCCTTCCTAATGATCCCAAGCATAGAATTGGCCTTCTTCACTGCCACCGCACATTGGGTCGACACTTTCATCGACCTGTCCACCACCACCCCAAGATCTCTCTCCTGATCTGTCACAGACAGCTCAGAACCCATCAGCCTATATCTAAAGTTTTGATTTTTTGCCCCAATGTGCATGACTTTACACTTACTGACATTGAAGCGCATCTGCCATTTTGCTGCCCATTCTGCCAGTCTGGAGAGATCCTTCTGGAGCTCCTCACAATCACTTCTGGTCTTTACCACTCGGAAAAGTTTGGTGTCGTCTGCAAACTTAGCCACTTCACTGCTCAACCCTGTCTCCAGGTCATTTATGAAGAGGTTGAAAAGCACCGGTCCCAGGACAGATCCTTGGGGCACACCGCTTTTCACCTCTCTCCATTGTGAAAATTGCCCATTGACACCCACTCTCTGCTTCCTGGCCTCCAACCAGTTCTCAATCCACGAGAGGACCTGTCCTCTAATTCCCTGACTGTGGAGTTTTTTCAGTAGCCTTTGGTGAGGGACCGTGTCAAACGCCTTCTGAAAGTCCAGATATATAATGTCCACGGGTTCTCCCGCATCCACATGCCTGTTGACCTTTTCAAAGAATTCTATAAGGTTCGTGAGGCAAGACTTACCCTTACAGAAGCCATGCTGACTCTCCCTCAGCAAGGCCTGTTCGTCTATGTGTTTTGAGATCCTATCTTTGATGAGGCATTCCACCATCTTACCCGGTATAGATGTTAGGCTGACCGGCCTATAGTTTCCCGGGTCCCCCCTCTTTCCCTTTTTAAAAATAGGCGTGACATTTGCTATCCTCCAATCTTCTGGCACTGTGGCCGTTTTGAGGGACAAGTTGCATACCTTAGTCAAGAGATCTGCAACTTCATTCTTCAATTCCTTAATAACCCTTGGGTGTATGCCATCAGGGCCCGGTGACTTATTGATCTTTAATTTATCAATGAGGTCTGAAACATCTTCTCTTTTAACCTCTATCTGACTTAACTCCTCGGTTAGGAGGGGCCGTTCGGGCAGCGGTATCTGCCCGAGGTCTTCTGCCGTGAAGACAGATGCAAAGAACTCATTTAATTTCTCTGCCATCTCTAAGTCTCCTTTTATCTCCCCTTTCCCTCCCTCACCATCCAGAGGGCCAACCGCTTCTCTGGCGGGTTTCCTGCTTCTAACATATTTGAAGAAGCTTTTATTATTCCCCTTAATGTTGCTGGCCATGCGTTCCTCATAGTCTCGCTTGGCCTCCCCTATCACCTTCTTACATTTCTTTTGCCACAGTTTATGTTCCTTTTTATTCTCTTCATTAGGGCAAGACTTCCATTTACGGAAGGAAGCTTCCTTGCCCTTCACAGCCTCTCTAACTTGGCTGGTTAGCCATGCGGGCACTCTCCTGGATTTAGTGGAACCCTTCTTTCTTTGCGGTATACACCTCTGCTGGGCCTCTATTACTATTGTTTTAAGCAGCCTCCATGCACTCTGGAGAGACTGGACTCTTTTTACCCTCCCTTTCAACCTCCTTCTAACCAGCCTCCTCATTTGAGGGAAGTCCGCCCGTCGGAAGTCAAGGGTTTTTGTTAGAGATTTGCCTGGTATTCTTCCCCCAATGTGCACGTCAAAACGGATCGCAGCATGATCACTGTTCCCCAATGGCTCAGTAACGTTTACATCTCTAACCAGGTCCTGCGTACCGCACAAAATTAAATCCAGAGTCACCTGTCCTCTGGTGGGCTCCGTGACTATCTGATCTAAGCCACAGTCATTTAGCACGTCAAGAAATCCGGTTTCCTTATCGTGACCAGAACACAAATTGACCCAGTCAATATGAGGATAATTGAAGTCCCCCATGATTACAACCCTGTCCCTCCTTGTCACCTCCCTGATCTGTTTCCTCATTTCAAGGTCCCCATCCGATTTCTGGTCTGGAGGACAATAGCACGCCCCCAGTATTACATCGCTGCACAAGCCTGGTAATTTAACCCACAGAGATTCTACGGTGGAGTCGGACCCACCTTCAATCTCTACTTTGCTGGATTCTATCCCTTCCTTAACATAAAGGGCCACCCCACCTCCAACACGCCCCTGCCTGTCCCTCCTGTAGAGTTTATAGCCCGGGATTGCGGTATCCCACTGATTCTCCGCATTCCACCAGGTTTCCGTTATGCCCACTATTTATGCATAAATAGTGAAGTGTCATTGAGAGCTAAGATAGGAGAGCAGCAGGAGACATATGTCTCTGAATAACACAGACCAACACACATTTTGCTTCCTTAAACGTTACACCAATTCCTGGGTATATTTAGGGTGCCGATTCAAAAAATGGCATCCGTTTTGCCCTATCATGCCTAGTTTTGGAGATATAGTATAGCCGCTTTAGTGAATGGTTCAAGCAGCTTCCTCATGAGGCTATACTGTATCTCCAAAACTAGACATGATAGGGCAAAACGGATGTCATTTTTGGAATCGGCACACCAAATTCATATCAAACCACCATAAAGTTCGGGAAAAGCATTTCTAACCCACAATTTTGTAGGCCTGTGTAATTTTGAACTTCCTCATATAGAACATGCAGGGGTGAAAAAAGGATGAAAAACACACTGAGCTGTCTGTGACAGATCAGGAAAGAGATCTTGGGATGCTGGTAGACAGCTCGATGGAGGTGTTGACCCAATGCATGACAGCAGTGAAGAAGGCTAATTCCATACTTGGGATCATTAAAAATGGGATTGAGAATAAAATGGCCAATATTTTAATGCCATTGTACAGATCGATGGTAAGGCCACACCTGGAGTACTGGATCCAGTTCTGGTCGCCACATCTCAAAAAGATATAGTGGAAATGGAAAAGGTGCAGAAGAGAGTGACCTAAATGATTACTGGGCTGGGGCATCTCCCTTATGAGGAAAGGCTGCAGTGTTTGGGGCTCTTCAGTCTAGAAAAAAGGCACCTGAGGGGGAACATGATTGAAACATACAAAATTACAGGTTGAGCCCAATTATTCACGTGCGTTCCGTTCCAAGCACTCAAAAACGCACTATAGCAAATCAATTTAAAAAACAAAGTTTCTTTGCTCTGGTGATTTAAAAACAGCCTTGATGACCTTTGTGATGTAAGATAAGAGTCATTAAGAAGACAATCCATCAATCAATCTTCCTCCAAGAGCTTACAAAGAGCTGAGAGTTTACACTCAGCCCCTCCCTTCACCAATGCAAAATGATCACCTTTCTTTCACGTGCTCAGGGGGAAGGGAGGGGCCCACTGGAGAGAGAAGGATTGATGGATTGTCAGCCAGCTGCCCTCTCTCTCTCTCTCTCATTAAGGAGGCTATTGTTAAAGGACTGTTCAGTTTTTTAAACTGATTTTAAAGGGTTGCATTTTCCCCTTCTCCAGGAATCAGCACATTCCTTCTCATTTGCAGGGGCCATTCATGTTGAGTCAAATCCGTGTATAAAAAATCCGTGTATAAATAGGCTAGACCTGTATACAGGGGATGGATAGAAGGATGATATTTTCCCTCTCACACAACACCAGAACCAGGGGACATCCACTAAAACAGAATGTTGGGAGAGTTAGAACAGACAAAAGAAAATATTTCTTTTCCCAGAATGTAATTCGTCTGTGAAATTCCTTGCCACAGGTTGTGGTGATGGCATCTGGCCTAGATGTCTTTAAAAGGAAATTCAACAAATTTCACCTTCACCTCCCTCTTCTTCTTCTGAATCATTGAGCTGTGCCACTGGTCACTGCATAGGGTCCCAAGATACCAAAGTAATTTCTCCTGTACACACATGTTTATGTGTGTCTGTAAAGTACACCTGATAATGGTCTATAGCAGTGCCTGGAAAAGATAGTGATGGGCTAGCTCTGGAACTAACGGAAACTTAATCAAGACAATGCAGAGGGCCTATTTATTATTCCTCCTCTCTACTTGTGGCCTTTATTTCTCAGAGATTCCTTACCTCTAAAGAAGCAAACATCATATTGATAGGGGTGTTTGAAAATTGTTCAATTTTATTTTATTTTTTTGCAGATTCTGTGATCTGAAAGGCATAAAGCAGAGTCATGTGTTTTTATACCAAATTCTCATTTTCATTCATTTTAAACCCTTTAAAAGTGTACTAGGTAGGTGATAGAGGTGATAGAGTGTTAGCAGATGCAGCCACAGTATTATTTCTAAATAGAAAAGTAATCTATTTTAATATCTAGAAATTTCTTAAACACCAAAACGTGGTGTGCTGTGTTTTTATCAGCTACAGTATTTTAAACACAAAATGGCGATGTTTTGTGTTTTTAAAAACAAAAACAACAAAAAAATCCTCCACATAGTGATGAAGCCACTTGCAGTTAAAGGTTGCTGTGGCTTTTCTGGGCCCTAGATCTGGTCAGACAAAAAAACATTCCTTGGAATTTCCCAACAAGCGGCGGTTTCTTCCTTGAGTCTCTTAGTACATTTCTTTTCTCATTCCAATAGCATCACTTTGGGACCAGGTTGGAAGAGAGAGGAAGCAAATTCATTCTGCACAGCAAAGAGCCCACACAGGGGAGAAGCCCTATAAGTGCCAAGAGTGTGGAAAGAGCTTCAGTGTTAGCAGCAGTCTTATACTCCATCACAGAACCCACACAGGGGAGAAACTCTATAAGTGCCAGGAGTGTGGAAAGAGCTTCAGTATGAAGGGTAATCTTAAGATCCATAAGATAACCCACACAGGGGAGAAACCCTATAAGTGCCAGGAGTGTGGAAAGAGCTTCAGTGTCAGCAGCAAGCTTATACGCCATCACAGAACCCACACAGGGGAGAAACCCTATAAGTGCCAGGAGTGTGGAAAGAGCTTCAGTCAAAGTAGTCATCTTATGAGCCACCAGAGAACCCACACAGGGGAGAAACCCTATAAGTGCCAGGAGTGTGGAAAGAGCTTCAGTGTCAGCAGCAACTT
Source organism: Tiliqua scincoides (assembly GCF_035046505.1). Classification (NCBI taxonomy): domain Eukaryota; kingdom Metazoa; phylum Chordata; class Lepidosauria; order Squamata; family Scincidae; genus Tiliqua; species Tiliqua scincoides. The sequence continues at coordinate 24,995,548 of NC_089825.1, forward strand.
TATACTCCATCACAGGACTCACACGGGAGAAACCCTATAAGTTCCAGGAGTGTGGAAAGAGCTTCAGTCACAACAACAACTTTATACATCACAGGACTCACACAGGGGAGAAACCCTATAAATGCCAGGAGTGTGGAAAGACCTTCAGACAGAATTATTATCTTATGAGCCACCAGAAAACGCACTCAAGCGAGAAACCTTATGCATCTTAGGAATGTTGAAAGTGTTTTTGTACTTAATAAGGCAACAAAAGTTGATTCCCTTTTTGCCTCATATAATCGATGTTTGAAAAATTCCTGATATTCCTGCAGTGTTGGTTTGAAATGTTGACAAAGTCTCCTGCTTGTTCTTGTTTTTCGAAAAATAAAATTTGTCAAAATTGCAGTCGTTATTTTCTAGAGTCTGTGAACTGGGCTTGCTCTTCCTTTCCCTAATTGGAAGGTCTCCTGCAGGCCAAAGAAGCTCCTCACTGAGATCTTTGAAGGGGAGGGGGTGGCTTCAGGTTTCCAAATGAATGAGACTTAGCGCAATCCTAACTGCACCTTATGCCGGTCCAAGGCATAGGAGCCAGCATAGGGCCAGCTTGGGCCAGCATAGGAGGGTTGCAAACGTGCCGTAAAGCACGTTTGCACCTCCTTGGGAAGAAGCCACGGCGCATGTAGATGCGTGGAGGCCACCAGAAGCCTCCACGGCGGCTTCCTCACCACTGCTTGTGTCAGCGCACTTGCGCTGACGCAAGCAGCAACGGTAGACGTGGGAGGAGGCGGAAGGGGGCGTTTCTGGGTGGAGGGAGGGTGGGCTATGGGCGGTCCCAGGGTGGGCACACGGATATGCCAGATCCCAACCCCCGTCCCTGCGGAGAATGGAGCAGCTTGAAGCTGCTCTGCTCTCTTCGGACTTGCACCACCTCCAGAGGTGGCACAGGTCCGAGGAGACCCATTGGGGCCAGTAGCCCTTACCCAGGGGTAAGGGGAAGAGTTTCTCCTTGCCCCTGGCTGAGCTACTACAGCCAACGAACCTGCGTTGGGTGCGGCGCAAGCCTCCTGGCTTGCCTGCTCCAGCACAGGTTTGGATTGCACCCTTAGACTTTCTGCTTATTCCTCTTGAGGTTATATTCTGGAGCTGCTTGACATTTGTATCTCAGTCATTTTCCCAAGTTGGTTTCCAGCACCAATCACTATGGTACAGCGAACCCTGGGTGCAAGATGCTGGTGCCACCTGGTGTGGCAGACCACTCTTGTCAGAGACATTGATTCCTTAAGGGTTTGGGGGAAACAAAAGAATATCTTTCATATATCCCTCAAATAAAAATCCCATCCCAGAAACACATATGGGTTAGGATCTCCCAGCTTGCCATACCCTGATCAATACATAAGCATTCCCCCAAGTCCAATAATACTGGGACCAGTCTTTGTGACTCCAGGAGTGAGCCAGAGACCTCCTTTGTCTGTGCTTCATTCTCAGGTCTCCAAAGCACCGCACAGAACTGTGCAGCAAGGTTTGGCAGGCTGTCTTCAGGACGGTAGCTATCACAGTGCTGTCATCCTTCTTTTCTCTTGCAACTTCCCTCTGTCAATCCCTCCTCCCTTCTTAATAGCCATGGGGAAGGGACTAAAGATTAGAGCACTCCTAACCCTCTTTCTCCCAAATCATTCCCTTTTCCTTTCTTTTTTGAAATGAACAAGCACATACATGCTCACAGCACAATCTTAGAACACACACAACCATACTAATTAAGATAACTTTTACTGCATTGCTCTTGTGCAGCTAGTGGAGTACTTAGTGGAGCACCTTATGATGAAGAACCTTTTGATGTTTGTTCTTTTACAATAAAGCTTATGGCTCAATCCTATTGAACACAATTCTGTTGTGCTGCCACAACAGTCATTCCAGCAGCATAGCAGGCTTCTGGGCAGTCTCAAACATAACATGCTGGAGCGCATGCACTGGCCATTGCCAGAAGCTATGAGTGGTCAGCTCCACATGGCGATGGACACCAGACATTGGCTGCTCCAGGTAGGATTGTGAAGGGACTGGAGGGTGTTGGGGAGGAGTGAAATAGGGGGTGTGTGGAACAGGGAGGTGACAGAGCAGGGAGGAGTGTAGCTTAGGTCCTGGAAAGGAACTGTTCAGCGACAGTGGTGCTCACCAAATCCCAACCTCCATCTCGTACCCAGTCCTCCATGGACTTGTGGTGGTGATATTGCCAGATATCACAAGATATCTGGGACAGATATCAGTATGCTTTGGTGTAGGTCCAAGTTGACCCATCAGACTGTCAGGGGCTTACCCAGGGAAGGAAGCAAATGTTCCCTTCCCCCAAGAAGACCTTCAGATGCCAAAACTCCTCCATGGGATGCAGCAAATGCCAAGTTGTCACCTCTGCGTTGCTGCATTGTCTGCAGCCAGTGACAGATTCCTTATAAGGACACTGTTTCATTGTGCCCTTTGGAGTCTGATCATGAGGCCAGATCTTCTGGGCAGGTAGATCTGGGCTCTGGAGACTTTTCCAGCAGTTGCCACCCTCCTTGTGTCCTATTTCACCTCCTCCCTGCCCCATCCCATCTGCCCCCTTTGTGAGGGGGTCCAAAAGAAACTTTGTGCCCCCTGATCAAATTCCTCTCAGAGCTACATAAATGAAGAAATTCATCTCTGGAAAACTCTGAGGTTTCATACTGATAGTTTGCTAAGTCATTAGTGAGGTTGCTAAGTCATTAGTGGCCTTCTGTAAAAGATTTTTATTTCCAACAGCAAGCAAATGTTCAAGATATAACATGTCCAGCAAGTGTGGTTGCTTAATAGACTTTATTATTGTTTGGCAAAATAGGCAGAGCCCTATGTAAAACCCACAAGGGCCAGTACTAGGTCTTCTTCTGCATCAGGTAACTTCCTATGTTCTCAATATTAGGAATTAATCTTCTGCAGTTGTAAAATGACCACTGACTCTTTGCTTCATTCAGATGAGCCTTAGTAAATTTCAGGTCTATTAAACAATGTTGTATTACCTGTGCCAGGAAACTGTGCCCTTTTATTGTTGATGAAAAATGGACTGCACTGTTCTCTTCCTTTCTGACTGTATTATTTCTGATGAGCAGTGATGTAGCTACAGGTGTGTGAGTGGGAGGTGCCTGCGGTACTTACTGCACTCGCCCTGCTGTCGCTACACCACTGTTCATAAGTTTAGTTTCTGATTGTCATCCTGCAAACCTTTTCTCAACTTTTGTTACCTAATCCTGCAGAGATTGTCCAAACCATGATTCTGTACATGTGAACAATATTGATACATTGAAATGTTGGAATAGTGACAGCATGTGAGCTGATCCACCCAGTGGATATAGTCAGCAAGTGAGGAAATGTGGCCTCTAGCAGTAGGGGAAGTTCCTTGTTTGTTTAAACACTGATGGGTTTGCTGTTTCCTACTTTCACTAGACCTTTGACTTTTTTTCCTGTCTTGTTTTCTATCTGTAACAATGGCTGCAGTTCTTTCTTTATCTGGGTAAGGGCGCAATCTGAACGGGCCCTTAGGCTGACACAAGTCGCTTGCATCAGCCCAGGAGGGTCTCAAATGTGCCCTAAGGCACATTTGCACCTCCTGGAGAGGAAGCCAGGCCAGTGTTCTGAGAAGCGCTGGCCTGCGGAGGCTGACATAAGCCTCTGCGCCAGCTTCCTCTTCGACCCTTGCATCGGCTTGAATGTGCCGATGCAGGGACAAAAGGGAGGCGGGGGGAGGAGGGGGGAGGCATTCCTTGGCCGGGGGAGGGAAGGAGGTGGGCGGCCCCAGGGGCGGGCAGGGATCGGGAGGCGGGGCTGGGATCCAGCAGTTATGCTGGATCCCAACCCCCGTTCCCGGGGAGAATGGAGCAGCTTCACGTCGCTCCGCTCTCCTCCGACTTGCGCCACCCCAAGAGGCGGCACAAGTCCAAGGAGACCCATAGGTGCCAGTGGCCCTTACCCAGAGGTAAGGGGAAATGTTTCCCCTTGCCTCTGACTGAGCTACTTGTGGCCACAATCCTGCACTGGATACAGTGCAAGCCTCCTGGCTTGTCTGTTCCAGTGCAGGATAGAATTGTGCCCTAAAATTCTTATGTAAAGTCAGTTTTACTGTGTGTGGACTGATTTAATCCCTCAGTGTTGTTAACAGAAAAAGCTCTCTCTGGGTGGCTCCTCAGAATTCAATCAGTTATAAGTTCTTCCTTTTATTTCTTTTATTTTGTGCTGCTAATTAAGGCAAACAGGGCACCTAACCTCATCCCAGACTTTCTTTTTCCATTCCCTGATACTCTGATGCTAGGACAAAACAACTGCATTTGTATACAACATTCAATCCACACAACTTGAAATTCAGCAAGCAGGGCTCTGCAAATCTTTTCCCCAGTCTGAGCAGTATTACAGCATGTGATGCCCACAACAGACCTTTTTGTTTGGGGGTTTGAAAATACAGGCCAGACATGCACCAAGACTTGCAGTGCCTGCAGTGGGATTGTGCTAGTAGAAACATCAGGACTTTTGACATATGAGACTATTGCTATCACTCTCAGTCAGGGGTCTCCAAACATTTTGGCCAATCTGTTGTCTCTTTTTAAAATCTGAATGACTTGAGTGATGGTGTCACAAATGAAGCCTCGTTTTAACAAGCTGGTCATTGCCAGAAGCAGTCTCTCTGCTATGCCAGTTGTAATTAACCACCCCTGACAGGGCAGCTTTTATATGCAGAAACTGTCTTCTGGTTTGGCATTTAAATTTTGCATTTGGATTCAGAGTGGACTGAAATTAGAGATCCGATGATGTTCCATTTTGGAAAAGCTTTATGCATCCATTTGGTAGAGTCCTGCACAGTCCTCAGTGGATAAGAATTTCACCAATGAGGAAGGCACAGGGCTGTCAACTTCCTTGGCCATATTCCTATGCATTTAAAAACAGCCCATGGTGCAGAGGTTACAGCCCAATATTAACCCTGAGCCAGTATAGCTAGACTACATGGCATGTGCTGTATCCAACACAGAGTTGGAGTGGGCTGGAGGTCACCTTGGGGTAAGGGATATTTTTCAACTTACCCCATGTCAAACCCCAGCCTGCCCTTTGTGGCTACTTGGATCTGTGCCAGCTATTTAACTAGTTCATATCCAAAAAGCCTATGTAGGGCCCTGAGGCCTGGGACTGGAAGGTTGGATATCACACTACTTGGATATGCTGCCAACCCCACCCAGGCCCAATCTGTCCCAGTCCTCCCTCTCCCCCCACAGAAACAGTCAATCACTTCAGACTAAGTGTCTGTTGTAGACATTATCGATCCTCCTTTAAGGCACAGCAGATGGACTCAGACGCAGATGGAATGTTGGACTCACTGACTGTCTAAGGCCCAAACTAGATGTTACACAGCAGATGAAAACAATAATCTCCCAATGTTCTACTTTCAAGGAAAAGGAGCTGCTGGAGACTTGAATTTTATAAGAAGACTGGAAAGACAAGAGTTGGTTTCACAGTTTTCCCCTCCTTAGCAGATGTGGCTTTGGGATGAGACCTCATTGGGTAAGTGTCAATGACCCACACCCTGTAGGTGCCCATGGCCAAGTCTAGTGGAATCCTGCCATGGCCTACTCTGTCCACTGCTATCATTGCTTCCTCCCCCATCAACCAATAAGACACACAGGTGCTTTTCAGGTATTGTTCAATCATATGCGCAATGAAATAGAAGGGGGGCATGCTCTTGGGGCCTCCAAAGGTTTTTCCCAAGGCCCTGAAAACACTGTCCTGTTTTATTGCTCACAATCCTCCTACCCAACATAGTGATAACATTTCCTCTGCAGATGGAAAAGGAGCTTGGGAGGAGAGACTTTGAATGGGAAAACAGTTGCATGGAAAGGGGTTAAGAGTTGTTCCTTGGTTGTGTTTCCATTCAACTTCATAGCATCCTATAGCTCCATAGCCCAGAGGAAGGACAGTGCAGTAAGTACTCCAAGTGCCACAACACGCCTTGTAAGTGGCTGCTCCCTCCCACTGTCAGAGCCATTCCAGGCAGTGACAGTGATACACCTGCACTGTGGAACACGCCTGTTGCCGTCACTGCCCAGAATGGCTCCAATGGCGAATGGGAGGGGGAGCTTCCATGGTGCATTGTGACACTTGCAGTACTTACTGCATCGCCCCCTGGCTATGATACTGCTGTAGCTGCTTTTCTTTTTTTTAAATATTGACAACCAGGCATCTGCCTTTTGACATATATAGATAGAGCAGTGTTTCTCAAACTGTGGGTTGGGACCCACTAGGTGGGTTGTGAGCCAATTTCAGGTGGGTCCCCATTCATTTCAATATTTTGTTTTTAATATATTTGACTTGATGCTACCATGGTATGTGACTGCATTTGGGGAAATGTTACAGAACTATACTTTTGACAAGCTACTATGTATATTCTTTTAACAATGACAGTAAATGGTACTGACTCCTGGGTAAGTGTGGGTAGGATTGCAGCCAAGGATTGTTAAAATGGTCCTGCTTGATTATGTCACTTCTGGTCATGACATCACTTCCGGTGGGTTCTGACAGATTCTTATTCTAAAAAAGTGGGTCCCGGTGCTAAATGTGTGAGAACCACTGAGATAGAGGCATGCTCCAGAATCCGCAGGGGTTCCATTCCGAAACCTCCCATGGTTAACGAAACCATGGATTACTGGGGATGCCTCCAGCCCTTTTCTGAGGCCCGCAGAGGCTGCACAAGTTCTTCCATGGCCTCTGTGGGTTTATGAATGGATTTTAAGGACGAAAAGACGCAACTTCTGGTTTCCTTGGGAAACTGGAAGTCGTGTCTTTTCGGTCCTAACGGCCATTCTGAAGCTCATAGAGGCTGCGTGCGGACCTTTGCAGGCCTCGGAAAAGCTTCCGGACCCAACTGCAGCACAACTCCAGACAGGTTTGGAGGGGTTGGAGGCGCTTGCCCCCAGATATCTGGAAGGGGCACATGGGGGGGGGCCCCACATACCCTATCTGTGTTTAATTGAAACTATGGATTCAGGATCCCCCCTGTATATAATTTGGTCAAAAGCTGGGGGAGGGAGAGTTCATTTGAAAAGAACTGGCCCCAGATGCAGTGAGTTGGGAAGTTTTAAATTACTTCTGCTCCCAACTGAAGGCAAGAAATACTGTGGCAAGGAACCAGCAGAAAACTATGCAGTACACTGACATCTTGAAAGAAGAGGCGGTCATTTACTTGAGAAATAAACCTTCTGTTGCAGTTTTGTGCATGTTTATCTGTCTGTCCCAGCATCTAAGAGGTTACCTTTCATCCTGTAATATGTTAACACCTTTGACTAATTCCTGGAATTATAAGTACCTGCTTGCCAATCAGTGTCACTAATGCAAATATGCTGCTTCCTATCATGTCATGTTGAAAGCAAGAGGCACAGAAGAAGAGAAGGGGAGCGACTTTGCCCTTTCTGACTTGGCCCATACTTTCAATCTTGCACCATCCATATTTCTTGTTGTTCAGAGACAATGCCTCTTTTTATCTGTATTGTATCTGTGTAGCTGAGGTCCTCATTTCTGCAGGTGGAACTCATTATAAAATGCTGAAGAGTGTTGCGTAAGGCCAAACATGTCAATCATTCAAAGGAATGGAAAAAGTTTCAGGGAGTATAACTGCTCAGTCCTATCCCCACCACAGGTGCTGAGGCAGTCACACTGACAGAGCACACGCTGCATCCAATGGTGGGCGAGCAATCCGACAGCCAGCAGGAGATAAGTAAAATTATCCCCCTTAGACTGCCCGATCATCTGGGTCTGCTTGGACATATGCTGGCCATTTTATTGGCATATGTCCAAAGAGAGAAAAGGGGCAGGGTGGCTTGAGAAAGAGGAAATAAGATTGGGCATTTGCCATTGCCGATAAGCTCCAACCCCTCCTTCCACTTGCACAAATGTGTGCAGCTTCTACAGCTTCAGAATTTGCAGCTGTGTGTAAGGATAGTTTGCAAATGAGATCTTTCTTCACCTTCACTCTCTGAATAGATCCACTGCATATGCATGCGTATGCACACAGAGAGACAGAGACAGAGACAGAGACAGAGGAATTTTACAAGGAACAAAAATGTCAGTTCAGAATTTTGGATATTTCCATTAAAAGATGTAAGAGAAGCAAGAAAACATTGCATCTATACACACTGCATTTGTATGCAAGCTAATTACTGTGTGTGTACACACACACACACACTGTATATATACATATAATTGTGAGGGGTGTCCCCAAAAGGGGGGTTTCTGGGTGTCACCCGGCAGGGTGCCAAGGGTCAGCTGGATGGTCTCTTGGGACCCTTGGGTGGGGTGTCCACCTCCCTGGGGTTCCTTGCAGGGGAAGCCTCGGACCAAGCCAGGGGGAGGGGGTTCACGACACCCTTGTCCTCCTCCCTGGAGGCAGGACCTGAGGCCCTTGGTTTTCAGGCAAAGGCTCCAGCCTCCTGCCTTCCCTCTCCAGAACTGCCTGTCCTCACAGGCCTCCCAGCCACACCCTCGGCTCCTCCCCTTCCTCCCTCTCTAGGCTTAAAGGGGCCCTGACCCTGGCCTGTTTCCCTCCTCTTTGGTGGTTAATGGTGACCCGGCCCTGCTCACTGCAGTCAGGTGAGCTCTGGAGGAGCAGTCTCTCCCACCCAGCGGCCCTACATCTTACCTGGTCAGCTGGAGAGGTGGTGGTGGCTCTATGGCCAGGGAGTTCTGTCCCTGGCCTGTAGCCAGGTAAGGCAGGGGTTGGACAAGGACATGACCCCTGACAATAATTGTGTATAATCACATACATGGTAAAGAATATTATATATATATATATATAATCACACACACACTTTCAGCTAAATGCAGAGCAAGGGTGAAAAATCTATAAAGTTATGAACATGTATCTTCAGTTTAATTAAAGGGAGCATTTTCAATAGTGCAACATTTTGATGATATCAACTACAATGATATGGATTTAAATGTGAACCCATTTATGTAAAAAAAAATAGTCTTTCATTATAAGACCAATTATTCTTTGCTATATCATCCTCAGGAACAATATATTGTTATGTGGGACATTTAATAGAACATCAAAAACAGCTTCTCTAAATGCAATGCTAATTTCCCAGGGTAAAAAAAGGGGGGTGTTTCTAATTTGAATGCAAGCATTTTGCATGGTGCTTATTAATTTTAATCTAAATTACTCTGATTAAAATAATTTTTTTTTCCTTTGCCCATCACTACGTTTCATGATTTGTTTTTTAGCCAATAGGCGTAGTGATAGCAATTAGTGACTACTGCTTTGAAGTATATTGCCATTTCAGATTTAGTGGTGTAGACTCCATTAGAAATGAGTCCAAACAAGTAGGAAAGCATAGAAGGAAATAGAGAGAGGAGTAGATATGCAGCAGCAGAAGCAGCTTAGCACACCAAGCCAGTGCTCTCTAGATTTTCAGCTACTCAAGAAAGCAGAAGAGGCGATTTTTCCAATCCTTCCCACTGCCCTAAGTCACAAGGGAGCTGATTATGCCTCTGGCATTGGTAGCAGTGACACCCCCACCCCACCCCCACCCCCGTTGGGCCATAGCATTGTTTCAGCTGCAAAGTTGTCAGAGACAATGAGTGCCAAAGCAAGGATTGCCAGGGCCACTTCTATTGAAAATCACAGCACAGAGCCATAGGCACATCATCTGGGGATATTTTTCCCCCACATCCTTTCAGCCTTAGATCGAAAATTCAGAGGTGCAAAGGCATGAGAATAAGGCTAGCCCTGACTCTTGACAGGTGTTGGGCATCTAAAACCTGCTGCCCAGTATTCAACTGGTACAGCTACAGACATTCCTTCCAACTGGAGTGACTGGGATCCCGAAGCCTGAGTGTTTTGATTCATTGGCTCTCTTCAACAGGAAATGCTAGAAAGGCTTCCAGTTGAGCCTTTGCCTGAGCAAGAATAGTCTTTCCCAGCTCTGGCTCATTTTCTCGACTTAGGTTTGGTCTGGCTCTGGCTGCCTCTTGGCATGGCACACAAACCTTGGATTGCCTTTTGGTTCCCAGTTTCTACTCAATGGCTTTCTATAGCTGACACTGCCATAGAGAGAACATTTTCTTTCATAAATATATGTTTCTGTTCAAAACTTGCTTCTTTCTTATACTTATCACCTTTTCTTTCACTAAAGGGTTTAAAGTAGTCGACGTATGGCTCCCCAGGCAGTCTCCAGCTCAGGCAGCTTACAGGGTTTAGTTTCCTCTGCAGAAATGTATTATGCAGCTTCAGACCATTCTCCAGGCTTATCGGAGCTCAGCTGACCTCTGCCATCAAGATTAGCAGTTGTGGTTAAAGCATGTCCATGTGTAATTACACAGGGCAGCAAATATGTGCAGTGCTGATCCTAGCAAGATCAAGGGTTGATCTTTGGGCTTTTACAGGCTTCTATGGGAGGAGGCAGTAATGGAACCTGGTCCTAGACTATATAGGGCTTTAAAACCAAAATACAGCACTTTGGATTGGGCCCAGAAAAAATAATAGGCAGCTGATGCAGTTGGCGTACAATAAATGTTTCAAGGGTTGTATACCATTGGTGCTCTTGCCAGTCTGCAACTTCCAAAGCATCTTCAGAGGCAGCCCCACAAACAGCACATTGCAATTGTTCAATCTGGATGTGACTAAAGCATGGGTTACAAATATACATGTCATTATATGGTGCTGCCAAAAGTGGACTTTTGTGTACCATTCTAGTCATAAGGGTAGCATAACAATGGGAAAGGAACAGCAAAGAAAACAGCTAACACCTTCTCTACAATGGAAGGCTAAAGAATTATCATGAGCATGCCATTCATGGTTACGTAATTAACAGCTCAGTCTTATCGGGCACTAACACTGGCGAAAAAGCATCCTCCAGTGGCAACTGCCATATGGCACTTGCAAAGGGCTTCCAGTGGCTCAAAAAGCCGTGTGCTGCCAGAACGCTGGTGGCAATGACATAGCAGCCTTGCATACTACAATGGCACTACCCCAGCCCACCAACCCAGATGAATTGGCAGGAGAGGAGGGAAGCGGTGCAGGTGGGCAGAAAAGGGTGGCGAAGGTGGCAGGAGGTTTGCAGATGGGTCTGGGAAGGGAAGGGTTTGGCAGCCGTGGTGGCCTCCAAATCCAAATCCCCTTCCCAGACCCAACCCTGTAACCCAGGTCCACACAAAACTGCACAAGCGATTTTGCTGGCACAGGTCCAATTGAACTGCTCCATGATGTGTTCGCTCACCCCCAGGTAAGGGAACAAATGATTGCTCACCAAGAAGAGACTTCCAAGGCAGCTCCCCACAGGATGTAGCGTAAGCTCTTTTTTTTTTTTTTTTTTTTTTTTTTTTACATGGCTGCATTAGCAGAGGGGGGAGCATTGGGCTGTAACTTATGGAATTTATAAGTAGCAAGGATGTAGAGATGGCAACCAACTAGATGGAGTTAAAGGACAAATTACATACATTCATGGCAGAGAGGGTGATCAATGACTGTTAGCCATGACAGCTAAATAGAATGTTCAAATCCAGGCACAATATATCAGGCACTAGCAACATACAGCGGGAGAGATCTGTAATCTTTATGCTCTGTTTGTAGTCTTTCTACAGGTATCAACAAACCAGTGATGGAAACAGCATGCTGAACTAGATGGCCCAAGATGAACCTGGAAGCCCCTTAACTAGCATTTTTACAATCTACATTAAAGTTTCCGGGGGGGGGGGGGGAATCAAAAAACTGAGAACAAAGCACCAACCAAAAATTGCTCCAGTATGGCTGGCTATGATGCTAGGTTAACATGATGGATTGTAACATTATACCTATGGCACAGCTATCAGTGCCTAGTACAGCATTTGGAATGGATTCATGGGATCAAATAAACTTGTTTTTTCAGCCATATGACTTTTCAGTAATTTTGTGCACTTGATAGACCTCCTCGTGCAATACTCATATGTGGAAGTCTGTGGCCAATTTACGGTAGAAAGAGCATTTTGATTACATCACATGAATCTACCATTTGTTCATGGATTTGGAACTGAAGCTACCCTGACAGCTGTAATGCTGTGCCAAAAATGGGAAAAGGGAGCGTCCTCATTTTTAAAGTCCTTAGCTATAAAGAAAAGAAAAGAAAGAAAAATGTCTCTTTAGTTTTACATTCTCTGTTTTCTGCAGGTATCACTTGAGGAACCAAAGTTTTTAGACCAGTTTCAACCTTCTGTGTGATGATAGCTAAGTTATTACTGACAAGAGCAGCCGCTAAACCAGAAGCAGGAAAATTTAATTTCAATAGCTTCTTGGATTTTATTGGCACAGGGACCTCTCTGACAAAAACCAAACAGATAGCGAAGCAAAATAAAATAAGCATTTCTGGTTACCACTTGCCGAGAGGCCATGCTATTACTTTCATACAATTTTGAGTCTAGTGGCTGAACTGTAATAGCTTTTGGACACCTGTATGTTGCAGTGCCAGATGTAATGTAATGCATTATTGTTTGTGGCGCCCCTCAAATGCCAATTTACTTGGCTGCAGATTCCTCTCTGAGCCCAATAAATCTTTACAAACTCATCTACAGAGCGTGAGTTGCACTTTCTGCCCCCTTCCAGATGACTGAACAATTTTCTTGAAATTCCAGTATTCTTCTATAGCTACTAAAACTTGTGAGGGTTTTTATTTTTGGTTTTTTCTCCCCAGTGCTGAAATGTTATACCAGTTGCACTTTATACAGGTTGCATTTACTCTTTCTCAGGATCTGGAACAGAAAGTAACACTGAAATCGGCCAATTTTACAGGTGATCTCTCATTATTAAAGTAAATCAGGGTTACCTTCTCAGCTAAAGATGCAAACAATTGACCATTTTATTTCCCCTAAAATGACCTTTGCAGTCTGCCTCCCAAGGAAAACATGACTCTTGTTGCCCTTGAACCCACAAAGGCAGTGTGAGGTTTGTTACCCGGAGTGCTACATCCCAATTAACACTCTGAGGGAAGGTATCGCAGAAAACAGCTTTTTTATTGCTGGTACCAAAGCAAGGCAGCAAGGAGGCCAGTTGCCTCAAATCATGCACAAGTGTAACTAGACGCAGCTAGCTTTTTATACTCATAGGCATGGCTAGCAAAGCTAAGGGGACAAGGGTCCAGTAACTTTCCACATTCACTGCCCAGTCACCCACCCACTGCCCTATATCTCCCTTCTTTACCATAGTGAACTGGACTGTACTGAGGAGATGAGACCACAGGCACTTTGACGTAGGTTGCCCTTGCTCTGAGGTATTGCTGTTGCAGACTGCCTCTTGAGGCCCAGCTATCTCTAGGACAAGATACTGGGTTAGGGGTGACTTGCAGCTTCTTGCTAACAAGCATCTTTTAGGACAGAGTCAGAACTAATGTTAAAATGGAGTTACTTTGGCCAGAGTTTAGTGAGAGCTCTTGGCTCATGGCATCACTCTGAAGGGAGCAAGATGTGAAGAAGATGTTCACTATTGAACTGAATGGGGAGGTTCATGTGGGATGACATGATCATTCAAGTATCCTAAACCATTTAGGGCTTTAAAGATCATCATGGTACTTTGAAAGGAGTCTGGAAGGAAATCAGAAGCCCGTGAAGTAATAATAATAATAATAACTAGGTATTTATATACCACTTTTCTGGTCATCAAATTACTCCTCTGACTTTATTCAAGGCGGTTTACAAAGGCAGGCATTTCTAAATCCTTCAAGGGGATTTTTAAAAACATAGAGGTTCTCTCTTTCAAGAACCAACAACATTTCACAATGGATCTTCCTGGTTTGGTCTCACTTCTGGCCTCCAGTTCTCCCACACAGGCTGACAAGCAGCTCCATCTCTCTCATGGAGGGCAGCCAAGACGCTTCTTGCTCACACCAAGAACAGGTGGAATCACTCAGCTGGGTTTGTCAGCTGCTTCAAGGTCTCGCCATTCTCAGCCATTCAGGGAGCTGCCGGTGTCCTCAAACTGGTGACCTTCTGATGTTACCTTCGGGCTAACGGAGGCTCTACGCTCTAGACCAGACCTCCTGCCCTGCAAGCAAGGAAGTTGCATGCTTAAAAAAGCCTCTGGTCACATTTTGCATTGGTTGTATTTTCCACCCACTTTTCAAAGAAAGGCACGCCCACACCCACACTGAGCACTGAGCAGGGCTCTTCTTATGTTCTTATGTACTTATGTTTATGAACAGTAGTCCATTCTTGATGTAAGTAAGGTATATATAACCACAGCCAGATCTACCTCCTTCAGGAATCAGTGTTGCTGACATCACCTAAGTTGTGCAAAAGCCTTCTTGCCACCATTGCCACCAGGGATGCTCCTGATTTTTCAGTGAAAGTGCCAATTAATCCAAAATTGATTGTATCTTTAGCCCTGGATCAGTCATCCTATGGACCACAGCCACCGCTGTCTTGTCTGGCTTCATTTTCAATTTGTTCTTGCTATCCACCACCATAGGTCCCAGGCTGATGAAGTGAAAAACCACTCAATTGTTTGTCAGGCTGTGGCCAACAGTGCAAACACCTGGAAGCCACATGTCAGCGACCGCAGCGTATTGAACCTTCGCCACCCTCAGTCGTTGCCAGTTAATCAGCGGTGAGGGAGGTTCAGGGGAGAATCAGGGATGAATCTAGGCAGAGTGAGAGGAGGTGGGATGAGCAGGATCTTGGTGATATTTGCACACACCAAGATCCTACCTCCCCCCCCTCCTGTTCCCAGCCCAGACCCAATCCCAGGAGTCTCCTCAGACTTAGGCAAACAAAAGAGCTGGCACAGCTCCAAGGAGATCAGGCAGCATACAGAGAGGTAAGTAAAAAAGTTTTTTTACATCACTCTCCTGGGCTGTCTGGTCCTCAGTCCATAGCATATAGTGCATGCTCCATCAGCAGCACTACATACTCTGTGCTGGCAGGGGATAGGATAGGGTTGGGCTTTTAGTCTATAGCTAGCCCATTACTGACTTCAGGCAAGAATTCAAGACATCAGAGCTTAAACTATGATGATGAAGAGAGACAGAATTAGACATCATCAGCATACTGGATGCACTCTGCGCCACATCTCTGGACAACCTCCTAAATGGTATAATTAAATGGCACAGAGGATAAGACTAAACCTTCTAGTACCTTATAGTAGGTGAAAATTCCCTAGAGCTAACCACGGAGATCTAATCTTCAGGGGGACTAGTGGTACCACAAAATGGAGCCCCATTTCATTCAGGCCAGGTAGTCCACTAAAATTGAGTGTTGGGAGAGTTAGGACAGACAAAAGAAAATATTTCTTTACTTGGCATGTGGTTGGTCTGTGGAACTCCTTGCCACAGGATGTGGTGATGGCATCTGACCTGGATGCCTTTCAAAGGGGATTGGACAAGTTTCTGGAGGAAAAATCCATTACGGGTTACAAACCATGACATGTATGTGGAACCTCCTGATTTTGGAGGTGGGCTATGTCAGAATGCCAGATGCAAGGGAGGGCACCAGGATGAAGTCTCTTGTTATCAGGTGTGCTCCCTGGGGCATTTGGCAGGGCTGCTGTGAGATACAGGAAGCTGGACTAGGTGGGCCTATGGCCTGATCCAGTGGGGCTGTTCTTATGTTCAGAACCATACTATATCAATGGTATAAACAGCCAAGAATAAACGGAAACACTTCTTCTCTAAATCATCCACTATGTGTTGATCATCCACCAGGCTGACATTGTTTCAGTCCCCAGACCAGAAAATCCATATAATCCAGAAATCCCTTGATTTACCACCATGTGCCTGAGGACAGGGCTGGCCCAAGACACCCTGACACCTGAGGCAGCCTGCCCCCCTTACCCAATGATGTGTTGGCCTCTGCTCCTGCCATTCTCCAATGTTCTCACTCAGCGCTCTCTTCCCCTCCACATTTCATCTTCCTTTCTGTGCCCCTATTCCTTTTCCAATCCAGAGAGTGGAAGGAGAAGGAGGACCAGTGGAGGCAAGTAGGTGGACAGAAATGGGTGCTCCTCACTAGTCTGCTGCCTGAATTGGCTTCATGAATAGGCCAGCCCTTCCTGGGGGCCTTATCCAAGAATGCAGTATGCAAGACTGGCCTACGGTTATCCAAAACAGTGGACAAAGAGCTTGATTTATTGACAGAATTATCTGTTAGGATTCATTTGGCTTTAATTAGAACTATCAGCGTAATTGTTCCAAATTGTTCCAAATGGGATACTTGCAGTGCTGTAACTAAAGACAAACCAAAGGGAAAAACATGAAGAAAATGTAAGGAGATTCCATGCCAGATATTTTATTCTCTTCCTGCAGCGTTATGCCTGACTACAGATGTGATTGGCTTTCCCATTTCTGCTTGCAGAGTTGCTGAAAGACTAAATGCCACTCTGATCTCTAGGAATAAGTGTGGGATATAAATGCAACAAATAAAAAAAATACATTTTCCTTATTGAAAATTTATTCTAATGTACAACCTCTCCCCTCGAAACTATCTCTAGGCTGAGAACATTATACAAAGTGCAAGAAAAGGGCATTTTAAAAATGAAAGCAGGGAAATACTATTTGGCTTGCAAAAGAAGTCAAATTAAAATTAAGCACAGGGCATTAGAGACAGAAATCAGGGCTACCTGTGCAAAAACTGTTTTATAACCTCGGTTCCTTTGGAAGTGTACATTAGTGTGGATTGCAAATTCAGTGGCTATAAGTTACAGGGAAGGTCACTACATTAGCTGAAAGATGGCATATAAGGGCATGAGATAATTGTGCCCAGGAACTGGGTGGCTATTTCAGTTCACCAGTTGTACAACACAAGTTTCTGTGTTCCTTTCCTTGTCATGTAAATTGTACCCACAATGTAAAGTAAGTACATTATCCTATTAAACCGGCTATTTTGCTGCAATAAAGCAGTATTTATTGCTGACTTCATTTTGATCTTGCTCTTCCTTAAAGGGTGGCACACAAGGTTCTCCTCCTACCCATTTTATTCTCTCTTCACATCAGTTTTATCCCATTCTGTGAGGTAGGCAAGGTGACTGGCCTAAGGTCAGTGTCATGGCTGAGCAGGCATATGAAACTGGAGCTCTCTGGCCAAAACCAAAGCTAGCACTGCATCATTGAGCTCTTCCCCAAATTAAACAGCTTCGTTTAAAGTTACTCATTATCACACGGGCCGCCCTTTCGCAGCACCACTTCTGCCGCTGCATCACTTCATGGCTTGGCAGCTGAGAGGTGGTCTGCAAAGTGACACTTCAGCAGAAGTGGCACTGCTGAAAGGGCAGCCCATGTTGATAATTCGGCTCTCCCAGTACTTCAGCAGCATCTCCTTCTCTCACCCCTCTTGGTTTGCCTCTTCCCCATAGAGTTCCTTGCCTTCTGAGGCCTCCTTCCATCTCACCCTCCCAGGGCCTCAGCAGAAGTGGTGCTGCTGAAAGAGTGGCTCTGGGAGAACTCAATTATAATGGCGGTCATATAAAGAGCTTCCAGGGTCTGCATCTGGCCCATAAGAACAGCCCCGATGGATCAGGCCATAAGCCCATCTAGTCCAGCTTTCTGTACCTCACAGTAGCCCACCAAATGCCTCAGGGAGCACACAAGACAACAAGAGACCTGCATCCTGGTGCCCTCCCTTGCATCTGGCATTCTGATGTAATCCATTTCTAAAATCAGGAGGTTGCACATACACATTGTGGCTTGTAACCCATAATGGATTTTTCCTCCAAAAATTTGTCCAATCCCCTTTTAAATGCATCTAGGCCCAATGCTATGACCACATCCTATGGCAAAGAGTTCCACAGATTAACTACATGCTAAGTAAAGAAATATTTTCTTTTGTCTGTCCTAATTCTCCCAACATTCAATTTTAGTGGAAGTCCCCTGGTTCTGGTGTTGTGTGAGAGGTAAAGAGCATCCCTCTATCCACTCTATCCTTCCCATACATAATTTTGTATGTCTCAATCATGTCCCTCCTCAGGCACCTCTTTTCTAGACTGGAGAGGGCCAAACACTGTAGCCTTTCCTCATAAGGAAGGCCCACAGGCCTTACATTTGACATCCCTGTTCTAGGCCTATAAGGGGTTCTTCTAGATAGGATAATGGCATTCCAGACATAGCCTAGAAATTCCATCTTCTCTCAGGACTGACAAGGCAAGGAGATTTATATTTTAGCATACTTATATACCTAATATAAGTATATAGGTAATTAGGTATATAAGTATACCTAATATAAGTATACACTGTGCTGCTGTTGTTTCTTTTTAAAGAAAGCTCCAAAGGGTTTGTGTGGGACTTTCAGTGGCCTCCCACACAGGTACATATGGAGTCAGTCCCTGCTAGCTCCAGCAGCATTATAGCATCAGGTGCTCCGAGTTTAGTCATATTCCCTCTGTATCCGTTAGCTACCTCTACTCAGAGCTGTGTTTTTTTCTCACATTATTATTAGTTGTTTTTTTTTTTTTTTTAATTGCAATCAAATACCTACAATCAATGCATAACAAGAATGTCAGCTCTTGGGTCATTTTGTCAAGGTGCCTTTTTGAATAGAAAGCCAGAACACCTGTCCAGGAATAAATTGTTTTGCTTTGCCGTTCAACATCTCTTTCGTTCCTCCCTTTGAGGATGTGCTACAAATGTGCAAAGGGCAATACAGGAACAAATAAAAGAGAAGAGAGAAAAACGAAGGGCAAATTGGCCTGATCTAACCACACAAGCAGGCCAAGTAATGACTTGGGGCAATATTGTTTTCGGTGCTGACAAAACAGCACACCGTTGGAAAAACGCACTCTGGGATCCTGTGGCAATGCAGCTGGTGTTCGTGCACAAAACCCAAGTGGTGTGGCCTGGAGTACACCTCTTGGATTGTGTGGCACAGATGTTTACAGCAGCAAAATAGTTTGAACTGATACTGGGATCCAACTAACCAAAACAAAACAAAATTCACTGCAATAGCTAGGTTCCCGTGCAGATGTACTCCCAGGGAAAATCAGGAAGAGTGACTATTTTTTTGGTTGCAGCTGAGTTCTGAGATCTTTCTTCTGTTATTTTCCCTGCTGTTCCCTCACGCTGAGACTGGCTATCAGCTTAATTGCTGAGCAACTCAAACCCAGCCGGCTCTGTGGGTGGTCTCTGAGCCACTTGATAGTAGAGTTGAAACGAAAAGACAGTTCAGACCAGAGAATGACAAGGCAGGAGGCCCTGAATTCAGATGTGGGCTGGCAGGACGGAAACAAATGCACCTTTCCTTACCAATAGAAGTCTAGTTTGGGCAATGAAAAGGTAACAATGACCATTTTCCTCACAGAATGTGTCAAAATTTGGATTGAGCAACTCTCAAAATAGGGGAAGTAATAGCTTCTGTCAGTTCCCCTCATTCCTTTCCCTCAATCTCTCTGACCAACATGACAACAGGGACGGGGAAAGGATATGGGACCTGTGATTCAAATCAGATAACATAAGAACATAAGAACATAAGAACAGCCCCACTGGATCAGGCCATAGGCCCATCTAGTCCAGCTTCCTGTATCTCACAGCGGCCCACCAAATGCCCCAGGGAGCACACCAGATAACAAGAGACCTCATCCTGGTGCTCTCCCCTACATCTGGCATTCTGACTTAACCCATTCCTAAAATCAGGAGGTTGCGCATACACATCATGGCTTGTACCCCATAATGGATTTTTCCTCCAGAAACTCGTCCAATCCCCTTTTAAAGGCATCTAGGCTAGACGCCAGCACCACATCCTGTGGCAAGGAGTTCCACAGACCGACCACGCGCTGAGTAAAGAAATATTTTCTTTTGTCTGTCCTAACCCGCCCAACACTCAATTTTAGTGGATGTCCCCTGGTTCTGGTATTATGTGAGAGTGTAAAGAGCATCTCCCTATCCACTCTGTCCATCCCCTGCATAATTTTGCATGTCTCAATCATGTCCCCCCTCAAGCGTCTCTTTTCTAGGCTGAAGAGGCCCAAACGCCGTAGCCTTTCCTCATAAGGAAGGTGCCCCAGCCCCATAATCATCTTAGTCGCTCTCTTTTGCACCTTTTCCATTTCCACTATGTCTTTTTTGAGATGCGGCGACCAGAACTGGACACAATACTCCAGGTGTGGCCTTACCATCGATTTGTACAACGGCATTATAATACTAACCGTTTTGTTCTCAATACCCTTCCTAATGATCCCAAGCATAGAATTGGCCTTCTTCACTGCCACCGCACATTGGGTCGACACTTTCATCGACCTGTCCACCACCACCCCAAGATCTCTCTCCTGATCTGTCACAGACAGCTCAGAACCCATCAGCCTATATCTAAAGTTTTGATTTTTTGCCCCAATGTGCATGACTCTACACTTACTGACATTGAAGCGCATCTGCCATTTTGCTGCCCATTCTGCCAGTCTGGAGAGATCCTTCTGGAACTCCTCACAATCACTTCTGGTCTTTACCACTCGGAAAAGTTTGGTGTCGTCTGCAAACTTAGCCACTTCACTGCTCAACCCTGTCTCCAGGTCATTTATGAAGAGGTTGAAAAGCACCGGTCCCAGGACAGATCCTTGGGGCACACCGCTTTTCACCTCTCTCCATTGTGAAAATTGCCCATTGACACCCACTCTCTGCTTCCTGGCCTCCAACCAGTTCTCAATCCACGAGAGGACCTGTCCTCTAATTCCCTGACTGTGGAGTTTTTTCAGTAGCCTTTGGTGAGGGACCGTGTCAAACGCCTTCTGAAAGTCCAGATATATAATGTCCACGGGTTCTCCCGCATCCACATGCCTGTTGACCTTTTCAAAGAATTCTATAAGGTTCGTGAGGCAAGACTTACCCTTACAGAAGCCATGCTGACTCTCCCTCAGCAAGGCCTGTTCGTCTATGTGTTTTGAGATCCTATCTTTGATGAGGCATTCCACCATCTTACCCGGTATGGATGTTAGGCTGACCGGCCTATAGTTTCCCGGGTCCCCCCTCTTTCCCTTTTTAAAAATAGGCGTGACATTTGCTATCCTCCAATCTTCTGGCACCGTGGCCGTTTTGAGGGACAAGTTGCATACCTTAGTCAAGAGATCTGCAACTTCATTCTTCAATTCCTTAATAACCCTTGGGTGTATGCCATCAGGGCCCGGTGACTTATTGATCTTTAATTTATCAATGAGGTCTGAAACATCTTCTCTTTTAACCTCTATCTGGCTTAACTCCTCGGTTAGGAGGGGCCGTTCGGGCAGCGGTATCTGCCCGAGGTCTTCTGCCGTGAAGACAGATGCAAAGAACTCATTTAATTTCTCTGCCATCTCTAAGTCTCCTTTTATCTCCCCTTTCCCTCCCTCACCATCCAGAGGGCCAACCGCTTCTCTGGCGGGTTTCCTGCTTCTAACATATTTGAAGAAGCTTTTATTATTCCCCTTAATGTTGCTGGCCATGCGTTCCTCATAGTCTCGCTTGGCCTCCCCTATCACCTTCTTACATTTCTTTTGCCACAGTTTATGTTCCTTTTTATTCTCTTCATTAGGGCAAGACTTCCATTTACGGAAGGAAGCTTCCTTGCCCTTCACAACCTCTCTAACTTGGCTGGTTAGCCATGCGGGCACCCTCCTGGATTTAGTGGAACCCTTCTTTCTTTGCGGTATACACCTCTGCTGGGCCTCTATTACTATTGTTTTAAGCAGCCTCCATGCACTCTGGAGAGACTGGACTCTTTTTACCCTCCCTTTCAACCTCCTTCTAACCAGCCTCCTCATTTGAGGGAAGTCCGCCCGTCGGAAGTCAAGGGTTTTTGTTAGAGATTTGCCTGGTATTCTTCCCCCAACGTGCACGTCAAAACGGATCGCAGCATGATCACTGTTCCCCAATGGCTCAGTAACGTTTACATCTCTAACCAGGTCCTGCGTACTGCACAAAATTAAATCCAGAGTCACCTGTCCTCTGGTGGGCTCCGTGACTAGCTGATCTAAGCCACAGTCATTTAGCACGTCAAGAAATCCGGTTTCCTTATCGTGTCCAGAACACAAATTGACCTAGTCAATATGAGGATAATTGAAGTCCCCCATGATTACAACCCTGTCCTTCCTTGTCACCTCCCCGATCTGTTTCCTCATTTCAAGGTCCCCATCAGATTTCTGGTCTGGAGGACGATAGCACGCCCCCAGTATTACATTGCTGCACAAGCCTGGTAATTTAACCCACAGAGATTCTACGGTGGAGTCGGACCCACCTTCAATCTCTACTTTGCTGGATTCTATCCCTTCCTTAACATAAAGGGCCACCCCACCTCCAACACGCCCCTGCCTGTCCCTCCTGTAGAGTTTATAGCCCGGGATTGCGGTATCCCACTGATTCTCCGCATTCCACCAGGTTTCCGTTATGCCCACTATGTCAATATTTTCCCTTGTCACCAGACATTCCAGTTCTCCCACTTTTGCTCGTAGACTTCGGGCATTCGCATAAAAGCATTTATACACAGAATGCCCCAGGATGGGCTGCTTATTCGCTCCTTTGTCCCCGCATCCTCTCATTGTGCCAAACCGTCTATCACATCCCATCACCCTACCTTTCCCAATTTCTTCTCCTACCCTGCCTTTGTCTTGTTGTTCTCTAACCTCCCCATCCTCATCCCATAGGGATGAGGAGTCCCGAACCGGATGCCCCTCGGCTCCTGTCGGAGATCTATCTCCTCCTATACAGAAAATAGTTTACTTTGCAGTTGTTTGCTAAGAATTGTCTCGATCATGCAGACGGCTCCAGCTGTATATATCCAGAGGGCTAAAATGAAATTTGCTTGTATTGAATACCGGGGATGGGAGCAAACAACAGGACATGTTTCATCATCACATTGTTTATCTCTGTCCTCTGGTATTCAATATATCGCCTTTGGTGCAGGCTTCGTTTTTGCTCTCTGGATAATAGCTATTGATCAACCTGTCCTCTTCCATGAATTTGTACGACCCTTTTAAAACTATCTGCGCTAGTGGCTATCGTCACACCTTGTGGTAAAGAATTCCATTGATGATTTTCAAATTGTATGAAGAACGTCCATTTGCCTTGTATGTGATTCCACAGATCAGGGAGGTGACAAGGAAGGACAGGGTTGTAATCATGGGGGACTTCAATTATCCTCATATTGACTGGGTCAATTTGTGTTCTGGTCACGATAAGGAAACTGGATTTCTTGACGTGCTAAATGACTGTGGCTTAGATCAGCTAGTCACGGAGTCCACCAGAGGACAGGTGACTCTGGATTTAATTTTGTGCGGTACGCAGGACCTGGTTAGAGATGTAAACGTTACTGAGCCATTGGGGAACAGTGATCATGCTGCGATCCGTTTTGACGTGCACGTTGGGGGAAGAATACCAGGCAAATCTCTAACAAAAACCCTTGACTTCCGACGGGCGGACTTCCCTCAAATGAGGAGGCTGGTTAGAAGGAGGTTGAAAGGGAGGGTAAAAAGAGTCCAGTCTCTCCAGAGTGCATGGAGGCTGCTTAAAACAACAGTAATAGAGGCCCAGCAGAGGTGTATACCGCAAAGAAAGAAGGGTTCCACTAAATCCAGGAGAGTGCCCGCATGGCTAACCAGCCAAGTTAGAGAGGCTGTGAAGGGCAAGGAAGCTTCCTTCCGTAAATGGAAGTCTTGCCCTAATGAAGAGAATAAAAAGGAACATAAACTGTGGCAAAAGAAATGTAAGAAGGTGATAGGGGAGGCCAAGCGAGACTATGAGGAACGCATGGCCAGCAACATTAAGGGGAATAATAAAAGCTTCTTCAAATATGTTAGAAGCAGGAAACCCGCCAGAGAAGCGGTTGGCCCTCTGGATGGTGAGGGAGGGAAAGGGGAGATAAAAGGAGACTTAGAGATGGCAGAGAAATTAAATGAGTTCTTTGCATCTGTCTTCACGGCAGAAGACCTCGGGCAGATACCGCTGCCCGAACGGCCCCTCCTAACCGAGGAGTTAAGTCAGATAGAGGTTAAAAGAGAAGATGTTTCAGACCTCATTGACAAATTAAAGATCAATAAGTCACCGGGCCCTGATGGCATACACCCAAGGGTTATTAAGGAATTGAAGAATGAAGTTGCAGATCTCTTGACTAAGGTATGCAACTTGTCCCTCAAAACGGCCACGGTGCCAGAAGATTGGAGGATAGCAAATGTCACGCCTATTTTTAAAAAGGGAAAGAGGGGGGACCCGGGAAACTATAGGCCGGTCAGCCTAACATCCATACCGGGTAAGATGGTGGAATGCCTCATCAAAGATAGGATCTCAAAACACATAGACGAACAGGCCTTGCTGAGGGAGAGTCAGCATGGCTTCTGTAAGGGTAAGTCTTGCCTCACGAACCTTATAGAATTCTTTGAAAAGGTCAACAGGCATGTGGATGCGGGAGAACCTGTGGACATTATATATCTGGACTTTCAGAAGGCGTTTGACACGGTCCCTCACCAAAGGCTACTGAAAAAACTCCACAGTCAGGGAATTAGAGGACAGGTCCTCTCATGGATTGAGAACTGGTTGGAGGCCAGGAAGCAGAGAGTGGGTGTCAATGGGCAATTTTCACAGTGGAGAGAGGTGAAAAGCGGTGTGCCCCAAGGATCTGTCCTGGGACCGGTGCTTTTCAACCTCTTCATAAATGACCTGGAGACAGGGTTGAGCAGTGAAGTGGCTAAGTTTGCAGATGACACCAAACTTTTCTGAGTGGTAAAGATCAGAAGTGATTGTGAGGAGCTCCAGAAGGATCTCTCCAGACTGGCAGAATGGGCAGCAAAATGGCAGATGCGCTTCAATGTCAGTAAGTGTAAAGTCATGCACATTGGGGCAAAAAATCAAAACTTTAGATATAGGCTGATGGGTTCTGAGCTGTCTGTGACAGATCAGGAGAGAGATCTTGGGGTGGTGGTGGACAGGTCGATGAAAGTGTCGACCCAATGTGCGGCGGCAGTGAAGAAGGCCAATTCTATGCTTGGGATCATTAGGAAGGGTATTGAGAACAAAACGGTTAGTATTATAATGCCGTTGTACAAATCTATGGTAAGGCCACACCTGGAGTATTGTGTCCAGTTCTGGTCGCCGCATCTCAAAAAAGACATAGTGGAAATGGAAAAGGTGCAAAAGAGAGCGACTAAGATGATTACGGGGCTGGGGCACCTTCCTTATGAGGAAAGGCTACGGCGTTTGGGCCTCTTCAGCCTAGAAAAGAGACGCTTGAGGGGGGACATGATTGAGACATACAAAATTATGCAGGGGATGGACAGAGTGGATAGGGAGATGCTCTTTACACTCTCACATAATACCAGAACCAGGGGACATCCACTAAAATTGAGTGTTGGGCGGGTTAGGACAGACAAAAGAAAATATTTCTTTACTCAGCGCGTGGTCGGTCTGTGGAACTCCTTGCCACAGGATGTGGTGCTGGCGTCTAGCCTAGACGCCTTTAAAAGGGGATTGGACGAGTTTCTGGAGGAAAAATCCATTATGGGGTACAAGCCATGATGTGTATGCGCAACCTCCTGATTTTAGGAATGGGTTAAGTCAGAATGCCAGATGTAGGGGAGAGCACCAGGATGAGGTCTCTTGTTATCTGGTGTGCTCCCTGGGGCATTTGGTGGGCCGCTGTGAGATACAGGAAGCTGGACTAGATGGGCCTATGGCCTGATCCAGTGGGGCTGTTCTTATGTTCTTATGTTCTTATGTTCATTTTCTGTAACTTTTCCTGTTCTGTAATACAGGCATGCGTTGCTTAACAACCTTTTGCTTAACAACAAACCACATATACAACGGTGGTCAAAGTACAGAGGCTCTTAATGAGGCAGTCCGGTCTTCCACAGCCTGCAGCAGCGTCTGTTTACACAATCAAGAGGCTCTTAATGCAAAGAAGAGGCAATCTATCTACAGTAGTCTGTACAACCAGTGAGTATCTGGCAGGGAATATCTGTTTACACAAAGGCACTCAATTAGGCTGAATGTTTGCTTAATGAACTAATCACATAACAACAGGGACAGGAAAATGTAACCCCGTTGTTAAGTGACGCACACCTATATTTTGAAATGGGGCAGTTGATGTTCTAAATGTGGACATGTCAGAGATTAATCTGACATTGACACCTGTTATTAGTTTCCATCCCTTTCATAATCATTCCTAACACTGAATTCTGCTCTGTTTCAAGTGAGTAAAACAGAAATTAGCAAGGCTCCAGTAGTGTTGCAAGGGGGGGGAGATGGGTGAAGGCTGCCCTGCATGCCACACTTTAGGGAGTGTGGGTGACAGGCCCAAGTCTCTGCCAAGTGGAGCTCTGACCCATGTTTGGTGGCCCTCCTGCCCACCCTTGCCTCCAGTTTGCTCCAATCACTATCTCTCCTTCTTGTCATTGCACAGAGAATCTAATTACTTCTAGCTGATCACACATTGCTACAACTTTGACTTTAAACTGACTAGGCACCACTGCTAATCAAGGAGTAATCATCAAGGTCAGCTGATATTTCTTAGGGATGCTTTCCATCTGGGAC
The DNA here is from genome assembly GCF_035046505.1 of Tiliqua scincoides. Classification (NCBI taxonomy): domain Eukaryota; kingdom Metazoa; phylum Chordata; class Lepidosauria; order Squamata; family Scincidae; genus Tiliqua; species Tiliqua scincoides. The sequence continues at coordinate 25,021,995 of NC_089825.1, forward strand.
AAAAGGAAATTGTATTATGGTATGGATTAATTAGTGTTGATAGCGATAAATAAACTTCAGTCAATGTGTTTAATTGTCTGTAGGCTGGAAATCAATTTTTCTCACAGTGAGTGTCTGAAAGAAAATCAACTAGCAAAGGTTGTTTTTTTTTCCCTTCCCATTTTTTAACCACAGTTCCCCTTCATCTTCCCTAGACATCATAGCCCAAGTGAATTACTGGATACAATGGCCATAGAGAACAAAAGAAAAATGATTGGTGAGGATAGAAGCTGGTAGGACTGAAAGGGGGAAAAAAAAAAGTCATTCAATGGGGCAGGCATGAGTTTACCAACATGTCTTTACATATTTCCCCAAGGAAGAAGGTAATGAATAGCAATGGCAGGAGGGAGACACTTTAAGGCAGCAAAATAAAGGGGTCGTGTATCAAACCGAATTGTGTTTTCTTTGAGATGTATTAAATCATTACAAATCTTGCTTCTCCTTGCAAAGTTGCTGCTTCTTTTTTTTTCCCTGCCAAGTTCAAAGGTTCTACCCACATGCTTTCTTTGGGAGCAATTATATTGTGGTGGAAATTCCTGTCCTGTTTACATAAGCATATACAAACCCAAATACAAGGGTCTGTGAGCCCAGTCCTATCCTCCCCACCACCACACACTCACACGGATACAGCCACACCAACAGGGTGCACACTGTATCCAGCATGGGAGGCAGACTGGGAGGTTTCGGAGGGGATAAGGGAATTATTTCCCCTTAATGCTCTGTAAGCTTCCCGCTCCACAGTCTCAGATCTGTGCCAGCTCTGTACCTTGCAAAATAGGGGATAAGATCTACTGAGTGCCATTGCTGCTGGATCCAGCCCCTCCCACAGCCCCCCCACCTTCCATTCCTCCCCCCACCCGCATTTGCCTCCTCCATACCCTCTCCCCACTCACCCACCCTCTGTCCCAACCATTGCCTTATCTTCTCCAGTGGGCGCAGCGGAGTCCGGTGGCAGAGATAGGGATATCTCTGGCAGAGATAGGCAGAGATAGGGTGCTACCACGTCCTGCAGCAATGCTTGGAAAACTCTGTTACACTGTTGTAAATGCTTCTATGTGACAGCCCAGTCCTCAATAGGATTGGGTTGTGTATCTGTGCCTCTGTCCATATGCACAGGGCTGGATTTAGAGACAGGAAAGAGGGAGTTTTCTTCCTCTTTCACAATGCTAGAATCCAAGGATATCTAGTGAAACTGATTTGTAGTAGATTTTAGACAGACTAAAGGAAGCACTTTTTCCCAGGGTGCATAATTAACCTGTAGTATTTATGGGCACGAGATGTGGTGATGGCCACTAGCTTTCATGACTTTAAAAGGCAAGTGGACTCATTCATGGAGGGCAGGTCTATCAATGACTTCTAGTTACGATGGCTACGTACTGCCTCCAGAGACAGAATGCCTCTGAATGCTAGTTGCAGGGAACAGGGTGTTCTCCTGCTTGTAGGCTATCCAGAAGTGTCTGGCAGGCCCGTGTGAGAAGCAAGATGCTGGACTAGATGGGCCCTTGGCCTGATCCTACCGGACTCTTCCTATGGGGGTTTGGTGGGAATTTCTGTCATTCTTAAAATTCTAAAACATCTATAGGCTTAGAAGAAACGCATTTGTTTTCATTTGCTTCTATATGGCATCAGTAAATACAGATTTACTGGCACATGTGTCAAGATTGATCATCTTACGCTTCAGGGATAAATCACGCATTGAGATTGTGCATCAAAGTCAAGAGAAAGGCTAGAAATACAATAAAAAAAGGAAATGTTCAAAAGTTGAATCATTGAAATGGGATTTCCAAAACAGTCTCATCTTGGGTGGTATATGGTCTAGGTCGGACATGCCATGCCTGCACATGCACAAGTGTGCAGGTGGACATGCATGCGTACATATAACAAAGAGAGAGGGAGTGGAAGTTGCAACAGAAAGACAGGAAATATATACATAATACTCTGTGTGTGTGTGTGTGTGTGTGTGTGTGTGTGTGTGTCTCTACAGTATATCTATACAATTCAGTGAACCAATGATTCTGTATAAACATGTCATGTCTGAGCAAGTACACCATCCCTAAATTGGGTTTGGTATAAGAACTCTGCTGAATTAGACCAAAGCTATCCAACATCATCTTTCCTATAATGGCCAACTGGATGCCAGTGGGAATCTCACAGCAAGGCACAACAGCAATAGCTGCCTGTCTCACAAAGAAACCAGATTTCTTAAGCATAGTGCCTCTGAAGCTAGAGATGCTACATTCCTCCATGTTTAAAAACCTGGTTGGGCTAGAGACCTAAAATCCTTAACCAACATGCACAGGAATTATGGAGAGAATTTTTATCCCAGTTCCTTAATCACTGGCTAGAAATTAGTACCCCTGTGCTAAAATAGACTAAGGCCCCAATCCTATCCTTTTCCTTCCTCCGCCAATGCAGCTGTGCCTCCAGGCCATGTTCCCATCCTGCAAGGGGGGGAGCAATCCTAGAAGTTTCCTTCAGGTAGGGGAACATTTATTCCCTTACATAGGGATAAGCCCCTGGCACCAGGTCTACTCAGACCTGCACCAGCAATGTCACTTCTCCAGATGGTGTGTTGTGTTTGCAACAGCCATGAAGGGCCTTATACTACCAGAAAACCAGTTCCAGCAGTATAAGTCCAGTATAAGCAGTATAAGTATACGTTTAGGATTGGGCTGTGATGGCTGAGTCATAAACAGATGCCCAATATTTCAACACTCAATACATAAATTAATTCTTCATAACGTTGTTACACAACCAAACAAATATAGCCAAACAAATCAACTTCTTTTGAAAATTAAATGAAGAATACAAAGCCGTAGCAATACACTCAATGGAGAAAGGTCTGTTAGGGCACTGTTATGAAGATGCCATGGATTAGAAGACATCAACAGTTGAATTGGGACCCAAAAGTGGGTTGCAACCTGAGCTCAGGTGAGTCCTGCTGCTGCTGCTACCACCATTTTGTTTTCAAGCTCAGACCTATGCAATTTGAACAGAAAAATTTCAAAAAAGGTAGATGACCATGTCTTTCAGAAGTGAGTTGAAGAAGCAACCATTCCAAAGATACCTTCCTCCACTGCATGAGCAGAGGTAAAGCCCACCAGAGACTTTGAAGTTGTAGAGGTTGACATGGCCAAGTCCCTCAACCTTCAGTGGATCCCCCATTGTGGTGTCCCTGCCCCCTTCCACCTCCTCCTAATGTGGTAGGTCTATACCTAAGGAACTGAGGAGCAACATTTCACCTTTCAAGTGATCAGTGAAGAAGGCTCAAAGCACCAAGAATAAGCTGCACAAATATTTATTCACACATTTCGCCAGGGGTAGGAAGGTATACATGTGAGGGCTCCTTCACAACCACCAATGGGTCAGGACCAACAATCGTCAAGTAATGGAAAGGGCAGCCCACCACCTGTAATACACTTCATGCAGGTGGTGATTTTGCAAGTCCTAGTGATGTTAGGGTTGAAAGTGAAGAGGGGTTAACTGCCCTTCCCAGGGAAAGGACCACCAGGTTTGGGACCTCCCCTGTGGTTAATAGATCACTGAGGCTGCAAGGTATCCTTAATTTGCTGGGACACTTTCTTTCCCCCTTTTCTTCCAGGCTCTTATCCGCTCCCCTGGTCTCTTCTTACCTTGGCTGCCCCTTCCTGTATCCTGCAAAATCAAGAAAGAGATTGGATGAAACTGCCACATGAGGAAAAGGGTATATACAGTATAGTCAACAAGAAGGATAAAATAATGTAGCACTGTCAATGCATTATAATGTTAGATTCCCTTCTAATATTACCCAGTATATCCCAATATTGATAGCATAGTCATCCATTGATGGTTGGGCAATATGCCTTTGGCAAGCAGAATAACTGCTTATGTGAAAATTAGGAGGCCATTAGATATGTACTGGGGCTGGGGCACGATCCAGCCAAAGTTATGCACATTTAAATCCTAGTTTTGTTAATGGAAAAGCAAAGAACATGTTTAACTCACTTCCATTGAAATTAATGGAACTTAAAAGTGCTTAACGTGGCTGGATTGTGCCCTAACTGTCTTTTAAGATGATCTAGAAACAGCAATTAAGGAGAGTTCAGTCATTAGTACAAGTTCAATGGACCAGAGTTTGAGAGCCTCAGAATTAATTTAGGAAAACTGCTAAAGAAGAACTTCTGTTGACTTTCTCAGTTAAAACAGATGTCAGACTCTCCTTGGGCCTCTGGAAAACATCTCCCTTAAATGTGTTGCTACTCTTGTGAGTCTGTCTCCATGGAACATCTCAGTGTCTTCATTTTACAGGTACTGAACAGCCTAAGGTTACAACCCTATACGCACTGACCTACAGGTAAGTCCCTTTGCATGCATTGGGGCTTACTTCTGTGTAGACATCTATAAGATTGTACTGTAAAAAGAAGTTTCTGAATGTTATGCCCAATGTTCTGCTTCCCCCTACCAATGCAGCCGAACCAAAATGGCTCACGTTGCATCCTGCCGGGAAAGGGGGCCAATCCCAGAGGTCTCCTTTGGGTAGGGGAACATTTGTTCCCTTACTTGGGGGTAAGCTAGAGGGATCTACTTGGGATCTACTCAGATCTGCACCAGCAAAATCGTTGGCAGAGGTCTGTGTGGACCTGGGCCATAGGATTGGGTCAGATTGTATTTAGCAGCCACCACTGTCACCAAATCCACCCCCTTCCTGGACCCAATCCTCCCTATACCCATTGCTGCCCTGTTCCCCTTGCCCCTACCTCTGTTCTCCGCCCCCACACCATCCTGCCTCTCCTGATGCATTACCTGGGTCAGCAGGCTGGTCCCAAGCCATTGACATATATGAGGTACCTGTGGCCTTCCACCAGCTTTCCAGACATGCTCAGCTTAGCGTGCTGCTGGAGGCTCTTTTGTAACTGCCATATAGCTGTTGCCCCTGGCGGAACGCTCATTCCACCAGGAGGACCACCCAGTAGGACTGGGCTGTAAAGCTGAATAGATTGCTTTTCTTTTCCTCAAGGTCCTGCAAATTTGTCTGGAAAGGGGTCATAGCCCAGTGGTGGACCACCTGCTTTGCATGCAGACAGTCTGAGGATCAATCTTTGGCATTTCCAGGTAGGATTAGAAAGACCGCGGTCTGAAAGTCAGTCAGTTGCAGATAATATTGCTCTAGATCAGGGGTGTCCAAACATTTTGGCAGGAGGGCCACATCATCTCTCTGACACTGTGTCAGGGACCTGGAAAAAGAATTAATTTACATTTAAAATTTGAATAAATTTACATAAATGAATTTATTAGAGATGGAACTTATATGAATGAATGAAGGTCTTGCATTAGCTCAAGGCCTATAAAAGGCCTTGCACAAAGCAAGACCAGCCTTTCCTTCACTGCCACTGCTGCATCACAGATGTGAAACAGCAAGTAGTGGAGGAAGCCCTTATCCCACAGCTCAGGAGAGAGGTCAAACAGTTGTCCTCATGCTGAGAGCAGTTGCATCGGGCCAGCATGGGCTCCAGCAAGTCTCTGGAGGGCCAGAGGTTCATTGGAGACTGGGGGCTCCCCAAGGGCCTGATTGGGAGCCCCCGAGGGCTGCAAGTGGCCCCCGGGCCGGGGTTTGGGCACCCCTGCTCTAGATGAACTAGTGACCTTGCTTGGTATAAGGCAGTTTCACGTGTTCTAATTGGTTAACCATTAACAGATTCTTGGACTCAACCCACAGCCTCATCAGTAACACCTTCTGACAAGCAGCTTCAAAATGTGTGTGTCTTTTTAAAAAGTCATATTTTGAGATCACACTGTGCAAACATCTCTTTTGTTACAATTTAGCTGCATATTTATTGATCTATGCATTTATTTATTTATTTTTTTACTGTCTTTCTACCCAAATGGCCCTTAAGGTAGCATAGAATCCTAAAATAACCAATTTGCATCTATTAAACCCGCCGTTCCATGTTTTCACTTGGATTTCCCACAGGTCATCCCACCCCTAGGCTTTTAAATGGGTTTTAATTCTCCTTACTCAAGCAGGGCTCTGAAACTGCAGTTGCAGAAAAAAGGGGTTGCTGACTTATTAGATGGGCATGAAGAGATGTTATGAAATGGCACCATCTTTCAACCTGAACTGGTCACTATTAAATGCAAATTTGCTATCCTGATGCAAAAGAACTCGCAATACCACCAACCCTTTTAGCCTCTGAGCTCCATTTGCCCATATACCTCATTAACCAATTCCCTGTGTCTGGGATGTAAAGAGCCCTGTTCATCAAGCCTTCAGTCGGACTAGCCTTTATCACCACTAATTCAACTTGTATGCAAAGCTAGAAGCTTCTCTTTTAAAACTGCCATGGCAGCAGAACCCTATTTACATTTCTGTGCACACTCTGCACAAAACCTGGTAAATTAAAATGTAAAAATATTTAAAACCTCCACAGCGCATCTGTCAGGGAATTTTCTCTTACAGGTTGTAACCTGTTTAACATCTGTTTAAAGAAACCCAATTAGTTTCTGGAGGTCTAAAGTCAAATACATTGTCTCGAAAGTAGCTTTGGAGCAAGCAGCAAAGCTCTTCACTCGGTAATTTAAATGACTGACCGTACAATTTATGAGCATTTGAAGCAATAAAATTCAGCCTGCACTTAATAATAGCACATTTTATGTGACAACGATGACAATTACAATCTATAGTTACTGCGGTCGCCCTTTGGTCTAGAGAAAGATGACAGCATTAATTATACACACTCACCATTTGTCAGACTTAACTTGGCAGGCGATTGAGCTAAAACCCGTCTCCAGCTTGTCTTCTACATTCTCTATTTTCTAAGTCACTGGAACAAAGATAATTAGGATGGAAAAAATGAGTGACTTTTCTTTATGCACTCAAAATACACCTTCTTTCTATGATGTGCAACTTCACATGCAGTACAAAGCCATGCCAATCGCAACTTTAAAACACTGTCAACACAACTTCTCTACCCCTGCTCTCACCAAAAGCCACTACATAACTCATTCATTTTAATGCCTGCTGGGTTAAAATAGAACTGCTCTGTGTCCATATGTCATTGCCTCATATTTGATACATTCACAAGATTTTTAATAAGGTGGCATTTTCCTGCCTTTCTATTCCATTCTTTGGCACACGCTGAGGGAACTGAAATGCGTTTTTTTGTCCCCAATTTAATTTCCACTGAATCTTATGGGAGCCACATCCAACATAGTTTACTTGATCTAGTGAAATTGATTGGCTGGTGTTCCCAGGTGTGCTTTTAAACATGCATAACATGCACACATGCAGGGAAACTACTTTGGGTGCTGGGATCCTGTGTAGCAGCCAATGGCACAGCTCAGTGGTTCGGTGGGGAGGGAGATAAGGGTGAAAGGTGCAACAAAATGAACTTTGTTGTGGGGATGACGAACAATAATAAGGAAAGACAATCAAAATAAAGCAATTCAATATTTAACTATTCATTTACAGCTAAACGCAAGCAGTTGCTATCAAGTGGAGAAAAAAAGAGAAAAGAGGGGAGGAGACAGAAAATATTTAAAAGGAAAAAGGGGTGTGTGATGATGCAAGCAGGGAGGGAGAAGAGTAGAGATGATATGGGTTCTGGGGTAGGAAATTAGGGGTTTTGGAACATAGGAAAGAAAGGGCACAATCCTACCTTGCGCTGGAACAGACAAGCCAAGAGGCTTGCGCTGTATCCAGTGCAGGATAGGGGCCCAAAGTGGCTCAGCCAGAGACAAGGGGAAACTTTTCCCCTTACCTCTGGGTAAAGTGCCTTTGCTGTTATGGGTCTCCTCAGACTCACGCCACCTCCTGAGGTGGTGCAAGTCAGAGGAGAGTGGAGCGGTTTGAAGCCACTCCGAACTCCCTGGGAACGGAGGTTGCCCCACCTTCCACTTCCCACCCAACTGCCCCCGGGGCCTCCCACCTTCCCCACGCCCAGCTATGCCTCTCTCTCGCCTCCTCCCCGCCCACCCCAGAGGCTTGCATCAGCCCACCTGGGCCAACACAAGGCTTGCCGAGAAAGCTGGTGCAGAGGCTTGTGTCAGCTTCTGCAGGCCAGCGCACCTCAGTGCACTGGCCTGGCTTACTCCCGAGGAGGTGCAAACTTGCTTTACGGCACGTTTGCAATGCTTCTGGGCCTGCACAAGGGACTTGCGCCAGCCCAAGTGAAGGGCGGGATTGTGCCCTTTGAGATACTTATTTTTTGCATCCATATGTTCCTATGGAATCTTTTGTGGATGGCTATATACGTATCTTGGATGGAGAGACTACACTGGTGACTGGAATGCTAACCTGTGGTTTGAGGTCCATCTTCATATGCCCAAATTAAAATGTCACATTTTCAAATTAAAGTGTCAGGCAGCCCCTTCTTTGCAACAAGCAAAAATCTTATGGTCTATTTCTTCCTCAACTGGTCTAACATAAATAAAAACATGAAACTTCTTGTCACCAAAAAGCAGATCTAATGCCTCTTCTTTCTGTCTGTGCTTAGTTACCATCTGCCTGGACCAGAGCCTTACAGCCTAATTCTAACTAGTGCCAACCGAGTGACTGAGTGGCAGGTGCTGTATCCTTAGTTGGTTAGGAACAGGCTGGAGGTCTTTCAAGGGCAAGGGGACACTTATCCCTTTGCCCTTCAGTAAGCCCCCAGCAGCTGCAACAGGTCAACTCAGACCTTTACCAGCAATATCACTGCTGCAAGTCTAATTTGATTTGAGTTGGTGGATCTGGGAAGGGAGACAGAATTCTGCATGTGCCACCCCCCTCCCAGGCCTCCCAATCCCACCCCCTCCCAGGCCAGATCCACCCACCCTCACCCCATCACTGCCTTCCCCCTGCCCTGTTCCACACCTCCCTGCCCTCCCCCGCTCTCCTCCTACCCCTGCAACAGACTTACCTGCTTCAGCAGGGAGCTGCGTTGCCTCTGGCACCAGCTCCTTTACTTCACACTGTTGCAAAGCACGTTACAACACTTTTGCGATGGCGCAAAAGCCTTGCGCACTGGCACACTACTTAGATAGGATTGGGCCGACAGTATATTTAGAAACAAATCAACACCTTGAGACCCTGCAACATTTTTTTAAGAGCTTATCTTCCTCTTCTCTGGCTTCTCCATGACTCCACTGGCTGCTTGGAAGAAATCTAACTGCTGTTGAAATTGTCTCCAATTATCTGTAGCATGATTGATGCCCCTCATTCTTTCCAGCTTCAGAACCTCTCTATAGATGTATGCTACTCCATGTTGCACATGTAGTTTTCTGTTTTCCTTAATTATACAGGCACTGCTGTGTATTAACAGGAATCACTTGATTCCAGTACAGTGACATCACTAGGGATTGTGTCACCTGGTACAGGATGCCAGTATGTCACCCTATGATGGACATCCTCTGATGCAGTGAGCAGGGCAACACCTTGGGCGGTGGGTGTGATGGTGTCCCATTGCCCTACCCTCCCTGGTTTTTTGGCTATAACTTTTGATAGAACAGAGATAGTTCGACACAGTTTGTTTCATTGCATTTTGCATGAAATTGCACATCGATTGATATATAACATCATGGTATTATTTGAAAATACCAAGATTTGAAAAATTTTGGCCAGTAGTAGCATCATGCCCCCTGTACGTCTTACCCAGTGCAGCCCACAATCGCTAGAGATGCCATTGTTCTAATGGTTAGCCTGAAAACTCCATTACCAAGACTCTTATAGCTGGTTCTCCTGTTCGTCTCTGAAGTACTTTGCCATACCCCTCACTGAACCATTTCTATCTGGTTCCCCATCACTTCAAGGAACCTGATCCTCACAACAGTCCTGCAGGGACTGCAGGGAACCCTGATCCAGCTGCTCTTGACTAAAGAAAAATGAAATCTGTCAGGGCTAATGATGCTTTAAATACCACACATAGCATTGCCTCTGGATGGCTTTACAAGGGGATTATACAAATTCATGGGGAGCAGTCTGTCACTAGCTATTAAGACTGCTACATGGATTGAGTTAAACATGCGTACGCATCCCATGTACTACCACCACCAGTTTTCTGATAGTCTGAGGCAAAGCCGTACCCTGGTCTCCTGTGGCACACTGATGTTGTATTGAGTGTGCTCTGACACTGAGAGTCCAGGGGTTGGCCCAGCTAGGTGTCATTCTCCCCACTCTTACCCAGGAAGAGGACGAGCAATAGTGACAGTAGTTAGTGTGCCATACTAACTAGTGTCCGGTAAGGACACCTAGTTAGAAGCCTGCTAACTGTGGGTAGGGGAGCTGGGACAAAGACACAGCCCAAATGCAGCAGTTGGATAGAGAGAGGAGAGATGGCTGTGTCGGGGCCCCTCCCAGATGCCCTGACCCCCGACTTACCCAGGAGCAGGCACCCCATGCCCAGGGTGGGGAGGCCTCACTGCCCTTGAAGGCGGCAAAGCAGGTTGGCTCACTTCAACCAGCCAGAGGGGGCTGGCAGGGCTAACAAGGAACACTACAGGAAACAAGCCAGCAACAGGAAAGGCCTTTTCTGCCCCACCTGGAGGAAGGGGAGGGGCCAAAAGGGGCAGGCTTGCTCCATAAAACAGGGAGGCCAGGGATGAGAGGCAGTCAGTGTGAAGCAGGGAGCTGTGAGGTCAACAGCTCCTGCTCCTAGGCCAGGTTTGGCAGCTCTGCTAGGGAGAAGGACAAAGGTGCTGGAACCCTTTTCCCCTCCAGCCAATCTGAGGCCTCCCTGGGGTGGAACAAGCCTGTGCCAGGCCCCTCCAGGGGAAGGCCCCTCCAGGCAGGAAGGCTGACAAGTGTTGTGGTACCCCTGATTGGGGGGGCACTCTGCCACTCTGTTTCCTACTTTTCACTTGCTCTCTTTCGTGTGGCCGAGCACTGCCTTCATGGAGACTGAATAAAATACATTTGAGACTGATTAAAAACTTTAAGGGAAAGGCTTTGCTGTGCCTGAAAGAACACATGGGATGGAAATCTTGGAGGATTTTTTTTTTCCTTTTCTTTTTATGGATCAGATTTTGAAAGTTTGATAGAAGTTCAGCTCAGTTTTGCTCTCTGATAATAGCCACCTGGGATATTTGCTAAAAGCATCTGTGCAACTTGTTATTCTTGAACGTGCGGCGTTGTGAATGAAAGCCAGGGGACTGGAAGCTTTTTGAAGTTCTGAGTCATAGGAATATATACATTTCTTCTGTATTGTTAGCATATGACAATCTGAACGGACTCGCTTGCCTTGTCTAATTTGGATGCAGCTGGCTTGGTCCTGAGAGACGTCAGTATACTGACTGCAGGGAGTGGTGAGGCGTGAGGAAGATTCTCCACTCTTTATGGGCAGGAGAAAGTGATAATCCTGCTTTCTGAAGACACAAAACAATCTGTTCAAATTTCCTGTGAGACGTCAGCGGTGAATTTTGTTCAACGGATTTCTTTCACTCAAGTGCTGCCTTCAAAATATTTTGAGTTGCGCCGGCTTGAAAAGCTGGAGTTGGGTTGTTCCTGTGCCTTTAATGCCTGCACGCTAGGCAAACAATTCATCAGGTAAAGCATTTCTTCTCTGCATCCCCATGTCAGGAACTGCTTTATCTAATTTCAGCCCAGTGTGTAGCTATAAAAGGGAAAGCATTCTGCTAGTAGCTGCAGTACAACACTTGCACTTGAATCACCAAGTTTTTTAAATTTTTTCTTTAGTAATTTTCTATCCAGTGGTAGAACCTGACTTTAGATTGTTCGATGTTTTTAGCACAGGGGAAAGCTCTGAAGGAGAATTCTCCCACCACTCTGCTCAATAGCAGACCTATATATCTGTTACATATAGGATCCCCTCCTCAGTTCAACAAAAAGCATGGAGCTGCAAATGTTTAGAAAAGAATGACGACAGCATCTAGAAAGGTTTAAAGAGCCAGCCATGCATCGACAATCTCAGCAACAAACAGACTACCGATCTGAAAGTCGAAAGGCTTAGGCAAATGAAAAGGTCTTTCTGTGATGCTGGAACAACATCACGTTTTGGGGCAGCTGAGCTTCAAACCCACCAGTCTTTGCGCACCAACCTGTGTGTGCCACCAACAAGGATGTAGAGAGCAAGTCACAATGCAAGCAAGCCAAAGCAAGCACATGCTGGGGAGGGGGGGAGGAATGGAACCATGATCTTTAACCAAATGGATTCCAAAGGAAAAAAATCTGTTTCAATTTCTACTCCTTCCAAATATGGGGATTGGTCAAAGACAAATCAAACTCATGCCTCTTGCTTGCAGGAGGCACAAATCCTTGAATGCAGTACATGGGGCCCCATATTCATGGATTCACTTATCTGCAGATTGGGTTTGGCTCCCACTGTGCCCCCCAAGCACCTCCTCTGGAGCCGAGGGAAGCTCTGCTCCCCTTGCCTCCAGAGGGTCCTTGGAGCCCAGCAGAGGCCATGGATGTCTGTCCAAGACCTCTGCCGAGCTCAGACTGAGCCCAACAGTGAAAAAGTAATTTCTGGGACTCTGGAGTCCCTGGAGACTCCCAATACCTTATAAAGCAGGACTTTTCAGACTGGGGCATCGCAACGCCCCAGCCTGTGGGCCCTGGCCTGTTTCCCCTTAAGGGGCGGGGGCAGCAGCGTGATCCCCAGGATCTTGCCACTCAGGGGGACTGTAGGGGCTTGGGTACACTTGGGTACACTTCCTGCAGCCTCCCAGGGGTGCGGAGAGCCCTGCACAGCTCTCTACAGGGCTCCCCGAAGCTTCACAAGTGAAAGTGGAGCGATTGCTCCACATGGCTCCCCGCACTCCTGGGAGGCTGCAGGAGGCTCTAGTAAGTGTACCCAAGCCCCTACAGTCCCCCTGAGCGACGTGATCCTGGGGATCGCGCTACTGCCTTCCCCCTGCCCCTGCTGCCTCCCCCCACCCCCACAAGAACTTACTGCGGCTGCCAAACTCCCTGGGAGTTTGCAAACCACAGTTATAAGGCATTAAAAACATCACTTCCAGTTTCACGGAGAAACCGGATTACTTTTTTCACTGTCGGGCTCATTCTGAGCTTGACAGAGGCTCTGGACAAACGTTTGCAGCCTCTGCTGGGCTCAGACAACCCTTTGGAGGTGAGGGGAATGGAGCTCTGCTCAACTTCAGAGGGTGGGGGGGAGACATTTGCCCGTATCCATGATTTCACTTAACCACTGGAGGTCCTGGAACGAAACCCTCACCTCCAAAGGGTACAGGGCATGCCTGTACCTGAATATACAGAAGAAAAACGGGTAGAGATGAGAGACAAGACACATAGCTAAGATGACACCCCAAGTTAGTGAAACTCCTCTTTGCAACATAGTGAAGACATGACTAAGTAAGAGTGCAATCTAAAGTGCTCAGTGGGCCGGCGTAAGTCCCTTACACCAACTCAGGAGTGTTGCAGACGACAAAAACTGCAACAAATCAAGAGCCAGGATGCACACCAGCCTCCTGGCAACAGATCCTGGCTTGCAGAGTGTGAGTAAGCACCAGTCTTGGGATGATGGCACGGGGGATTGAAGAAGGTGGTGGGAGGGGAGATTGGGGGAGTTTCAGGGCGAAGGACAGGTGGGGGGAAGACAGACTGGTGCGTGGACTAGGTCAGGGAAGGGGGTGGGACTGACCTCCGGCACTTAGGCTGTATCCTAACCCCCATCCCGAGCAGCCTGGCGTTACACTGGCCTGCTGAGATCTGCGCCAGTGAGTTTGCTGGTGCAGATCCGATTAGCCCCATTGGAGTGGCTGCTGTGTGATACAGAGTTGCATGGCAGCCACGTTCTACCCTGCTCTGGATACAGCACAGGCCAGTCGACCTGTCTGTTCCAGTGCAGGATAGGACTGGGCTGCCCAAATATGATCTCATGGAGGAAGAAACAGGATTGCATTCAGTATCTGTTTCTTCATGCATTCAGTAAACACGTGGCAGTATCTCCCACTGCCACGTGTTTTTGTGCAAGTCTGAATATACTGGTGTATAGGCATGTAGCCCTGCATTCTGCAAGGCTCCTGATCATATGTACATAACCTAAGGGTGACTACAACTATTTGCATCACCTGGCAAGTCTTATGATTGTAATGTTTCATGTAGCACAAAGCATTAATTTTTCAACTCTGTGGGATTTTAGTCTTTCGATATCTGTAGGAAAGAATGGCTGAATCTCATATTTATGCGTCTTTGCTGCTTATATAGTCATTTTGTGGAGGCCTGAGAATTAGCAGTGCATTGAAATAATGGTGACATCAATATCATAGGTCACAACCAAGAGCTTATTCCACAGCTAGGTTAAATTGCCTTTCCAGTGATATGGCAGGTTTCTCCATTTCTAATCTCTGAGATATATACATACGGAAAATAGCCAAATTATTACCAATTGCTCTTATTTTGACTTTTTTGTATAATTGCCTTCCACTCCATTAAATACAATTCCATTTCACCCTAGAGAAACTTTTTGCCCTCCAAATTTGTTTAATTTTTTTCTTAAATTGTGAGTTATGAAGAATGCATAACTGATAAGCAAATAAGTACTTCTAACAGATCATCTAAAAGCAGTATAGAATATTATGGGCTCAAGGAGTGCGGCTTGGCTGTGGGGAGCTCTGGGAGCTAGCCGCAGCCTGACAAGAAACCAAACAATAATGTCATCACCCAGTGCCAGCAGGGAAGGGGGTGCAGAGGCTCAGGCAGCTGTGGGGAATCCTGGGGGTGGGGACGGAGTTAGGACATGTGCAATAGGGATAAAAGGAGGAAGATACGGAAATAGGAGAGGGTGAAAGAGAAATAGGGCAGAAAGGGAAAGAATTGAAGCATAATTGAGGAAGAAACAGGAGCAAGAGAAACAGGATGAACCACAGGGAAAGGATCATGGAGAAGGTGGTGGTGAAAGAGGAGGAGGAAGGAAGAGCTCCAAAGAGGGAAACAAAGAGAAAGGAGAAGGAGGGACCCTAAGAGAATAAGGAATGGAGGGGCTCATTTCTGCCCAACATTGCATATATGCAACAGGGACTAAATGTGTTCACCTCTGGGCTGGGGAAAAATGGGTTCAGATGAAGGGACAAAGAACTCCACACAGGCAAAAGGTCTCCAACTAGAGAAGCACCTGAGCCCTATTTGCCTAGAGGAACTAGGAGACATTCACAGGGACTCTCTCCCATTGGGTGGAGGCAGACCTTTAGGGCCAGAGAAACAAGTGTGGGGTGAGTGAATCTGAAAATAAGAAGCAGCCCCCTTTATAACCCCGCATCAACTTCCTGTAGTGGAAACAGTGGAAGAATCTCTCCCTACCAAAGGCAGCTCCTACCCTACCAAAATCTCTCCCTACTCTAGAGACAGACATTACCTGGAGTAGGAAGGCTCAGCAAACCTTCCATACAATGATACAGTAGCTCTACTCCACACCTGGGCACAATTTGTACCCAGTACCCAGTGACAGCAACTGTTACCTGCACATGCCCAATCTTGTCTGATCTTGGAAGCTAAGCAGGGTCAGGCCTGGTTAGTACTTGGATGGGAGACCGCCTGGGAATACTGGGTGCTGTAGGCTTATACCATAGTCTTTCGAGACTGAAGGTTGCCAACCAACCACCCAGTACAAAAGCCTGTACACATGAAGCAAACTATCTAGTTTGCGACCCGGTTTTTTCATCATCTGGAAAGACTGGGCTTTTCATAGTAAATTGATTTAAAAAAATTAAAAAAAAAAAAACCCTTACAGCTTGTTTCTAAATGTTGAAGAAGACCAAGCATGTCAACAGTGACGCCAGGAGAATACAATGTTATTCTGGCTGACAGTCATATTATGCCAATGTCACAGGTAGATTTATTGCTATAAATGTTCAGAGTGGCATATGCTTTTGAATATGAAAAGTACATTTACTGGCCCTTTTGGCTGCAAAGAAAGAAATATAAATGGAGCAATGTTTTAAAATCCTCAGAAACCAAAAGACAAGCCAGACATGTGGAATTTTAACGTTTATCAAAAGATGAAAAATAAAATGTTAACACCACAGAACAGCTGACTGAGTATGCAAATAAATATTTGGAATTAAAAAATTATGCTTCTTCCTAGCTCTAAAGAAAATGTTATTTTATGGAAGATAAATTGAATTCCGAATTATGACTGATGATAATTGATTCTTATGGGGGGGCTGGCAGTCACATCACACCAGCTGATGTGTGGTGTGATCACACCAGCATCATTGCAGGCATATTTTCGCCATGTGCCTTGCCCACACATTAAATGCAGAGACGGAGTTAATGGTCCAAAATCAACCTGTAAATCATTCAGATTCTGTTAATGGTGAATGACTCTCTTCTCAGGAGGTCTCCCAGCTCATTTAGAGAACAGTGTCTCACTTCCCTTCCCCAAATGGATGGGGTTTCAAGGCAGCTTTTGCAGAATCCATTTCCCTTATTAGAAAGAACATGGGAGTATTTCTGTGAAAATCTGTTCGGATATCACTATGTAGGATGAGCAGGAATAGTAAGGACCCAGCATCCGACACATGCAATGCAATTTCCAAAGCAAAATCCAATAATGCAACAAGCTCAAAGCACAGCCTCCAAGACACCCCATTAAAAACTGTCTTGTTTCTGCTTGTTTCCTATTGCAAGCTTGCAGACCACTTCCTTGATTTCCTACTTACTTGATTTCAACTTACTTGAAACCTTGTGTGTTGCATATGTCCATGGTCAGCCCCTCCATGCAGCAACTAGAAGGCACTGCATTGAGCAGCAGATTCTGAGGGTTCCAAGGGGCAGTGGACTCGGCAGTGCCTTTCACCCCAAGTCTGCTATCACCACCACCTCCTTCTCTGCCTCAATTCAAGAATGATTTGCATCAAGCTGGAGTGGATGCAAAGCAGATTTGCACTCACTCAAAAGCCAATCATTTCCATACTTACCACACTCCTAGAGTTCTGTTTTGAAACCCGGAAGTGGACAACTTCCAGTGAAACCAAGATCACACACTTCCAGGTTTTAAGGCAGTGCACAAAGGAGCACAGTAAGGGCTCAATCCTATCCAAATTTCCAGCACCAGTGCAGCCACAATGCAGCCCCAAGGTAAGGAACCAAATGTTCCCTTACTTTAAAAGGCTTCAGTGACTGCCTCCCCACCACAGGATGCAGTGCATGTCCCGTTGGCACAACTGCCCTGGCACCGGAAAATTGGATAGGATTGGGTCCTAAGAGTTCTCAGGATTTTGTTAGCAGAAGGGGTGGTGAACTTCAGCAGACATTAGGCAGCATTTCAGGTTGCACTGGCCTTGTGTATGATTGGCCAGTCAATAGTGTTTAAAGAAGTCACTGCTTCAATTAAGATGGCAAATAATCTGATTTGTTCAATCAGTCGGTTAAAAAAAGAAAGATACCACAATAGTAAATATTGAAGAGCAGAACCTCATTAGACTCCAGTTTAATTTCTCCTTTCCCAAGCCATCTTCATGCCTGGTAGGTCTGTGGCATGTCAGACACAACCTCAGGCAGTGGAATTTATGGGTAAGTTTGATTCTGTTGATTTAGGCGTGATCCAAGACAATGGTTTTCTCTCCCACTACAAGTTTTAAGCTAGCATTGTAAAGTTAGAATAACTGTGTTATCAGTTACAAATAGTCACAGTGTGTACCTTGATTACATTCATGCTTTCCATAGAATTTTCACAGATTATATCTTTTGAATTTCATGGCCATTTGACCCCACTGTAAAGATTTTTTTTTTCTCTATACCCATGTGTACATACATCTGACAACCACGGATAACACTTCACGAGTGTATAACAACTGAGAATTACACTTCACGATCTGACAAAGTGGGCTAAATATTCAATATTTAGATCTGATGAAGTGGGCAGAATAAAACTGAGATATGTATATACGAATAAATCACAAACTCTTAACATGAATGTCAATCGAGCTGTCCAATAAAACACTACAAATGTCCTAGAACTTTCCATTTAGATATTAAAAACTGCAAAGCAACAGTTTTCAAACAATCACATTTTATGACATGACAGGTCACCCAAATATTCCATGTAGACTTTAAGCAACTCAGGATATATTCATCCTTTTAGTCAGCTGCAATTCAACCAATTCTTCCTCTTTTGCTAAAGTATAAGTTGATCATGTAGCTCTTTCAGAGTCAAATTGAAATTTGAATATGCATATACTTTCATAGGTCCTTCAAGTCAACAAGGGTTTTTAGAAGATCAAATAAAACCCATCCACTCTCACCTAACAATTGTTCTGCCTTTTGACTGGGCTCTTGAAAATCTGGTTGCATAAGACTATATGCCAGCTCTCAGGATATACATCAGGGTTTGGTTACACCCCTGAACTTTGTAAGAGCCATGTTACAAATATTGAATGTCAAGAAGTAAGCTCCTGGGTATTATAACACTACAGCACCAGCTCTCTGGAATAACTTCTCTATACAAGCTAAACAGGCACTGATGCTGTAGGCTAGCAGTTCTCAAACTTTTCCATCTCCAAGGCCCTTTATGCTTCTAAAAGGAGTCTCAAGGAGCCTTACTAGTGCATGCGCAGAAGCTCAGAGCCCTAGTGCTCTGGGCAGGGGCAAATGGTGGCCATTTATGGTGTGCTTGTGAAGCCCCTGAAGGAGTCTCGGAACCCCAGGGCTCCTAGGAGCACACTTGTGAAAAACACTGCTGTAGACCTTGAGACATCTGGCCAAAATATGGGTCTTCAAGAATATATTTGGCACTGGCCAATGTCGGAATTATCTTATCACACCTCATTTTATTTTAGTGGGGGTTTTTTTTTTGCAGGGGGGGGTGCTGATTGGTTGCTGTTTTATTTTGTTTGACTGTTTCATGATGATTTTATTATTATTTGTCATTTTATTGGTAACTCTCTTTGGAAACCACCCTGGATCCCCTGGGAGGACAATATCCAAGCTTTTAAAAATAAAATGACGACAATTAACAAGATACATAGGAGGTCCTCAGTCAACAGCCTGTAGAATTGCAGAGTCCCCAGAATGGCAGCAACGCAACTGGTAGTGGGAGCCTGATAGGGAAAGGGAGGGGACGTTAAATGGAAGCCCCAGGACAAGCTGTTCTACAACCTGCTCTTTGCTCTCTCAGAGTGTAGGATGGCAGCTGAACTAATTTATTGTAACATGAACTTTTGAAAGCAAGAAGTTTATCAAACTGCAAGTTTGACTCTGAATGGCTGTAGCACCAAGGGGACCTGATGTTCCTGCAGTGTTCATTTGCAGAGCTAGTGTAGTCATTACAACACTGAGATTAAAAATAAAACCCTGCAGCATCTTGAACCAAAATGACTATTCCCTTTAATACTTTCCCCTGTATTTACCTAATGTAATGTAATATATGCACGACACTATAAGTGCATTCCTATATTATGGTGTTTATTGAGCAGTTTCAGTAAGCACCATTAGAACAGCCAAGAATGTAAGAAAAAGTCAGCGACAGAAGTCTGTCCTAGAGATAATCATTTTTAACTTCAAATGTGTATGCTTTGCCCTGCAAGTCAAAGCCATTAAAAAGCACTTTAAGAATTTTCCAGCTAGCTCTCCCATTAAATCACAAGTTTGGCAACAACATACAAACACTGTAATTTTGAAAGCAGTGGCTACTTTCGGGCAGGTAGCAGAATGTCCTTTGAAGTTTCTTTTTCATTTCTCAGTTGGTCCTCTCCGAGTCATCACTTAAGAAAAAAATCACATTCAGCTCTTTCAGACTTTCAAGAGCTTGCCCAATTCCAAGAGCCTTCGCAATCTTTGCATGTGTCTTTCACCAAAATTTACAGTGAGAATTCGTATTGCAGCAATTTTCAACCCTTTTCATCTCATGGCACATTGACAAGGCACTAGAATTTTTAGGGCACACCATCCGTTTTTTGACAGTTGACAATGCACACTGCCAGTGGGGGGCTCACATCCCACAATGGCCCTACTAATAAATGGCCTTCCCCCCCCAAACCCCTGCAGCACACCTGTGAACCATTCTGCAGCACATGAGAGTGCTGCAGCAGCACATCAAAGTGCCATGGCACACCGGTTGAAAATCACCGTGATATAGCATAATGGCAATATATCATAGCTAGTATAGCATCAGTGCTGGTGCCAGGTTGCTGGGCTCCGGAGCAAAACCCTACAGTGTGCCCCCATGGTATCTGGCCATCTTCCCCCAATGGTGCATTAAACACCACCACCAATACTCAGGGGGTTGGCTCAAGCATGCAGGCCCTCTGATTAATGTGGGGTTTGGGATGGTGTCATACCTGGCTGAACCACAACACCATTCCTGTCTATATATCTGTTCCCCCCCTTCCTTTACAGGGTTGTTGTAAGCATTACATTAAGATTATGAAAATACTCTAATGCACAAATATAAATACTAGGTATCATTATCTAGACATTTATTATCTGGGTATAATACTATCCTAGGTGTATTATCTAGAGAGCACCCACTCACTAGGCATGCCTGTGCTGTCTCTGATGCCATCGGTTATTCCTGCATGGGTGTAAATACTCCAAGGTGTTTGCTTGAGAGACAGCATGCCATTGTCTTGAGAGTAGTGGGTGCCCCACTCATCACAAGGCTTATTGGGTGACTCTGAACTAGTCACTGTTTCTCACTTTAATTGGTTGCCCAGATAATCAAGAAGCTTCTTTCAATGGATTGTGGTGGACCTATCCTGTCTTGGGTTGTTCGTCTGTAGTTTTCCTTCAGGAAAAGCCTTGACTTCATTTCCAGTTTAGCTGAGGATTTTATATTGATTGTTTGCTGTTGGGTAGGACACAATGAGTAATCTTTGATTTGTGGTAGGCATGTCACTTTATTTCATGTCATTTTGTTTGTAATTATGTTCTGCTAAAGGCTCCAGGTGCCTGTGGGTATATGTGTCAACAAACTACAATGCATTTATTACCACTGTGTGCTATTCCAAAATGTCATTCAGAAAATGTATAATGCTAATGTCATTTCTTATATTAAAAGTTATGTGTTTATTAAGCATCAAAGACATAGCACCAGTGATGGGTAAACCTGAAAGCTACATTAATTTTGTGTGGCGGCAGTAAAGAAGTTCAATTCCACGTTTGGGATCATTAGAAAAGGTATTGAGAACAAAACTGCTAATATTATAGTGCCGTTGTACAAATCGATGGTAAGGCCACTCCTGGAGTATTGTGTCCAGTTCTGGTCGCCACATCTCAAAAAGGATATAGTGGAAATGGAAAAGGTGCAAAAGAGAGTGACTAAGATGATTACGGGGCTGGGGCACCTTCCTTATGAGGAAAGGCTACGACGTTTCGGCCTCTTCAGTCTAGAAAGGAGACGCCTGAGGGGGGACATGATTGAGACATACAGAATTATGCATGGGAAGGATAAAGTGGATAGAGAGATGCTCTTTACACTCTCACATAACACCAGAACCAGGGGACATCCACTAAAATTGAGTGTTGGGAGAGTTAGGACAGACAAAAGAAAATATTTCTTTACTCAGTGTGTGGTTGGTCTATGGAACTCCTTGCCACAGGATGTGGTGACGGCATCTGGCCTGGATGCCTTTAAAAGGGGATTGGACAAGTTTCTGGAGGAAAAATCCATTAAAGGTTATAAGCCATGATGTGTATGTGCAACCTCCTGATTTTAGAAATGGGCTATGTCAGAAAGCCAGATGCAAGGGAGGGCACTAGGATGCAGGTCTCTTGTTATCTGGTGTGCTCCCTGGGGCATTTGGCAGGGCTGCTGTGAGATACAGGAAGCTGGACTAGATGGGCCTATGGCCTGATCCAGTGGATTGCTAGACCAAGGCATTTTCCCTTCATGCCCACTCTGCCCTTCCACACATCTTGTATTAAGAGGGATAACAGTGTTCCAGGGCGATAACGATGGAGAGGATCTCTGCCCACAGTCAGTGTTTGTGGCTGCAGTCAAATACAAATCACAAGGAGGGCATGTTCTATGAGAGCACCTATCCCAGAGCTAAAAAAGCATGGCTGAAGCTACTGCATGAGTTAATGCAGTGGGGGTGGGGGGGGGGTGCAGAGAACACTGATAGCAGCATTTGTTTTAATGAGGAGCTTTTCAGCTTTCCTTAATACCAGCTTTCCAGGAACCATTGAATGCTCTGCTGTACATATGTGCGCTCTCATTATTATTGCACTTTGTGACAGATCAAAGGCTTTGATTTTCTCCATCCTGGCAGTCAGGGAGGCCCCCATCGAACACCTGCCTGATCGTATGTAGATGAGTGCTAAGCACCAGCGCTTCCTGTAAGTGGGGCACACTGAAGGGTCACATTTCCATTAGGAAAATTATCTGAATGCTTTATCTGCTTTATTACTGGTGGCATTAATATTATTATGATTAGGAATGTGCCTCATTACCTTTGAGATTTTCAAACAGTAGAAAAAAAAATCAAAGAACATGTGCCATTAAATACACTTTGAAAGCGGCGGTGCAGTTGTAAGGAACAAACATTATGTACATCACAATGCCTGTTTAGAAGTAAGACCCTTTGAGTTCAGTGGGACTCTTCCAGTTAAATGCCTTACAGTTCAATCCCATTGAAATTTGCTTGTCCCAATGCAGCAGGGCCAATGTGGCTTGTGATATATCCCATGGGAAATCTTTGAAGCCTGAAGGCATTTGTCCCCTTGCCCTGTGGAAAGTCCCAGCCACAGCAACGGGTCTACTTGGATTTGTACCTTCTAAATTGCTGGCGCAAGTCCGAGTGGATCCATGTTGGTGGATCTGGCCCAGGAAGGGGGATAGGATATGATGCATGCCAGTTCCATTTATCCTGCCCCCTCCCAGAAACAATTATTTATCATTTTAATAATTTAGTAAGTAATGAAATATAAATACAGAAACTGGCAATGCACGTCCTGTGTAGCCCACCTATAGCAAAGTTCTTTCTTTCCTTGTACATCTATCTCAAAACATGCCAAACAAACGACCAGGGAGACAAACACAGTGCAGCAAATATCTTATATCCATTTGGATTTGTGTGCTGGAATAAACATTTACACTACTGCAGAAGGCTGGACCATGAGCAAAAAGGAACTTAATTATTCCCAATTCATCTGAAATTTTGCATTGTAAAAAAACAGCTGTGCACCAGCTGATGCATGAAATACCCAGGGAGAGGAATGACAACAGCTATTCTATGCAATGAAAAGAACTTCTGTATTTGTATCGCTTCACTTATGAACCTTACAAACGATTGCTTCAGAAAATTAGCATAATATGTTATCACAAAGCTGCCATTGTGCATCATGAGAATGCTCTTGCAAATTGCACAAACCACAAGAGCTGAGATTCCAGATCTTTTAGGTGGGCTGAGGTTGACACTGACCCTACCAGGATTTTCTTATACCCGGGTGAATCTACAGATACAGATAAATGCAATGGGTAAAATCAACCAGACCCTATGTACAAATCAATCTCTTCTTCAACACAGGTATTTAGACTCAGCTTTGTTCTTTAGATCAGTGGTTCGCACTGATCTTTTAGGGAGATTCAGAGCCCAATCTTGTTGCAGTGACCCTTGGGGGAGCAACCAAAGCCCAGGGGTCAGGTTGCTGGATATAGGTGCGAGAGCAGAAGCAATGAATGGTCAGACAGAAAATCAAGAGACAGCAGACATATTGAGGGTTGAGAGTGCAGAGAGAGAGAGAAGCTGATTCTACTAGCCTCCTCCTGCGTTTTTATTGTACTTGCAACATTGCTACATTCAGTTCTCAGATAAAGCCACATTAGAATCTCATACAGGGGTGAGAACAATGGGTGCTTCTTCACAGAGTGCTGTATCAGCTATTGTCACACTTCAGCCTGGGAACTAGCATCCCTGTCGGTTTGCCAACAAGGGAGGGTTTGCCCGCAATTGCCATCGCACCAAGGCTTTCTGTGTGCTTCTGCTTAAGCACTTAAAAACACCACACAATCCTGTGGTCTGCACTGTGCCTCTGTGGTGCAGACCACAGTCGTAAACGTGCCATAAGGCACATTTGCGGGGCTTACCACCAGGCTCCCGCCAGAGGTGGCTCTGAGCCACCACCTGGTGGGTGCCTGTGTTCCGCAGCTCGGCAGTGCCTGCGACTGCCGGGCTGCGGAACGGGGAATGGGGGCGTTCCTGGGGGCATAGGGGAGGCATTCCGGGGAGGGGGGAGGCATGGTCGGGGGTGTTCCCGGGGCGGGGGAGAGGGCGGGGGAGAGGTGGGTCCCAGGGCAGGGGAGAGGCGGGTCCGCAGAGCCAAGCTCTGCAGGATCCAGGGCGCTTGGGTAGCGCTGCTCACCTTACACAAGCACCTTCACTTTAGCGGCGACCAAACAGTCGCCGCTAAAGCGAGTAGTCCCATTGCGGGACTGCTTCCCTTACTCGGGGGAAGGGGACAAATGATAGCATGGTAGCGTGGGAGGCTGTGGAACCGGTGGGAGCCCTTTGTGGAGCCGCCGGGTCCCACAGCTCCGGGCACCTCAGGATTGGGCTGCCCCTCTCTAAGTAAGTTTTTGCGGGGGGGGGGCAGGGCAGCAAGGTAATCGTGAGGAGTGAGTCGCTAAGAAGGCGAAGGAGGTACTTTTTACTTACTTTCACTAACATAGGGCTGCTGCAGCCTCCAGGAGGCACGGGGAGCCCTGCATAGCCTGACGCAGGGCTCCCTGATGTTTGGAACGTTCAGACATAATCGCGCGCAAAGCACTTCCTACATTAGGGAACGGGGAACCTTAACACAAACTGGAAGATTGCAACCCACCAGTTTGAGAACCACTGCTTTAGATTAAATGAATAGGATTAGAACTTTGCTGCAGTGGTACAATTAGTTGTTCATGATACTGTAGGCAAAGTTGATCCATACAGTAAGTTAGGAATTACAAAGCGCTAATACTGGGTTTCCATGAGGGCCATTACTTGATGTTTTGCTAAGTTTCTTGCATCTTCCTCCAAGCTCTGAGTTTTGGCCATCATTGGAAATGGAAAATCTCCACTAGTTTCCTCTTACAAGTTATTTTCTTGTTAAAACATAAGTAACACTCTACAGTTTGTTTCTGATGGAACTGCTAGTTCTCACCATTATAATCCTTCAATCAGGTCCTTCAACCAGCCTATAATACATCTCTGTCCTAAAATGCACACGTGCGCACTGTCCTAAAATCTTACATCAGTGTTTGCACACTGCCCTGCTGCAGTATCAAATCAAAGCTTCCACTTGAAACAAGTAGTAGATATATTTAGATGGCCTTTAATTATTTAAGGGTAGATTGCCTTGAATTATGTGAATCCAGTTTGGTTCAGTTCAGTAAAAACTGTGACCAAGAAGTCTTGAACTATGAACTCAGTAAATTAAGTAAAGATAAAAGAACTATGTAGGTGCCCCGGCCCCATTTCCCTTTTCCCAGGTGGGAAATATTCTGTGCAGGGAAATAGGAATGACACTTCACTCACCAGATCTCAATGGGAGGCAGAAGATCTAGAGGTCAGGCTTATGTCTCAAGCTTTCTATATTATTTTTTAACAGTTCGAGTGGGGAGCCATGATCCTTGATACTGCCCCCTTGGGTCTACTCCAACTCCTTCTGCTCTCTTCACCAGGAGCTTCTCAACCTGGGAGGACCTCTGTTCCCTTGGGATCTTCCAATCTTTCCCCCAGCAGTTTCAGGAAGCAGCAAGTGTCAAATGGCCTGATGGTCCCAGCTGACCACCCAACAATGACCCAAGGGCTGTGCTTCTCAAACTCGGCCAGCATCAGGGTGCTGGGCTCTCCTTTCCCTTTGGTCAGTCTTCCCATTCCACCCCCCCCCCCCCGTGTCCCTTTCTTCAGGCTCTCCTCAATGTTTTCCACTACACCCCTAATCCTCCACCACGTAGCTGCTTCCCTCTGATCCTCCTTCAGCCCCTCCATCACTCTTCCCTATTCTCCTTTTGCTCTCTCCCTCTTTGTGCTCCATCTCTCTCTCCTATTGTTTGTGCCCCTTCTCTTGCTCTCTCCATCACTACTTGTGCTCCTTCTCTCACTCTCCTTTGTACCTTCCACCTTTCCAAGGCACTACCCAAGATTCTGGCTATCAGGACCATTGGGGTCTTCTTCCAAGGTGCACAGTGAATGATGTCACAGCTAAGCACTGCAGATCTCAGCAGCTTCAGCACCACAGTGTCCTTGACCTCCATGGGACACCATGGGTCCACAGACCATGACAAGCTAGCAAAGGAAAAATGAAGGGATTCAGGTAACCAGCAATTAATCTTGCAATCAAACCTTTGGGGAATTTCTGCTTAGCATTATAGAGCATTTGGCAATAATAAATTTATCTTTGATGCAGCACAACTGTTCTTGACTTCTAGATAGACTTCTTGTTTGATAGACAAGGAGTCTATCAAACTCCTTGTAATTCAGCCCAACACAGGAATAGAGAATTGCAGGCTGGGCTGCTACTTTCGGTTTTTAAATGTCTCGCAAGATCGATGGTGTTTGCATATCCATATGATATGTCTGCTTCAGCATTTCTACAGGTTAATCATAACCTGAAGGCAACAGGATCTCTACTTGCATCCCAAAATTGCATATACAATATTGCAAATTAGTTCTGGCACAAAAAGTTGCATAATGAAAACATCAGAGGGAATTAAAGCATGTCTGATGATAAATAGAGCTTGCTCCATTAGATCTCAGAGTGCAAAAAGCTGAAATATTACGTCTGCATATTGCATTGGGGAATGACTGGGGGGACCCTTTTCAACCTATGTACCGTATTTTTCGCTCCATAAGACGCACCTGACCATAAGACGCACCTAGTTTTTAGAGGAGGAAAACTTACTTTTAAAGTAAGCCTGCCCTCCCCCTGTGGCACCTGCGCAAATGAGGACCTTGCCCCCGGTGCAGACCTTGCCCCCTTTGTTCTCTGCCTGCTCTCCCCCTGTGGCGCCTGCACAAATGAGGACCTTGCCCCCGGTGCGGACCTTGCCCCCTTTGTTCTCCACCTGCCCTCCCCCTGTGGCACCTGTGCAAATGAGGATCTTGCCCCCGCGTGCGGACCTTGCCCCCGGTATTCGCTCCATAGGACGCACACACTCCCCCCCCCACTTTTTTGGGGGGGAAAAGTGCATCTTATGGAGTGAAAAATATGGTATATTTTTCCTCTGAGCATTGCTGTTAGCATGTTAGGCCCAAAGGCCAATGCACCCTGGTTTAATTGAAGTCTCCCAGCAATGGTTAAATCTTTGCTCATAGAGACATCAGGTCACTGTTAAGTGGTACGAAAAAGAAAAAGATTAAAGGCATTAACACTTAATTACTTTAAGAAGCAGGCACCTGATCACAAACATGTTAAAATGTAATATTAGTTATGCATTTTTAATTATTTTACCATTTTGCTTCCACACATGCCTCTGAGTCGTACCTTTCGGGCAGTAGGCATAAGAATCATGGTATTCATGCTTTTCAAATCTGCCATCATTTGCTTACAAAAGTCAAGACACAGGCTGAGTATAAGGGTTGCTAATTAGATGACTTTTTATCTGAAAACCTACCTTTTGTGCAGGTCAATCATACCATGTTAATCTGTATCTGCAAAGCATCTGTATCTTTCTACTGCAAAATTATTGTCATCGTACCAAATGGCACATCAATCTATCCAAGCAGGTGCCTGCAACTGTTTGCAAAGCCAGAAGGCCTCTTGTGAATCATTGCCAAGCACGGTAAATACTACAGCCCTCGTTTCCAGTGCCACAGCTGTTACCAGAAGCAAAGCATTCCGCAGAGATGGCTGTGATATGTGTTTAGTTAAGAGAAAATGGCCTTGAAGGATGTATGGGGGAGTGACGCAATTTAATTCAGTGTGGACTGTAGGTTGCAGATACCCTTTTACAGTTCAGAGTGGTGGGTTTTTTTAGCATACCATTGCTGTTGTCATTATAGTTTTTATTTGCTGCTGTGGGACAGAGAATTCCATCTAAAGTACAGAACAGACTGCAGTCCAAAGTTATCTGCATCAGGGACTCTTCCAGTTTCGGACCTGCCATTAGGTTCGATGGGGCAAAAACCATAGACACGAGCCACTAGGACCACGTGGAAGCCTCTGAGGCTCCCGACAGGGTCAGAAACTGTGCTTCTGGTTTTCCAGAAGCACAGTTTAAAGTGTCGGGGAACCCCAGAGAGGCTTCCCCGACGTGGGTAGAGGTCATGCAAGGCTCCGTGAGCCTCAAATTGAGTGTCAGGAGAGTCAGAACAGACAAAAGAAAATATTTCTTTACCCAGCATGTAATTAGTCTGTAGAAATCTTCTTGCCACAGGATGTGGTGATGTTGTCTGGCCTAGATGCATTTAAAACATGCCAAAAGAGGATTGGACAGATTTCTAGAAGAAAAGGACATCACAGTTTATGAGCCATGATGGGTATGTGCAACCTCCTGGTATTAGAAGTAGGCTTCCTCAGAACGCCAGATGCAAGGGGTTGGAGATATCTTGTCCCTGCAACAAAGCAGACCAAAAGCAAAAGAAATTGGGAGAAACACTGCACCCCTTTCCAAAAAGGAAGCTACTCCATTTCAAAACAGGGAAGTGAAGACAATGTAAGAGAACTGTAGGAACAGCTAAGAAGAAGGTCGCGACACCAGGGTCCCCATGACTGCCTTCTCTGCCATTTCCTCTGAACTAGCTGGGGGGTGGTGCCTTGTAATGCCACAGGTACCAACAGACAAAAAAGGGAGGAAGGAGTCAAATTTACATATAGGCATCTGGTGGGCCACTGTGAGATACAGGGAGCTGGACTAGATGGCCTTTGACCTGATCCAGGTGGG
Source organism: Tiliqua scincoides (assembly GCF_035046505.1). Lineage (NCBI taxonomy): Eukaryota > Metazoa > Chordata > Lepidosauria > Squamata > Scincidae > Tiliqua > Tiliqua scincoides. The sequence continues at coordinate 25,050,767 of NC_089825.1, forward strand.
GTCTTCTTCTTCTGCTCTCCTGAAAAGCATCTGAAATTTCAACTGGTGCAAAAACTCAAACGACTACCTGGTACAGACCACTGTGAACACATCACACCAGTGTGTTGAAAGACTTTTACTGGCTCCCAGTACATTTCCAGGCTTAGTTGAAAGTGGAAGCTTCAGCAGTTAAAGTTTTAAGTCCCCAGGGAACGGATATCTAAAAGTCTGCCAATTCTTCTTAAGAAATGCTATTCCAAGTACCCCATCCTCAAAGGTTAAACAGAGGGCTACTGAAAGGAGGGCCTCGATGGTGACACCAAAGTCTGCCCTGTTTTCTCATTCTCCTTCAATGGCTTCTAAATGTATCTGAGATTTTGTAAGCTGCCTTGAGGTGCACTTGTAGTTCAGTGACAGAATTCAGGGTTTGTATGAAAGGTTCCATCCTTAGTCTCTAGCATGGGGGGAGGGCGGAAGAGATGGAAAGAGCATTGGAGGGAACTTGACACTGGTTCTCTGGGGTTTCAGATGGGGGGGAGGGACAAATAGATGGAGGATGGGAGAGCAAGTGATGGATCAGACCCCTGTCTGAAACCCCGGAGAAACAGTATTGGTCAGTTTCTACAATTCTAAGCTAGATGGACTAATGATCTGATTCAGTGTAAGGCCTCCTACACTCCTATGAAGCCATCTGGTGAAAGGTGTGATAGAAATTAATTTGGCTCTGAAGCCAACACGCACAGAAAATGTGGACACCTACTAGGAAATGTCAGAACAGGGTAAGAGTTTTGCTGGGAAAAGAGTGGCAGGTCCTAAGCAAACACAACAGAGTCATCCACATAGAGGTGATTGCTGAAATAACATTGTGAAAATGCATAAAGACAGAATATACAGAGTGGATAGTCTCTATGGAACCCAAAGGAAAGGTGGAGTCGAGAAGGAGACTGTACAAAGAAAGGAACACTGTAGAGAGATACCATGAGCCCAAGAGAATGTGCAATATTGAAAGCCAGGGATAGGCCAGATGTCTTTTATGTACAGCATAGCAAAGTCAGTCATGGATCAGGGCACTTCTAGGCACCAACAAACACATGCATAGTCTCTGGCGATGCAACAATACAGTGAGAAACAAAAGAGAGACACAGGAGCCCCACAAAACCATCAGGAAATGATTTGATGGGTGTTACTTTTTGTCTTTATGCTCCACGTTTTACATGGCATTGAATGACGGTCTATGGAGAGCTTCACCCTTCACTTGCACAGGCATCTCACAAAAAAGGATAGGATAACACTGCTTGCTATTCACCTGTTGGAACACCTGGGAAATAAAAGAAAGCAGAGTAGTACAAAGAGATGAAAATTGTTTCATTTTTGTGGATGCAACTTCTGGGCTTGACATCTTTTGTTTGACGTGAGCCAGATGAAAATTTGAAAAGCACAAATTCAAACTCAGGCTTTGGGAAAACACACAATGACAAATGAATTATTTCCATTCAATGCATTGCTTCCCACAATGCCGCAGTACGTTCATCAAAATATTCATGAATCTTTTTTCTTCAAGTTCAGTCTTATATTGCTGTTTGGAAACTTATTTCTCCCATTCCTAAACTCTGCTGTATTTCTGAGAGGGAGACATGTTTTTTTCCCCCCCTTTGGAGATGTCTCTCCAAATCTCTGTACAAGATCCTGACTTCAAGGGATTTCATCAGTATTTAGGAACACCGATCTAAATCTTTCATTTCCAATATTTTGCAGGCACGAGAGAAGGAGAATGAAAACACTCCAAAATCTTGTTGTCCAAATAAGTATCCAACCTAAAGAAATTTGCACATTATTTCTTTGAACAGTGAGTGAAGAACGGCACTACTGAACATGCCAACTCTCTATCAAATAAGAAAGTTCTACATACCTTTAAGTGCAGCTGCACAAATTATGACTTTTGACACTCTGATTGAAGATGGACTGAGCCCTGGAAAGTGGGGCAAACTATGTTGGCTCTGTCTTCCTTACCAAACCATTATTCCAGCATCCATTGTAACTATTAGACGTGGCCTATGTGGGGCCATGCTATCTCCATGGCTTTGATGAAACAGAAAGGCATATCAGATGTGACAGTGGGTGGACAACATTATTCCAGCATCCATTGTAACTATTAGACGTGGCCTATGTGGGGCCATGCTATCTCCATGGCTTTGATGAAACAGAAAGGCATATCAGATGTAACAGTGGGTGGACAACATCAGAGCACAATTCAAAGAGCTTTAGGCCATTTGGTGCAAGTGAAAGATAGGCAAAGTGGATGCTTTTCATAATCTCTGCTTATTAAAGTCCAACTAAACAAGCTTAAGAAGGGGGAAGCATTTTACAAACAAAAATTGGCACACCTCTTGGCCACTCTAGTGGGTTTCTTCATCCTGTGGTTGATTCCTTGAGTCAGTGGGTCTCTCACTAGCCCCTCACATGGATACCCATCTCCCAATGTCTGGAAATGAGTGGCAGGAATGGTGAAGCACCCAACCCATCCCATGGTTCAAGAGGAAGTCAGTGCCCTAGTGGCAGGATACTTCCATTCATTGTTATCCATGGGCCTGGCACCTGCAGAGATATTGGAGCCTCAGTACTTCCACAAGTCCTTTGGCTTTTCTTTGTCTTTCTGAGTTCCATCCTTGTCTCTTTCCTCCACTCCAACTTTCCTCCTCTTTTCCTTCCTTCTCTCCTTTTGTGCTCCATCTTTTAGCAAATCTTTCTCTCTCTCCACTTTCTGTTCTTTCCTGATCACCATTTTCCTACTTTCTCTGCCCCAGCTTTTCTTTCTCCTTTATCCTTGTTGATCCTATTTTCTCTCTTATTCACATCATCCTTCTTAATCTGAATTCTCCCCACCTTTCTGCTTGCTTGCTTGCTTGCTTGCTTCCACTCTCTCTCCATTAGTCCAGTGCAGGGGTTTCAGCAGGAGTGCCACATCATCTCTCTGACACTGTGTCAGGAGCCGGGGGGGGGGGGGGAGGAATTAATTTACATTTCAAATTTGAATAAATTTACATAAATGAATATATTAGAGATGGAACTTGTATGAATGAATGAAGGTCTTGCAATAGTTCAAGGCCTATAAAAGGTCTTGCACAAAGCAAGTCTGGCCTTTCCAGCACTGCCAGTGCTGCATCACAGACGTGAAACAGCAAGCAGTGGCGCTTAACCAGTTGCCCTACGCTGAGAGCAGTTGCCTCGGGCCAGCAAGGGCTCCAGAAAGTCTCTGGAGGGCCAGAGGCTCACAGGAGACTGGAGGCTTCCTGCAGGCCGGATTGGGAGGCCCCGAGGGCCGCAAGTGGCCCCCGGGCCGGGGTTTGGGCACCCCTGGTCCAGTGCTTCTAAAGGAGAGGTTTCAGCAACCCAGCCCTTTCCACATCTCTATCAGCTGTGTGGTTACCTACTATGACCACACCAGTCACTCCCTTGCAGCCAAGAGCATCCAGCAGTAATCTCATTGTCAGGCATCAGCACACTCCACTGGCTGCCAATGCCCCTCTCTCCTGAACCTGCAGGGAACCAGAGGCACTAGTCTCCACAGGCTAACTCAAAACAGTCCCAGATTTCCAAAGCAGCTTGTCACATAATACACAGAGTTATTGTTAATGTTGGGGGAAGCCCCATTAAGGATAAGAAATTAGTTTCAGATTCTCAGGATAGTCTTCAAAGTCATACTATCTCTTATCATTGTATGAAGGGACACAGCACTAAAGCTTTGAGAAGTTCCAACGTTTAGACCCAACTCCTGATCCTATAAGCTGCTACTTTTGTGCAACTGCTCACAGAATTGAGAAAGAATTCAGCTAGTAAAAATATTCCCCTGTTCTACTGGAGTTGGGAATGTCAAACAGAAGCTAGCTTAAATGAGCAATAGAGGCATTCACATAATATCCTCATTTATTTTTGAAGGCGATGATTGCTGAAAGCAATAAAAGGAGAAAAAAATGCTATACTCTCATCCAGTTTTCCTGGGAAAGGCCCAAATCAAATAGGCTCTTGGTTTTCTGTTCAAGGCAGCTCCTCTACATGTAGCTATTCAATAAGCAGAATATGCAAAATCTAAATCATCAGAAATCTGGGCAGGCATCATGCTGCTTGTTCCAACCCAACAGATACATGCCAGGCTACTTGTGCCATCTGTCACCCAGGAATCAGTTAGGAGATGACAGGTGGACAGCTGGTGTTGTCAGCCTTGAAATGCCAATTCAGCAGAGAAAGAGCAGGAACACCACAGGTCAATCGGTGTGCACAACAAAAGTTCTTGATGGTGAAAACTTTCGTGTTAGTGAAAGTTCAACACCATTTCTGATGGGCTGGCTGGTTCCTCCAGTCCTCCAATTCTCTAGCTGAGGAGTGGTGCCATTATATTTCTCAAAGCAAACAGGTTACAGCACACACAAAGAACATAAGAACATAAGAACAGCCCCACTGGATCAGGCCATAGGCCCATCTAGTCCAGCTTCCTGTATCTCACAGCGGCCCACCAAATGCCCCAGGGAGCACACCAGATAACAAGAGACCTCATCCTGGTGCCCTCCCCTACATCTGGCATTCTGACATAGTCCATTTCTAAAATCAGGAGGTTACATATACACATCATGTCTTGTAACCCGTAAAGGATTTTTCCTCCAGAAACTTGTCCAATCCCCTTTTAAAGGCATCCAGGCCAGACGCCATCACCACATCCTGTGGTAAGGAGTTCCACAGACCAACCACACGCTGAGTAAAGAAATATTTTCTTTTGTTTGTCCTAAGAACCACCTGTTTCCTGTGGTTTATCATGTATGTAGCCCGTGTATTGCAAGGAAACTCACCCTTCCTATAATGACTGGTGCTACAAAGCCAATGTATAATGAGTCCCTTCACTGCAGAGGTATGGAACAAGAACACAACAGAACAGGTTTTTAGATTGATTTTTGCCATGGAAACCTAGTTGCCAGCTAAGTATTCATCAAATAGTGGCCGCCAGCCGACCTCCATTATTCTGCTCCTCCTTTCAAGCCCTCCTTTGGTACGTAAAATGCTATTTCACACTTTATGAATATGTCAGCAGGAATGGAAATGGGTATCGCAAAGAGGTGAGGTTTCGAGAGTCTCTTCACATCTCCCCACACAATTCAATCAATACTCCACTAAACACAGGTAGCGAAATTTCAAAAATCATGTCCCTGCAAGTCAGACTAATGAACTTGGTGGGAATGTGCAGGCAGAGAAGTGAAGAAGAGAACAAAAAAAACACCTCACTACCTATTTCCAACATGTCCACCAGCTGAGCCTGCTGCCTCAGGGCTTCAGAATGGAGTAGTATGAGGTACCATCCCTTTCAACAGATTCAACCTCTCACCAAGTTAACCAGGGATAGTAGGTGTCAAGTCCCCCTTTAGTGAACCAAAGGCTGAAGAGGAGAAGACAATGTGTGGGCCCCAGCATTGGGGTAGCTACCAATAAGGAGGAAGCTGCTGAGGAGAACCCACAGAATCCAGTCACGCCGATAGCCCAGGGAGCCTGACTGGGCCCCCAGGAAATGTTGCAGTATGCAAGAGTTCAGGCCCAGACCACACATGCAGAAATCCATGTGGTAAAGGGCATTTTCCACTGAAAGTGTGCATTAGGAAGTAACACTCTGGTGGGTTTTCTTATTCCATGACTTTCATGCTAAGGAATACCCAAGTATCTTTTTGCCACTCATCACCCACCTCGGGCTAATACAGAATCTGTTCACAATCTGTTCACTATGTAAAGGCACAATCCTAAGCAACCAAGGGTAATGCAACTCCAAGGTAAAGGCACAAACATTCCCTTAGCTTGAGGAAGCCTTTGTGACTGCCCCCCAACTGCAGGATGCAGTACATGCCCCACTGGTACAGCTATGCCAGTGCTGGAAAGTTGGTTAGCATTGCGCCATTACATAGTCACAAAGAACCCTCCACAGGCACATGCTTTTTGGCTGCTGGTGGGGAGGCCAGAGAGGCCTCCTGCATGCCAGTGGGTGGATGAAGACCTGCTGGATTAGGGAAGGCAGCCCAGGGGGTAGACAGAGGCAGGGAGGAGAGCAGATCAGACCTGGGAGGGGGGCAGCTTCAGTGGCACCGGTACATGCCAAATCCTGACCCTATTCCTGGACCTGATCTGCCTTCATGGATCAATTTGCACTTGTGCCAGTGATTGAGCTAGCGCACGTTAATTTGACCCATGGCAGCTTCTGGAGGTTAGCCCAGGGCAAGGAAACTAATGTTTCCTTAGCCTGAGAAGGCCTCCAATGATCAAAAATCCCCTACAGGGTACAGCAGATGCCATGCTAGCTGCACTGCATTGCCACACTGAGACTGAGTTTGGATTTAGTTAGGATTGGGCTGTTCGTTTATGTAAATATCTGGACTGGAGCATCTTGGGACATAGGTTTTCCCCGGCAACTAATTTTTAAAAAATCAAAAATAAATTTTGGCATTTGAGAGGGGATGCCTTTCTCCCTCCACCACCCATCTCAAAGTTTTGGGAATGGTCCTCTGTCTGCTTAATTTGCCATGGCCTTGTGTCATTTTTTGCTCTGTCCCATTAGGTTTCCATTAGCTCCAGTCAGGGTTGGAAAATTCTGCCAACAATGGTGGGCCGCTGTGAGATACAGGAAGCTGGACTAGATGGGCCTATGGCCTGATCCAGTGGGGCTGTTCTTATGTTCTTATGGTGCCAATCTTTTTTAAAGAAATTGTTATTGTGAAGATAGAAATGAAAATATTCTAGACTTGCACCTGCAACTGCAAGATTTAGGAAAGGGGAGTCCTGGAAGCACACTGCCCTGAGAAGGGCAACTCATCATTCATGCCAGCACATGCACCCCAATATGCAAAACAGATGTGGACATGTGACTTGTTTTTCCCATGCACAAAGAAAATTCGATGAAATCAGTGCATTTCAAATCTGTGGTTTTTGCAACAGTTTCCTTCCTTGGGTCATGCCCCCCCATCCTTGCTCTTGTTGCAGCCCCCACAAGCTATTGTGTGGGGGGGGGACGGGGGGAGGTCAAGGCATGCTTGACCTGCCAGCACTGTGTACAAATGAATTGTGCTGGGGTGATCTGTTGGTCTTTCAGAGGATACCCAAGAGCTCCCTTCCCTGGATCTGAATGGGAAGGTTGCCCTAGGAAATCTCCCAGTCAGGCCCCCAAAATGAACTTTTATTGATTCTTGGAGAACCTGCCTGCCTAGGAGCAGGGAGGGGAGCCCAACTGAACAGATATATGAATCATTTTCACATCTGCTCTGGTGTTACAGGGTGTGCTCTAAGAGACATGTAACACGCACACAGAGGAAAAAATCTATTGCATCTTCAGGGGGCAAGTGCAGTGACTCATGCTCAGCTCAGAGCAGTGACGTTAAATGAGGAGGGAGGCAAAGCTACAGGTACAACAACAGATGCCTATTATTGTAGGGCTAAGAATGTAATAACTGGAAATAGATAATGCAATGCAATGCAATGTACACAATCACTCACACAATTGGACCCTAAATAGCAATGATTAGGTAGGAATGAGGTAGGAAGGAGAAGGCAGCACCTAATGGCACAAACAAAGGAGGAAAGAAAAGAGGGGAAGCAAGATATTACCCAGGGGAGGCAGGGCTTGAAGGACTGGAGTTTATGTGGTCATGAGAAGGGAAGAGGAAAGGAGAAAGACCAGGGAAAGAACAAGACGAAACAGAACCAGGGGACATCCACTAAAGTTGAGTGTTGGGAGAGTTAGGACAGACAAAAGAAAATATTTCTTTACCCAGCATGTAATTAGTCTGTGGAACTCTTTGCCACAGGAAGTAGTGACGGCATCTTACCTAGATGCCGTTAAGAGGGGATTGGACAAATTTCTGGAGGAAAAGTTCATCAGGGGTTACAAGTCATGGTAGGTATGTGCAAGCTCCTGGTTTTAGAGGTTGGCTGCCTCTGATTTCCAGATGCAGGGGAGGGCACCAGGACACAGGTTGTGTCTGTTGTCTAGTGTGTTCCCTGAAGCATTTGGTGGGCCACTGTGAGATACAGGAAGCTGAACTAGATGGGCCTTTGGCCTGATCCAGTGGGGCTCTTCTTATGTTATTATGTTCTTAAATGCACTATCATTCCAGCTGTGGTGTGCAACTGTGGCTGAATCTTTGTTCTCTGTAGCCTGAATCAGAGTTACAGGTAATCTCCTCAGTGGGCTGTGAAAATAATTCGCTCTCTTATAGTGGGGGGCAAACACTTGTTGTTCTTCTTAACTGGCACTGCAAGTGCTCAACTGTAGTGCCAAGGGAAGGGGCAAAGTGAATAGGGGGAAAGCAGATCAATGTGGCTTGGTCTATGGCAGGTTGGAGGTGGCAGGGGCAGACTCACCCTTGAATCTGCTGCTCCCCTGGCCATCTGCTGCTGACAAGATCTGCAGTGTTCACTTCATGGCCAGTCTGGCCCTCAATGCACTCATGGTCATAATTGTTCTCTTCCGCAGTAGAAGATAATTAATATGCATACTGTTGCAAGACAAGTTGTAGAACTTCATTTTTCTCCATTCAGACAGAGGGAGTTATAGGCTTTTTCAGAGGTTCCTAAAAGAGACATGTTCACTTATGGTCAGACAAGCCACCAAACACCTGCAAGTGAGGAAACTCATCCTCACCTGGTTCATCAAGAAGGACTATATGGAAACTGTCCTCTGCTGCAGCTTCTCTCCTGTGCTGCCCTACGCAGCATCTCTGTATGGGAAAGCTGTCGTCATTAAGGGTGCAATCCTAGGCTGGCACAAGTCCTATTTGTACCTTCTCGGACGTTGGCTGGGCCAGTGCAGGGATGTGTGCTGGCCCACGGAGACTGCATCCAGCCTTCACGCCGACCTGGGGAGGGAGAGTTGTGTCAACTGAGCTTGGGTTAGGGGGAGGGCAGGGAGGAGGCAGGAGAGAGGCGTTCCAGGACAGGGGAGAGTGGGCAGAGGGCGTTCCAGGGGGCAGGTGGGTGGGCAGGTAGCAGGAGGTAGGGCTGGGACCCGGCTATTATGCAGATCTCAACCCCGTTCCCCAAGCAGCCTGGAGTGTCTTGAAGCCGCTCTGTTCTCCTTGAGCTTGTGCTACCTCCTGAGGTGGTGCAAGTCCAAGGAGACCCATTGGGGCCATGCTGGCTTACCCAGGGGTAAGGGGAAGAGTTTCCCCTTGCCTCTGGCTGAGCCACTTTTGGCCCAATCTTGCACTGGATACAGCACAGGCCTCCTGGCCTGCCTGTTCCAACTCAAGACAGGTTTGCACTGCACGTGACATAGAGGCTGAGCTAAAAGTCAGAACTTCCCCAGTTTAAGCATGGCCTCTGCCATGAACCCCCAAGGTGGTCTTGTGCCAGCCTCTCCCTCTCAGCTTCCTCTCCAGTGGGGGGAATAAAAATATTTATTTTACAGAGTTGTAAAAATCATAACAAGCCAAATCATGTGAATTGCCTTGAAGATTTAACAACACAAATGCAGATATTTTCATTCGGAACCAAAAAGGCTCTCTGCTCTTAGAGAGCAAATTGCTAAAGCGCTGCTCTTCAAGCTTAGGGTCAGGATCCCAAAGGGGACGCAAAGCCTCAGCTGTGGGGTTGCGGCAACTTACAAAAATGAAAAAGGTTGAAGGCCACTGGATGAGAGCACCACCAAGTAAAGGGGAAGGCATCTGGTGTACTCCTTCAGGTATCAGGAGATTGTGTCCCAGTCCTGTTCGGGTTCTTAGCAATGGTACTACAATACCATTCACTTGTGCCAGGTGTCGTGGTAACTTTTTTCTGTTCTCTCTGATAAGTATATTTGGTTACAGTGAAAAGTGCTGGGAGTGCGTTATGGGGCAGGGAGTGGGTGGATAGGGTCCTGGAAGGGGACGGGCTCAATGGTGGGTCTTCAGTGTCATTCTTGGTTGATTGATTGATTGATTGATTGATTGATTGATTGATTGATTGATTGATTGATTGGGGTCGTGGCAAGAAAAAGGTTGAAGACCACTGTGCTAAAGGAAGTGCAGTAATTAATATCGGAAAAGGTGGACTCCACTTTGCTAATGACAGCAACACAAATACAAAAGAATGATCAAATGTTGGCATTCTTCCAGAGCTGCACAAAAGTGATACTGTAACCATCCTCCTTTCTGCTAAACTAGGGCAGGTCTATTGAGGAAACCGTAGATCTGCTGCTAGATCTGCGTTCCTCCTCTTTTGTCATGTTGATGTGGGCTATGACAGTGCTGAATGATGACAAGGAGAGACTTAGTGCAACCCCAGGCAATCACTTCCATATTTGAACAGCCAACTTTTTCCCCCTTTTTAGACATGCACTTTGCATTCCCATGTGTGATTTTAAATATTTTAAACAAGCTGCTAGAGAGGAACGCAGACCCAGATCTTTCTGCTGAAATAAGTACTTGATAAGCCAGATGGATTTATGATTAAAATGCAAATGACCGAATGGAAGATTTTTATCTGTTATTCCTATTCTAGCCCTTTCCTTTTCATAAGACATCACCATGGATAAGTACATTTTCACACTGTTGATCATCACGACTGAACAATTTCCCCATAAAATTAAGGCTTCTCCTGTAATTGTAAGGGTAATATAAACCATCAAGAAGGGCACTTTTTCCCTTTAAATTAGGTCAGTGTTAGTGGGCTGCAATTACTGAGATGGTAACAATATTCTCCGTCAGCCATGGATCTGTTCAGGCTTAGCCAATAAGGATGAAGGTGAATTATGAAGATGAACCTTACCAATGATTAAATCAAGCCTTTTGATTTAATCTTCTTCTTGAGAAGAAGTATCAGCTGTTTGGGTCATAGTTAAAAGTTTCTACTAGACTTGGCTTGAAATACAGCACTGTGCAACTTAGAATTTTGGTCCTACAGGCACACATAACTGCCAAAGGGCAGAGAGTGGATTGGGCTGCCACAGTAGCACCAGCAGCACACCATACATGGTGAGTGAAGTCTACCCTGCTGTTCTGCCTGCTAGGTATGATCTATAACATGGGCTCTGCTGCATCAGCCCAGAAGTCCATCACGTCCAATGTTCTGCTGCTCAGATCCTCAGCAAGATGCTTCTGGAAAGCCAGTGTTGTAATGTGGCAGTCAAAAAGTTAAGAACATAAGAACAGCCCCACTGGATCAGGCCATAGGCCCATCTAGTCCAGCTTCCTGTATCTCGCAGCGGCCCACCAAATGCCCCAGGGAACACACAAGACAACAAGAGACCCGCATCCCAGTGCCAACCCTTGCATCTGGCAATCTGAGGTAACCCACTTCTAAAATCAGGAGGTTGCACATACATATCATGGCTTGTAACCTGTGGTGGACTTTTCCTCCAGAAATTTGACCAATCCCCTTTTAAAGGCATCCAGGCCAGATGCCATCACCACATCCTGTGGCAAGGAGGTCCACAGACTAACTACACGCTGAGTAAAGAAATATTTTCTTTTGTCTGTCCTAACTCTCCCAACACTCAATTTTAGCAGATGTCCCCTGGTTCAGGTGTTATGTGAGAGGGAAAAGAGCATCTCTCTATCCATTCTATCCAACCCCTGCATAATTTTGTAAGTTTCAATCATGTCCCGTCCCGTCCCGTCCCCAGACGCCTTTTTTCCAGACTGGAGAGCCCCAAACGTTGTAGCTTTTCTTTGTAAGGGAGGTGTCCCAGCCCAGTAATCATTTTTGCCACTCTTTTTCACACCTTTTCCATTTCCACGATATCATTTTTGAGATGTGGCAACCAGAACTGGACGCAATACTCCAGGTGTGGCCTTACCATCGATTTGTACAATGGCATTATAATATTAGCCATTTTATTCTCAATACCTTTTCTAATGATTGCAAACATAGAATTTGCCTTCTTCACCGCCGCTGTACATTGGGTTGACACTTTTATCGAGCTGAACACCACCAGCCCAAGCACTCCAAGTACCAGCACTTGGTCAAGGACTGGGTCAAGGACTGGGGGAATCTGGGTTCAAATCCCCATTCAGCCATGTAGGGCAAGTCCCTCTGTCTCTCAATCTATGCCTTGTTGTGAAGATAAAATGCATCTGGGGAGAACCGTATATATTGCCCTGAGCACCTTGGGGGAACAGTGGCATATAAATAAAATAAATAAGACCACCAGTACACATGACAATGTTGGCATGGCAAGCTTATGCCATATGTTCTTGGAAGGCTTTTGTTAAGATCATTGCCAGGCTTGCAGATATAAAGAAACAACTTGATTGAAGAAACTCCATAATAGGAATCCCATAATTGGCTATCCTCCCACCCATCCCCTTTGGTGCAACTTCTCCAAAAAGGTATGCACTGTATCCAGTGGGAGGGGCAGATCAGAAGGTTTCAGAGGGGGAAGAGTACTACCCCTTACTCCTCCATAAGCCACCTATTCTGCAATGGAGCTTCTATGTATCTGGCACACTTCCGAAGATCCAACATGTGCCATCACTGCTACACCGACCCGCTTTCATAGCCTCCCTGTCCCTTCCTCCGCCTGCCATCCCTGCCTGCCCAGTTTCCCCCACCCACCCTACCTTACCTTCTGGGTGGCATGGCAAGGTCCGGTGGCATCCAAGGAGTGCTGTCACCTTTTGCAACAGCACACACAATATGGCCACCAATGGAGCACTCCATCAGTAGCCATTTTACAACAGTGGAAGTGTCTTCTGCGGTTGTAATGCTCTACCCCCCCCCCGACCACCCAATTCAGAATAGGATTGGGCTGTGTGAGAGAGAGACAGAGAGCCTGTCTGTCTAGCTGAGCATCTTGAGAGGGGGGGAAGAAAGGAAGTCAGCCTGAGAACAGCAATTTACGTACTAGGGGAGACATACTGGAAAAGAAAAACCAGAAGGGTGACCCTTCTGGCTAGCTAACTAGTCTTTATTGCTCCCTTAAGGTGCTTGATGCCCATGCAGGGTTGCTGCACGTTCCTCCTCTTCCAACAGACTGCACCAATCCTTCCTGCTGTTTGTTGCCAGCATCTGGTGCTCAGAAGTCCGCAGTCTCTGAACCTGAATCTTCCCTTAGGCTAATAGCAATTAAGCAGCAATTAATCTAATGGCTAATAACCATCAATAGACCTGTCGTCCATGAACGTGTCTTACCTTTCTTAAAAAACCTAACTAAGCTAGTGGGCAGGAGCAGCTGTCCCTCTCCAGTCCAGCATAGCATCTTTTCCAGCTGCTCTGTGTGTGTGTGTGTGTGTGTGTGTGTGTGTGTGTGTGTGTGTGTGTGTGTGTCTTTTGTGTCTTTTTTTTTAGTGTGAGTCCATCCAAAAGGAACCATCTTTTCATTCATTAGCAATGCAAACTGCTTTGGGAAATGTTTTGTGAAAAGCTGTATATTGTTATTAACCACCACCACAACGGTTATGATAAACTACGTTTCTCCTTGTTCAGTCCATAAGTACTGATGAACAGGGGGTTCTGTCCACCACCATGCAGCTCTGTTGGCAGAACACCTGGGGAAATGTGGATCACCTCATTCTCTGCCTTCAGCAGAGCTTCTTCTGACTTTTTTTTGTCCACCCTTTCTTCTCCACCCCACCCCCACCTTTTCTTTTCCTGGGGCTGAACTTAGGAGGACATTTTGAAAGGTTAATGGTTATTTTAATGGACCTGGTTTAATTTCCTGCATTGCAACAGAACCTTAAATATGCAAACATGTCGTGGCCTTTCCACGGCCTGTTCTCAGCCTGGAGACAGTGATTCATTGTTACTGCCTTCAGAATTATTCTTTCAAAATAAAGCAGAATGAGAACACACATGATTTACTGGGTTTTTCTTTCTAACAAAAAAAAAAAATCTTGGAGTTGCACTTTTCTTCAAGGATCCATCTGGTTGGCTGGTCTATCACAGTGAATGCCAAATAATCAGGCTAATAATTCCAGGCTCTGAGGCATGGGATACAGCTCTGCAAACTATATTTTATGCCAGGACATACGTATTCAGCTTAGGGGCACTAAGAGCACAATCGTAAGCTCTCCTTGGACCAGCACAAGACCAGCACAAGGCAAGATACTCTTTGTGCCAGCCCAGAGGGTCACAAATGTGCCATAAAGCACGTTTGCACCTACTCCAGAGTCAGCTGGGCTGGCGCAAGGATGTACACTCCAGGCTGGGAGAAGGGTGGGTGGCAGGTAGGCCCATGGGCAGGTGGCAGGAGAGCAGGGGGTGGGGCCAGGATTCTGCACTTGTGCTGGACCCTGTCCCCATTCCCAGGCAGCATGGCATGTCTCCAGGTTGCTTGGATCTGTGCCACCCCATTAGGTAGCGCAGATCTGAGTAGACCCATTGGGGCTGCAGAGGCTCTCCCCGGGATAAGGGTAAGCAATTGCCCTTGCCCTGGACTGAGCTACTTGCAGCTCAAAACCAAGGGGTGGCCTTGGTAGCCAAGTCAAGAATTGTAGCCTCCAGGACTTGTTCTACCCCAACCTTCCCCTTCCCCTAACCTCACGGCATCTCCAATTGACAACAAACCAATCCTTTGCTTCCCTTTCTTGCTCTAAGTTTGTGTATAGAAAGGGTGGCAAGCTTTTTTGGCTTGGCCCTGTGCTTTTAGAGCGCTCTGGCTCCCTCACAACACAATGACTAAAGAACTACAGTCAGTTCTCGTTATCCATTAGGATTAGGTTCCTGTAAACCCTAGTGCAGGGGTCTCCAAACCCTGGCCCAGGGGCCAGATGCGGCCCACGGTGAGCCTCTATTTGGCCCACAGCCAGCCTCTGGTCCACTGAGAGCCTCTGGCTCACTCAACCGAACATGACCAGGGCTGTACTCTGTTTGCATGACATGTTTGCATGTCCAGAGTGTGTTCTGAAGGCCAGGGTGGTGGGGGAATGAGGGTCCATTTGAGTGTGTGCTTTATTTCTGTGGTGTGTGTGGGTGCTTGGAGAAATCCTGGTGTATATATTTAAATTTTATATTTAAATTTTTTTTCCTTGGCCCTTGACATGGTGCCCAATATTTGATGCGGCCCTCTGGCCAAAATGTTTGGAGACCCCTGGTGGATAGCGAATTCACAGATAATGAAGGTTACCCAACCTTTACCTTGGGTGCCTCTTGGTTACCAAGGTACTATCTGAATAGCAGATAACAAAAACAGTCACAGATAATGAGCAGTAGGTAGCACTTCTACCCCCCATGGATAAGCGAATTCACAGAAGCAAATTCACATATAAAGGGAACTGTTGTATCTTCCCAGCCTTCGTGCGCTGAGGGGGTGGTGATCACCAGGCAACCATAAGGATGATCCCCACTCACTTCTGCAGCACCAAGTTTCAGAGAAAGACTGGAGCTTATCATGCTTGCAAGGGGACAGTGACAGACTCACCATAGTGAGCAAAACCATCATGTGGAACCATTATTATTCCATTTTTATACTGCACCTCCTACAAGAAGGCCAGGGAAGAGTGCCTCCAGGTATTCCTGTTTTATAAACACAACAGTGCTGTTAAGTGGTATTATTATTGTTGTTATTATCAAAGTTATTAGAGCACTTTGCTTAGCAAGAGGAATTAGATGGAAGGAACTTACCATCTAAAAATAAACACAAGGGAAACTCAAGCAACCGCCACTGGGATGGAGGGACACTATGCTGCGATGAACAGGAAGAGTTCCTCTGCCTTAGCTTAAGAGAGCTAGTACTTTGAAAGATATGTCTATGTCCAGATAGCAGGAGTCAGTATAGCTTGGTGGACTGAAGTATGAAATAGACTGGGAGGTAGATAAGCAGGACAAGCCCTTCACCCATTTCCATCTCCAAATGTAGAGCTGGAAATGGAAGCAGAAGATTAGCCTGATCAAACATGCAGAGGTGAGACAAGGTATAAAGGACCAGGTGAAGAGTGGGGTTGGTGAGCTGAGTATGGTCCTTGCGGCCACAACTTTTGGTTAGTTACTAAGAACCCAATCCCGAGTTCTGTGCACTGGCTTACTGCTGGCGCGTACTGTTGTAAATGTGCCATAAGGCACATTTCTGAGGCTTAGTGCTGCTCAGTACCAGAGCTAACCCAGCACCAGTTGGGGATGGTGGGGAGAGGGTGGTGAGCAGGCGTTCCAAGGGGAGGGAGAGGGGCAGGAGGAGAGCGGGACTGGTGGAGCTCGGTTCCACCGGATCTTGAGCTCCATGTCAGGCTGCGCAACCCAACACGGAACTCTTTGATTCTGCAGCAGCTTGATTCTGCAGTAGCCCCATTGCAGGGCTACTTTGTTTACTCGGGGGGGGGGGAAGGGGACAAAAGTCCTCTTCTTCCGAGGAGGCAGCGGTGGCTGCCTGGGGTGCACTGGATGCCACAGTAGCCATTTTCAGTGCCACAGCAGCCCCACACTCTGGGTCGCTCAGGGTTGGGCTGTAAGCCATCCCGAAACTGTGGATTAATAAAGATGGTGAAGTTCAGCCATTACCCCATCTCTAGCATTACCTAAACTGGATATTCCCTGCTTCTTGATGGCATGGGGTTCAGGACTTTTAAGTACATACTTTGAAGAAGTACTGATATTTACCCTACCGCCCTCTGAGCTCCAGATTCCTTTGTCCTTGCCACCGTTGTCCTTGTAAGCCTTCAGTTTATCTGTACAAAAGCGGCCTCTGGCTTTTCAATATGAAAACAGAAAAGGTTTAGCATTCCTGATACATTGATAGTGCATTCATGTGGTATGAAAAGTGCCCACAGGAAACTGCTTTGACTCCAGAGTTTTCGATAAATTCTTAATCACCTAGAATACATCAATTCCAAGAGGACGACAGGTATCACAGCACACGAGAGCCCTTAGGTGGGGAAAGAAACAAAGAGCCAACTCCTTCACATACATTGCACGTGATAAGTCTCCAAGTATTTGAAAGGGGAACAACGAACTCAGGCTCGACATGGAAAATGAAGGTATAGTAGATTACGTACAGTTTTCACAAGCAGGTGTTTATCAAAGGGCCGCTTACACCTTGCACATCTGCCTGTTGTGGAACACCAGGTTTACTTTTTGCAGGGTTGTAACCTGGGAACCGCCCCCTCTGTGAAAACTATGTTTTCTATAAATGTATTGGGTACTTGAAGAATATAAGAAATTCCTTGCTGTATCTGGCCAAAGATCATCTAACACAGAGCCCAGTTTCTCACAGAGGTCAACCAGGTGCTTCTGGGATGCTCAGAAGCAAACAGTAGAGGCTAATAGTCCTCTATCACTGCTGCTACCCAGCAACTGGTAGTCAAGTGCATACTGCATCTGACAAAAGAGACAGTGTATTGTAAGCAAGTCATACAGGGCACAATCCTAACCCACTTTCCAGCACCGACAAAAGGGCAATGCAACTCTGAGGTAAAGGAACAAACATTGCCTAACCTTGAGGAGGCCTCTGTGATTGCCCCCCAACTGCAGGATGTAGCACATGCCCTACTGGCAAAGCTATCCCAGTGCTGGAAAGTTGGTTAGGATTGTGCTCATAGTTATAGAGAGAGCCATGACGGTGTAGTTGTTTGGGAGTTGGACTTGGACCTCAAAAAGCCAGGCTCAAATCCCTGCTTAGCCATGAAGCTCGCTGGGTGACCTTGAGCCAGTCACTCCCTCTCAGCCTCACCTACTTCACAGGGTTGTTGTGAGGACAAAAGGAGGGGAGGAACTATGTACACTGCCCTGAGCTCCTTGAATGAATGAATGAATGAATGAATGAATACTAGTAACAATTGATAGATTTGTCCTCAATGCAGAGCTGGGCTGGTATCATTGGACAGCTGCCCAGGGATCACTGCTGACCTCTGAGACCACCTGTTTGCCCATGGCTTTCATGTGGTGGTGACATAATGAGTCTCTCAGAAACCACCTGGATAAGGGGGCCCATGGAGAGTAGTTTGTTGAGGCTCACCTGAAATCCAGAACTGGTCTCCACAAAGTCCAGTGTTAATGTTGGGATGTGGAAATAGGTTAGAAAAGAGCAATAACTTGATAGCCAAGTTTGGCAATAACTTGATAAGAAAGGATAAAACCATATATTCACTGCTGCAGGGTACAATGTTATGATGTATTGCTAGAAGAAAGAAAATGTCAAACCAGTGGGCTCCTGATCTTTCAGGAAGAAGGCAAATCAACCCAAGTAGGTGGTCGGTGTGCTGAACCTTGATGGGCAGCTGTAAATTAATATTGTATAGCACCTCAAGACAACATAACCTAAAATTCATCTGATGTTGCACTCCTGTAGAGTAATTTGACCTTTAGAGAGAAGATGTCGGGGGCCAGGGAGAGAAACCTCTGCCACCGATTGCAGATTGATTGGGGCTCATTTCTCCATTGGCTGAAATCAATAGCTCGGATCTGCAACCCTTCTGCCCTTCGCTTCACTTACGATACACATGTATTTATTATTACTTAGCCAAGTTCAGAGCAAGAAAAATAGGAACCCAACAGGGATATTAAGAAACGATATCATCATGTAGCATTCAATGATGTCTCTCAAAGACAGAATCCTAAGCAGTGATCCGGAATAGAAAGAACTATCAAGAAAACTTGCATCGTTCTGGCCAAAGCTGCAAAAGAACCTCATGAATCAATTAGCCTCATGGAAAGTCACTGTGATATCCTGGCAAGGATAATGGTCTTAAGGCTTCCCTAACCCCACTCGCATTGCACTTCTATTTCTGTACTGAAATCATATGTTACTTGCCTGCCTTCCTCCCTACTTGCAGACTAGATTTCTATAAATGTAGTCCAGACGAGCAGTGGCTTTTGTGATTCCTCATTACATGGTTGGTTCAACCTTAGTTTATTATCACCTAAAATATATAATAATGTCATTATAAGAAAATAAGAAAATCCCTGCTGGATCAGGCCAAAGGCCCATCTAGTCCAGTTTCCTGTATCTCACAGTGGTCCACCAGACTCTGGGAGCACACAACAAGACACCTGCATCTTGATGCCCTCCCTCACATCTGGCATTCCAATGTAGCCTACCTCTAAAACCCCTAAAATTATTGATCATGTATTGAATCAATATTGATGCAGCAGAAATGTTTGAGATTCTTTCTAAGCAATTCCCCAACAATCTTCTTAACCTTGCTGTGATGAACCACAGGATTCCAGATGTCCAGCCATTCAACCAATTATTCCTGATATTCCAAAATTCATTGGCTGCTTCTTGTAATTTTTAATTGATTGGTAATCAACACCGTTTATCCAGATACTCCATTTATGGCACAATCCTATTGTGCCCTGCACAAGCGGAGCAAGCACTCCACCAAGCACAGACCGTTGCAGTGCCATAAAGCACGTTGTGACAGCGCAAAAGTTAGCGGCACCAGTGAGAAGGCCTGAACCATCCTGCTGGTGCCATATCCAGATGAAGCATGGGTTAGAGCAGGTAAGCTGTGAGCTGAGCAGTGGAGGGGGGGGAAGGGTGGAATAGGGAAAGTGCAGGGGTGGACAGATCAGTTCCAAGAGGAGTGGGATCAATGGCACTGGTGCACACTGTATCCTATCCCCCTTTCTCAAGCCAAATCCACCAACACGGATCCACTCAGACTTACTCCAACAATTTAGCAGGCACAGGTCTGAATACACCCACTGCCACAACTTGGGATTTCTCCAGGGCAAGGGAAAACTGTTCCCTTACCTCCAAGAGACGTCCAGACTGCAAAATTCTCCCCCTCTGATACAGACTGAACTGTATTACTGCAGGATGCAGTGCAAGCCATGCTGGCCCTGTTCAGTGGCACAGGAGAATTTCCATAGGTTTGGGCTATTAGAGACCTTATCTAAGGTTCTGAATACCACCTTACATAAGAATGAATATCCTAGCTATGTCTCTTGGACGATGGTATATATTTGGGAGATGCCAGTGCTTTAAAAGTATTTTAATAACTATTTTCCCTTCATCTTATTTTAGATATTACCGTGATTTTTCCCTTCCTGACAAATAAAACTTCAGAACCTGGCACTCACACTGATTAGAACTCCAGTGGCGCTAACAGCATCAGTTGTGAAGGCAGCAGCTTCAGAAATGAATATCTCAGAACTTTTATCATAAGCAGAATTTGCCAAGATTGTTCTCTCCTGCTGTGTTCTGGAACTCATTGGTTCTTTTCAGCTCTGCAGCAAACAACTGATGCCGTTTCTTTACTAACATCCTAATGTAGCAGGGATGCATTTTCACACACTTAGACCAGTGGAATTACTGAAAGCTAAAAATACATAGATTCCTCCTCTTTGTATGAAAAAGGGGGTGGAAAATTTTAGAAGCTGCAACTTAAAATGAAGGTAGAGGGGCCTGTGTGGCAAGATACACATATGCATAGGGCTGGCCCAAGACCCTCCACCCCCAACACCTGAGGTAGCACATCAAATGCTGCTCCACGTTACTCCATGATATGCCAGCCTCTGCTCCTTCCAGGATTGTCCTAGCTCAGGATTCTCTTCCCCTCCACGCTTCCTCTCTGTCCCACTCTTCCTTTTCAGTCTAGGGCAGGGGTCTCCAAACCCTGACTCAGGGGCAAGATGCGGCCCATGGCAAGCCTCTATCCGGCTCACAGCCAGCCTCTGATCCCCTGAGAGCTTCTGGCTCAGTTGACCAAACACAACCAGAGTTGTACTTGTGGGATGGGTGAATGGGGGTCCATTTAAGTGTGTGCTTTATTTCTTGGCCTGTGTTCATGCTTGGAGAAGTCCTGGACATTTGAGCCCATTCATTTATTTATTCAGCTAAGTTCCACCTCTAATGTATTTATTTAAATTTTATATTTAATTTTCTTTCCAGCTCTTGACACCGTGCCAGATATTTGATGCGACCCTTCAGCCAAAAATTTTAGAGTTCCCTGGTTAAGGGAATGGAAAAAGGAGGAGGAGCAGTGGCGGCAACAGTGCCTCCCACCAATCTGCTGCCTGACGTGACAGCTTCAGTTGGTCTCATGGGTGGGCCATCCCTGGACACACGGACACACTCAGAGCATAAGCCAAGTAGACCATAAACCAACCAGAAGACATTGGTGTCAGTTGAACACATTGTGTGCAGGAAAAAGAGACAAACAGGCTAAATGGCAAGTGAAGGTTCATAGTTGCCCAGCCTCTGTGATCAGGTGGCAACTTGAGTTGACACAGCCAGAGAGTAACACTGGGGTTTTGTACTCATAGTTCCAATGGCAAACTGGAAATCTCTTCTGTTCCATAGCCGTACAGTTTGAACAGCGCCACAATTCCTCCTTCCTTTGTGTACGGAGAGTGCAGTTCATCGACTTGCACTTGAGCCTGTGGTATGGTAGAGGTATTCTAAAGCTTCTGTAAAACAAGACATTGATCTCAGTCCCAGTAGGTGTTGGGTGATGCTTACCTAGTCAAAACTCCAGAAGTTAAGACAGCAGAAAACACAGCAGGGCTTTGCTGCATTTCTAAGGGCCATGGAAGAAACATCTGAGTTTTGACCCATTTAAAGATTCAGAATGTCTGTGTGAACCATCGTATTACATTTTAGAGAAAGTCTGAATGCCTTCAGCCTACATGGGAATTTTTAACAGGCAGAATGGAAAAGTATTTTCTTGGTCAACCTGACACCAAAGTGTTCACTTATTTTTGGTTCAGTTGAACAGGGTTTTGTTGTTGTTTTTTCAATTGCACTTGCGCTAGCTGAGATAGTCCAAATCCTGTCCAAGATTAACAGCCCAATCCTATCCCCTGCCTTACAACAGTGGGACACTGTCTTGCTGTCATAAATCAGCTGCCAACAACACACAGAGCATGCCACTGGCAGACATTTTTGAGCCACTGATGCTTTGGCAGTTGCATCAGTGGCCCGCTGCTGCAGCCTGTGACCTGCTCCAGTGCAGGTAAGCTGGCACACAGGTTAGTGGTGGGTGGGTAGGGGGTATAACAGGACAAGGATGGGTAGGAAGGGGGCAGGGATAGACAGTGATTGGGGAGGCATGTTGGGGGAGCAAGGACAGTTAGCAGCAGCAGCAGCTCCAGGGCTGAAGGCAACAAAGTAGTCTCCAGATCAATGTCAACTCTTTGCCCACCCAGTTGTTTCCTAAGTAGCCCAGCGCATGAGCAGGAAGGTGAGAAGGTGGCAGCAGCAGTGGGAGTTTTCCCCTCTGGAAGCATTGGAGGAACAGGTGGGCTGTTGCTGCTACCCCGATCTACTTCCCACTTGCTAAGAACAAGAAGGAACAGGATTGGAGAACCAACTGAAGCAGTTCTGTGAGCTGCAGGCCGGAGGCAAGGTGGGCCGACATGGGATGCTAAGCGCCCCTCATCAATTCCCTGCTCTTCCATGACCTGCCACTCAAAACAGCTGCTTCACAGCCCAATCCTATCCTCACTTTCCTGGAAGTAAGCCCCATTGACTCTAATGGGACTTACTTCGGAGTAGACATGCATAGGATTGGGCTATGTTTAGGCCAGCCCTGCACATGTGATTTATTTGGCTTCACCATACTTTGGTACAGCCTAGGAAAAATGTGAATATTGAGGCCACATCTGGAGTATTGTGTTCTGGTTGCCATATTTCAAAAAGGATATAGTGGAACTGGAAAAAGTGCAACCAAAATGATTACTTTCCCCCTTATGAGGAAAGGCTAAAACTATTGGGACTCTTTGGTCTTGAAAAAAAGCACTGGAAGGGGACATGTTTGAGACATACAAAATTATTCATTAGAGTGGACAGTGGGCTGTTCTTTTCACTCTCACACAACACCAGGACCAGGGCACATCCACTAAAATTGAATTGAGTGTCTTCCTGTTGTCTTGTCTTGAAAGTCAAGAGAACAGACAAAAGAAAATATTTCTTTACCCAGTGTATATTAATCTGTGGAACTCCTTGCCACAGGATGTGTTGATGGTGTCTGGCCTAGTTCCCTGTGAAGGGGAATTGGACAGATTTATGGAAGAAAGGTCCATCGCAAGTTATAGGCCATGGTGGGTATGCGCAATCTCCTAGCTAGAAGTAGGCTACCTCAGATTGCCAGATGTAAGGGAACGGCACCAGGATGCAGTTCTTGTCTTGTGTATCCCTGATTTTTGTCAGGTCTTAAAAATGTCAATTTTAATTGCAATTGCACCATTATGGGGGAAAAAAACTGTTTTAGAAGGAAAAGTAAATGTTGGGTTTTTAGCAAAAAGGAAAAGAACCACAAGCTATACATTGATGACTCGGAAGGATATAAAGCTAATTTAAGTCAATTTTATGGAAGACATGATGAGAGACGTTGGGCATTTTTAGTTGATTGGGTGATTGAAAGAGATTATTTTTATTGTTTTAAGTCCAAATTTCCCATCTGTTCTTGTATGCTAACTTCATACTCCATTGCATGCTTGCTAATTAAGATTCCTAATGATCTGTGTAACTGGTCAATCCATGGGTTGTGGAAAGATGAAAGTGCTATTAGCATTTTATCACACAGTGATCACTGAGTCTAATTGTTACAAATATGTTGCAGCTTTTGTAAAGCTCATAAGGGAACAGGTTTGCCATTCTTTTGTTCAAATAATTTCTGCAGCTGCCTAGCATCTGAATAAAAACCGTGGAGCAACAAATCCAGTAAAATATTCAAGTTCAGTAAGGGAGGGGGAGGGGAAAGAAATCAAAGCCCCACAGGAAACAAACTTAACATTTTCAAATCCCACTTGGAGCACTAAAGAAATATCACAACACATTGAAACTCGTCACCAAAGGATCCCAATGAAAAGTTTGCAAAAGGCCAACAGCCTCTGGAAGGTGAAAAGAGTTTGAGCAAAACACGAGGCACCAGTGCCGACACAGCAAATTAATCATTTGTGGGAGGATTGTAGAAGAATATGATTTTCTCTTGAAAATGGAGAAAGAACTGGATTGTGGTCCAAATTTTTTATTAAATTGTTTTTATTCAATAAAAGATCAGCAGAGATGTGATGAGTTATCACTGATAACTTGTGGTGGGGAGTCCATAAGGATGAACATCATCCCAAAATTTATCAGGAAAATTTGGACCACTGTTGATTCCCCGTAAATGAATTCATCTGACAACTGTGAAACTGCATTTGCTGTCCCCGACTATTTTTATATTGTACAGGGGGCATATCTGTGGATCCCATAACCTCAATTTCAGGTATCCGTGGATGCAGGGATTCATGCCCCTGCCGGTGCCCATTTACCCAGTTTAAAACCTTACCAGGTGAAGAAATCTTCCTTACACTGGGGCTTACAGTGCTTGAAAGTTGCCTCCTGGCAGCCAGCACATTTAGGAAAAACTGAAGGAGGTCAACAGGAAGCGCTAACTTTGTTTTTTGGCTAACTTACAAAAAATCAAAGGAGGTCAAAAGGAGCGCTCCTTTTAGTTTTAGCAAGTGACCCTGCAGCTGCAGCACTTGCAAAAAACTCAAAGGAGGTCAACAGGAAGCAAAGTTAGCTGCCAGGAGACAGCTTGCAAGCTCTGTAAGCCTGTAGGTTTACAGAGCTCAATGTAAGGAAGATTTCTTCACCCAATAAGATTTTAAACCAGTGAATGGGTGCGCAGGTTCCCTGTATCCATGTGTATTCCCCATAGGTTCCCCATATCCATTGTTTCTGGTATCTGGGCAGCAGCAGGAATGAATGCCCCACAGATACTGGGGCACACCTGTATAATTTTTAATCAATGTTTTTATGAAGATTTTGTAGATCTCCTTGGGCATTTCCTTTGGCAGGGGAAAGGTCGGGCGGACGCCTATCAGACAGACAGACACATCTTCAAATAATATGTTGATCTTGACATTAGAGCCATAGTCCAGATTTTTCTGAACCACTCCAATACTGGCTGAACTTCAGATTTGTACAATATTAATTTTTGTTGCTTTTAATAAACTGACTATTAATTCAAGATAATCATCAGCAATCTTCTGCAGCTTCCACAATAAAGCAAGTATTGTAAGCAGTTATTGCCCTCCTTGTGTCAATAATTTCCCCATATTTCTATATAGAAGACAATGACTAGAAAATAAGCCAAATACGTGTATGCTTGGATGCACATATCCAGCAATCATCTTTAGCTAAATGATAAATACATTTCAAACGGTATGGTACTTGGTACCACTGAAACTGTTACATTATTAGTAGGGTTTTTTCTTCAAGTTTACAAATATTAAACTGAACTGCATATTTGACGGAATCCACCTCCTTTAGCATAAAACAAGTTAATCTCAGATCTCTCTTCCATTATTCAACAGGTTACTTCTTTAAGGGCCTATCCTATCCAACTTTCTAGCACGGATGCAGGTGCAATGCAAAAAAACAGAAGAGCCCTGCTGGATCAAGCCAAACACCCATCTAGTTCAGCTTCCTGTGTCTCACAGTGGCCCAGCATATGCCTTAGAGAGCACACAAAACAGCAAATTACCTGTATCCTGTTGCCATTCCCTTGCATCTGGCATTCAGAGATCACCTACACTCATGGCTTGTTACCTGTGATAGACTTCTCATCCATAAATCTGTCCAATCCCCCTTTAAAGGCATCCAGGCCAGACACCATCACCACATCCTGTGGCAAGGAATTCCACGGACCCAAGGTAAGGGAACAAACATTCTCTAACCTTGAAAAGACCTCCATGACTGTGCCCCCACTACAAGATGCAGCACACACCCCGCTGGCATGGTTGCATCAGCACTGAAAAGTTGGATAGGATTGGGCCCTAAGGCTGCAATCCTACACACTTAACTGGGAGCAAGGCCCACTGAATATTGTGGTACTGAGTAAATATATATAGCTGCAGTTTTCAAACTCTCTGGGAGTTTGAAACCCACAGTAAGTCTTTACTTACAGGAGGGCAGGAGCCCGAAGGTAACATCAGAAGGTCACCAGTTTGAGGACACCGGCAACTTCCTGAACGGCTGGGAATGGCAAGACCTTGAAGCAGCTGACAAGCTGAGCTGAGTTATTCCACCTGCTCTTTGGTGTGAGCAAAGAAGTGTCTTGGCTGCCCTCCATGTGAGAGATGGAGCTGCTTGTCAGCTTGCGTGGGAGAACTGGAGGCCAGAAGTAAAACAAAACCAGGAAGATCCATTCTGAAATGTTGTTGGTTCTTGAAAGACAGAACCTCTATGAGTGTAAAAATCCCCTTGAGGGGTTTAGAAATGCCTGCCTATGTAAACTGCCTTGAATAAAGTCAGAGGAGTAATCCGATGACCAGAAAGGCGGTGTATAAATACCTAATTATTATTATTATTATTATTATTATTATTATTATTATTATTTGCAGGGCAAGGCAAGTGCACCCCAGCCCCTGCAGCAACCCTGAGCAGCGCAATCTGCAGGATTGTGCCACTGCCTTCCCCCTGTCTCCTGGCTACCCCCGCCCTTTAAGGGGGCATAGGCCAGGACCTACAGGTTGGGGCATCACGATGCCCCAGTTTGAATACCACTGATATATAGGATTGTGTTCTAATGCAGGGATGGGCAAATGCTCAACTTTAGGGATCCTGGACCTTTAACAATTTTATAGAAGAGGGAATTTCAGCAGGTACAGCTTGCCATCTCACAGATGACAAGCTGCACCTGCTGAACTTCTCTCTCCTACACAATTGTTAAAGGTTCAGGATCCCTAAAGTTGAAAGATTGCCCACCCCTGCTCTAAGGCTTTATTCCTATGCACCCTCACCTGGGAGTAAGTTCCGTTCAACTCAGTGGGGCTTACATCTGAGTCTACATGGATAGGATTCCACTGTAAGTTTAACAATAAGAGATGGATATTACCAGTTGAAAAGCTCCAACTAAGGCTGCAATCCTAACCACACTTTCCTGAGAGTAAGCCCCATTGAACAAAATAGGACTTACTTCTGAGTAGACCTAGTTAGGATTGTGCCCTAATTGTTCACATTCTGGTTTGCTCTGAATCAAAAAATGTTTTTGCATAAGGTTAGTTAAAAAAAATTTTTTTTGCAAATAGACACATCTGTAAATTGGAGGGGGGCCAGTATGTCAAAAATGTTTTGCATAAAATATGAACACTTTTCAGAGCTCCCATTCTTGACTTCCTACTTAGTCAAACTAAAGCAATATTATTTGAAAGATCTTTCCATGAAACAATATATTCATGGTCCTAGGAGAATCATTGTGTATTTAAGTGACCCTTGGCCAAACTTTTTGACAAATGTAACCAAAGTTAGCTATAAAATCACACTTTCCTCCGACATTTCACATGTAGAATGAAGGACATCTAACACTTTGACCGTCTCATACCAAAGACCACTGACAGAGCTCCCCAGACTATTACAGACATTGCTGAAGGCTCTACTGCACCTGCTGTATTCATTTACTCTGAAATAGCCTGCCCTCAGCTGATTTAAAAGTCAAGAGGGTATTTTGTTCTTTTAGTGAAAGATATTCTTTTTAAAAAATGCACTCATCCTACAATATGTCACCAACAGCAGAAACATATTTCCACAGTTTTGGAATGTGAAATGTCAAGCTGTGCTCAGCATGGTATCTTAGCGTTCATGAGCAGGTCTCCAAACTTTTCAGCATGAGGGCCGCATTGTATATCTGACACGGTGCTGAGGGTCAGAAAACTAATAAATTTAAATAATAAATACATTAGAGATGGAAGGGGGAATGGAAAAGGATTTGGGGAAGCAGAAGGGAAAATTGATTTGTACAAGAAGAGGGGGGAATGGATTTTGAAAAGGAAAATTAATTTTGAGAGAATTAATTTTTGAAAGGTTGCATATGGTAGAGAATCAATATTTGGGGGAAAATTGATGGGCAAATTATTCGGAGGAATTGGGGAGAGAATTTATATGTTGGAGGGATAAAGAGTTGGGGAACAATTAAGAAATAAGTACAGTTAGGAGAAAACTGAGACTGATTGGCCAGCAGGCTGGTCAAGGTATTGAATGTATCTGGAAGTCCTCTCAGGTTTCCAAAGGGTGTGTTATAATTTTGGGAATTGAGAATCAGGCAGAAGTTGTGTTTGTCTCCCCCTCTCCCCTCCCCACACTTGTTCTCTCTTGGCGTTCTGGGGCAATCTTCAGGGAATCCACTTCAGCAGAAGCATCTCTTCACACAAGACTCTGCATTCCTGGCCCATCAGCAGGTTGCTGTGAGCCAGAACAGTCAAACTTCCTCACTACATGCCACAGGCCATATCAAATCCTCCTGCGGGCTAGATTTGGCCTTCTGGCCAGGGTTTGGAGACCCATGTTCATGAGAAGCTATTTATATGCATGTGCATTAGAGACAAGATGCATCTATTTCCCACTCAGCGATATATAGTTTCTAGGGTGACCGGGGCAGGAACAATAACATAATGTCAACTCTAGCACATTGCACAAAGAAAGACAGCCCCTCAAGTAAAAAAATAGAGACAGAACAGGGACAGTGATTTATCAGGGACGAGTACCAAAAAAATAAAAATAAAAAGATGTCCCTGCCTGACAAATATGCGCAGTTAACGTAACTGTAAAATTAATTTGCTCTGTAAAGAAGATGAGGGGGTTCATGGACAGAGTGATTTACAGTGGTTATTATGCTTTGAATTTGACTTGAAATCACTCCTGTAAAAACAAAAAAAGGTGGTCCCACTGATTTAAACTACCTGAAATACTAACTACTTTCAGCAGTAGTGATATAGGAGGATTGGGGGGGGGGGGGAAGGTTAAAAGCCCTGCCTATCAAGATAGTAGATCTCCAGACAGACTAACTAGTGTTTGAGTTGATCAGAAACAAATCCAAATGGGGTGCTCCTCTGCCAGACCTGACTGATTCTGAGAAATTGCTGCACAAATGAAGATTATTATTTCCCCTCTCCAGCTGAAACTGCTGGAGTAGCTAATTATAATGTTTTTGCCTTCCCCCAAAAAAGAAGGAAAAAGCCCAATTTGTCATGGTCTTTTCCCTAGTTTCTAGCTGATGCTCTAGTTCGTAACCAGCACAATTACATAGGGTGTCTCATTGTTGGTTGTGAGAAAATTGCTGTTGAGGATGGAGAAGGAGGATGTTGAAAAATCTTCTTCTAGCATCAAAAGCAAAGGAACAGATTACAAAGTGTGCTGAAGTCATGCCAAATGGCCTTTCCTTCATTTTAGAGTCTTTTCTTTCAGGAATTACTATGTCTGCGTCTGGTCATTGCTGTTGTACGTTCTTGCATTGAGATTCTTCGCACAGAAGAATTGGCAGCCATCATGCCTTCATTCCCTTGAACAGCCTCCTGTTCAGTCCAGTGGTTCAGCATCACCATTAATACAGCTATAATTATGACTTCAGGGGCCCTGTTGACTTAGAAGAAGCTGGGAAAAGCAGCAGATCTATCAACTGCAATACATATGAAAATCCCAAATAGCTTGTAAGCAGAGTAAGTTTGAAATTAAATCTAAATGACAGCAACACACACACCATATTTTCGCAGGCACTTAAGTCACGGGTGTGGCTCATGCTTAAATTTTCTAACTGCTGTAAGCAAACCGTTCTAAGTGGAGGAGCTGGTGATTTTCTTGAGAGAGAACATATAGTTTTTTTAAAACCTGCATAAAAGCTGCTCATCAAGTATGCACTTGGAGAAAGCTGCACTTTGCAAATTTGCTAGCACTAATAGGAAGCAGACACTTCTATATACCTAAAAGCCACAAAGATTTCAACTCTGATAGTTCTAGGAGCAGAAATGCTCCACTTGGAAATGAGGGCACCTAGCAGGAGATATACAAAAGCATCAATTCAGTGTGGAGACCAGGATTCATCACCATCTGGTCAGATCAGATTACTATATAATCAAGGAGTCTCCTGCTAGCTGAACCATAGGGAAAATCCTTAAGAAGCCTGCCATTTACCATTTGAATCTGCAGCAGGGAATAAGTGATATACGACTAGTGCTGTTTGCCAGAACCAGAAGTACAGGCTTTGGTAGCGAATTCATTCATTATGCCAGCTCCAGAGAGATGCATCTGTGGAGATGGGAGCATTTTAATGAAGAAAAACAGCAGCACTTCAAAGTTCACTGTGGACGCCCCAAACAAACGCAGCATTTTAGCTCCTCTTTAAACAGTCAGATTTTTAAATGCCAACTTTTACTGAAACAAGATTTACTCAAAACAACAGATGCTTCATGGCAAATAGACCTTTCCAACAAACTTCTCCCCCTCAAAAAAAAATGCAATGCAGATTCTTGCATCCCATCCATTGTAAATGGATTTCAGGCACTCATTTTCATTTCCATTGACATTCTTTGACATCCATTGACATGGATTCTTGTATGGGGCAATAGCTGCTAAAATATAAGTGCATGAAGTGAGCTCTCCATTAACATTCATCAGTTTGTAAATAGGGATCATATGAGGCAGCTCACATTGTAAATCACTTGATATTGTCAAGTGCTCAGGCCCAATGACTGGCGAGTTCCTTCTGTTCACGGACAGGAAGGTCCGTGGCTGGCTGGCAGGTTAAAGACTAGTAGTATTCTGGCCATCTGCAGGCAAAACTTGGTCATCTTCCTCAGCAGCAGGTTATTCAGACTGAGGAAGGTAGCGGATGTTGGAGCTTTATATAAAACAGTGACCTTTAATTGGCCCTCTGATGCACCTGATTCCATGGACCAGGAGACTTCCAAGTTGTTGTCCAAGACTCCCAACTGCTCCTGCTACTTGGACTGAGAAGGAAGGAGAGAGGAAGGGAAAATGTGTAGAAAAGGTAGTAAAATCAGCTTGGTGCACTGCTGGGTAAGAAGGATGGAACTGGGCATGACAAGGTGCCATACAGGTTGGGGTGGCATGCTTCAGGTTCCAAGAAGTGTTGGCCTGCCCCTGAACAGAACAAGTACACATTTGTTGAAAAGTTAAAAAAAAATCCCCAATTTAAGTGGCCTTAGTTTGTTTTCACTGATACTGAATTTTCCTATGCACACATTAATTGAAAAGTGATCTAGTCAAAGCAGTAGGAATTTCTAGATTTTAAGTTTAGCCCCAAACTAAGTTTTAAATTGGTTAATAACACATCCTGATATGATATATTTAACTGAAAGGAAGAAATAAAAAAAATATAGAAAGTAAGTGCAGTATTACCATTTTACAAAAGTGTCTGGGATAGTCCATAGGACTTGGAACATTGTCCCATCAGCACAAATTATGCAGGAATCAGTGGTTTAATTAGGTTTTTAATATAGGCATTAGGGCATAATGCTGAAGTCATCAAAGGGAAGCATTTCAGGTAAACTAGTGCTAGACCAGCAAGATTTACAGGAAAGAAAGAAAGAAAGAAGGATGTTTCCATGTGCATATTAAAATGGTTAGTTCTATTTTAATATATATTTTTGAAAATCACTAGAACAAGGATGATCTATGTGCTGATGTCAGTGATAACTAAGCATGAAAGAAACACATGCTATTAGGAATAAAAGCAGTAGCAGCAGAAAATGGGGTGCACCAACCAAAAAAGAAATCAAGATATAGCAGAAGTTTTATAAACAGCTAATCAACAGTGTTTTTATTGCAATTCTCTTAAAGATCTAAGTACCATTTATATATAAGAGGTGGCATGTAGGAATGGAGCTTAATTAAATTCTAACTACCTTGTGTTAAGCATGATTATATGTTTACTTGGATGTAAGTCCCATTTTATGAGCCTCTGCTGATGGGGCAAAAAAGCACCTTTAAAAGTGGTGGCTTTCTTATACTTGGCAGGGAAAAAGCTACTGTCCTGATTCATCCTAACATGATCACTTTTCTAATGGCTCTTTGCTGGGTCTTCTTTTTCAGATTGTGAGAGCGCAATCCAGAGTGCTTGCTGGGCTGGCACAAGTTCCTTGCGCCGGCCCAGGAGTGTCGCAAGCATGCCATAAGGCACATCTGCAACAACTTGTGAGCAGTGTAGGCCGGCACAAGGACACGCATAAGCCTCCCGGCGCCAGATCCAGTCTGGCAAAGAGTAAGTTCAGCCTAGGGAGGCCTGCATGAGGGGGGTGGGGAGGATGGCAGGAGGGCATTTTTGGATGGGGCGAGGGTGGGCTGGTGGGCGGACCGGGCCCAGGATGGGACTGGGGGTGGGACCAGCCTCTGGCACTTAGGCCATATCCTAACCCCTATCCCAAGCAGCCAGGCATTACACCACGCTGCTTCAATCTGCCCCAGCAATTTCACTGGTGCAGATCTGAGCAGCCCCATTGAGGTGTCTGCTGCATAGCACAGGGTAAGGGGAATTAAGGGTTCAATCCTATCCAACTTTCAATCACTGATTCAGCCCTGCCAATGGAGTATGCTCTGCATCCTGAGATGGGTAGGCAGTCATGGAGGCCTCCTCAAGGTTAGGGAATGTTTGTTCCCTTACCTCAGGGCTCCATTGCAGATGCATCAGCACTAGAAAGCTGGATAGGATTGGGCCCTAAATCCCTTTCCTCCAAGTTGCGCAGGATCCACCTCCTACCCTTCCTTGGATACAGAGCAGGCCAGCTGGCTGTTCCAGCACAGGATATGATTGGCCTGCCCACCAATTTGGGAAAGGGAAACATTTTTGCATTCCTTTTGCCATAACCTATTGAGAACTTTTGGTTGAATGTAAAAAGTAGTACGTAAATTTTTGAAATACTGCAACTAATAAGAATATTCAGTGGGCCTTACTCACAGGTTAATGCACACTCCAGTTATATATAGCAATGTATACTGACTAGTCTTCATCAAGAATGCCAGTCTTCATCAGAATGCCAGATGCAAGGGAGGGCACCAGCATGAGGTCTCTTGTTATCTGGTGCGCTCCCTGGGGCATTTGGTGGGCCACTGTGAGATACAGGAAGCTGGACTAGATGGGCCTATGGCCTGATCCAGTGGGGCTGCTCTTATAAGAGCAAAAATTCAAGTAGAAGCAGGTGCTACTAGTCATGCAATAGGATTTCTGAGAAAGGAACAGAATTTCCAACAGTCAGGATATTCAAGGCAGTTGGTCATGTACCATGCCCAGTGCCAAACCAGTGATCAGCCCACAGTGCGTGATCATTTTCTATGTGGGGGAAAAGGAAGAAATCTTAAGCACAGAAGAAGGTCTATTGTGCTCAAAGATATATGATTTGGGGTCTCTGTATAATTAAATTAAATGGGTTGTATTATTATTATTATTATTAATAGGAAGGCCCATAGCCCATAGCCTAAGCAGAGCCCATAGCCAATAGGCAATTAATTAATTGCCAACAGTCTGAGGCAAAGAGGCAAAGAAGGAAGGCCCATAGCCAGGGAGACAGACCAGGGACAGACTGCACTTGCTCCCAGTGTGGAAGAGATTGTCACTCCCAGATTGGCCTTTTCAGCCACACTAGACGCTGTGCCAGAACCACCTTTTAGAGCACAATACCATAGTCAACTGAAGGTTGCCAATACTTATACTTATTATTAATAATAATAATAATAATAATAATAATAATTACAGTATTTATATACCGCTTTTCAACTAAAAGTTCACAAAGCGTGATTTCAGTGGGATTTAATCAGGATTGCCTTTCGATGCAACCCTGTATGTGTTCCTATATTGTAAGCAATACTTTGAAAATTGTACACACACACTTTCAGGTTAGGAAAAATTATTTTCTATCAAGGGCTTAGCTTCTGGATGTTATTCTAAGGTGATTACATCTCTATAATATTTATGCACACGTTGTGGGCTAACCCAGGAAAGATAACACATAAGAAAATAGAGAGTGGTTTGCATTGAAAACATATCTTCCATCACAAGATAATTCAGCTATAATACATGTGGCAACACTTGAGAGTTGTCTTCATGAATTCCATTTCCATTGTGAACTGATAATATTGCAAAGGCAATATTACAGCCTGCTAGGAAGTTTGCTTTCATCCCCTTTGTCAATTTCATGACTGTCCAACTCTGCCATTGTTTGTCGTATTCTTTCTACTTTTAAGCTCTTCTGCAAGAAGGCTTACCCAGCAAGTAGTTGGCTGATTGCAGTGCTTTTCCAGAACAACATAAAACTTGCAGAAGGACAAGAAATGAGTTATCTTCTTACGGCGTACAAAATCTGGCCATTTAATATTTGCCTATAACGTATTATGAATCTTGACTTCGTAAAAATGATAGATTACAACTGTAGTGTAAACGGATAAACTGATCATAGAAAGTTGCTTTATCCTATGCCATCTAGGTCAGTATGATCTACCTGAGCAACTCTTCAAGAGTCTTTCCCTGAATTATATGGAGATGTTGGGGTCTGAAGGCACAATCCAATTTTCCTATCCAGTATCCTATCCAACTTTCCAGCACCAGTGCAGCCGCAATGCAGCCTGGAGGCAAGGGAACAAATGCTCCCATACCTTGAGGAGGCCTCTGCGATTGCCTCCCCACATAGGATGCAGTGCACGCCCCATTGGCACGGCTGCACCGGCACTGGGAAATTAGATAGGATTGGACCCTGAATCTGGAACCTTCTGTATTGTAAAACTTGCTCTTCAACTGTACTGCAGTTCTTCCCTCAAGCGATGTTTTCACCCTCTATGGTTGACTACTTTTTGAGGACATCCCGTCCATTTAGTTCTTAAAATGAAGATTCAAGATAGATGTACAAACCTAAAGAAGATAGATGTACAAACCTAAAGAAGTGACCCCACTGTAGAGCCCCACAGTCACCCTCTTTTGAACAAAGAACACATATTCAAAGTGAATTGAGTCCATACGTATCAACTGAGTTCATGACGAGTTCCTCCTGTGACAAGGAAAAGCTAGCTATGTAGAATGCAATTGATTGCCTGGCCCTTGTAATAATCATGAAACCACCACCTTTTGCATCCTTTCTCTTCTGCAAAAAATTCCCAGATTTTTTTTCCATCATCAAAGAAAAAAAATCAACATTTCTAATTATTTTTCCCCGAGTATTTTCATGTATGTCTTGCCCAACAACTTGTACAATCATATGTTACACTATTGTTATTTTAATAATATATGCTATTACACATTTAAATAATTCTTTTAATACAAACATACAGAATGCATAGAATCCATAGATTCACTGCATTTTATGAAAGCCCATCCACTGGGAAGCAGGAGAGGTCCAGAACCATTCATTCCATCATGACCCTTGGCAACAGTGTACTTTGGAAACACCCCTAGCTGACACTGAGATACTTACAGCCCAATCCACTGAACTCCCCAAGGGATGATGCATAAGTACAAGAGAAGATTTATTCTCTTGCCCTGGGGTAGGCCTCTGCCAAGCGGCTACGTTTCAGGCCTGCACCAGCAATATCTGTGGACCTTGAAAGCGGATCAAACCTGGGAAGGGGATTAGGTTTCAGTGTGTGCTGCCGCCGTTGAACCCACCCCCTTTCCAGACCCAATCCACCCTCCTTCCTGCCCCCTTCACAGCTCTGTTTCACCCACTCCCCACCTCCCTCCCACCCCCTGCACAATCTTACCTGGGACAGCAGGCTTCTGTTGTTCACTGTCATGCAGAGCCAGCTGTTCCCCACCTCCACCAACAACCAGCCCAAACACTCCAGCTTCTTGCCTTTTGAGACCACTGGAAAGTACCTAGGACCACTGGAATGCTTGTTCCAATGGTGCTAGACACCAATAGGATAGGTGTCAAAGAAATTACGGAGGTCCACCTTACCTTTAAAAGTTTTAGTATGTTGACTTTTCCCCAACACAAGCTGCTTTTCACAATAAATAGCTAAATTATGAGTGGTGCTGTTGTCTGAACAGACACTCCATTCTGTATGTTGAGTCGGAAGAAGGGATTCAATTAAGATGAATATCTTCCCTGAGATAATGCTCATATCTTTTGGATATCTGAACATTGTTTTACTTGACCTTCATGCTTAAGATTTCAAATGCATATAGGAATGTCAACACCCATATATAGAAATAGAGAAAAAGGTGAGGAGACACAATTTTTAAAATGGGTTGTTCATTCCCAATTGTAGTAAATACTATCATGAGCAGAGAGGGTGGCTCAGAGCTCTCCCTTTCTTAGCTCTAGCTACCCAAGGTGAGGCAATCAAAATTGATTAATGGGTCATTCGTTGAAGAATGGAATGCATAGTTTATTAGTAGTTTTTCTTGGGACCCCCTGCCCCAAGGAGTTTACAATCTAAAGTTGGCTATGGAAAGAGAACAGTGGGTACAGATAAAGGGACAAGGGTAACAAAGAATTAATGTAAATAAGTGTCATTATCTATTTTTTAACGTGCATGTCCCTCTATTCAAAGTTACTCATGAGAGTTATTTAAAATAGAATACAATTAAACAAATTAATAGCCTGATTCTTTCCAAGTCCCCTCTGCCAATACAACTGTGCCACCAGAGTGCATGCTGCATCCTGCAGGAGGGGGGGTCCATGATGCAGATGCAGTCCCGGAGATCTTTTTTAGGTAAGGAAACATTTATTCCCTTGCACAGGGGTAAGCCTCTGATGTCCCAATGGGTCTACTCAAACTTGTGCCAGCAAAAGTGAGCAATTTTGCTGGCACAAGTCCAAGTTGAACCAGGAAGATGGATCAAAGTTGGGAAGGGGGGTAGGACTGATACTGCCCCTTGCCTGGCCTCAAGGCACCACCCTACCACCTAGTCTCCAGCCCATTCCTCCGCCCTCCCTCCCCATTCCTCCCATCCTTGCCAACTGCCCACCCTGACCTACTAGCACTTGGACTTCTCCAGAGCCACTGGTGCACAGCTATGGCCAAATAGCACTTGCAGCCGCGACCTGGCTACACAGAATGGCGTGTCACATTTTGTGAGACCATAAAGTGCACCGCGTTGCTGAAACATGACTGTACATTACAAATCTCATTGAGACAAAAAGTTACTTTAAACTTGCTAGGTGAAAAAAAAAATCTTTCATGCAGTCGATAATAAAGACCACAGAGCTAAGAGTTTTGTAGAAAAGGTGAGTTTTGAGGACAGGTTTGAAGTTATACGTATAGCAGCAACATCTCCTAAGAAGGACTTCCAAATAAAGTGTGCAGTAAGGAAGAACAAATGAAGTTGTTTAAGGCTGCAGTTTTATCCACACTTAGCTTGGAGTAAGCCCCATTGACTACAATGGGATATACTTCTGAGTAGAAATGGATAGGATTTGGCTCTAAGGGCACAATCCAAAGTGCCCATTCAGCCAGTGCAAGTCCCTTGCACTGAAGAGTGCCGCAAAAATGCCATAAAGCACTTTCGCATCAACATAAGGGCAGATAGGCCGCAGCATGGACATGCACTGGCCTCCCTGTGCAGACACGGGCCCCAGGACAGGTGAGTTTACGTTGGTTGAGTTCAGCGAGCGTGGGGGTCTGGGGGGGCATGGGAAGGGTGGGGAGGAGGCAGGAAGGAGGCATTTCGGTATAGGGGAAGGACAGACCTTCAGCCTGCCTGTTCCAGCACAATGTAGGATTGCATTGTAAGAGAACAAAGAACTCTGGGGGCACTGAAGGTAGTAGAGCTGTACTTAATATTCATTAAAACAGTAGTTCTCAAACATTTTAGCACCAAGACCCAATTTTTAGAATGGCAATCTGTGGGTACCCACCAGAAATAATCTCACTAACCCAGAAGTGATATCATGGCTGGATTTGACATCAGTTTAGACTTCAAATCCATGCCACGATCAGCCGAAGGTCTCATTACACAGCTTGTTCATGCTGTTATTTTGCATAGCTTGAAGTGCAAACATTCTAGCACAGAAATCAAAGCAGAACACAGACTTGGATCATTCTACAACCACACAGCCCCCCCCCCCTTTCTGGCATCCCATTTTCCCATCTATTCAGGGCAAAGTACCAGGCCTCTCTCTCATCAGAAGCTGCCTTGCCTGGCAGCTCTGTAAGCTGTCTTTTCAGCTCTGTGTTTTCAGTGGCAGCTGAGCTAAGTGCGACACAACTCGCCTCAAATTGTCTTGCAACCTACCTAGTGGGTTCAGACCCACAGGAGAAACACTGCATTAAAGCAACATATAATTTAGAAACAATACCATTAAAATGAAATAACACCAAAATCAAGAAGCACATACTTGACCTATGGAAAGTCTTTAGACAGAGTGAGAAAGAGATTCTCTGAAATCCTGGAGAGCTGCCCTTGATCAGAATTGACAATACTGATCTAGGAGAACCAATATATTGTGGTCCAGTGACTAACTGATAGAGTATCCTGATACTTCCCAGTGACCAGGAACCTTGAAATGAGGTACACAGGTAGTCCAAGACACCGGTATCATTAGAAGACTACCCACACCCAAAATGGTTATGTTGGTTCAACTCAGCTGCATAATGAGGCAGAAGGTGAGGGCATGGAAATGCAGTTGCCTCTTTAGACTTAGACTTGAGGGGGGGTGCGGTACTTCCAGTAGCAGCGGGCCTGTCCAGAGTCTTCCCAATGCTTGAGGTGGCATGTCAAATTCTGTCCCACCTTACCTGATGATGTGCCAGCCTCTGCTCCTCCCATTCCTGGAGACGCTGTAGGCCACCACTCTCCTCTTATCCACTCCTTTGTCCACTCCATCTCCCACTTCTTTTTCCATGCCATAGTGTGGGAGGAGGAAGAGGAACAGTGGAGACAAGTGAAAGATGGGTGCCCCACCACCAATCTGGTGTCTGAGACCATTGACCTCATGGATGGGCTGGCCCTGAGAAGCAGCCAGGAATATGACTCTATGCTCGCAGAATCCAAGTTTCATTTATTTTTACACACACGGGAGGGGGGGAGAGAGAGAGAGAGAGAGAGAACCTAATAAAGTGACATCAAATGTAAAGGGGCTTCTTTCTGGAACTCTTAGAGATAAATCATAAATGTGGCACTGCGAAAAACAGACTGCCAAACACAAATGGATGAAAACATTCAATCCATAGGAGAAGAAAAATTTGCCTTAGGGTATTACAGAAGAAACATGGAAGAGAGAGGGAACCAGCGTGTGGCCTTCCTGTGCTATGAGAAGGGGAAAAAATTACTAAAAGATTTCTCTTATGTGCAGTCTTTCGTCTGCCTTTCTACCTTCTCCCTCGCTGCGATTTAAAGAGGAAAACAGTCCAGTTGGTCTTCCTGTGCTTTTGAAGTTTCGTGGTGACCATTAGCAGCCAGGAGTCAGTGACCTTGGCAGAAGCTGTACTGTGCTTACTTTGGAGAATACACATCCTGTGAACACAAAGTCAAAAGCGAGGAACAGCAGCTTTGTCAGGCTTGTTGAGAGCGCATACTGCTACCCATCTTACTTACAGGCAGTGCTTTTTTTGTAAATAAAAAGGTGCAGGAACTCACAACTTGTTGATCTTTTATTTATTTATTTATTTATTTATTTATTTATTTATTTATAAACCGTTTTTTATTGAAGAAATAAAATATTTTTTATGTGCTTTCCCCCTAAAGATGAACTTACTTCTGAGTAGACATGCATAGGATCAGGCTGTCAGTCTCCACATCCTCTTCCCCCTAGCTATTTTTTCTACACATGGGGAAAAATACTGTACAGGTGCACTTGTAGCGTGTAGTATGTAGTGTGGCACTACTTTGAGGAGAGGAAGCAGTGAATGGATTCCAGAAAATGGCTTACATGAGTTCCATGTAATAAAATTACTCTAAGCAACTGTGGGAGTAAGAACAAAAAAGGAAATCTTACACGAGAGGGGTCCTGAGGTGCACATAGAAACAGCTACATTTGCAAACAAGCCATTAAATATGATTTAATTCAGGTATCAGAATACTCTGTGTCTTTGGGAAGGCGCTTGGCATGCAATTGTATGTTCTCTGCTGCCCTGAGCAGCTGCTGTGCATTGCTGGAGAGGTGCTGCAAATGCTGGCTGGCGGAGGGCATGCTTGTGGGGAAAGGAAGAGGATCTCTGGCAAGGCTGGACAGCACATTGTACACACGTAGAAACCCTTCTCACCTGCCCTTAGCATGTGAAAACAGGTGCAAATATATACCTCTGCCAGGATTAAGAGCCCAATCCTAGGTATGTCTACTCTGAAGTAAATCTCGTTCTAGTCAATGGAGCTTACTCCCAGGAAAGTGCCTAGGATTGCAGCCTAAGAGCCCAATCCTATACATGTCTACTCAGAAGTCCACTTTAGTGAATGGGGCTTATTGTGGATAGGATGGCAGCCTCAGGGCCCAATCCTGTGCCTGTCTACTCAGAAGTCAGTCCCACTAGAGGCAGTGGGGCTTCCTCCCAGGAAAGTGTGGACAGGACTGCAGCCTCAGAGCCCCTCCTGTGCCTATCTACTCAGAAGTCAGTCCCATTAGAGACAGTGGGGCCTCCTCCCCCTC
Organism: Tiliqua scincoides; assembly: GCF_035046505.1. Lineage (NCBI taxonomy): Eukaryota > Metazoa > Chordata > Lepidosauria > Squamata > Scincidae > Tiliqua > Tiliqua scincoides. The sequence goes on from NC_089825.1 coordinate 25,090,916, forward strand.
CGCCAAGCCAGTACCTGGGCATGGGTGCCGCAGCCCGTCTCCCTGGCTGTCTGACTGGCTGTCCGTCGTCCTCCTCCTCAGCGTCGGCGCATGTCCCCAGTGCCCTCCACAGGCTTGGAAGCTGCGCAGGGAAGCAGAGCGCGGGGGGAGGGGAGGCGGGCTAGGCTCAGGCGAGAGCTTGGAGATGGGGCAGGAGGGGGTCGTTGTCAGGCAGGGGCCAGGGACCCGCCCACCCTGCACCCCCCCGGCACCCACCCAGCGAATGCCTCTGTTTTGCTCCCCCCCTCCTGGAATGTCTCCGAAGGGGAGGGGCCCCTGCAAAAAGGTGCCAGAACTCCGTCCCCCCGCGTTCCATTAGAAAAAAAGCCCTGCTTATAGGTGGAAGATTTGATACGTGCTGTAAAACTCTGGTTCACTTGGAGTCAACCAGATATGCAAGACTTGAAGCCTGTTCAAACAGCTGTTGAACTTGGGTAAGCCAAGTGCTCAGAAATGCTTTTTGTGCTGACATGCAGTCTTTCAGCAGTCATTTATGTGAACTTTGTTGGAATCCAACAATGACAGCGGTTGGCCACTGAGAGTCCAATCCTGAGTTCTTCAGTGCCAGTGGTACAAGCATACCGCTGGTGCTGGGTGTTGCAAATGTGCCGTAAGACATGTCTGCAGCACCGGAAGAGGGGAGGACACTGAGGGTGGGTCAATCTGCTCTCCATTAGTGCTGGCCGGCGGTAAGTAATATTGGGGCAGGGGGAGGCGGGGAGTGGATGGAATGGTGTGGAGAGAGGATGGGGTGAGGCAAACCAGTATTGGATGGGGGAATGGTAGAGCTCTTCTCTGCCAGATCCTGAACTGTGTTGGGCCAGAAGGCCCGAAACAGATCTCTGCACCAGCAAAATAGCTGGTGCAGACTTGAGAAGCCCCATTGGGAGCTTGGGGCTTCCCCCAGGGAGACCTCCTGTGGTACCACAGGGCTGCAGGATGCAGTGTTAGCCACTTTGGTGCCACTATACCCAGCGGCAGCCCCACCTTTCAGATTGCGCTATGAGTTCTGTGGATGACCTGCCCTGTTTTGGTAGTGATGATAGTTTCACTAACTGATGACTCAGAAGGCTTGCAGAATGGAACCAGCCTAATCTACCCCTTGAGGCCAGCTGTAGAGGTGATATAACTGTGAGATTTTAGCTGTGAAAATTTTAGAATTGCATATGCGAGGTGGTGCATTGCATTTCATGCGCACACATATATGAGAGATTAATTCCAGCTGACCCATTCAATTTATGATGTTTTGGATTTTGTGAACACTTTGGGTGCCCCCTTGTGCTGGAAAGGGGGATACAAATCAAATAGATAAATAAACCTGAATTGGAAGCCCCTTCTGCAGTGGCCTCAGGGTCTCAGGGCAGTGGAAATACTGCCTTCCGGAGGATACAAGTTCAAGTTCTTTAAGGGACTAATTCAGGACTTCAGTATGCATCAGAATGACATGGTCTCTGCAATTACACAGTCTATGTTGCGCAGGGCCTCTGAGAGGAATTTTGGAGGAGGGTACAAAGTTTCTCTTGGGCCCCATCACAAAGTGGGAGGGAGAAACAGGGCAGGGAGCAGACAGGGGCAGTGGAGCAGGACGGGGTGAAACAGGGCACAGGGAGGGTGGCAACAGCCGGAAAAGTCTCTGGAAGCCAGGTCTAGCTGCCTAGAAGGCCTGACCTCTTAGTCAGACAGGCCTCCATCTTTTGCTCCCCTTGAGGCCAGTTGAGATCCCAGGAAATTTCCAGGTATCAAACCGTTGCAGCAGCTGTAGTTCCACAGCTCTGCGCCTGAGTTCCTATACTCTCCTTCATGGTAAGCCAAAGAACTCTTGTAATAGTCTCTGCTGTGCACAGCCCACAGTAGTGTCCCCAGCATGACTTGCAGGAGGCCAGGTCAGAGATGATCTGCTGTCAGCAGCAGTCGCGCAGCAAGAGATGAAGAAATCACATGCGGGCTGTGCGTTCAGGTGAGATCAGAAAATGTAAGATCCTGGGAAATTTCTGCCCTGCTCCTTTGGCTCCTGGTCCCCCTCTTAGATCCTGGGCCCAGGTACAATTTGCCCCCATTGTACCCCCCCATAGGCCCTGCCATCCCAGGGTTGCTCACCTAATTGAGCATCTGGAAATCTACCGTTATTATTTATTATTATTTACTTTATTTATACCCCACCTTCCTCCCCAAAGAGACCCAAGGTGGTTTACAACAATGATTAAAAACACATATTAAAAACAAGATAAAAACATATTTAAAGCAGACATCTTAAAAACAGCAATCAGACAAAAAGTGTAAAAAGAGCAAACAGCAGCAGTTTATAAAAGGATCCAAGCCTGTAAGCAGATGTTAAAAAGGTATTAAAATGTTTGAAATTGATGATAAAAAGGCCAGGAACTCAGACAGCTTGTCTAAAAAGGAAAGTCTTCAGGCCTTGCCGGAAAGTATCTACCACACATATGCAGATTATGCTGGTAATGCATGGATGTCCTACAATGAGAAGTGTGTACCCTGAGGTTAGCTGATTGTTTAAAGGGAACCCATGACCAATCCCAGAAGTCTTCAGTTTGAAATGCTGGATGCAGCCCCTTTGGGCAAGGATTGCAGAGTCAGCCCCAAAGACTTTACAGCTTGTGGCTGCATCTGCGATCTATAGCTTCTTTGATCATGGGGCGCAGACAGTGAGAGGCTGAGGATTGTCATTCAGCAATCCTTGGCTTTGAGAAAGGGTGTGAATGCCCTAAAGCTGCGGTTTTCAAACTCTCTGGGAGTTTGAAAAGTGCAGTAAGTTCTTGCAAGGGAGGGGAGGGAGGCAGCAGGGGTAGGGAGAAGGATCGTGCCGCTCAGGGGGGCTGCAGGGACTGGGATGCACTCACCAGTGCCTGCAGCATTGTCCTGGGGGTGCAGGGAGCCCTGCACAAGCACCTGCAGGGCTCCCCAGATGGTTCAAAGTGAAAGTAGAGCAATTGCGCTCCACTTCCGCAAAACCGGAAGTGGAGCGCGATCACTCTACTTTCACTTCAAACCACCTGGGGAGCCCTGCAGGTGCTTGCGCAGGGCTCCCTGCACCCCAGGAAGGCTGCTGCTGGGACTGGCGAGTGCATCCCAGTCCCTTCAGCCCTGTTAGCAATGCAATCCCCAGGATCGCATTGCTGCCTTCCCCCGCACCTTAAGGGGGCAGAGGCCAGGGCCCTCAGGCTGGGGCGTCGCAATGCCCCAGTCTGAATATCACAGCCCTAAAGTGGGACCAGGGAGCAGCATTGAGGATCTATTTCATAAATGTTCTCTGGAACTAAATACAGGATGGTCAGTTCTGCCCTTCCAAAGAGAAGTGATTATGGCATAATGAAAAAGCTCCCTGCTAAGGAATCTGTCGCTGGTTGTATCAATGTGGCAATGCAGAGGCGACAACGTGGCATTTGCTGCATGGAGTTTTGGCCTCTGAAGGGCTCCTTGGGGGGAAGGAAACATTTGCTCCCTTCCCTGGGGTAAGCCCCTGCCAGTCTGATGTGTCAACTTGGACCTACACCAACAATATCACCCGTGCATAACTGTGTGGACCTGCAAAGGTAGGCCTGAGGTAGGGCTTGAGATGCAGTGAGCACAGCTGGCACTTTCCCCTTCTTGGGCCCAAGCTGCCCTCCTCCCTGCCCGTCGCCTAGTTCCACCCACCCACCCCCTTTCACCCCTTCCCACCTCCCTCCAGCCCCTTCCCAATCCTACCTGGGGCAGCCAGCATCCTGTGTCCATCAGTACACGGAGCTGACCACTCACTGCCTCCGGCAGTGTCCAGCACATGCACTCCACCATATTGCATTTGAGATTGCCCAGAAGCCTGTTATGCTGCTGGAATGCGTGTTCTGCACAACAGAATTGCATTCAATAGGATTGGGCCATTAGCTTTAATGAAAAAGAACAAATATCAAAAGGTACTTCATCATTAGGCTCAGGAACAATGCAGTAAAAGTTATCTGAATTAGTAGGGTTGCGTGTATTCCTAGATTGTGCTGTCAGCATCTATGTGCTTGTATTTGGTGCACTGGTAAGAAAGGAAAAGGGAATGATTTGGGGGAAGAAGAGTTAGGGTTAGGAAGAAGGGTTTAGTCCCTTCCCCATGGCTACTGAGAAGGGAGGAAGGACTGACAGAGGGAAGTTGCAAGAGAAAACAGAGAAAGCACTGTGATCGCTACCATCCTGAAGACAGCCTGCCAAGCTTTGCAGAACAGTTCTGTGTGGAGACCCGAGAATGAAGTACAAACGAGGTCTCTAGTTCACTCCTAGATCACAAAGCATATACTGGCCCCCAGTATTGATTGAATTTTAGGGGAATGCTTACATATTGATCAGGGCATGGCAAGCTGGGGGATCATAACCAGACATGTTTCTAGGATTTGGATTTATTATTTGGGGATATATAAAAGATGTTCTTTGCGTGTTCATTTTCCCCAAATCCTTATGGGCACAATCCTAACTACTAGTCAGGATGGAGCAAGTCCCTTGCACTGGTCCAGGAGGGTCGCAAACGTGCCAAAAAGTGCCAGCCACATCCAGCCTCCACGCCAACATGGAGAGGGAAGGCCGCACAGGCCACGTTTGGCTGAAGCAGCAGTCTGGGGAGGGCAGGGAGGAGGCGGGAGGGAGGTATTCTGGGGCGGGGGAGGGTGTTCCAGGGGGTGGGCAGACAGGGGGGAAGCAGGAGGCAGGGCTGAAACCCGGCAGATATGCCAGATTCCAACCCCATTCCCCAAGCAGTATGAAGCAGCTCCAGCCATGCCATTCTCCTCTGACTTGCATCACCTCCTGAGGTAGCGCAGGTCCAAGGAGACCCATTAGGGCTGTGGTGGCTTACCCAAGGGTAAAGGGAAGTTTCCCCTTGCCTCCAACTGAGTCAATTCTGGCCCCAATCTTGCACTGGATACAGCGCAGGACTCCTGGCCAGCCTGTTACAGCGCAAGATAGGACTGCGCTGAACGTAATCAATGTCTCTCACAAGGGTAGTCTGACAAACCAGGTGGCACCACCATCTTGCAGCCAGGGTTCACTGTATCAGTGATTGGTGCTGGAAACCAACTTGGGGGAACGACTGAGATATAAATGTCCAGCAGCTTCAGAATATAATGTCAGAGAAATAAGTAGAGAGCCTAAGGGCCCAATCCTACCCTGCGCTGGAACAGGCAAGCCAAGAGACTTTTGCTGTATCCAGTGAGGGATAAGAGCCCAAAACAGCTCAGCCAGAGGAAAGGGGAAACTTTTTCCCTTACCTCCAGGTAAGGCACGCTGACACCTATGGGTCTTCTCGGACTTGTGCCACCTCCTGAGGCCACTCCGAACTCCCCAGGAATGAGAGTTGGGATCCAGCATAAGTGCTGGATACCAGCCCCACCTCCCACTCCCCACCCACCCCTGGAGCCGCCCACTGCCTGCCCTCCCCCCACCATAGAAGATCTCTCTCCCACTTCCTCTACCCACCCCAGAGCCTTGCATCAGCCCAGCTCAGCCAATGCAATGCTCGCCACGCAAGCCGCCACACAGGCTGGATTCAGCCTCCATGTGCTGGCGCAGCTTGCTCGTGAGGAGGTGCAAACAAGCCTTACGACATGTTTGTGACCCTCCAAGGTCGGAATTCTGACATGCAGTCAGGATTGAGCTGCAGGTCTTTCTCGTTCAGCTGGAAACCTGGACAATGAAGCCATCCCCTCCCCTTCAAAGATCTCAGTGAGGAGCCAAGAGTCTTATTAGTGAAATCCCTTTGGCCTCCAGAAGACCTTCCAATCAAGGAAAGGAAGAGCAAGGCTAGTCCACAGACTCTAGAAAATAATGACAGGGCAATTTTGACAAATTTTATTTTTTGAAAAACAAGAACAAACAGGAAACTTTGTCGACATTTCAAACCAACACTGCAGGAATATCAGGAATTTTTCAAACATCAATTATGAGGCCAAAAGGGACTCAACTTTTGTTGCGTTATTAAGTACAAAAACACTTTCAACACTCCTAAGATGCATAAGGTTTCTCACTTGAGTGCGTTTTCTGGTGGCTCATAAGATAATAATTCCAACTGAAGGTCTTTCCACACTCCTGGCACTTGTAGGGTTTTGCCCCTGTGTGGATTCTGTGATGGAGTATGAGGTTGCTGCTGACACTGAAGCTCTTTTCACACTCCTGGCACTTACAGGGTTTCTGCCCTGTGTGGGTTCTGTGATGGAATATAAGGCTTCTGTAGTCTGTGAAGCTCTTTCCACACTCCTGGCACTTATAGGGTTTCTCCCCCATGTGGGTTCTCTGGTGACTCATAACATGACCATGCAATCTGAAGCTCTTCACTCCTGGCACTTATAGGGTTTCCCCTCCATGTGGGTTTTCTGGTGTGTCATAAGATGACTGCTCTGACTGAAGGTCTTTCCACACTCTTGGCACTTTTAGGGTTTCTCCCCTATGTGGCTTCTGTGATGGAGTGTAAGGTTGCTGATGCTACAGAAGGTCTTTTCACACTCCTGGCACATACAGGGCTTCTCCCCCTTGTGGATTCTCTGGTGGCTCATAAGTTGACAACTCCATATGAACCTCTTTCCACACTCCTGGCACTTATAGGTCTTCTGCCCTCTGTGGATTCTGTGATGGTGTATAAGGCTGCTGCAGTAAGTGAAGCTTTTTCCACACTTCTGGTACTTAGAGGGTTTTTCCCCTGTGAGGGTTCTCTGGTGGCTCCTAAGACTACACTTTGACTGAAGGCTTTTCTGCATTCCTGGCACTTAAAGGGTTTCTCCCCTGTGTGGGTTCTGTGATGGAGTATAAGGCTGCTGCTGTCTGTGAAGCTCTTTCCACATTCCTGGCACTTATAGAGCTTCTCCCCTGTGTGAATTCTCTGGTGCACCTTAAATGCACCACTCTGACTGAAGCTCTTTCCACACTCCTGGCACTTATAGGGCTTCTCCCCTGTGTGGGTTCTCTGGTGGCTCCTAAGATTACCACTCTGACTGAAGCTCTTTCCACACATCTGGCACTGATAGGGTTTCTCCCCTGTGTGGGTTCTCTGGTGGATCTTAAATGTATCACTCCATCTGAAGCTCTTTCCACACTCCTGGCACTTAGAGGGTTTGTCCCCTGTGTGTGTGCTCTGATGGCTCATAAGATGACTACTATATCTGAAGCTCTTTCCACACTCCTGGCACTTATAAGGTTTCTCCCCCCTGTGATTTCTCTGGTGGATCTTAAGTACACTACTCTGACTGAATGTCTTTCTGCAGTCTTTGCATTTATAGAGCTTCTCCCCTGTGTGGGCTCTTTGCTGTGCAGGATGAGCCTGCTTCCTCTCTCTTCCAATCTGGTTCCAAAACGGTGCTGTTGAAATAAGCAAAATGTAGTAAGACCCCAAGGAAGAAACTGCAGCTAGTTGAGGAAATCCCAAAAATCAGTTTTGTCTCACCAGAACTGGGGCCCAGGAAAGGTACAGCAACCTTTAAATACAAGTGGCTTCATCAATATGTAGAGGGTTGTTGTTGTTGTTTTGTTATTACACATAAAAACAGAAACCACCACCATTTTGTGTTTAAAATATCTGAATAAAAACACCACATTTTGGTGTTTAAGACATTTTCCAGAAATTAAAATAATTACTTTTCCAGTTAGAAATAATACTGTGGCACTATCTGCTAACACTCTACCACCCATATCACCTGTGTACACTTTTAAAATGTTTAAAATTAATAAAAATGAGAACTTGGAATGAGAACTCGGAATAAAAACACGTAACATTTCTTTATGCCTTTCAAATCACAAAATCTGCAATGAAATAGAACCATTTTCAAGCACCCCTATCAATATGATGTTTTGCTCCTTTAAATTTAAAGGAATCTCAAGAAAAATAAAGGCCACAACGAGAGAGGAGGAATAAGAAATAGACCATCTGCACTGTCTCGATTAGGTTTGTTTGTTCCAGATCTAGGCCATCACTGTCTCTTGTAGGCACTGCTATAGACCAGAGGTAGCCAAACTTTTTGGCAGGAAGGCCAGATCATCTCTCTGACACTGTGTTGGGGGCCAGGAAAAAAAAGAATTAATTTAATTTCAAATTTGGATAAATTTTCATAAATTTACATAAATGAATATATTAGAGATTGAATTTATATGAATTAATGAAGGTCTTGCAATAGCTCAAGGCCTATAAAAGGCCTTTATTCTTCCCTGCATCACATACATGAAACAGCAAGCAGTGGAGGAAGCCCTCATCCCACAGCTCACACAAGAGGTTGAACAGTCGCTCTCATGCTGAGTGCAGTTGCGTCGGGCCAGCGTGGGTTCCAGCAAGTCTCCAGAGAACCAGAGGCTCATTGGAGACTGCGGGCTCCCCACAAGCGAGATTAGGAGTCCTCGAGGGTCGCAAGTGGCCCCCAGGCTGGGGTTTGGTCACCCCTGCTGTAGACTATTACCGGGTGTGCTTTTCAGATACACATAAACAAGTGTGCACAGGGGAAATTTCTTTGGTATCTTAGGACCCTGTGCAGTGGCCAGTGGCACAGCTTAATGATTCAGAAGGAAGAGGGCAAGCAGAGGGGCAGCTGGGAAACTTTTACTCTGATGATGTCACAAACTTACCAGAACCTCCTGCAGCCTCCTGGGGGTGCAGGAAGTGCTGCGCGACCTTCTGCAGGGCTCCCTGAAGCTGAAGAAGTGGATGTGGAGCAATCGCGCTCCACTTCCAGTTTTGCTGAGGTGGGGCGCAACTGCTCCACTTTCGCTTTCAAAACTTCAGGGAGCCCTGCAGAAGGTTGCGCAGGGCTCCCTGCACCCCCAGGAGGCTGCAGGAGGCTCTGGTAAGTGCAGCCAAGCCCTTGCAGCCCCCTGAGCGGCGTGATCCTGGGGATCGCATCACTGCTTTCCCCCCGCCCCTGCTGCCTCCCCCCCCGTCCCCGCAAGGACTTAGAGCAGTTCAAACTCTCCAAGAGAGTTTAAAAACCGCTGCCCCAAACATAAGTGATTGCTATCTCTAGAGGAGAAGACAGATGAGAAAATCCTTAAAAAGGAGAGAAAAGCAGCATATTTTTGTAAGCATAGAAGCTGAAAAGAATGAGGAGAGAAGGATGAAGGAAAATTTCGAGGCTTACCCGGGAGAGCTGGGGGGGGAAAACCTGAGTAGTGGGAAGGAAGGGGGAGAAGAAAAGACATGCTTAATGGGGCGCTAGTGGGTCAATTGTGGGTCAACCTTAATTGGGCGCTAGTGGGTCAATTGTGGGTCAAACTTAATGGGGCGCTAGTGGGTCAATTAATGGGGCGCTAGTGGGTTAATGGAGCGCTAGTGGAAGGGACTGTCCCCGAATCAGCCTTTTCAGCCACACTAGACGCTGTTCCAGAGCCACCATTCAGAGCGCGATACCATAGTCTTTCGAAACTGAAGGTTGCCAACATTTTGAGTGGGTCAATGAATGATCCACGAGGCAGCCACAAGGCAGACAGATGAGGAAAGGGGAAAAAACAGAAGGGTCGAGTAAGTCATCTTTTTGATACTGGTAACACATATGCTCTGGAGACACAGGCACTTAGAGGACCAGCGGGCATACCTGATAGATACTAGTTCTTTGGTCACATGCTTACCGTAGATACTTGCCTATAGTAAAGAAAATTTTTGCCAAGTAATCAAGCTGAAATTATCACTTTGTCTTATCTCTGAGGTCGATAAGAGGGCAGAGCTTTTCAACTCTGTCCTGTCCTGAGTTTTGTTTCAAGCAATTGTGTTTCAAGGGCAGTTCTTCACTGCTTGATCATTAGAAGCAATTCAGAGATCATTAGAGGGCTATTTATTTCTATGGTTACTGCCATGGGAAATTCCAGCCAAATTTAACCTTTTATTCTCCTCCTTTTATTCCATTTTGCAAATGCTTGCATTTAGCAGAGGTCTCCTTTTCAACACCAGGATGAGATCCTTCTTTCCATTTGAAACAAAGTCCCAGGCACCATTACTTACAAATAACACCCTTGGAAAGCAGTGGGTCTATTTCTAAATAAAAGGATTGCAAATATCTCATCTCTCTGCTGTGAATTGAATTGCACACTCCCAGTTATGTGCTTTAAGTTGTATGTTATATGTAGAGCTTTGGGCTTAACACACCTTAAAGGTGGATTTGATTCATGGTTCTTCTGCAGTGGTTTCCAACCTTTTTCACTTGCATATCCTTTGGCAGCCTATTCCCATAAACTGTATCCTTCATATTAGCAAAATGATTGTAATTAATAATATAAGCCCTCATCTCTTCTATATGAAAGCCTAGACTTCATGTATTCATCACAGTATTTTCTCTTTTTATCTTTGAAGAACAGAAGACTCTGCCTTTGCACTGTTTTGCACCAGAAGTGTCCTGAGAAATTCTGGGTGATTGATCACTTTCCATATTATGTTTCAGCTTTTTTACTGTGCTGGTTTTCAATCACTGGTTCATACATGAATTGGTGACCAAAAACTAGCTATTGGTGAGGTTTTCACAGCCAACTAACTACCTCCCTTCATGCCTTGCTGGCCCTGCAAGGCATTCTGGAACACTACCTGTCTTTTTCTGCCATTATACCATTCTTTTTCAAGTACCCCTACAGGTCCTGTTGTGTGCCTCTGGGGATACATGAACCCCAGGTTGGGAAACACTGTTTTACTGGTATGTTGTTTACAGTGCACTTAGCCAAGGGACCTCCCGCTAATTTATGGTACCATGTCCCTAGGTACCCTCCTCATCAAGAGATTGAGATCTGGGCTGGCCAGAAGGGGAGGATGAGGGGCCATCAGGTGTTGCAGCAGCCATGCTCAGGTCATGCAGCCTGGCCACCAACTCCCCTTGGCAACATCTAATGGAGCAGAGGTTCCTGCTAGAGGCATCAGTCAAGGGCTAGATGATCCTCCTTACCTACAAATGCCACGTTTTCATGATTGTCTACCATCACTGCTTCATAGAGCTGCCTTTAGTATAGAGTCAGTAGATCCCACTCTTCATTGCTGAAATACAGAGCCACCTCTGGAAATGAAACTGGGCTCTGAAAGAAAAAGGAGAAATGTTCTATTGACAAGTCAGTCCAGAAGGATAAGTGCATTCCAGTTTCCATGAAAGGGAGAACATTTCTAAGTATGAAAACACTTTCTCACACACATTCCCTCTCAACTTTGAATGTCCATTTTTGGGCTTCCAACTCCAGTGAAGATTCCCAAGTTTCCTGAAAGGAGGCTTAGAGGGTCGTTTCCTTCCATTCCAGTTCCAAAAGTAACACCACAATCCTATGCATGCAAACCCAAAAGGAAGACCAACTGCTTCCAATGATATGCATTCCCAGGAAAGCATATCCAATACTGAGAACCTGGTTCATTGTGTAGTTGCTTCACACATTATAATCCCCACTTTAAAAAACATTATGTCATTTTCTGCTGCTCTGACTGCAGCAGACACTTGTCTCGGAGGGTTTCTGCCCACTTGAGTGTCTGCACTATGTTACTGACTGTGCTTTTTAAAAAAACATGTAACATGCGCACACAAAGGGGAAAGCAATGGCGTGCAGAGTTCTCGCGTTCAAAATAATGGCAACTCTATGCACTTCACCAAGAATTAAGGTGCATCAAAGTTTACTGAAAATGCTAAAGATTGTGTTTTCTAAAAAGTGCTAAAGAAAGTGCTAAAAATGGGATTCCAACTTGGATCCTTTACTCTGTCTCAGTCACTCTGAAACTATCCAGAGGGCCCCTGATCACCAACATGCACACTCAGTGGAGTCCTAAGGAAATCAGCCAGAAGGAGGAGAAAAGGAGGGGGAGGAGAGAGGAACTCCTGGGAAGAAGAGCAGAGAGGGGGAGACTGCAGGGGGAGAAGGGATGCGAGTAGATCAGCTGGACTTTCCAGGGGACCCTGGAGAAGGAGGGGAGGATTTGGGGTTGCAGGGAATGGAGAAAGTCAGGGGTGTTAATAGGAAGGAAACAGACAGTCCAGACTGAGGCTGTGGCTCAGAATGAGACAGCAGGAGAAGCCCAAGAGCTGCTCCCTGCAGACCTTCCTCACCTGGCCTGGAGGAGCAGCAGCCATTTCTGTTCCTGAGGAAGGTCTGCCTTGCTCTGGATGCTGCTTCTCTGCAGGAAGAGAATGGAGGACAGTCTGAGTGTTTCTGCCCTTGTGTTCCTGCCTCCTGCAAGGCCTGAATTCCCTCCCACCAGTTCAGGGGATGCTGCAGAGGAGATGGCAGATCCTGGAGAAGCCTCTGGATGGCTCTGAGTCCTGATGGCCAGAAGCTGCCTGGCTTCCAGTGCAGAGGCAGCCCTGGCTGGGGGGGGGGGGCAGGAGCTCTGCCTCTCTGCAGACACTGGGGGGTTCCAGCAACCACTCTGGTTTCTGGCTCAGAGGAACAGAGGGGTGGACAGGAAGGCAAGTCCTGGTGGGGTCACTTGGGGGATAAGATCAGGGTTCCCCAAGGGGGCTGCAGGAGGTCCTGAGCCAGGGGCTGTGGCTGAGTCCAACCTGGCCCAGGGGCAGAAGGAGAGTCCAGCAGGCCCTTCCTCTCGGCCTCCCCAGGGCAGCCTCAGCTCCACTTTCCCATCCAGAGCCTGCCACTCCCAGTCCTCCCTGGGCCTCCTCCACCCACCTGCTGCCAGGCCTTCCTCTCTCTCTGGGCTCAGGCCACCTGACTCCCTCCTTCCCAGCCCTCTGGCAAGGCCTCCCTCCTTCCAGGGCCCAAGTCCCCAATCACAGCAGGGCCTGTTGGGAAATGGAGTCCTGAGGCGCCACAGCCCCACTGCACAACACTAACAAATCTGTATGTGCCACTGACCTTCCGTCTCTCCTGCACAACCCGTCATTTGTCCTGCCTGCCTCTCTCTGGTGCAGAGCCCAGGAGGCCTTGAAGAACACAAGGATGGTCTTGGCCAGAGCAGGCTGCTTGCCTCCCACTTGTCTCCAGGTCTCTTTCCCCACAGACCCTGCAAAAGGCTGCTCTTCTTGTGGATGGGGAAATGCAGGGCATTTGAGATGAATTGTATCAGAAGGTGCAAAGCTTCTTTTGGCCCCCTTTAGGGTACTAAATTACAATATATAAAACTACATAGGCTTATCCAAAATGTGAATACTAGTCTTCGCATAATATATGGTTCCCCTTATTTGGCTCCCAGGGCCCTTTTTTACCCCAGGCCCAGGTACAATGTATCCCCTACAGTGGCCTACCCAGGGCTTCTGGTGCCACACAGCGTCATGACATCATCAGTGCGCTCGTACTTCCCAAAGGGGAAGCAGTTGGAGCATGAGTACGCACTCAGCAGCCATCCTGGCAATTTTGCCTGACCAGTTACCAACAGGGCACATGCGCTCCAACTGCCTTCTGATGGAAAGCAGTTGTGCATGCTCTGGCAACCTCCATCGATGGCACCATAAGATGTGCCTTATGGCATGTGCCATGTTTTGCCACGGGGCGGTACACCTCTGATCACCTATATCCCTTCTCATGGGCCTTGGGGAGATTGGAAATTGTAAAAAACATTTTCAGGCCCCTTCCTTTGACACATGGGTCCCCTTTCTGACCCTGGGTACAATTTACCCCCTGCACCGCCCTCTCATGTTGTGTATTTCTAGTGCTTCACTGTTGTGGTCTGTATAGATCAAAAGACAGCATTTCAGACACACTGAAATACCATTTGTGGTTGTATCATACATCTGAAAGTGGATCTACTATATACTAGTAGATATATACCACCCTCCTTCCACAGGATGGGAGTTGGCATGTACAGTATAGACTTCTCAATTGCCTGACATATGTTAAAAATTGGTGTGAGTAGGCTCATTTATGGAACAAGGAACAATATAAAAGACCATCATAGCTGTTTCATAAAGTATACTATTTTTTTCTCTCGCCCATCTCTTGATTTCACAAGGTGGTAATTACGAATGTTTGCTGTGTAGACCAATTGAAAGAGGAGGCCTTTTGATTATTTTTCCAGCCCCATCCCAACGACTCAGAATGCCTCATCTCTGTTTATCTCCAAGGTTCATTAGACTGAGAGATAATTAATTGCCTCAGGCCACCCACAAAGCTTCATGGCTAAATAGGGATTTGAACCTGGGTCTCATCAGCATTCAAATATCTAATTGCTCACTTAAAACCCTAGACTGCAATGCAACCCACAGACCATACTAGGCATCTGGTATGTTTAATGAGTTGCCAGTGGAAACAAGTTTGATCATTAATTGGACTAGAAAATGGGTGTTGAGTTTGAGAATTCCTGGCACCTGTTACCCATCTCTGCCATTTCTCTGCTTCTTCATTTTTCCAAATCAAAGTCATGAAATGTCTTGCTTCTCCCTCCCCATTTTCCACCTCCCACCCACACACCCCCAGTTCTCATTTACCTTCTCTTCCTATGTACCAGATCACACCCTACAGAAATGCACTCCAGCAACAAAAAGCACTGGAGGCTTCCCTTTCAGAGTCTGGAGCAAGAAAGGATGAAACTGACATAGCCTGCAGATTGCAGACCTCAAGTGGGGTACACTGCCTTGCATAGCAGGTTCTTTGCCGTCTGAATTTTCTCTCAAGGTATTAAAGGTAACAATCAGGAAGGAGAAGTGCCATATGGCAACTCTACGCCACAGAAGAGTCCTTTGACCTAAATGCATGGATGTGGAATAGCCATCAGCCTGAGAAACAACATAGTGTGTATACATAAAGCAGCAATAAGCATGCTCTGGCCCATTCTTGTCTTATTTGCTTTGCTTTTCCAAGCTTTCACAGAAGACCTCGGGTCTTACCAAGAATTCTCAGACAGGCTAACCCTAGGGGAACTCGCATACAGCCCTACCTGAGAGTCCCTCTTTCCAAAGCAAACTTGTTGAGGAATTTAGTATAATACCAGTTCTCAGCAGAGTGCTAGCTCCAAGGATGGCAAAGATATCCCAGAAAGAAGGCAACACAGACACAAGGCAGATGTCCACCACCAGTCTGTATTTACAAAATATTTACAGCAAAACAGCGTACATATTTTCATACTCTTGGGTTGGTCACATGGAGTCACAGAAGGATACAGAGATATATACATTGCTTTCGGGCTTACATTTAGGCCCAGACATCAAGGCCTTGCCCTGTTCAGATTGCAAATTTCTCAGGGGTATTTGGCAGAATAGTCCTGACAAAACTTACCTTCGTGAAGCGACAGGCTAGCCTAACTGGGTCTGCTGCCTGGCGCAGCCCCTTACTCACTGATGTCCCTTTCACCAGGGGGCATCAACCCCCTTCCCAAAAAAGAAAAGAGCTCCTCACCATACTCTACCTCACACAGGATTTAAAGTTTTAAAGGACATCACCCCTTAGGCCCAAATCTTAATCAACTGTTCAGCACTGGCATAACTGCTGATTGTTCCCTTTCCTCAGTGCTGGAAAGTTGGTTAGGATTGCGCACTTAAACTTTTAACTGTGTGCGCAGACAGAGCTCAAGCAAGAATGCAAATTATCCAATTCTCACTTGCTTTTGGTAAGGGGAAGTGGATCAGTGCAACTTGCTTTCCTATGGAGGGAGGTGGTAGCAGACCTGTGGTGAGGGACACCCTGAATCTGCTGCCCCCTTCCCTCCCCTGCCATCCTCCACTGATGCAAGCTGCATAGGGTGGGCTGAGCTTCATGGCTGGGCTGAGCTAGCCAGGCCATGTGAAGGAGAGGAAAACTGGCGGTGAAGGAAACTGGCTAGTGACAAGAGAAATCTTGCCAATCCACAGCTTCAAAAACTAGATGCTCCCAGGACTGCTTAGAAGTGACGTTTGCCACTGGGATCCAAGGGCATTACCTTTTCCATTGCTTTGCTTTTCCATGAAGTGAGCCAAGAGACATCAGAAATTACAAATCTCAACCCCAGGAGTAAAAGCCACAGATTTTCTGGCTGTGAGAAAAGGTGTCTTAAGTAGAAAACTCAGTACATTTGAAACCTTGAGATTATGCCTCTTCTCTTGTATCCTGGCAGCATTGGTACAGTTCAACTGTACCAGTGGAGGTAATGTTATTGGAGGTAATGTTATTCAGGTCTTTGAAGGGAAAATGAGATATTAATACAACTATAAATGAGTTCATTAGTTCATTTCCCCAAGACCTCTGCTAATTTTGGCTTTGTTTTTGCCATGGAGCTTAATTAAATCCAGCCTCAATATAGGTCGATGGAATCAATATAGAGTACATTCCATTTTGTGACATGTATTCATTGCTTTCATTTACAGTTCTAATATCTTTGGGAAGGAGGCTCCAATTGGATATTAACAGAAAGGACAGCCACTCTTCAATTCATTAAATCTATACCACTGTATTATTCGAGACCAGCACCGAACGGGAAATCTCTCCAGAATGCTTTGGGGGACACAAGCTTCATTAGAAAAGATAACCTGCTGCAGAATGAGAAACCATAAGGTAGCTATTCTTTCTACCTCGGCACAGATAAAGACTTTATTTTAAAGCCCTAGCAGATTGGATTTATGCATGATGCTTTCTTTAAACTGCCTTGCTTAATTTAGAAATACATTAAAACTCTCATCTGCCAGCTGTGCTAGTTTCAGCTGTACCAAACTGATGATTAGTATCCTCATGCTACTATTTACTTCATAACAAATTTTCTTTAAAAAAAAAAACTGCTTAAAATTATGTTAGGATGATGGCAAAGAGGGGGCAAAAATTCCAAAGGGCATTATGTTCAGTCCCTTTTAAAAAAAATTATACTCTTACAACCATTAACAGATAATTAGGCAGACTTGCCAATATCACTAATACAGGTATGTTTAAAGGCTGGCTTTGCCAGTATTGTTTTGAGGAAAAAAATGTAGAAGAGACATAATTCAGCTACATAACAGAAGAAACAGGAAATAATTCTTGGAATGGCTTTTCCCACAAAGAACTGTATCAGCTCATGCATCTCAGGAGCAGATTTGCATTGAATGAAGCCGAGCCCTCTCCGGGCTCATCTCTCTGAAATGATTTCACAGAACGACACCACGTTTCACAAGAGCTTGGATCGAAAGGTGCCCTTCTGCCAGTAGAAAGCTTCTTGGGCTTACACAAGCAGTCTCCCTGGCTTAACAGAAGCACATTGCCTGAGAAATATAACCTCAGGTCCAGAGCCATTCTTCCATTTTGTACAGGCTGTCACACAGGATTTTGCACACACCCTTTCCAAATCCTTTTTTGCCACCTATTCACAACTACCGCCTGCCTCTTCCTTATCCATCCAGTTTCTCGTGTTGTATTGCAACCCCTGATATCGTATAACTTGGAATCATAGAGCTGCTTGGGCATGCTCAGTAGAATCCTGGGCTTTTGAGAGACAGACCCCCATGCCATACCACAAAGTGCCTTTCAAACTGGAAATGCAATTTTTGATACCGTCTGAGGATCTGCCACTCAAAAGAATGGAAGGAGTCAGAGATTCTACTGAGATGCCTTTGGGCATGCCCAAGTAGCTCTTTGGATCCAAGCTAATCTCTCAGTCCTAAGAGAAGCCTTTCACTAGTGCTTATGGAAGAGTTTGTGGAACAGTGCTAAGTCACATTGTCCCACTGCTCAGTACTCTTTGGAGCTAAGGAAAGAAGGTTGCAATCCTAACCTCACTTTCCAGGGCGTAAGTTCCATTGAACACAAAAGGACTTACCTCTGAGTAGACCTGGTTAGGATTGTGCCCGAAGCTTGTTATATGAAGCCACATTTGCTCTTCTGATTGTAAACCATTAGTATAATAGCATTCTCAAAAACAAACAAAAACCTTGCAAATTCTGTTTTTGTAAAGGCACTAAGCATTCTCTGTTACAGTTACCCAGCAGCTCCCTTTACAGAAACACAATTTCCAGGAGAGAGGATGATGGGAGAAATGCCAGTTAAACCAGTTGATAAGAGTTTTGTAATGATCACAGTTTTATAATGTCTCAGGATGAGTTAACAGCAACAGTAAGTTATAAGCCTACCATAATTTACTGCTATTACTTCTAAACACTGATTTTATGAAGCCTGGATGCTAAATAAAGCAGTGGTTCTCAAACTCGCTGGGAGTCTGAGAACTGCTTGTAAGTGATTGCGGGGGCGGAGACATGGAGGGAGGATGTGCCCCAGTAGCACCGCAGCAATCGCAGCACTGTGGGCACCCAGAGACTTGCCAGCCTAGCTGAGGGGGGTCTGCAAGCCTTGGAGACAGTCCAGGAGGCCTGCAGACCCCTCTGCGGGTCTCCTCTTTGCTTCATTTTGCTCCGATCTGAAGGTCGGAGCAATTTCCGGTTTACTTCTGGTTTCCACAGAGGGGGCGGCAGGCCTCACAGACCCTCTCCAAGGCTTGTAGACCCCTCAGGTAGGGTGGCAAGCCTCTGGCAATAGTAGGATTGATGAAAAAGAACATGAAAAAAATCAGTAAATATCAGGATCTAAAACTTGAAATCCAAAGATTATGGTGCAAACCAGCAGTGGTTATCCCAGTTGTGATTGGTACACTGGGTGCAGTCCCAAAAATGCTTGAACTGCATTTAAAGTACCTGAACACTGACAAAATCACTATCGGTCAAATTCAAAAAGCTACCCTGCCTGGTTCAGCACACATTATCAGTAAATACATTACAACGTCCTAGGCCCCTGAGTAGGCCCGACTAGTAATTAATTCCAAGTCCAGCTAAAGAGTGGGCAGCTGTGATATGCAAGATAATAATAATAACAAAAAGTCTACAGCAGAGGAACAAAACAAAGATGTGGAAGACCAGAGATGTCAGCTTACCTTATAGCAAACTTGCATCTTTGTGTAGTGAGGATATGAGACAAACAAAAGAATGATCAATGGTATCACTTTCAGGCATTCCAATAATGAAATTATTGCTGCAGTTAGCAAGAGACAAAAGAAATGAGTTAGCTATACAGGCATGAACTAAAATTCATGTATATAAGTTAATGTTTTATAGATAATATAGCCCATATTGAAAGCAACTCTCTTAAGGTTCAATTAAAAAAAAAGTTCAAAAGAAAAAAAATGGAAACTCTCACATCAGGTTGCCAGAAGTTCAAACAATACAAAACAGAGAGATGTACAAGTACCTGAAAACCACAAGATGTGAATTCACTTTGAAAAATCCTTCCCTTTGGTCACCTTTAGATGGCAAATGAAGATATCCTGTTTTTAGGATATTTTTATTATGTGATTGTAGCTGTTTATGTGGTTTATTATTGGTTATTTGTGGGATTTTATCTTGTTTTTATTCCATGACCCTCTTTGCTATCTTTCAATTAGAGGAAGGACAAAAATAATAATACAAAAATAACAATCCAATCCTATCCTTTCCCCCCACACTGATGCAACCATGCCAGAAATAGGTGTGCTGTATGGGGGGGGGGGGATGGATCTGGAGGCTTCAGATGGGAAAACGGACTTAAACCCCCTTACCCCTGCACAAGCTTCCTGCTCTGCAATTGGTCTCCTCAGACCTGTGCTAGTGATTTCGCTAGTGCCTGGAGAGAAAGGGGGTGAGGAGGCTGCAGGAAAGGGGGATAGGATTCAGCTCACACCATCACCTCTGGATCCGCCAAAAGCCTCCCCATCATATTATGCCCCCCTCCTCGTCCAGTTTTGTCCTCTCCCCCACCCCTTCCCATCTCTACCACTGGCTTACTTGCTCCAGTGGACTTTGGGAGAATCAATGACAAGCACAGTATAATGCGGGGCCAGGACAAGGGGACTGAACTGACACTAGAGACCATGTAAGTAGTACGAATATAATTTATTTTAAGAACGTAAGAAGAGCCCCGCAGGATTGGGCCAAGTGCTCATCTAGTCCAGCCTCCTGCATCTCACAGTGGCCCACCAAATGCTTCTGGGGACACTCAAGTCAACAAGAGACTTGCATCCTGGTGCCCTCCCTTGCATCTGGCATTCTGAGGTAGCTACTTCTGAAATTAGGAGGTTGCACATACACATCACAGCTTGTAACCTGTGATGGACGTTTCCTCCATCAATCTGTCCAACCCTTTTAAAGGCATCCAGGCCAGATGCTATCCCCACATTATGTGGCAAGGGTTCCACAGACTAATTACACGCTGGGTAAAGAAATATTTTCTTTTGCCTGTAAAATTGGGATTCAGTTTTATCAACAAATTAAACAGAACAGCTAGTTCCAACAGTCTGATTCCCTAAATCTTCCAAAAATCTCTTCCTGAGGTATCTAATCCTCCTTATTATCAGCTGACCTCAACTCTCCTCAACTGCTCCCCTCAACTCTCCTTTTTCAACTGTTCTCCTCAACTGCTCTTTTTCAACTGCCCTCTCTCAACAGCTCGCCCCAACTGTCATTGACAGGTCACTGCTACAGTGTATCACCGCTACAGGGAGAAAGACCCAGGAGAAAGACCCAGTTACTATGGGTCCAGGAGACTCAGGAGAGAGACCCAGTTACAGTGACATTAAACTTACAGTAAACTTAACAAAACAACTTACAGTAAACACAACAACTTCCCTCTCTTGAACATATTCCTCTTACTTATAGGAATTTTATTCACCAGTGTTAACTTGGTACATTGGAAAATAACAGAACCTCTTAGTACTTTGGAAGATTTTCGTACAACATATATAATATTCACAGTGTTTCTCAAACTGTGGGTCGGTACCCACTAGGTGGATCAAGAGCCAATTTCAGGTGGCTCCCCATTCATTTCAATATTTTACTTTTAATAAATTAGACTTGTTGCTACCGTGGTATGTGACTGCATTTGGGGAAATGTGACAGACCTATACTTTTAACAAGCTACTATGTATATTCTTTTAACAATGACAGTAAACGGGACTTAGTCCTGGGGAAGTGTGGGTAGGATTGCAGCCTAGGATTGTTAAAAAAATTTCCTGCTTGAT
Organism: Tiliqua scincoides; assembly: GCF_035046505.1. Taxonomy (NCBI): domain Eukaryota; kingdom Metazoa; phylum Chordata; class Lepidosauria; order Squamata; family Scincidae; genus Tiliqua; species Tiliqua scincoides. Next base: position 25,111,785 of record NC_089825.1, read on the forward strand.
GACGTCACTTCTGGTCATGACATCACTTCCAGTGGGTCCTGACAGATTCTTATTCTAAAACGTAGGTCCCAGTGCTAAAAGTTTGAGAACCATTGCAATAGAAGGTACAACATATGATACAGCCAACCATTATTATTACACTAATCTTAATTACCACCCATTCAATTATTTTCTTGATCTTGCCCATCCAATCAGAGACCCAACTCCACAGATTATTAAACCAGTTTTTCACTTTATCAGTCCAATCTCTTTCTTCCTCATAATCTGCCTTGATAGTTCCTGTTCCTCGCATTGACATCTGGAGCCAGACAGGGTATCAAGAGCCACTCCAGCCTTTAGATAAGTGCCAGTAGGTTCACATAATGCATACCCAATAAACTCCAGAAATCGTCTAACCCTGATAAGGGTTGAGGGGCTGCCAAGGGATGTGCTCCCATTCCCCTTCATCTCTCACCCACCCATCCATCCCTTTTAACATGGGTCCTGAGCTAGGGTTCAACCACTGACACCGGCACAGAGTCCTCCCTTCTACCATGTAATTGGAAACTCACTAGTAGGGCAGAGTAGGGAACTCACACTCCCCTTCCCTTAAAGACAATTTCCAGGCAAACAGGGCACGTTCAAATGCGTGCCTAACTATGAAACAGTCCTTACTGGAGTGGGACCCGTTATAATATGCTTTGCACTTTCCCCCAACATTACATTCCCACCCCTTACAAAGCATAAACTCCATGTTCTAGGATAGGGGTCTCCAAACTTTTTGGCCAGAGGGCCGCATCAAATATCTGGCGTGGTGTTGACAGCCAAAAAATAATTTAAATATAAATAAATTAGAGATGGAACTTAGATGAGTGAAAAAATGAATGAATGGGCTCATTCATTCAACCTCTGGCCCTCAGAATGCCCTCCAGACACAATCAGAGCACAGTTCTGGTCATATTCAGTTGAGTGGGCCAGAGGCTTTCAGGGGACAAGAGGTCTGGCGGGCCAGAAAGAGGCTTGCTGCGGGCCGCATCTGGCCCCCAGGCCGGGGTTTGGAGACCCCTGTTCTAGGAGATACTTCCAGATAGTCTGTTTTACGGTTCTTGGACTATGGTCTCAGTATATTTTAAGGCCCAGATGATATTAGCCTCAGTTAATGGAACTGGGAAAAATTATCCCTTGGCTTGAATCTACTGGCTTCCCATACACTTTCTCTTTAACTAAATGGCTAAGGGCGCAATCCAGACTGCACCATAAAGCATGTTTGTGCCTCCTCAAGAGTCAGCTGGGTCAGCACAGGAACACGTGCTGGCCCGTGGAGGCTGAATTCAGCTTCCATGCTGACTCTAGCAGGGAGGGTTGCATTGGCTGAGCTTGGCTGGTGCAAGGGTCTGAAGAGGGCAGGGAGGAGGCGGGATGGAGGCGTTCCAGGATGGGGGGAGGGCAGGCTGATGGAGGTCCTGGGGTGGGCAGGCAGGAAGCAAGAGGTGGGGCTAGGACCCTGCAGTTATGCCGGAACCCAACCGCATTCCCAAGCAGTGTGGAGCGGCTCCAAGCCACTCTGCTCTACTCGGACTCCAACTCCTCTGGAGGTGGCACAAGTCCAAGTCAAAGGCTGGATTGGCCCATTGATAGTCTTTGAGGTCTGTTAATTTGTGTAAGCTCTGAGAAAGTTGATTCACAAACTGCTGTGCGGGAGCACAGTTTGCAGGAGCCAAGTGTTCACTCCAGGGATCACCCATCATTTCAACAGGAAGGCCACATCATATATCAGTCATGGAGTTTAGGGCCTAGATCTATTCTCTCTTTATTTTTTATTCCACCTTTATTGGTATAAAACAATCCATCAAGAAAACAAAATTAAAACATTAAAGGTAGCCACCAGTCATTGATCAGGCATAGCAACACAGAGGAATTAACGCCTCGACAGTGCCTTAAATAAATATTTTGCAACTTTTGATAAGTGGCACTCATTTCTCCCGTCCAACAAATACCGGACCAAGTCTGTATCTGAACCATGAAAGTTTTTCAGGAATGGATATAGAAATTGATGGCATAAATCAATATAGTGGGTACAATACAATAGTACATAGGTCAAGGAGCCTAAATCTATATTATTCAAATTTACACTACATTTGAATTCCAATACCCATGAAAAAAACTCTGAAATCTCTAGGAACTATCCAAAAATCTCAGGGACCCAGGAAACCCCAGAGCTTCCTCCATGCCTCAAGCCCCCAGAAAAGGGCCCTTCCCAGGCCCCAATAGCAGAAATAATCCATCCAAAAGGCTCCTGCCTGCACTCACTCCCAAATGACACCAGTCTCAGCAGCAGCTTCCAGGATCCTGCAATGGGCATGCACTGCCACTCAGCTCCCCGGGAAGAGATCGAAGGCACTGGGCACATTCAGTTCAGGCCTTTTCATGCCCTCCGGTATCAGCAGATCACTATGATTGGCCCCTAAGGCCCCTGCCCCCCCCCCCGCTACAGCCCTGAACAGCAGTGCGGCCCCGAGGTAAGGGTACAAATGTTCTCTGACCTTGAGAAGGCCTCCGTGACTGCCTGCCCACCACAGGATGCAGTGCATGCCCCATTGACAAGGCTGCACTGGCACTGGAAAATTGGATAGGATCGGGCCCTGAGGCTGCAATCATATGCACACTTTCCTGAGAGTAAGCCCCATTGAAGACAATGAGACATACTTCAGAGAAGACAAGCACAGAATTGTGCTCATAGTAACAGAAGCATTCCCTTGTGTATTTAGGGGTCAGAATGCAAAATGGCTTTATTGGAGGGAAAGCAGTCGTTTTAACTGACCTTGTGGAAACACATCAATACTAGCAGTCAGGGGAAAAGGCATAACCTCAAGAAATACTGTCCTGATTTTATCTCATAAATAAAAAGAAATGGGGAGGGGTGAAAATCACTTACAGCTTTTATTTTCATCCTGTTTCTTTATCTGAACAACAACAAAAATTCCTTTGTTATAAGAGTAAAGTCTAGGGCAGCTCACTCTGCCCTAATGAATGGCTGGTTCTAGGCCCCAAAATCAATACGACAGCTCCTATACACTTTGGACAGCCTCTCTGCCCCCTGTTATCACTGCTCACAGATAGCAATAATCCAAAAACACTGATATCCAAGTAATCTCTTTTATCCTTTTTTCAAAAGTGAATTTTGTCCTTCATCGGTGTCACTGCCAAAACAATTGGTCATCTTAAAGCAATAACTATGAGCACCTATTCTGCTCTTTGCTTCAAATGTGCTAGGGGAATTTTTTTTTCTATCCTCCCTCCCTCTTTTAAGATTCACTTTTAAAAAAAAGGATTTGCAAGAACCGAGCAACAGAAATAAACCGAACAACTGAATTTCCTTAAATTGCTATAAATACTCCAACATTGCAGTGATGTCAACAAAGGTATTTTTATGTCTTATTGAAAGCTTGTGTGTATTCTCTGTCTCTCTCTCCATGTGCGCGCGCACACACACAGAGGCTTTGGACTTGCATGTAAATGATAGGTTTGTGTAAGCTGTTAATTGTAGAAGTAGGCTACTTCAGAATGCCAGATGCAGGGGAGGGCACCAGGACGCAGGTTGTCTCTTGTTCTTGTGTGCTTCCTGAAGCATTTGGTGGGCCACTGTGAGTTACGGGAAGCTTGACTAGATGGGCCTTTGGCCTGATCGACTGGGGCTCTTCTTATGTTAACTTTAATTCCCGGTTTGCTACAAACAAGATTTTCCAATTCTGTTTGAACTTAGTAAACCATGATTTGTACATACCAGTTAATAAGCAAGTTAAGATGGCAAACCAGGTCAGATCCACCTCTACTTCCTCTTCTTCCCGTGCTTCCTTCTCCTTTTAAAGAGTGCCTGAGGAGAAAGTGCAGCCAATTCCCCTCCAGCTGTTTGGGCATAAAACAAGACAGCCCTATAACCCTGGCTTCCACTGCAATGCTTTTACCTGAGCCTGCTGTCTGGTAAAGAAGAGCAAAGGTGACAGCAGCAAGACCATGTTGTGTGGTCTTGCCCCTTGACCAGCCATCAGTTGGGGCCAGCAGTTTGCCATTTAAGCACCCAAGTAAGAGGTTGAAGGCTGGCATTTGGTGACTTGCCAGATGACTTTGGTCATATTGTGCATGTTTGGTTCACATCAGTGCAAATATGAGCACAGTCACCAGGAAGCACTGTTGCATGTGTGAACAAACCCAGAATCTTCCATGCAGATCATCCCAAGCACTGCCAGCGCAACCTTGAGGCCACCTGATGTGAACTGCATCAGCAGCAGGTTGTGGGAGATGACAGGAGGCAGTGGATTTGGGGTGCCATTCACCCTAAGTCTGCCACCACCTCCCTCCAGCCCACCACAGACCCAAGCCATATTGATCTGCTTTCCTCTCACTCAAGCAAGACGTGGATCATCCACTTCCTTACCATGTTCCTCATACAGTTTTCTAACCAGGAAATGTGGGAGTTCTGGTATTATTTGCAGGGCCTGCATCCACGAAAGATGACCTTCATTCATGAGGTCCCTTTAAAAAAGGGCTTGTGAAAACCATGCAAGGAGCATTGTAAGGGGCTTTTTTCCCTCCAGTGCCACAGCAGAGGCAGCAGAGGCACTCCAGGTTGTATCACCCCCTATACCCGAGAGCTTATTTAAATTACTATAACATTCAGAACAAGATACTGCACACAAGTGAACGTTGTAATAAGAAAGAATGGGTAGCCCAATCCTAATTTGCGCTGGAATAGGCAGGCTGTGTGGCCTGCAGAGTATCCAGCACAAGATAGGTGCCAGCTGGAGGGTAACTCAGGGTAAGGGGATATTTTTCCCCTTACGCTGAGTAACACCCTATTGGGCTACTGGAATCTATGCCAGCAGATGCAAATCAAAGCAGGCTGTGTAAGGGAGAGGGGTTAGGATTCAGCCCGCACTGCAACAGCCAATCCCACCCACCCCCAGCTCTATCTGCCTCCTGGTCCACCTTCCACCTGCCCTAAAATGCCACCTCTGCTGCACCCTCCTGCTACCCTCTCCCACCCCTGCACAAGCCTGCCTGGGCCAGTGCAAACTTACACCTCCAGGCAGGGATCCAACACCAGCAGGCCAGCACACATCATAAGAACATAAGAACAGCCCCACTGGATCAGGCCATAGGCCCATCTAGTCCAGCTTCCTGTATCTCACAGCGGCCCACCAAATGCCCCAGGGAGCACACCAGATAACAAGAGACCTCATCCTGGTGCCCTCCCTTGCATCTGGCATTCTGACATAGCCCATTTCTAAAATCAGGAGGTTGCACATACACATCATGGCTTGTAACCCATAATGGATTTTTCCTCCAGAAACTTGTCCAATCCCCTTTTAAAGGCGTCCAGGCCAGACGCCATCCTTGCACCAGCCTAGCTGGCTTGAGAGTAGTTGAAAATGTGCTTTAGGGCATGTTTGCAACACTCTTAGACTGGCACAGGGGACTTGCACTGGCCCATCACCACTTCAGGATTGCACTCTGAGAGTTATAAAACTAAAATAGATGTTCTACATTTTTTATCATTCTAATATTGACTCTTATCTGCCTCCATTTTACCTTTTCATAAGGGCTTCTCTTTTCTTTTCATAAGGGCTTATTCTCTATCTAGTTTACTGTAAGGTGGTGAATGAGTGAGATGAAAGTGTAAAAAAATCAATTAAAACCATTTTTTGTTCAAATTTAATACTGTAGCATGGCTCTTTGAAGTGGATAATTTTTCCAAAGTCGGACATTTGATAACTAAAGAATCACGTGAAGTTTTATCCTCTTTGCAATCACATTTGGCAAATCTTCTGAGAAAAGGGTAGGGTAAATAATAGCAGAGTGAGCAAGGCTATCTGATAGTCTCTGATGTATTGAAATAAAGCAATGCAGGCCTGTAAATTCAAGAAAACTAAAGGCAAACATTCCTATTACACTTTTTTGTTAAAGAGGAGATAATGCACACAGAATCAATAAATCACTGAAAAGATTATTAATTTGTACAAGCTGAAGGTCACTGAAGGTCATTCCCACTAAAGCAAACAGAGCTTGTTAATTTAATCCAACAGACTTGGCAGTGAAACTAAACAAGAATTTAATCAGCGGCAGAAGGTGGCTAACATCTCAGTGAATTGAACTATCATTGTGGCAGACAGTAAACAGCGAAAAGGGGGAGGAAGGACAGAACGAAAAGAGTTCTGTTTGCATGCTCTTCGTGAATGTCATCAAACATGTAATAAATGATTAAAAAACAGTCTTGGGGGGGGACGACTGGCTATAGCAGTCTGGCATTTATAAAGAAGCAAAGACTACAATCCTACACAGTCGTCCCACTGAAGTTGGTGGGACTGATTTCTGAGCAAACATGCATAGGCTTGGAATGCACAAGTCACACTGCTGCCCTTTTCTTACCTTTGATATAAGCTTTTAAAAAGTTGCTTTTAAAAAGGTCTGAATGCTACCTCTAGATTCCTCTACCTCTAGATTCCTAACAGTCCATTCAGAATAAACATCATTCATGTTGATAACAAATAAACATTCCCAGTTTCTAGCTCAAAGCCATGGTCCTTTTCTTTTTCTTTGGAATCATGTCCTACTGATGTTCATTGACTGCATTTATAACCTGCCTTTCTTCCACTGAACTCAAGGCAGTAGACATATATGCTTCCCAGGCATATGGGAAGGCACCACTGGAATAAACATTCTCTTACCTTGAAGAGGTCTCCATGACTGCCCTCCCCACTGCAGGATGCAGTATCCATCCCATTGGCACAGCTCCACCAGCACTGGAAAATTGAATAGGATTGGGCTCATAAGGGACAGACAGTCTCCTATCCCAGAACCAATCAGAATAAGGCCTGGTTAATTGCAGCAAGGTTGGTGCATCCTGTGTCCTCAGACCATGAATCCCTCTGATCCCTGTGGGTACTGCAGGCTTAAAGAACAAACATATTCACAGTTGCTTTTCACATCAGAGTATAGATCGCTTATGTACTGTCAAGGCCTGACATACTTAACTAACAAGGTTCATCACAGGATTCCCAATTGCAAAAAGAGAGCCTTAGAATGAGAGCCTTAAAAATGCACGTACAGGATTTGCATACAGGATGAGCGAACATGAACAGCGTGCTTTGTCACTCCTGTTGAATGCCTGTACTCACACATGCCCTGCAAATAGTCAACTGAAGGCACATGGATCACTCCTTTATGAGCCCAATCTATCCAACTTTCCAGTGCTGGTGGAGCTGTGCCAATGGGATGCGTACTGTGTCCTGCAGTGGGGAGGGCAGTCATGGAGACCTCTTCAAGGTAAGGGAATGTTTATTCCAGTGGTTCCCAAACTGTGGGTCGGGACCTACCGATGGGTCACGACACAATTTTTGGTGAGGTGCGAAAGTGACAAGCTGATATCCGACAAGGAAAATGTATTGAGCCTTATGGAAACAGAAATGGAGCAGCACAAGTAGGTGAACATGCCTCCGTCCACTTCGAAGGGAAGGCTGAAGGGAATACCACACAACGCCACCAGAATAATCCTAACCCAATGAATGCAGGTCCCAACAAATTCATGAGAATGAAGTGCCCCAGTCCAAGCTGGCCTGTACTGAGCCTTATGGAAAGCAAAACTGAGCCACACATGTGCATTTACCAGAAGTAGGGTGCCTCAGCTCTTATAGAAGGCTGGAGAATGCAAGGCCACCAGAATGATCCCAGTCAGATGAGCATGGAACTCAACAAACGCTCAGGAACCACCACCACCATAGTATAAAGGATAAAAACAGAAGTATGAGGAAGTCTTGTAAAACTAGGTGGATCTGGACAGAGTGTCATTTTAAAAAGTGGGTCTCAGTGCTAAAATGTTTGGGAACCACTAGTTTATTCCTTTACCTCAGGGCTGCATCAGCGCTGGAAAGTTGGATAGGACTGGGCCCTTAGTGAGTTTACTCACCCTGGCTCTGTCTCAAGAACACAGCTTAGGTGTTTTTTTTTTCAGTAATGGCCTGATATCCTGTGCATTTGCCTCTCACAATCACCTTACAGCAAAAAGACTAAAATTATTCATAAAAACGACTTAGTTTTATGCAGTAATAGCTTTTTCTTAAATGTGAATAAAGATCAGCTTAATGAGCTTTTTCTCCATTTATATGAAACATTTCTTTAAATGCTAAGAACATTCTCTTATATATTAATGTTAAATAATCTCAGCCACAGGAAGATTCAGTTTATTATTACCCATTGCAGTCATATGTCCTAAAAGTTCTGGTGTTTTTTTTAAATAAAATGTTGCTAAAATATATTTAAATTAAAGCAGTTTTTTGTGATAAATGCTTTATATCTGATGATCTGTGGGAAGAGTGGGAAGTTATTTTAAAAAGTGCTATAAGCAAATTTAGTACAAATGCCTTTAGATATTCTTTAATGTTGATTTGTCATTTGGAGACTACATATAGGGAGGATTCAAAACAGTGAATTTAACATAGCAATAAAGAAAAAAAAAAAGAATGAAACAGTCTTCTCCTTTGAAATGCCTTTTTATCCTATAAAAATACTCCTGAATTTCAACGAACTATCTACATTTTACAGTGTTTATGATGGGTAAAGTATTTCCACAGCATATATTCCCTATATTAGAGAATTAGGGTTGTTTTTCACTTGCATAAAATCCCCAGACTTTTCTGCATCTCGTGTTTTAAAAGTTTTAACATCTTAATATTGATAAAAGGGTGTTTTAGTACCTAATAAATCCAGTGTTGGTCCTGGAAAACTGTTTAAAAGTTCCTTAACAAAGTCAGTTTAACTTTCACTTTAAATTAACTTGAAATGTGAACTAGATCAGGGCTGTGCAACTTATGGTGTTCAAACCTGAATGCAGTCATGATTGGTGCCCATCAGGGTCTCAGAAAACCTCCATTTTGCCGTTGTCAAGCACCTGGTAGACCTCTATGCCTGCCTGATGAACTGTGTAGCAGCCCCTACTAACTAGGATTATGCTGTCCTGTTGTAAATGGTTATACGGACGCACACATAGTGATGCTAGCAACCATTTTAAGTCCCTCTCGGGGAAAAAGCAGTGATGCCAGAAGCCCACTGCTGCAGCCAGCTACCTCCAGCTGACTCACGTGGGCTGTAGTTATGAGATTGGTGAGTGGAATGCTCACTTGGTTTGCATTCTGCTCAAGAGTCTCTCTCCATCCCAGACATGTATTAGCTGAAGCTGCCCAGACATTTATTTTGCTTACATTCTAGTCAGTGTGACAACTTCTTCCCACCAGCCATATTCCCACTCCTTGTACCAGCCCACAGCTGGTACTCATCTCCAGAGTTCTTCATGTTCAATCCAGCTGTGTATGTGACTTTTTAACATGGGCCTCTTTTAAAAAAAATCACAATTCTGCTACACATGTAAGTGCCTTCTGCAGTCAAACTGGAATTTACTTCTATCCAGTAGTATAGCTAGAGGGGGACAAAATGGTAAGTACTGCAGGCACCACAATGTTCCATGTAAGCTACGCCTCCCACTCAGTGTGGCAGTCATTCTGGGCAGCTATGGCAATGCGCAGGCTCTCACCAAACCAAATAATGTCTCCTGCACATCACTGTTGCTGCCCAGAATGGCTCTGACAGCTAGTGGGAGGGACCACTTACACAGCACGTTGTGGCACCTGAAGTACTTGCCCTTTTGCCCCCCCCAGCTATGCTACTGCTTCTGCCTTAGGCTCATTTTGGTATCTAGCAGAGGTGATGCCTGTTCTGCTAATGGGAAAATGATTATAGAAGACCAGTTAATAATAGGAATATACAGGCAACGTTCAGTGGGTTGTGCCTACTATTCAGAAAAAACTTAGAACTCCACTAGGTTCTGATCCCATCACTGCATTGTAATGTCTATATTTTATCTCTCTTGTAGTTTAGGAAGAAGGCAAAGACTGTTTTCCAAATGCAAAGACTAAAGGGGAACCTACTTGTTTATTCTTTTGTTCACTCTGACCTTTCATTCTTTTGCATACCATACACAGTCTGTGGGGAAATAATGAATGGAAGAGTAGTCTGAAATAGATTTTTCACATGACCCTAGCTTGCTGATGAAGTGTGTTTATAAAAGTGTAGACTGACTGCCCTAACCCCCACTATTGTCACCAATGCAGCCATGCTGCCGGACTGCACGCTGCATCCAGTGGTTGAGGGGGAGGGCAATGAGATAACCAGCAGGAGTAAAAATATTTTGACTTACCCCTGGTAGGCTGCTCGATTGCCTATAGATCAAAATAAGCCAGCCATTTTCAACCACTGTGCCGTGGCACATTAGTGTGCCACAAATGGTCCCCAGGTGTGCCACGGGAATTTGAGAGAGGATCATTTATTAGTAGGGCCATTGGGGCATGTGAGCCCCCCATTGACAGCACAGTGTGCCTTGTCAATTGTAAAAAAAAAAAAAAAAACACTTATAGTGTGCCTTGACCATTTTAGTGCCTTGCCAGCTTGCCATGAGATGAAAAAGGTTGAAAATCACTGAAATATGCTATAGGTCAGCTATTTTGGTGTAGGAGAGAAAAAGGGTGGGCAACCTGAGAAAGAGGGGACAAGATCTGGCTTGTACCAGTGCTGATTTTTTTTAAAGCAACAAATGATATTAAAAGTTGTAATAAGACCCTAGGACAGTGATTTTCAACCTTTTTTGACTTGTGGCACACTGACAAGGTGCTAAAATTGTCAAGGCACACCATCAGTTTTTTGACAATTGACTAGGCACACCATGCTATTGGAGGGGCTCACATCCCCCAGTGGCTCTACTAATAAATGACCCTTTCCAAACTCTCGCGGCACACCTGCCACGGCACACTGGTTGAAAATGGCTGCACTAGAACATAAGAAAAATATCTGCATCATTTTGCTTCCTACATATATAAACTTTCTACGGATCATGGAGCCCAGCCTATTCATTCTAAGTTCACAAATGCAACAAGCCTCAGCTGATCAATGCCTGGATACTGTCTAACAAGCCCTTCTCCTGCTAGGCAAAAAAAGTCTTTTATTCATTTGGCACAACTGTAGCCTCAGAACTCTACATGCAGAATTCAACTCAGAGACTACCTGAGGACACTGAAGGCAACCACAACAGAGGCATCCAGACTTGGCATGTGGAGTAACTGTTGAACAAGTATTTCAGGAATTCACACTGCTGGTCATGAAAGAGGGTATGTCCTTAATCTCTGAGCATATCAAAGATCCATTAACTAAATTTGATTTGTGCCAGAAAAAAAGTGCATATATTTTTGGAAAATCTAGACTACAGTATAAATTAATTTAGACTAAAATTCTCATAAATTCTCCTAATCTGAGGATTTTTTTTACAGCATTCTCAATTAGCACTGCCCTCATATTTTGCTTATTCGAGACTTCAAAAAGTTATAGAAGCACTGGACTGCAAAGATAATGTTTAAAATTGTTTAAATGTTTAAAATGCAAAGATAATGTTTAAAATTAAGCAACAAAATTTAAGCTTTGCTTTCTTAAAAGGGCTGAAGGGCCTGATCCTGTGGCAGGGCAGCACCAGCAGCCCATGCACTACCCCAGTAACAACCATTGCAAATGTACCATAAGGCATGTTCCAGCAGCCAGGAGGTGAGAGGTACTTGGTGGAAGGCCAGCACCAGTGCCGGCGGAATGACCATTGGGAGCCACCGATGGTAAGTTCTCTACCAGGCAGTGGGAAGCATTCCTGAGTGGGGGGAGGGTGTGGGAAGGCCGGGAGGGGCTGAAACTGGGCATGGAGAAGGTGGCATGGGGCGGTTCAAACCCAGGAGGGGGGGTCAGGGATAGGATAATAGAAGAGGCTGCCACCAGATCTGATCCCCCTTCCTGCATCTGAAAGCCCTACACGAACCACTCAGATCTGCACCAATGATTTAGTTGGTGAACACTCAAATAGACCCACAGGGGCTGTGAGAGAATTAATGTTCCCTTACCCCAAGAAGACCTCCGGCTGCTTCTCCTGCCCCGCAGGATACAGCGGCGGCTGTTTCAGTGCTACTGTAAACCAGGGCAGGCAAGCAGCATAGGATTGGGCTGCTAGACTTTGCATGAAGCTGCCTCATACAAAGCCAGGCTATTGGTCAATCTACATCAATTTCAAACCTGACCCAAGCTCTTCTTGTACCTGGCATTGGGTTGTTCTAGCCACCCCCAGCTTACTACGCAGTGCTGGCATCAGGCTGCACCTGACCTTCTCCTTCCATTCTTTACCAACTTTGGCATCATGCCTAATGACACTTAGTCTCCTCCCTGACCTCCTCTCCATGGTCTTCCCCCTCCTTCTCATCCTCATTCCTTTGGTGACTCCTGGCAGTGGTTCCAAAAGGCCGCCCGTCCAGTCCAGCAACAGCTCCAAGAGGCTGAAGGTTGTGTGCTTCAGTGTCAGCTCTTCATAGCTTCTAGCAGAAGAGCTGCCACCTGCCCCAGTGCCCTGGGAGTCATGTGCCTACTCCAGCAACCTCAAAAATCTAAGTTCTTTCAAAGGTAGTGTGCATGCCAGGGACAAAAATAAGGAAGTGAGGACTCTCTGCCTTTTCCAGTGAAAGAAAATAGGGGAATGAGGAGGGCAATGGTTATTGTTCCAGTGGTGGCAGCTCCACTGGCAGCCATGGTTTATAATAGCCCATTAAGGGGAATGGCCTGGCTGTTCCCCGAATGTGATGCCCTGGACCCATATATCACTGAACCCAAATATAGGACACCCTGGTCAGTATTTTCTATGCTGAGTGGCCATCTCTCTCCACTGTTTCAGACACGGGATTTTCCTGTCCCTGCCTGGTAGTCCAATCTGAATCCCATCCTCTCCTCATCCACAGCTCATATTTGCCTTGGAGAGTGGGGGAGGTCCTATTTGTGGAGATGGAACTGTTTCTTCAGGAGAAATAGCATATACAGGGCTGCTATTTCCCAGCTGAACTCAGGCTGTGGCAAGGACAGAGAGATACGCCCTTCTCCCTCACAGTCCTCGTCCATAGCTGCCCAACCTGGCTCCCAAGCACACCAGCCTCAATCACGTGCTTAAAAGAATGTCTAGTTCAGTTTCAACCAGTTATACTAGTACCGCTTCTCAGTATGGCCATTGATACTTGGCCTCACTGCCACAGTGACCATATTGGACACTGCCCTGCCTAGTTTAACCCTGCTGGAAGTGAAGATAGCTGAGGCAGTGGTGCATCGGAGTGGTGCATGTGGCTGGGCAGCTACCTGGCCCTTCAAAAGAGGGTAAAGAGAGTGCAGGGTGAAGTCCCAGCTGAATCCCAGGCACCCATCCCGAGCACGACTGCTATCTTTAGCGGAACTTGCAATAGTGGTACCTGCAAAACATGGTACAGGTGTGCGTCACTTAACAACGGGGATACATTCTCCAGTCCACACGTGATTAGGTTAAGTGAACGTTCAGCCCAATCTAACACCTTTGTTGTGTGAACAGACATTCCCTGCCAGACACTAGCTGGCTGCTGGGGACCAATTGCTTCTTTGCATTGAAAGCTTCTTTGTTGTGTAAGCAGACACTCTGCTGTAGGCGGAGACCTGACTTTCTCATTAAGAGCCTCTTTGTTCTGCTTTGATCACTATTGTATATGTGGCTCGTTGTTAAGTGGAAGGTTGTTAAGCAATGCACACCTGTACTTGGGAAAGTAGTACTTGCAAAAAAAAAAAATTTAAAAGCCTCAATCTAGTTTGACCCTAGGAGGGATGGTCAGTATCGTCCATTTCCATAGGCCCACAGTATGCTTCAATGTAAGGCTACCTCCTGCGCTCCTCAAAATATCTTCAAAGTTTTAAGATGTTGCTGTGACACATGACAAGGTCTGCTGCATGGCCAAGCACAACTGAAATCTGAAAAATAATACTGTACGTGGCTACCTGACTAGTCCTGCAAGGCCACTGCTCACAAGCCAGGCAAACTTATTGTTTCTCTACTGAGGACAAAGCTATTAATCGGAACAGATAAGACATCACTTATTCTTCGTTTCCTGTTGTTTCATCTTACAGAACTGCGAGTCATGGCAATAACTAGAAACTTTTCATCTGACAAAACTGGGACTCCTGACACATAGCTAGATACATTGCTGTTCTAAATACAGTCAAGGCAGCATTGACCAAAACTATCGGGTGGCCTGCTTGTGTTACCTGTCACTTGCTGTCAGAATCGAGCAACAGATGGAATGAGATGGAAGGAGCATCTCTCAAAAACAGGCTCTGGTTACGGTGTATTTAAAGTGTGTCCTTCGTGGGAAGGTTATAGCTCAGTATTAGAGCAGTGCTGCGCATGGAGAAGATGATCCAGGGTTAAATCCGTTCCATTTCCAGATGCATCTAGGAGAGACCATGTATGGAATCCTGGAGAATTAATGCAGATAATACTGAGCTAAGTGGACCAATGGTTTGACTCTGTAGAAAGTAGCTTTGTTAGAAAGGAACGTTCATTGTTTTCGGACTTGATCTGCCACAATTCTAATCAATACCAAGCAACCGATTGTATAGTCAGTCAGTCAGTCAGTCAGTCAGTCTCTCTCTCTCTCTCTCTCTCTCTCTCTCATGGTTCTCAACTTACATCCTCTGATCTTCACTTCCCCTTTATGGCTTCTTTGTTACATTTTCTGGCTAAATACCAGGGTCCCCTAGTTTAAAATCATGTCCCTGACTTAGTCCTTTTTGGAAGCCTAATGATCTGTGTTGCTACCTCTGTTCCATTCTCTTCCTTACCCATTTCACAGCCCACAGGCTGCGTTCTCTCTTTCTTTGCTTGCTTTATTTTATTAGAGTTTTATGAGAGTGCAAAGCAGTAAAATGGGAAGAGATGGAGGGTTGTTTTACTTGACCCAGGGCCCAATCCCATCCAACTTTCCAGTGCTGATGCAGCTGTGCCAATGGTGTGTGTGCTCTATCCTGTAGTGGGGGAGCAGTCTCAGAGCAAGAGAACATTTGTTGCCTTATCTTGGGGCTGAATTGCAGCTGCATCAGCGTGGGAAAGTTGAATAGGATTGGGCCCCCAGACATAGGCTAGATAGGGGCAAAGGGAGGCAAATGCCCCCCCTGACAAGTAGCTCACCCTCCACTAGCCTCCACATTGCATCATAATAATAAACATAAGGCTGAAATTCTAAGCATGCTTTCTTAAAAGTTAACTACATTAAAACCAATGTAACTTATTTCAAAGAAAACATGTTTGGGATGGGAGAATTAATGCAAAATATACTATCATAGAATCAGAGAATTTCTGCTCAGTGCAGAAAATCCAGACCTGTAGGACCACCATACCCAGCAGATGGTTATCCATTCTCTGTTTGGTAGCCTCTAGCAAACAGAGCTCGCTGCCTGTCTACTCCAGGTAATTGTTCCATTGTTGAACCGCCCTTTCAGTTAAGAAGTTCCTAATGTTCAACCAAAGTCTACCCTACTGCAGATGTAAATCAACCCTTTTGTTACCATTATTTCTCTCTCAGAAATCTAACATGTGGGACAAAGTCCAAACCCCTGGTCCAGGGGCCCAAATCCAGCCCATAGGGAGCCCCCTGTCTCCAATGAGCCTCTGGCCCTCCAGAGATTTGCTGGAGCCTGCATTGGCCCAATGCAACTGCTCTCAGCATGAAGGCTGTCTGTATGACCTCTCACACGAGCTGTAGGCCAAGGGCTCCCTCTGCTGCTTGCTGTTTTCGTCTGTGAAGCAGTGGCAGCAGCAAAGGAAAGGCAGGCCTTGCTTTGTGCATGGTCTTTTATACTCCTTAAGCTATCACAGACCTTCATTCGTTCATGTAAGTTCTATCTCTAATATATTCATTTATGTAAATTTATTCAAATTTTAAAGTAATTTTTTTTCCCCAGCCCCCAAAACAGTGTCAGAGAGATGATGTGGCCCTCCTGCCAAAAAGTTTGGACATTCCCGGAATAGAGGAATGAACTTAGAGGACCCGGACATGAATGGCTGCCTCAGTCACATGGCTTAAGCTGAGCCGAACATCATGATGTTACAATGACAGGGAGAATTGGCACCTGCTGGTAACAGAGGTTTAGTTACAAACACATGCACACCACACAAAATATAACACTGAGATGTTGCTCTTGGAGAAATTCTGTCCTCCTCAGAACTCCTAAAAGACAAATGCCCCATTGAGAAATGTAATTGATCAAGCAGAAAACAAGTACTGATTGCAAATTGTCTAAAGAAACAATGGATAAAGGCCTGTGCTAACATAGCTGAAGCCTATATCCATCACTAGCAGGATGACGTTAAATTTGATGTACGAGTTAGGGTTTGAATGCATCCTAAGAGACTCCTGGCCTCAAATTCTGGGTGCCCTCAATGTTAATTAAAACATGGTATAAAAGTAATTATAAAGCCCGAACAGCTGAGTCGCCCGCTTTAGCTCTTTCATCCCAGATAGAACGTAGCAGTGAGCATGTTCTTCACAATTCAATAAGCAAATCCCTTTTCTCAAGGCTATTACCAGCCGGCCAAGAGGGATTCACAGTGGTGGCTTCCCCAACATGACGTAGTTTTCAGTAGTCATCTGAAGGTGGGGAACCTGGGTCTTAGGAGAACACTTAGAGGCCATCTGTAATGTGTGTCACATTGTAAAGGCCTTTCTTAATTTTGCCCCCATTTGTCACATTTTTCTCCATTTTAACTAGTACCATTACAGCCCAATCCTTACACGTGCTGGAACAGGGAGACCGGATGGCCTGCCCCGTATCCTGAGCAGGGTTGGGGCTGCCTGTGGCTCAGCCAGGGGCAAGGGGAATGCTTTCCCCTTAGCCCAGGTAACACCGCAGCAGCCCCAATGGGGCTACTTGGATATAAAGATCTGAGCTACTTAAAGAAGTGGTGCAGATCTGAGCAGCCTAGAGCTGCACCAGGTCACCCAGGACTGAGGTCAGGATCCAGCCTAAGTGCCAGATCCTGGCCCCACTCCCCACTCTGCCTCCAACCAGCCCACAGGCTTGCCCACCGCCTGACCTCCTACCGCCCCAGAATGCCTCCATTCCACCCTTCCCACACCCTCACTTTGGCCCAACACAGCTGGCACAACCTCACTTTCCCTCCAGTGCAACAGTGCCAGAGGTAGCCTCCAGAGGCCAGCTTCCTGGCTCCCAAGTCTTCACAGAAGTGCCTCATAGCACTTTTGTGACATTCTGAAGTTAGGATTGCCCCCTTAGTTAAATTTTCCTAAAACTTTGAGAGATTTTCTCAAATAGTCCCTTAAGGAGCTGATCACTGCTTTGGGGGGGGGGGTGATTTTCAGTGAGAAAATACAGTAGCACAAAGGTAAAAGATAATCTTTCCTTCCAAGTGATTCATAGTATCAACTGAGAGAGCTCTCCAATGCTATTTTTACTGAAAATGAGATACTCCTGATCCAGCCTAGTGACAGAGGCCTGGTCCCACTATGACAACAAGCAGACTGATCATGGGGAAACAAGATGGAAGGCAGTCTAAAATGACATGCTGTTATCAGTGAATGGATACTTCATTGCATGACCTGATCCACACTGCCACTGAAACACTTCTGAAAGCGGATACAATAGCGCAGTGGTTCTCAAACTTTTTAGCACCAGGACCCCCTTTTTAGAATTACAATCTGGTGGGATCAACCAGAAGTGATGTCATTAACCTGGAAGTGATGTCATGGCCAGAAGTGACATCATCAATTTAGGCTTCAAACCTAAGCTGCAATCAGTCAAAGTTCCCATTACACAGTATGTTTGTGCTGTTATTTTGTATAGCTCAGAATTCAAACATTCCAGCTCAGAAGTCAAAGCAGAACACAGACTTAGATCCTTCTCCAACCACTCATCCCTCCCTCCTTTCCAGCATCCCATCTTCCTACATGATCAGGGCAAAGCACCATACCTCTCTCCCACCAAGAGCCCACTCTGCACTGCAGCTCTGTACCCTGTATTTTCAGCTTTGTATTTTCAATGGTGGCTGAGCTAGGTGCTACGTGACCCACCTGAAACTGGCTTGCAACCCAAATAATGTTTGAGAAACAATACAGTAGTGGAATGGCATAGGATTGTTATACAACCACAAAAAAGGGGGCCAGGCAGCAGCGGATCTGCCATAGACGAGACGGGGCAAAAGCCCCACGTACCGACCGCTAGGACCCCATGGAAGAGAGGCTTCCAACGGGGGCGGAAACTGCTTACAGTTTTCTGGAAACACAGTTTAAAGCTTCAGGGAACCTCACAGAGGTTTTCCCAATGTAGCTGGAGGTCATGCAAGGCTCCATGAGCCGCAGATGAGTGGGAGGGGTTTTTTGAGCTAGGGGATGGCACCATCTCTGACCTTTGCCCTGGTTGCGGGGCTGGGGAGGTCCGCTGCTGGAGGCAGGTGCCCAGCAAGACAAATGTACAATTCAGTCCAACCCCAAGCCTCAAACCTTATGCACACAACACCCTCTTACCATTAAAAATGGTCTCCTGAATGGCTCCAGAATCTCTCATGTTCTGTTTGGTTTAACTTTCACTCCCACTCAGAATAAATGAAGTCATCTCTTAACTGCTTCCTAAAAGTATTTTACCATCTGCAATACAAATAAAACAATGAAGCTATAAACCTAAATTACTGAAAGGTTGTTGAACTTTATAAAAGCTCTCATCCTACATATTGGACAAGGTCCACCTTTTCACTGAATCACGTGAGCCCCAGCAGTTAACATTCACAGGATGTTCATGTTCGTTTTCAGGAATTTTTTTCTCATGATCAGTGGGCAGAAATGACATTAGTGGCAAATAATTTTGTAGCCAAGAAACAGCATTAAGGGACAGCACTAAATGGATAATTCAGGACACAAGATTACCATCCATTTGACAAATTTTTAAGAGCACTTTCCTGCAGAGATTATCTTAGCTGGATTCTTCCTTTCCCAAAAGGTTCTTCAGTGATTTTGTTGCAGCATTAAAAGTGCAGTAGCATTTAATGCTTTTGTCCAATTTTTTTTTGGTCCCATCTTGCCTTTCACATCAGGGTGTATGCTGAGAATTTAAAGTGGCCTTCACCTTTCTCTTCATCAAAAACTTTCTCATTCTGAACTGTGGGTGGCTGCATATAATAAAGTCTGCAATGAAAAGTACATTAGATGTTGAAGTACTTGCATGACACTCCCTGGAATGTGAACTCTGACAGAGGTATAAAACCTCTTACAAGGTGTCACAAGGTTGTGTCTTCTGCTGTTTAATACTTCTTCCTATTTCATGCCATTGGTAGTCATGAATTTATGCAAAAGGGAAAAGAATCTGAAGGATCCTTTTTTGCAACAATCAGAGAGTACCAGTAATTTTTTAGTGTGCTAAAAAATTAGTATTTCTAGAGGATACATTGACATGGAACTAGAAACTATTTTGCAAACAGAGAAAAGCTGACAGTTGACTGAACTGAGCAGGGGGTTGTACTAAATGACCTCTAACATCCTTTCAACTGTAATAGTCTTTGAGTCTTTGTAATAGTCTTTGAACTGTAATAGCCTTGAAGAGTCAGTCTTGAAGGAGAGCACTGCAGTGCTCAATGAGTCAGGGCCCAATCCTACCCAGTTTTCCAGTGCTGATGCAGCCATGTGTTGTATCCTGCACTGGGAGGGCAATCATAGAGACCTCCTCAAGGTAAGGAAATGTTTAGTCCCTTACCTCAGGTCTGCATTGCAGCTATATCGGCACTGGAAAGATGGATAGGATTGGTCCCTCAGTGACTTAAGAGGGCCAATTAATTTTAATCAAACATAAGCATTTCCAATTGGTCTTTGAGGCAGTCTTTGAGGCATGCAAGGCCTGGGGCACTTGCCTCTTTGATTTAATGGCAGGTCCACCACCAGGCACACCTGTAGGTTGACCACCTTTTAGCTTGGATCCAAAGGTACCTGAAAGCTCTTCTTGCTTGTGTTCTGACAGGGGAAGAAGGTTGTATGAGGAAAAGTGACTGAACATCCACAAGAGGCTCATCATTTACTCAGGACTGCACAAGCTTGTTTTAAAATCTGCCTAGCCTGGAGGAGTGTATATGTTGCATCTCCTGTCTGCTAGATTTACCATACTTCTTGCATAGTAACACTTCCCCAATATACTGTGGCACAGCAGTCATGGAACACCACCCAGTCATTTTTTCCCCTTCATACATGGTTCTTTGGATCCAGGTCAATGGATGAATTGTGAATATAGCCCACCCATCCTTTTTCCAACTGCTACAACCTCAGGAACTGCTGCTAGTTGCATCACTGATGTTTTCAGACTGATGGTATTTATCATGAGAAGGGCTCATTCTTTGTATGAAGAAAGTCCGAGGTTCAAGAACCAAAATGTCCAGGTAGGACTAGCTGTCCCAAACTCTTGAAAAGGCTTTGCTTCAGTGACTGTCCCGTCCAAGAAGTGTTCCATATCCCAATGCCCACTTTTTTTGGCTAATTAACACCCTCCTTATCTCTAGAAACAACAGCTGTAGTGTGCAAAGGAATGAACACAGAACTCCTTAGCTATAGCAATTAACCAGAATTTATTGCTACAAACACTTATTCCCTGCAAGCCCTATTGTCCAGAGGTTTCCTTCCCCGAAACTCCACTTAACTCAGTGGTCCAAAGCCTCCAGTCCAAGTCCAATCCAGTCCCCAAAGCACAGTCCAGTCCAGTCTCCAAAGCACAGTCCAGTCCAGTCTTCTGCAGCAGAGTCCCTTCTCTGTGTCCTCTCCAGCAGTGTCTCCTTCAGCAGGGTTGTGGCAGTCCTCTCTTCTGTGTCCTCCAGCAGGGTCCTGGCAGTCCTCTCTTCTGTGTCCTCCAGCAGGGTCCTGGCAGTCCTCTTCTCCCATAGGTCCTGGTCTGCTTGTGTCCCATAGGTCTCAGTCAGGTAGCGTCTTCTGGGGCTGCCTTTTATTCCTGCAGCTCCTTGTTAAGTCCAAATTAGGCTCAGGTGAGCCATCCCTTCAGTCCATGTCCATTCAAAGTCCCATCAAAGTCAAATGAAGCTCAGTTGTCCATCCAGGTCTCCATTGGCCTTGATTGATTACAGCTGTGGAGCCAGCCCTGCCCTTCCCATAGCTGTCAAACAGCTGTCAAAACATGGAATCGCTGTCAATACCACATCATCCACCTGATGATCTTCTGATCTTCCATTACAGTGACCAATGCTCAGTGTGAGGCAGCTTTGGGTAGTCATCTCTATGGAAACAATGGGAGACTTCATACTGCACAGGCAGGCAGAATGCCACTAAGTAGCAGTCACTAGGAAGCAACACACTACTGCTTTGAAGACCTAGAAGCAGCTAGTTGCCTCTATGGGAAGCAGAATGATAGACTAACAGCCTGATCCTATCTAATGCTCTCCTGCCAATGCAGCTGTGCCACTGGAGTGTGTGCACTGCATCCTGTGGGGGGGGGGCAGTCCCATAGATCTCATCCAGGCAATGAAACATTTATTCCATTGCCTAGGGGTCAGCTGCTGCAACCTGCATGAGTCTACTCAGACCTGAACCAGCAATTTAGCTGGCGCAATGTGAGTGGACCTGGGAAGGCAGATTGTGACCTGGAAGAGGATAGGATACCAGTGCTGCTGCTGCTTGATACAGCCCCCTTCCCAGCCTCAATCCACCATCCTCCCCACCCAATTCTTTGCTCCTTTCCTCCCCTTCCCTGCCCCATTCCACCCACCCCCTACCTTCCTCCTGCCCCTGGCTCTGACTTACCAGTGCTGGGAGAGGTGGATGGACTGCTGGCACACCACTGCAGCCTATCACTGCAGTAACCCATCTGTAGAAAATGGCAAGTCATGTCTTGCGACAACTGTAAAGGACCTTATGCTGCCGGAGTGCTGATTTATTTACATTAAATGCTATTTACAGCCCAATAGGGCTTTAAATGTACCTTTCGTCTGATCCAGCAGATCTCTTCTTCGCCTTTTTTTCCAGCTCTTTTGTGAGATGCCATCAGTCGGTTGGTGACACCCAATTCTGTCTTTTTGCCTTCAAGCATCTGGGAGTTCCATCTCTGTTCTAAATCAACCTCTCAAGATAAAGGTCAGGTGGATAAGAGCAAACACACTGAAGTGGATTTGAGACATATCGGAGGTGATGCCATGGAGGGCTCAGGATTGCCTATGATCATCTGGGTCATTGTTTCCTCACTTGAATGGGTACAGAGCTTGGGAATACTTTTTTGATCTAGCTAGGCTTTTTGATGAGCAAATAGAAGCACTTTTTATCAAGCTTCACTAATTTCCATGGTACAGGAAGGGCCACAGTTCAGTGGCAGAACACCTGTGTTAAATGCAGGAGGTCCCAGGTTCATTCCCCACCATCTTCAGGGAGGGCAGTGAAAAACCTCTGTCTGAAATCCTGGAAGTTGCTGTCAGTCAGCATCCATAATGCTAAGCTGTATGAATCAATGGCCTGAGGCAGATTCCTGGAGAAAACCTTCCTGTGTTTATCCATAGATTTCTGAATGTCAGTACTGTAACATGTTGTATTGGCGGGCTGCCCTTGAAGAGTCCTTGGAAGCTTCAGCTAGTTCCTATTGCAGCTGTGCATTTTATCAATCGTGGGAGTCACTCACTTAGGTTAGGCCTTCAAGCACATCTTTTAATCCTGCGCTTGGGAGTCTCTACATCATTTTTTTTTTAACCAAACACAGTCGTGTTTGGTGTTTTCACTTGGATTTGAAATACAGGCAGCTCTTTATTTACACGGGGGTTACATTCCTGGAAAATAGCATGTACATTGAAAACACATAAATTAAAACAGCTTTTCCCATAGGAAACAATGGGATTAGTAGAGGGTAGGGGAAAAGTCAGTGAGTGCTCACCTTGACGACTGGTGATTATGAAGTGAGGCTACAGGGAGTAGGACAACAAGGCTGCTGATGTTAATGCCTGAGATAATTTGTTGTGAGAGGGAAAGGCTGAAATAATTTAATTGTCAGGGGAAAAGTTATTTATAGCCCAATCTTAAGCAGTGCTGACACAGCTGCCGCTGATTCCGTCACCCTACCGGGATTGATCCACCCACCCCTCCTCTCTGTTCTGCCCTTCTCCACCCAGTTGCACCCCCTGCAGCAGATTTACCTGCTCTGCTAGGCCTCCCAATGACCACCAGCATGCATGGGAATCCTCTGGCCTTCCCGCCAGCTTGCTGAGCATGCACTGCTGCAAAACGCTTTACAGTGCTTTTGCAGCAGCCTACACCAGCAGGTCACATATTTCACTGGCGCTTCCTTTTAATAGGATCAGGTGGTCAAAGAAGTATATAGAATTTAAAGTGATACTTGCCCACAATCAGCCTGTTAGGGCGTAATCCTAACCTGTGCCGGTACAGCCAGGCCACAGTGACCTGTACTGTATCCATTGCAAGTTAGGAACAGGTTGGAGGTCACCTAGGAATAAAGGGGATATTTTTTTCCCTTACCCCATGTCGAGACCCAGCCTCTGTTTAGCTGGTGCAGATTCAAGCAGTCCATGTAATGCTGCCAGGCCTGAGAGTGGGGGTTAGAATACAGTGTGAGCCACCACCACCAATACCACTCCTCTCCTAGGCCCAATTCTCCCCCATTCCACCTTCCCCACCTGAAAATGCCCTTCCCCACATCTGGAACATCTCCCGCCATCCTCTCCCACCCCCTGTGCTACGCAGCACAAACATACGTCCTCTGACTAGCACAGAGGCTGAATCCAGTTCAGGCCAGCCACTGTGGGCCTCTGCGTCAGCCCAGCAGACTCCCAAGTTGGCAGAACTTGCCTTATTGTTCACAAACTTGCGAACTCGCAGGAGGTCTGTGCCGGCTCAAGTCACAGGATTGGTCTGTTTGTTACACTGACTACTGGCTTGCTTCCAGACTCAGTTGTAAGTCATGGCTTTGACATTTAAAGGTGTTCACAGCCCAGTAGCACAAACCTTAAAGACCACCTCTCTATCTATCAACCCCTACTTCCACTGCGTTCTTCACATCTGGCCCTACTACATATCTCAACTGCATTATAAAATTAGAACTATTGCTGCTTGAGGCAGAGTCTATGTTGTGATTGTAGAACAATCTACCCACGGTGTGGAATGATCTACCTACCACTCAAATTATGGGAGGAAAGTAAGGGAGCCCTTAATTCAAACTACATTACCCAGCACCTGACTCCCACCTAACTCCCTTTAGACAAATTCTGGCTACTTTTCCTCCTGTTTGAGAAATAGCTCAGTGACATCACAAAAGTTAAGGGGAGCAGGTCCCCGCTGGCCCCCATAATTCTAACACTGGAACCATTCTCAGAACACTGCTGATCTTCCCTACTTGATATTAGAAACGATTGCAAGTCACACTTTTTCTGTTGCCTTTGCAATTGACAGGTTAAGTACCCAATGATCTGTCAATCAATTTGTGGAGGGTGTTGTATTGTTGGCTTTGTTTAATGTTGAAGGTGCAGTTTTGATAATTACCTACATTTATTTGTATATTTTTGTATCTTTATTCTGCAAAAAAATTCAGAAAAGTAATAGGAAAAAAATGCTTTAAAATCAAAATCAGCTATTTCTTAGTTCATCGATTTCCTTTGCCCAGTGATCAGGATTGTGCACATGGAGAGGACAAAGTTGGCCATTGGCATATCACACTGTGAAGCTTCTCCATTCAATATTTTGGTGCTTAGACAAAAGAAAAATATTCTCAACATAAAGCATCACAATTCATAACCAGTTTTTTAGTTGCTAACTATAGCTGCATTATTCTGAAACTGCCAGGATGATTAATGCTGTGCTCATTGGAAAAGAAAACAATTGGAGACCACAAATGTAGAATGACAGTGAGATGTCGACAGCAGAGATTCATTTCAGATACCTATAGCTAGCTTATTGTTTGGCAGAAGAGACAGCTTTTCAGGTACCTAAAAGGTACATAAGCATTTGCTATGAGTAACTATAACCAAACAGTTGCATGTGAAAAGATTTGTAGTCATTGGTGGCACCAAATATATTGGAGGGGGCACCAAATATATGGGAAGGGGCACAAAAAAGCAAAGTAGATTTGGGGGGGAGGTAAGAATTTTATCCCACATGTTAGATTTCTGAGAGAGAAAAAATCAAAGTATTTAATAATTAATGTTCCCTTCGGAAACATAAGCAGAAACAAGCTCATGGAGAACAGCTCTCTCTATATACTAATTGTTTGTGCATATTTGTTGATTTATTGAAAGAAAAGCACTCTGAGAATGAAGGAAAAGCAATCGTACTTCACGCTATCACAGGGTCTGGCCGTGGGGGACGGCAAGGAGGGACACATTTGTCTAGGAAACGCTTGCCTCTCTCACCCAACTTCTCAAAGGACTAGCGAATCTCTCACAGGACCAGAGAAAGTATCTGTGAGGTACTTTTATTGGCTATTTCTGACAGTTAATCCCTCTGCACGTTAATTCCTGTCAAGAATGGAAGCAGAAGCAGAGTTTTGTTCTGTATGTATATTTGAATAGATTTTGTTGAACTAAGTGGTTGTGTTAGAGAACTGAGAGCTGTGATACAGAGTTAAGGTGGTGGGATAGACCAGAGATTTTACTGCTTTTCATGTTTAAAACTCTCCATAATCAGAAGGCCAGTATACTAGGCAAAAGAACTGGTTTTCATGATGCATATTTAGCCACTGAAAAGGTATGTACCGTATCCAGTGGGGAGGGTAGAGCGGGAGGCTTTGGAAGAGAAAGGGGATATAAATCCCCTTAACCCTCTGTAAGCCTTCCACCCCACAATGGATCTTCTCCGACCTATGCCAGGGAAATTGCCTTGTACCAGGGGACAGAGAGGCTGGTGTCAGAGGGGATAGGGTCTGGTGTGGGCCATTGCTGCTGGATCCACTCCACCTGCAGCTTCCCTGCCCCCATTCCTCCCCCCTCACCACCCAGTTTTTTCCCTTCCCTGCCACCATTCCACACGCCTCAACCACCTCTGCATCTTCTTACCTGCGTCAGCAGGTCATTTTGGGTCTGTTGATGCAGGTGGGAAGGCACATTGCCAGAGTGCACTTTACAGCCATTTTTGGCAGTCCCCCCCCCCCCCAGCAGAATGCACATTTTGTTGGTGGTGAGACCCAATAGGACTGAACCATAAATCAGCCCTCTTTCCAGTATCTGTCAAAGTCTTCATGAAAGAACCATGAATGATGAGTTGAAACTAAGAAGTTACAGAGAAAGAGGCAATCTAGGTTGAACTTTGGTTGCCATTTTCTACAGAGAAACATTTTTAATATGGTAGAAATTCCCCTCCCCCTCCAAGGAGAAATACCCACTATAAAGGGCAACATAAAACCATCATGACATTCTACTTGAAATATTATCTGGCAGCAGAAGCCTCTGACACAGTTGCAGTTTCAGAAACTTTTCTGTCAGACTGTTGAGTTTGAATGTGAATTTGAAAGCACGGTGAAAATGCCCACCATTTTGAAGAACAACCTTGAACTGCAAGGAAAGGATCATAGTTGCCTTGTGGAGAACTTTGAATTTGTGTCTCTGCGTATGTGTGACTCTTTGTCCTTATTAATACTTTTGCTGAGGAAGGTTCCATAATGTACAAGCTTCACCTCATAAATATATGGAAAAGTATTACTTGCTATCAAGAAGCATATTAGCATTTCAGAAGTCTGGATTTTGTGGCAGCGGTTGGCCTGACTAAAAAACAGAAGGCTCTGGCAGACAGCTCCACACAAAGAATATCCTTTCAAGCTCATTATGACTTTGCCCCACTTCAGAAATTCAGGCCTCCTACAAGCCTGACCTATATCTTCAGACAAGATAGAAACCTATAATCAGCTAGCTCCTTAGCCCAAACTTTGCACAGCCAAGTATCATTGTAGGGGAATGGACCATAGCTCAGTGATCAAGCATGTGTTGATATGCCGAAAATCCTAGGTTCAGTCTTTCATATCCCCAAAGAGGGCTGGGAAAGATCTTGGTCTGAAACCCTACAAAGCTACAGCCATCTTAAATAGATTACACTGAGGTAGATGGATTAATATTCTGACTCGGTTTAAGGCAGCTTCATGTGTACTGTGAGCTTCTGCATTCTACGTATGTGTTTCGCTTCAGCTCACAGCTAGAGGTGGATAAAAATGTTTTTATTTTTTCATCATGTGATGATGTCATGTGATGTGATGGTGTCTCCATCCTAGTGCCACTGCCCATGGAGATGCTGCTGGGTCACATCACCACCACCTGCCTAAATTTACCCCTTTGAAGCCATCTGTTATGGACACAGAATTGTCCCCTGTGTCAGAGGCAGAATGGAAAGTCCAGTAAAAACAAGCTAGAAATCCTAACGAAATGAAGTGGCTAGTGGGAAGAATGTCATGAAAGCAAAAACACCTTCACAATTATCGTGCCAGTGTAGTGATCTCCACTGGTGATGATGAAGCAGTTAGCAAAGGTTTTGTTGCTAAACAATCCTTTTCATTCTTCACATCCTTTCCTTTTATGACACGTGCTCCCTTCCTGGTTAACCAGCTATGATTTCATAAGCAGTCTCTACATAGAAAACCTCATTCCAAAAGGAGTTATTTTGTTAGAATAAACAGTTCCATTTATCTTCTTCTGCGACAGACTCCTGCTCCTGTTTATATGCTTTTAAAAGTAGCTTTAATTGGACTAGCATGGTATCTTTGGTCAGTGTCACTGAAAAAAGGAACATTTGACCTTTCTTTCAATTTGTGCCTGCCTGTATAGTGCAGAGTTACAATACAGCGGTATTTAAACTCAATTATGCCTGTGCCAATCTATCCTGCCATGCAGGCATAATGTGCATTTTCTATGTCTCTTTGCTGCCACCAGCTGGTTAAATGTTTTCATTCTTCCAGCACCTAGTTTTAGAAACGTTTTGTCTGAATAATCCTAAAGTGAAATAAAATAGTTTCCCAAAATCAAACCTCCACAAAGTTCTAAAACTCAAAAAAGATAAAGAAAGCCCAAAGAAAAATGAGACCGCTTTTTATTATTCTAAATTTATTATTTTCTCTATTTTTCTAAATGCTATTACAGTATTCATTATTATTCCATATCATCTGTTAAATCTTTATTATTCTAAATGCCTTGTTTATTAAAAAGTTCATATCTATCAATTCAAAATCCTGTTAAATCCCACTGTGCCAAATGCAGTTCTCCATGAAAACGTCTCTGCTGATTTAAAGGGGGAAAAGAGTGTTTTATTGATCGACCTGTACAAGTGCAATAGCTCCCCGGTGTCAGAGGCGAAAGAGTGAATGGAAAGGACTTTAAAAATATTAAGTGTGAGCTGAAGGGTTTTTTAAGTAAAAGTTTTATAACCCCATTTCATAGTACTCCTCTGGGCAATAGGAAGTTACAAGTTGACTTATACCAGCCTTTCCTAAACTGTGGGTCACAAAGTACTGATGGGTCACAAAGTGATGCACACAGTTCTCCAGTGTAAACACAGGTGATGGCGAGATCAAGCAACTAAGTAATTGCCTCAAGCCCTGAGGCCATTCAAAAATCAAATAGCTGCTAATTCCCCTGCAAACACCTCAGCTCCTGGAGTTTGCAAGAGAGCTGCTAACTGCCCTACAAAAGAGCTCAGCTTCTGCAGTTTTCAAGGAGCAGGAACTGTCTTTGCAGAGCAATTAGCAGGTATCTTGCAAAGTGCAGAAGCTAATTGCCCTGCAAAGAGCTTAGCTCCTGCAGTTTGCAAGCATGTGTAAATATAAAAAAGATAAATGTGTCTTAATTGATGCCCCTAATAAATAACTTTTTAAAGAACCAGATTTTTATGTTGTTGTTTTTTTCTGGGGAGAAATGGGAAAGAAAGGAGAGCATTCATTAAAATACATCAGAGCTGTCTCATTAAGAGAAACAGATCAAGTATTTTGTTAATAAATAAAAATATTATTACTTGTAAATAAATACATTATTTCTTTCTAGATTTCTTTCTTTTTTTTTTAAGTCTCATAAACCTACCTAGGTAGATCCTGATAGAGTGACATTTTAAAAAGTGGGTCCTGATGCTAAAAAGTTTGGAAACCACTGACTTATACTATTCCTATATGTGTTATAATATAGGTACAAGCCAGAGACCTTGTACCTGCAGAAGAAGGAAGGCAGGGCAGACTCAGATTCTTTGCTCTGTCTTCAGGTGTTCCCAATATCCTTGCCCTGGCCTAGCATGTTCATGAAAACAGGTGAGTGTTTTAATAACATCATTGCTGCTCTGAGTTCCTGTGGAAAGGGGTATAAAAATACAAAAGGATCTAAATCTCCCTGTTGTATTATCTTCTTGATAATGATGTGTATTGATCTGGTTTGAACTCCAACCATGTTTAAGATGTCAGTGGACTGTGTACGTACTACAATCAGCCAGTAGGACTGGGCTGTAGGATATCTCAAGCTGCCATATTACCCTCTGGGGAACATACCCAAATTACCATTGATTGTCCTGTCACATATACATTCATTGTCAGTGTAAACAGCAAATACTCATGATAAAATTTACTTAAAGATAAAATTTACTTAAAGATAAAAATTTACTGTGGCAAAAGCCTTTATGGGCCAGATGATCCTAGTTCATCAGATGCACTCAGAATGGTTCAGCTGCAGTTCTAAAACTGCAGAAAGAAAGACTACAGAGAGTCTAGGGGCACTTCCAGATGGAGTGTTTAATCTGGGATTGCCACACTTTATTCACTCATTCTTTATGGGGAATTCATACGATATTGTCATATCCATTGTTCACCTCTATTTTCTCTGTGCTTAAACAATCCCATTAATTAGCATAGAAAAACTGACTTTTTTTGAGAACAGCAATAGAGGAGCACAATGTCCACACTTGAGGGCAGCTGTTGCTAGTACAACTTCTCTGTTTTGAGAGAGGCACATGCCCTGATGTAACAGAAATAGGAGGGGTAAAAGGGGCACGGTCAGCCTACTGGGTTCCCCAAAGATGTTATAGCCATTGTCATATAGATACAATGCAGTAAAAGCATTACCTCCATGTGTGACAGCAAGCAGAAAACCAACAACTGGCTGGCACTGTTGCACTTTGTTAAGGGTAGGTCTGGACATGCCTCAGGTTGCTCCAACACATGAGAATGTCAGAAATGCTGATAAATGATTGCTTAGAAAGGCATCTTATTTTGCTATCTTCTCCAAAAGAGAAGTGCTAAATCAAGATTGTCAGTTCTGCTGCTTCATCTTTTAAGTGTTAGAGCAGCCATTTTCAGTCACCGCACCGTGGCACACCAGTGTGCCACGAGTTGTCCACAGGTGTGCCACAGGAATATGGGGGAAGATCATTTATTAATAGGGACAATGGGAGATGTGAGCCCCCACTGGCAGCATGGTGTGCCTTGTCAATATCAAAAACCTGGTGGTGTGCCTTGACCATTTTTGTGCCTTCTCAGTGTGCCATGAGATGAAAAAGGTTGAAAATCACTGTGTTAAGAGAAATAGTCTATTGCTAAGCCAACATGGACATCTGCTGGCCTGACATGTAAAGTTGTTTTTTATTTTATTTTTTAACAGATACTCTGCTTTTTTTAAGATATACTATATTTTTTTCTTTATGTGGCACACAGTGACTCTGAAGAAAAAATAACAGAGGCCTTCAAACCACTGTGAACTAACAGTGAACTATTTCATTACGCTACCTAGGACTAATAAATTGTAATTATATTACAGTTTTGATATATACCTGCTTTGATATATAACTGATATATTAGGCTGCAGCTGCAAAGTGTATATAAGAGTCTCTTTGGAAAAGGATCCTTTCTATAACAAACTGGTAGGTGTTTAATATGATTTCTCTTCACTGTAGGACTTCTTCCTACAGAGTCACTTCCATTCACACCACCAAAAAAAAAAAACAACTGTAATAAGGCTAGGATTTATTTATCCTTATTAGACAGGAACCAATAGGAGGAAGTCACAGCATACAGCTGTGACAATGACCTAACAAACAGCCTGTTCTGCGACTAGCCATTGTACAACTGGTGTGCATTCAACTGTCCCTACTAAGTGCCAAACTACAAATTTTGGTCAATTTTGAGTAGGTAAATGGGTAGATGGTGAAGGAAGTGTGTGGAGAAGGCACTCTAGGCAACAGTTCTACTCTTCCTTCCTCACACTTCATCTTCTAGGTTTGCTTTTTATCAAACAGAGAGTGAAAGGAGGAGGAGTGGCTGGCACTAGGGGGTCAGGATGACAGGACAAATGGTTGGGGCAGTAGAGCAGGCAGTCAGCAGAAGTGGCCAGCAGGCACAAGGTTTGCTCATGATACATGGAGCATCCATCTGCCCCTGCCAGTTTGCTGCTGAATCCATTGCTTCACCTGCCTGGCCCTGTGGGAGAGGGTGCCAGGCCTTCCAGTGGTCTTGTCCCTTGTTGGTGGCAGAAGCTAGAGCAGCAATTTTCAACCACTGTGCCGTGGCACACTGGTGTGCCACGAGTGGTCTGCAGGTGTGCCGTGGGAGTTTGGGGGAGGGTCATTTATTAGTAGGGCCATTGAGGGATGTGAGTCCCCCACCAACAGCATGGTGTGCCTCGCCAAAGGTCAGAAAACCTATGGTGTGCCTTGACAATTTAAGCACCTTGTCAGTGTGCCATGAGATGAAAAAGACTAAAAATCACTGAGCTAGAGTGTCCTTCCTCTTGCTACTGCTATTATGGCATAACTGGCAGCCCCAGCAGCAGTCAAAAGCAACTGCTCATTTTCTGCTTATGATGTATTTTTAAGATGATTCATTCTTGGATGTTGCTTTTATTGGCCACATTGGGTATCTTATTGATAGAAAGCCAGGAGAGAAATGTTCTTAAGAAATATTATCATTATTGTGTGTTCAAAAACGAATGTCTGAATCTGCCCTATGGGGGAAAAAAATTACTCATTAAAATGAGCCCTTTTTTGCTTGTTGTTTTGCCAAACCATGAGTAACAACAGTTTCTGACTGTTGGTTTTTTGCCTTCTGCTTATTTTAACTTGTTTGCTGTTCTTGTGACTGATCACTTATCAATTCTGTCAATTTTGTTTCTGCTCTGCACTGCTGGAACTTTTTGAGGAGGAGGAATAATGAATAGTAAAGAGCGAATAATCAATTTCCACCATGCAATCCTAGACAATAGTTTATTATTATTATTTATTAACTGTATTTATATACCGCTTTTCAACTAAAAGTTCACAAAGCGGTTTACAGAGAAAAATCAAATAAATAATGGCTCCCTGTCCCAAAAGGGCTCACAATCTAAAAAGATGCAAAAAGAACACCAGCAGACAGCCACTAGAAAAGACACTGCTGGGGTGAGGTGGGCCAGTTACTCTCCCCCTGCTAAAAAGAGGAACACCCACTTGAAAGAGTGCCTCTAGTTTGTTCTACAGATCATGAAAACTCTGAGGACTTACAAATCTCATTGCAAAACAATATGTTTTCCTAAACAATGAATAATATACCAGTCTTCTCACTCCTAGAAATGAACATATTTGCAAATTAAGTGGTTGGGTAGTTTTAGCATTTAGCCTGTTTGGGTTGCTATAATTGTTTCCTTGCCGAAGAACTGCAAATGATTAAAATGTTACGTGCCAGTACTAATGTCATTACTAGTCATCCATAATAAATGCATCATTGTAAGCATTGTGTCACCCAATGAAATACATAATAGAAGCAATTTGAAAGCAGATGACCTGGAAGTATATGGTTAAGTAAATGAACCACAATGATAATTTCTCTTCTGTGTTTTTTTTAATTAGCCATAAAATGTAATTATAAAATAGAAGATAACCAGTGATTAACAGACAGGTTGTGGAGGTTCAGTTTCATAATCTTTATATCTCACTTGTCATCTCCAAAGAGAGACAAAAGCAGCTAGCGGAGTGGGTTAAAGTGTAGGACCATGGAGAGTACTAGGGTATTTGTGTCCTGAATGATTGTATCCTGATCAAATGTATCCTGGTCACTGGACATTCACATCTGGATTTTTTTGCATCCTGGTTATTTGTATCCCACTATAACTAGGCAACAAATAAAATATAACTGTGCCACAAACCTCATGTTAGATATCCTAAGCCACTTATCCCAGCCCTAACCCTACCTTTGTGTTTTAAAAATTAAAAAGTACATCTAATATATATATATTAGGACACAAATGTTCGGGACACATAAAAAAGGATGTGAATGTCCAATACCAGGATGCATTTGATCTGAACACAGTTGTCTAGGACACAATGGTTCTGTCACTACTGTGGAGACATGGGTCCAATTGTCCACTCACCCATGCAGCTCCTTGGACCACCTCCTTTCCCAGCTGAACCTACATCACAGGTTTGTTGTGAGGATAAAATGGGGGAGAGCTGACCTGTGCCCATGGCTCTGATTTTTTTGGAGGAATGGTCAGACAAAACATCATTAAACAACAGCAATACAACAGTTCAACATTTTCAGAATCATATTAAAACAAATGCCAAATAGCATTTTAATAACCACATAATTGCAATACCTTCCTAACAAAATAAGCACTAACAAATCTAAATATTATATTTTAATTAAAACTAAACTAACCCAAATGCAGAAACCTTTTCCCAAAACCTGACCTTGCAAAACAGAGGCTTACTGAGGCTGCATGTCCTCTTTTTTATCCTTGTGTCCTGGAAAAGAACATAGGGCACAATCCTAACCTGATCTACTCAGAAATAAGTCCTATTTTGTTCAATGGGGTTTACTCTCAGGAAAGTGTGGTTAGGATTGCAGCCTTAAATGTCCTCCTTTTCCCTGTAAGCAGCCAACACAACGCCTTCTTGAAACTATCAAATTATATGTAATAAATTATATGTAATATAGTTTTAAATTTAATAAGTTTTCCAGCATTTAAATTAACCACACAAAATCAATATACTGTAGGAGTTTTTAGCTTTTATTTTGTCATGTCCCATTTTTTCTTGGATGTCATACATTTTGGGGTGCCTGGTCCTCTTTTGTGGTTATGACATCTGGTCACCCTGGCCTGGGCTCTGTAGTTAAGGTAGTGCCTGTGCCCCCCCCCAACACAAATACTGGATCCGCCACTGTGTGGATAGGATTGTAGCCTTAGGGTGCAATCCTAACCCACTTTCCAGCCCCAACATAAGGGCAATTACCCTGCAGATGCCTGATTTTGTCTGATCTCCAAAGCTAAGCAGAGTCAGGCCTGGTTAGCACTTGGATGGGAGACCGCCTGGGAATACCAGGTGCAGTAGGCTTATACCATAGTCTTTTGAGACTGAAGGTTGCCAACCAACCAGTTCCTAGGTAAGCAAACAAACATTCCTTTACTTTGAAGAGGCCTCTGTGAGTGCCCCCAAAGGGAGGAGGATAATAATAATAATAATAATAATAATAATAACAACAGGTATTTATATACCGCCTTTCTTGGTCTTTATTCAAGACTTTATTCAAGGCGGTTTACATAGGCAGGCTTTATTAAATCCCTTATTAAATAGGGATTTTTACAATTTCAAAGAAGGTTCTTTCTTTCAAGAATGATTACATTCAAGGTGTTTCATTCCGATCTAGCTTCACATTCTGGCCTCCATCCTCCCATGATCAGAGCAGATGGAATTGCTCGGCTTCAGCTTGTCAGCTGCTCCAAGGTCGCACGGTGGCGGTGGCCTCGAACTGGCCTCGAACTGGCGACCTTGTGGATGTTATCTTCAGGCAGACGGAGGCTCTACCCTCTAGACCAGACCTCCTGCCCATATGTTCCATTGTCACCACTATGCCAGTGATGGAAAGTGGGTTAAGATTTGGGCCTTAACGGGCATAACCCACTAACATCTATATGATGAGCCTACCATGCTGTATTCACTTGGGTTACAGACAGCCCTAATCTGCCTACTTGAAATGCAACATTTCTCTGGAGCTCTGAAAGGACCAGGAGATGGGAACCCCCAGTGGCATAGCTAGAAGGGGCACTAAGCACTCACAGCCCAATCCTATCCACACTTTCCTAGGAGTAAGCCCCATTGCCTCTAATAGGACTTACTTCTGAGCAGACATGCATAGGATTAGGCTGTGGAGCTACAATCCTATCCACTCTTTCCTGAGAGCAAGCCCCGCTGACTTCAGTAGGACTTACTTCTGAGTAGACATGCACAGACTTGGGCTCTAAGTCTTGCAGAGAGCCTCACTGCACACGCTCCAGCCATTCCAGACTGGGGGGGACCAAACGGAGGCATACGCTGGAATGGCTACCCGCAAGACTTCGTGCTGTGCCCCCCTCTAGCTACGCCACTGGGCACCCCTCGGCGCCGTGCAGCGCTTCTCCTCGCAAGAAGTGGGCGGGCTGGAGAGCAGCCCGCTTGCTCGCTGGGGCGGAGGAGAGGGGAGGGCAGGAGATGGAGGGATGGATGCTGCGGGCGGGGCTGGAAGGGGCGGGGAGCGCGGCTGCATGCCGAACGGGCCAACCAGCGGGGCTGGGACGAGACGCCGGGCTGGCTGTGGGCTCGTCCTGCCTGCCTGCCTCGCAGCCGGAGGAGACGTGTGAGTAGCCTTCAGTGCTCGCTTCTGCGCGCAGGGCTCCGCTCCGTTGGGGTGCGAGGGCAGAGCGCTCGGCCGGCCGACCAGCCAGCCAGGGAGGCGCGTCCACAGAGCTGGAGAGCGGAGTCCCGGGCGCGCTGGGCTCCTGCGCATATTTTGGGACGGCACGTCGCCCAGCCCTCCGCCGGCGCCTTTCTGGGCTCTCCGCTCTCCTCCCTGGCAGTGCAGGCAGGACTCCCCCCCCCCCTTTGCTTCTGCAGCCAGCCGTGCCCACGTCAGCAGGTACAGCCTTTCCAGCCTGGGGGGTTTTGCTCGCAGGTACCAGGCAGGCGAGGTTTGAAAAGCCCCGGGGGCTGCGGACGTGCCAGGCTGCCTCCGCTGGACTGGCGTCAGGTCTGGTTGGAAACCCACAGAGAGAGAGAGAGCGCTAGCTCTCTCACACACACTCAGGATTCTTTCTCACACACTCACATTCACACACACAGGATTCACACACGCACACACAGAGGATTCTCTCTCACACATTCACAAACTCACACACACAAGAGGATTCTTTCACACACTCACAGGATTTTCTCTCTCATACACACAGGATTCTTTCTATCTCTCTCACACACACACACAGAGGATTCTCTCTCACACACACAGGGGATTCTCTCTCTCTCTCTCTCTCACACACACACACACACACACACACACACACACAAAGGATTCTTTAACACTGTTTCAGTGTTTCAGGGGATTCAGTGCTCATTAATTGATTCATTAGATCAATTAAAAAGGTGTCCTGATTAATCAAACAGATTACAAACACACACACTATCTATCTGTGTGTGTGTGTGTGTGTGTGTGTATTCTTTTATACTTGTAAAACCTGCACATGACAAGTGTCATCTGATAAGAGGCCTTCCCTCCTGTGCTGGAGAGGATGGGAGTGTGCCTTCAGAGATTATGGGATGGTTCACACAGTCTACCAACCCCTCTTTATGTGTGTGTGGAGCAGCCACTTATGGGCATACTGATTGATACTAAGAATAGTACTGTATTAATTTTTTAATTTCTCACATATATATTGCCCTTCCTCCAAGGAGTTGGTGTACATAGTTCCTCCCCTACTTCTGTCTTCTCAACAACCTAGCGAGATAAGAGAGGCAAAGACTGGCTGTGAGTGTGACTGGCTCAAGGTCAACCAGGAAGCTTCATGGCTGAGCAGGGATTTGAACCTGGCTTTTCCAGGTCTCCCTATTCCATGACTCCAATCTAAATTGCCCCTTCCCAAAGCTGCTAGACTAAAAATGTCAGCATTTGGAAGAATTCTGTGTAACTCAAAAGTTACACACAAAAGTTACACTCACACATATGTAGAACTTGATGTCCTTAGTGAAACCTATCATTAAATTATCATTGTATCAAATCCCAGAATTTCTGGCCTTTGTGTGGGTCTCTCTCTCTCTCTCTCTCTCTCTTTCAGATCAGATGTACTACATTTGTTTCTTCATCACTATCCTGGACTCATTCATTCACTACCACAAATTTCCCTTTGGTCTTTGTTCCTTTATTGCTTTGCTAACACTGGACCTTTCTTTCCTCTGTTTTTCTTGAGCAGCAGAAACTGTTCCCCCACCACCACCACCACACACACACACACACACACATTTCACTTTTCCTATATCAGTTCCTTTGGCTGACACAGCAAAAGGGCTGCCCTAGGCAGGCATGTAGAGCTGCTTAGAGATAAGCCTGACTTTGCCTGGATGCCAGAAGAGATGGTGTAACTATAACATAAGATCTATATTCCTGATTTCAGGACTCTTAGAACCGAAGGATTTGTCTGCAGGATTCCAGAAAGAGGATCAACCATATCTCATAGTCTTTGTATTTTTGTAATTTCCTTTGTAGATAGAATTGTTTTATGATTATGGGCCCAATCCTATTCAACTTTGCAGCGCTGATGCAGCTGTGCCAATGGGGTTTGTGCTGTATCCTACAAAGAACAGCACTCACAGAGGCCTCTTCAAGGTATTTGTTCCCTTACTTCAGGCTGCTTTGTGGCTATATCACTGCTGAAAAGTTGAATGGAATTGGGCTCCTAGGTCTCTTTGGGGGAACCTTTCTAATTTAGGGCAATTTTTATCTACCTTACACCTCAATCATGTTCATATTTATTCCAAAGTAGTTCCACTTGTTTATCAGGCCTCATACTCAAGTAAGCGTACAGCTGGTTCCTTAGTCTACCTGAGCAGGATCTATACAGAATTTAGACATCTTTCTAAATAGATTAAGAGATTAGGGCTGCAATCCTAACCACACTTTCCTGAGAGTAAGCCCCATTGAATAAAATAGAACTTACTTCTGAGTAGACCTGGTTAGGCTTATGCCCTTAGATACATGGTTTATCTATGAAGCCAACTGAACAATATGAGGCTTCAGGCATTAGATTACTGTGGGATGCCCGCCTCTGTTTACCCATTTGCTTCCACTGTTCCTCCTCCTCCCATTTCTTGGATTGGAAAAGGAAGAATGAGACAGAGTGGAAGAAGTGTGGAGTGAAAGTGTTGGGCTAGAATCACCTCTCCCATTTCTAGTCCAGGGAGCAGGAACAATGGCTGGTGAATCACCAGTTAAGGAGGGGGAAGTATTTGGCATACCTCATCAAGGCCAGCAGGTCTTGAGGTAGCCCTGAGTTAATCTTTACTAATCACAATGCAAATTCTATTTACATGTACTCACTGGGAACACCTCCTAGGAAAAACTGAAAAACTCCATAAAATTCTATTTTATGCCATCTTTAAAAGTTGTGAATTTTTACCGCTTTCTCTACAAATGCTCAAGCTGTTTTATAGATATGTCCGCTAACAATCTAGGCCTATAGATATTTACACTGATATGAATCCCACAAAGTGAGTGGTACAAAAGTACTCTCTAGTTAAGTGTTCATAAAATGTTAATTTGAGATGTTTGTTGTCAGCTGCCCTAGTCTTATCTTACTTGTTGCTCAAGGACTGGCTGTTTGGCACTTTCTGATCTTTTCCGCTCCATCCCTGTCTTGTGTAAAGGATGTAGATTGTAAGCCCTCGAGGCAGCAACCACGATACTTGTGTCCTCTGTATAACACCTAGTGTGAACTGTGGATGCCAACATAAATACTAAGGAGGAGCTGAAGGCACAGGCATCATTTTTAGCATCCTGTCTCAAGATCAAGGTCCCCCCCCCCCGCCTGTGTGAGGCAATTTAAGGCATGCTGGAACTGCACTGCTCGTACAGTACTTGCTATAGTCCACTTCTCCAAGAAGAGTGGGCAGAATCTTGAAGTGACAGGCTGATCAGAATCAAGGACAGAATGTTTTGTGCTGGCTTTTATTCACAACCAGAATTGTGGCAAGATCATCATGTCAACATTTCTGTAAAGGCTCTTGGTTTTAATTGTAACATATCTACTGTTTAAAAGGGGCTCTGAAATTATGCTTTCTGGGCTTTTATAATGTTTATATTGTGGCATGCTGAAGTCTGGGGTTTATTGGGCCATTTAGGACACCCATTCCTGGGCTACTCCCCTTAAGGAGGAATGGCCCATTTCCGGTTCCCACCAGTGACCCACCAGTTTGGGAACCACTGATGTAGAAAATGAAGAATCAGAAACAAGGGAATTAAACCTTCCCAAAAAGGATGTTTTTTTTAATAGCTGTCAGGCTTTCTGAGCCCATACCAAGAATTTCAAGAACAATTTGTTTTTTTTGCTCTCCTTTGGGGGAGGGGGGGTCATATATTAAATCAAACACCACATTTAATTGTTTGTGTTGCTAAAGCATTACCCATGTGCCTGATGCAGTATAAAAAAAAATTTTTTTTTTAAACCTGAAAAAATTGTCTTGCAGAGCTCCTTTTGCAATAGAGAACAGGGCAGTTGTATGCCCTTAACATGGATCAGGATGAAGATCAGAAAATGGATCCTGAAAGGAATTGGGAGAATTGCAACAATTTGGTAAGATTACCAACCTTGTGAAGTTTTCATATGTTAACAGTTCTGGGGCATTGTTGAGGTTGCAGAAAGTGTTGCCCCCCTGGCCTCCTGTTTCAATAGTGTTCCACTTATCCCTCCTGCCTATTAAACCCAAAGAGCCACCTTTGCTCTTTGGGGTCTTTATGTACACTCTTCTACTGCCAGTGATGCCTCTGAGTCAGTGAACTTTGGGGACCTTCACAAAAGCATTGCATTATTAATACATATTAGTGTTGCTAGGCATAGTAGTAATGTTTGAGCAAATACTTATCCTGGGATAAATCAAGAAAACTGAATTTTATCAGGGATTCAACAACCCAGTCAGAGGCTTTAAGGGTCTCTGATAATGTAAACGCCTCCTTTTTATTTTGTTGTATTTATTTTAATGAATCTGTATTCCTCTTTAATTAACTAATAGTAAATTCAAAGTGGCTTGCAATTAAACTAGGACCTCAGGACATAATAAGAGCATTTCTTATAAAATCTGACTATACCACCAGTACAGTAAAAACTAGCAATCCTGACTTGGCAGAGAGAAAAGCCTAACCACCAGTATCCATGAGAGACAGGTACAACAAGGGGTAATTTTTCCTGGGCCCAGGAGCCAAAGGAGGGGCCATGGAAAATTTCCTGGGATCTTACATTTTCTTACCTTACCTGGAACCACTGGAATTACCTGGAATCACTGTCCATGTGGGATGCTAGGGGTGCTACTATGGATGTGGTATAGCAGCAGCTGCCATAAGCCCTATGTGCCAGGCCAAGGTATGCATACATGGCACTCAGTGCCAAATTTGGGAGGAAAGTGGCCTGCTACAGTAGCTCTTTGGCTTGTGGATCCGCTTACCATGAAGGAGTGTGTAGGAGCTCGGGGACACAGCTGCAGGTCTACAGCTGCTGCGGAAGTAAGTATACACAGGTCATTTTCCATTGTAATGTGAGCCTAAATACAATGATGTTAATTTTCTGCAATGATTTTCTGTATTTAAAAGGTTTTAGAGAGACTTCGGAGTGTGTTTGATTTTCCATATTATTGTATCTAGCTACCAATGCTGTGCAGACAGTTTGACCTGGGATCCAAAGACCTTTCCAGCTGTTTCTACCCTCCCCCAACCCTGTTTTGCCCCTTCCTTCCCTGAGCCTCATCACCACCCTCCCCCTGCTCTGTTTCAACCCCTCCCCAAAAGGGGCCCAAAAGAAACTTTGTACCCCCTGATAAAATTCCTCTCAGAGACCTTGCTGACCATTCCTGTAACAGCAGCATAGCAAGACAGTGTTCTCAAGGTCGTAGCAACAGGGCTATAGCTCTGGTGGAGCCCCTGCTTTGCATACAGATGATTCCAGGTTGGTTTGGGAAATAATCCCTGCTTGAAACATTACTGAGTTCCATAGCTGGTAAAAGTCTTTTGGAAAGGTAATAGCTATGTAGGAGAGAAAATTTCAACAGGGACAATTTTTGCTCATCATTGAAGATACTTCAGCTAAAATACTCACTTTGAACATTGTTTCATCAAGTAATGAATGGGCTGACATTGGTTATCAAGGGTTTCAGGCAAGGGTCTTTCCCAGCCCTGCCTGGAGATGATGGGGATTGAACCTGTGATTTCTTGCATGCAAAGCATAAGCTTAACTACAGTCCTTCATACTCAACTGCTATTGGCAAAGAAGCCCTGTCCTAAATATCATATATGGCAACCCTAATCCTATCTTTGCTTGTAAATGTATACCCAAGCCAGAAATCTCTTAATTGTCCAGGAGATTTAAAAAATGGAATGTCTGGCTTTTGCCAGACTACCGTGTTGTAAAGCCTTCAGATTCCATTCCATTCCTGTTCCCCTGCATTGTTTTCCTGTTTCATCTCATGTCACAAAAGGTTAGCAGAGAAATTAAATCTGTTGAAGTGGCTTAGGCTGCAATCCTGTGCATACTGACCTGTGCGTACGCCCCATTGAACATAGTGGGACTTACTTCTGAATAAACAAGAATAGGGTTGTGCTGTAACCTCTTGAAATAAACATGGGTGCCAAAAATCATGCACAAAAAGTATGTTTGAAATCTAATATTAAATTTACATCATTTAATCACAATTCCATTGCCAACTTCTAGTAACCTGAAACCTTATGCACGTAGACTGGAATAGCACACATGGAGTGTGTAGTGGGTTCTGCAAAGTACAGCAAAGCAGGGATCTACCATGACTGATCACTACTTTTTAATCCCTCTTAGGTTTATGCATTGTGTGTTCTCCTATTGCAGATTACGGACTTACAAATTCCTGGCACACCAGAAGCAGCTGCTTTTCCTCACAGGCACCAAAGACTCTATATAGATGAGTTTGCCTCCCCTCCCAATAAACACTGCAAACTTGACCTTTTCCCAAAGTGGCATTTGCCATTGAAGACCGCACTGATATTATCTTTGTTAACCTTTGTCTACACTTTTCTGAGGGATATCATCCATCCTCTTGTGACTGCTCAAGAAAACGTATTTTATAAAGTTCCAGTCCTGGTCTTAAACAAGGTCTTACCCGTAGTGTCCATTACCCTTCTGGCCCTGGTTTATTTGCCAGGCATACTGGCTGCAGGCTTCCAGCTCTATTATGGAACCAAATATCAGCGTTTTCCCCAGTGGTTAGATAGGTGGATGTTATCAAGGAAACAGTTTGGGCTTCTCAGCTTCTTCTATGCCTCACTGCACGCCTGCTACAGCTTGTGCTATCCAATGAGGAGATCTTACAGATACAAACTTTTGAACTGGGCATATCAACAGGTATGGCTGATTTTTAATTATAACATAGTTCATTCTCTATAAGCTGCTAGTGCCCCTTCATATGAACTGCTGCTTGTACTTTGGGTTACCCCATCTCAGAAACAGTATTGTAGAACTGGTGAAGGTATGTGAAAGTACAGCTAAAATGATCAGGGATTGGAAACGAGGGCATCTTCCCTGCAAAGGAAAATTTGACTCTGTTGGTGCGACAAAGATGGCTAAGAGAGGAACATGATAAAGTTATAGACTTATGAAAAATGAGGACAGCAAAAATTGAAACATTTTTTCTCTGAAAATACTAGACTTCATGGTCATTCATTGAATTCGTTGCAAGTATGTTCAGAAGAAAGTTTGTTTTAATCACATACTGCATAATTAACTTCTAGAAATCATTCCCATAAGATCTGGTAATAGCTGATAGCACAGGTGACTCTTTGAAATGTCCCAGAGAAGAATGGCAGCCATAAAGTATACTTTCCCTGGAATTTTGATAAGTGCAGTTATCAGGGTGGAGAACCTGAGTCAGCTCAAGTTCCCTCATTGGTTAAAGGAACAGGAACCATTTTATCCCTTGTGACTGGTCACTGTATCGGCAAAACAATACTGAACTTATGGCAGTTTGTTCCTATGGAGACCAATTTTACAGGTATTTTTAACAACTTCTCTTATTGGCAGCCCTGGCAGAGTGGTAAAGTTGTCAAGAATGCCTGCTGATTAGCTTCTTAAAATACTGCTTGTTGGTGCATTGTCTGTTGCTCCAGTCCGCCAAACTTTGGGATTTAGGTTTAAATGGAATTTTGGTGTCAACATATGAAAACAACCCTGCTGGGAAGTTCAAGTTAACAAAGAATTTGAACAAGCCTCTTTTCTCAGAACTGTGCTGAAGTAAGCAAACGCTTCTCCATCTAATTGACTTATGTTGTTTTAGCCAAATGCAACTTTTGTGGTCATGGGATACATTAATACTAATCCTTGGTTAAGGATCAGAAATGTGACTACATTTTACTTTATGGTGTGCACAAATGAGAAAATGACAAGAAAGCACTAAATGTATCTTGTTTTGTTTATTACAGTTACATAATATTGATGTAAACTATCCAGTTTGTATATGATATGTGTAATCCCTCCCATGGAACAGGGCAGACCTTAGTTGTAGAGAATGTGGTTTACCTGCTGAAGAACCCAGATTCAATCTCTTGTATCTCCAGTTCAAGAATCCTCCTGCCTTGAAATACCTTGTGTTTCTCAATACTGGACTAGAGATAGACCAGTAGTCTAATTTGGTATATGCTTTAGATATTCATATATCCAGTTTCACACAGGTAAACCTCAGAGTGAACTTGACTGTGCATAGAGAGAGCCTGTTGCTCAGCAATTTTCAGTCAGTATGCCATAGCACTTTGGTATGTCCTGAAAGGTCCTCAGGTGTGCTCTGCCAGTGAAGGAAGACAAGACTATTTATTGCTAGAGACAGTTGCCCTAGAAACAGAGCCATCTAACCTGGAAGAGTCTCCCAGAAGTGACATCACCAGAGGAGAAGACAAATAGAGAAGACCAAAGAAGTTAATGTAAGAAGAAAAATGTTGAACATCTTTGCTGTAGCTGTTCTGTGATTCTAACTACAAAAAATGATCTTTGATGGCAGAAATGACTATAGAGGTGTTCAAAAATGTTATTTTTTTCACATAGAAGTAAGCCCGTTGTTTTCAGTAAGACTTAGAGCCCAATCCTATGCACATCTACTCAGAAGTAAGTCCCATCATATTAAATGGGGCTTACACCTAGGGCAGTACGGATAAGATTGCAGCCTTGGGCTATAATCCTATCTTACTCACCAGAACCAAACATCTACAGCTATGGGCTGTACAAACAGATTTCTACCAGAGCTTCTCCATGCAATCCTTCTGTGCAGATGGGATAAAGTCCCAAGGAAAAGAGTTCCCAAGGAGCCCTGAATCTTAAATACATTTGTGTCCTTGTAGTGTCATTGTATCACTTTTAAGTGTGTGTGTCTCTCTCTCTTGCATCAAAGGTGAAGCAAAAAAAGGAAAATGCCTGGATCGAACATGATGTCTGGAGAATGGAGATTTATGTGTCCCTGGGAATTCTGGGACTTGCTACACTGGCTATATTGGCAGTTACATCGATTCCATCTGTCAGCCATACACTGACCTGGAGAGAGTTTCATTATATTCAGGTACATGTCCTTAACTGGCAATTATTGAGAAGGGACCATAGATTGATGGTAGAACATGTACATTGTGTCTCCCAGGCTTCAGGCTTAGTCTCTTGTATTATCAGTTGAAAGACTTTAGGAGTTTGGAAAAGACTTCTGCTGTGCTACTGGTAGAATTTCTACCAGTCGGTAACCCTAAGAAGCTCTTTAGATG
The DNA here is from genome assembly GCF_035046505.1 of Tiliqua scincoides. Classification (NCBI taxonomy): domain Eukaryota; kingdom Metazoa; phylum Chordata; class Lepidosauria; order Squamata; family Scincidae; genus Tiliqua; species Tiliqua scincoides. Next base: position 25,156,419 of record NC_089825.1, read on the forward strand.
AAGACATCTCCACACACACATCAATTCAAATCATTTGTATGACTAAAAACACATGCAGAATAGCACCAGAGCCAGTCAGGGTAAAGAGGAGGAAATCTGGCCCAGGTTTTTCAGGAACTGAGTTTGAAATGAAGAGCTGGTGAGAAGAGGGCTGCAGTTCAGAGACTAAGCTGTTGGTTTGCATGTAGAAGGTTCCAGGTTCAATTGCTGGCATCCCTAAGTAGGGCTGGTGAAAAAACCTGGAGAGTGACTGCCAACCAGTGTGGACAATACAGACCAAAGAACTGGCTCAGTATAAGGCAGCTTCCTATGTAGATACAACCCAGCAACCCCAACTGTCCTGCTGCAGAGGAGGAGCTTGGCATGAGTCCATGCATGCCAGGCTCCTAAAACACAAAATCACTGTGCTAGTTTTCAAGTCTGCTGTTTCAGATACTGATGACTGAGACTGCTGTTTCACATCAAGCTGATGAGATAGGCACAGGGGGAGGTCAGGGTGGTTTTTCTGATCAGTAGGCAATGCATACTGTATTGAGATAACCTGTGAGATAACTAACCTGTCATACTTTTTTTTTCTAGAGCAAGATGGGATATTTAGCTCTGCTGCTATGCACACTTCATGCACTGGTTTTCGCATGGAATAAGTGGATCGACTTAGGCCAGTTTTTCTGGTATACTCCCCCTACATTTATGATTGCCGTTTTCCTGCCAATTGTGGTTATGGCCTGTAAAAGTGTCTTGCTGTTCCCGTGCCTTAGGTGCAGACTTCAGAAGATCAGATCTGGCTGGGATGCTAAGTCTATAATGAGTAGGACACAGATGACTTCCAGATTGTAGATTAAATGTGCATGTATGGTTGTAACAATATTGGGTATTTTTCTAATAAGTTAAGCCTGTACCGAAGCTGTAATTCTATGCTAAGTTGCATGGAGTGAGCCCCACTGAACGTGGTGAGGCTTTCTTCTGAGTATACACGTTTAGGAGTATGCTGTGCAGGAGAAAGCTTGGCCATTGGTTGCTCTTAATGGATTGAATTATTAATATTCCTCCCTTTCAGTACTGCTGCTGTTTTGAGAACATGTACTCAAAATAACAGGTTCGCTCGAGCAATTGCTGAAGTGGTATACATATGTGACTTGTTGTGTATGTTAAAATTGATATCCCAAATGTGGAATCAAAATCCCAAAGATTACACTTTTATTTTGTCCTAAAATCTCCTTCAGGCAAAACTACATAGTAATAATATGTCTATTACACAGGCCCACAAAAAACCTGGTTTTTTATTGTCAAGGATATTTGAACAAATTTAGGATATTTTTGGGATGCTGAATCCAAAAATGGCATTGGTTTTGCCTAATTGGCTCTAGTTTTGGAGGTATGGCATAGCCACCTTATATGCTGATTCAAACAACTTTCTTGTGGGGAAGCCGACACCATGGCTTCCACGCAAGGAAGCTGCTTGAATGGCATATAAGATGGCTATATCATTCCCCCCAAACTAGAGCCAATTGGGCAAAACCAATGCCATTTTTGGATTCAGCACCCCAAATATACCCAAGGTCTAACTAGACAGCAAAATGTGTGTAGGCCTGTGTTATTACAACACACACGTGTAGGTAACGTCTAAAGACATGCAAAACAATACGTTAACTAGTGTGTAATGCCAAAAATGTAAACACAGAACTGCCTTGCCTGGTTCAGCTTCCTAAGTCAAGATTCATCTCTCTCTGATGAACTGAATGGGATCTCCTGTGCATGCAAGAGATTCACAGCACAATCCTATGCATGTTTACTCAGAAGTAAGTCTTGCTGTATTCAAGCGGACTTACTCCCAGGAAAATGTGAATAGGATTGCAGCTTCATGGATTCTGTGCCCAGTCATGGTCCACCAGAAGCTTCTGAGCACTCACAAGGAAGACATGAACAATGGCTTTCCTCTGCCCCTGTACAATGTCTCTGAACACTGCACATGACATTAAGTTACCATACCTGTTTGTTCACAAACGACCCATGTAGACCTCAACATAAATGGTTTTTACCATCTTTTTTGGAAGTTATCTGAATTAATGGCCATCAGCACATTTAGTCCTTATGAATTCAATAAGTTAATGGCAGGTTCTGTGAAGAAGCAATTCCTTTTGTGAGTCTTGGAGTGAGACCCAATCATTGGGTGAGCTCAAGTTTTAGTATTAGCAGGGAAAGAGTTTGTGAATTACATCAATTGAATTTTTTTTTTGTTGGTCTTCTAAAGATATTTTGAAATTTTGCAGAAAGGATTTTTGGCAAGGATTGGTTTAATACTTACTTTGCAGCTTTTGTTTCCATTTTGGGAGATGTTGTTCTTCCATCCAACATTAAGTCATGTTTGAGGAAATGTCTTCACTCTCCTCTTTTGAGACTCTTACTCCTTTCTTAAAGTTATGTTGCCAATTTTGATGACTGTGATTAAAAATGAAAGCACAACTATGAGTTTTATAGCTACTGATAGATATTAATACATTTGTAGAAAACATTTAAAGCAATAAAACATTTTTTACACCTTTTCAACCTTCATGCTCCAGTGATATTATTTCAGTTAAAAGTCTTGTAGCAAAGAGTAATGTTGACAGCTAGAATGTTTTGACTAACGGGAGGAAGCAGCTGTCTTTTCCCCCATGTTGTTTTCTTGCTTTGCAAAGCTTACAGTGGGTTCTTCATAAAATAATTTTATTTTTTTTACTGACGACTTTGCTTGCAGAGTTGCTCACTGGATCTGAATTTAGAACATATGTGGAAATAGTTGTATATTATGATGTATCAAAATCTAAAAGAAGTTAATCGTGGCTAAGCATTACTGAAATCAATGGATTTAAGTTAGTCATGACTGGCACTCATTTTAATAGAACTTAGTCATGACTAACTTTCTTTGAATAAAACCCATCTTGTCTTAAGCTCTGTTGAAGAGTTAAATTTTCTCTCAACCTCAGTCTAGATGCAGCAAGGGAAAACTGTGCAGAAACCACCTTCCCTGCGTGATTTCTTTATAGGACTGGGAACCCCATGTGCAGATTCTATAAGCAGAATCTTATGCAAGAATCTTATGAAAGAATCTTATGCAATCTTATGGGATGCAAGTGCCTCTAACATAGTCCACATTTGCAGGGTGCTACAGGGTGCAACTGGAGATTGCCTTTGTGTCTGACTTGCCATGCAGGCACTGAATGCATCTATCTATCTACAGCAGTGATTTTGAACCTTTTTCATCTCATGGCACACTGACAAGCTACTAAAATGGTCAAGGCACACCAGCAGGTTTCTGACAATTGATAAGGCACACCATGCTGCCAGTGGGGGCTCACATCTCCCATTGGCCTTATTAATAAATGACCTTTCCCCAAATTCCTGTGGCACACCTGTGGACCACTCGTGGCACACCAGTGTGCTATGGCACAGTTGTTGAAAATGGCTGATCTACAGCCTCAGGCCATTAAATACAAATTGAAAAATGGAGAAAGAGAAAGGCAGCATCAGAAAGCCCCCCCCCCCAAAAAAGAGCGTCAAAATGATGATCGAACTGGAGACGTTTATTGAGAATAAACTTTCAATATCAATGCTGTGTTTCAGCATGCAACCTTCTGTCATGACAAAAGATTCATGGTCCCTTGAGGTTTGGAAGCATGGAATGCATATCTTTTTTGCTCCTGAAAAAGGATGCATGACAAAATATACTGTGTGTATTATATCTTTCAATGACAGCACAATCCTATCAAGGGACTATGGACCCAATCCTATCCAACTTGCAGGTGCTGATGCAGCCATGTCAACAGGACATCCACTGCATCCTGCAATGGGGGGGGGGCAGTCACAGAAACCTCAAGGAAACGGAAACTTGGTTTCCTTACTTTGGGGTGGCATTGGCGCTGGAACATTGGATAGTTGATCTCACAATCTGCTGCCATTGGATTTGCAGTTGCGCAAAGGCCACACCAGCATTGTGCACGTCAGAGCTGCTGAGATAAATGACCACTGGCACTGTGTGTTCACCAGACATGCCCAGAAGCTCTGCCAGCCCAGTAACAGTGACAGCAGGACAGGTTGTGGGAGGTTTGGTGGTGGAAGGGGAGAGGGCAGCAGGTGGGCTGGAGGGGGTATATCCCTGCAGCAAAAGCACAAGTCAAATTCTATCCCACATTTTCCAACCCACCCTGCCCCCTTCCTCTCTTTGGACATACACCAAAAGATTCATGCATGGGCCAGAGGAGACCCATGGCAAGAAGGCCTAATGAGAGATCAGTTAAACAGTTTTTTTACTTACCTTTCATTGGCCTTCTAGTCACTCTCCCCCATCATAGCATGCATTCCATTGGTGCAGCTGGATGCTATAGCATGGTAGGTGATAAGATTGAGCAGTAATTCTCTTCTTGAGTATCATTGTTGAAGCTTTGCCTCCTTTTGTTTAGCTTTCATTAAATGCTCCCTTTATCTCATGGGGTGTGACTGTAGCTGAATTGTAACAATCTGTGCTTTTGAAATCACAAGTGCGGAAGTAGCAGTGTTAACACCATCAATCCAGTTCCAAGAGCAGCACCATAACGACAATGGTGGCTTAAGTTCATGTGACACCAACCAACATCTAGCTAGTTCTTACTCCAATAAAACTATGTTCATTTCATTTAAGGGTTTTACCTTGCTTTCCATTCCAATTCTCTGATCCTTCAGCTGACCTGTTCAATCAAAACCAAAGGGAGAAACAGGCTTGAAAGTACAAAATTACAGCAATGTATTGTGTGAAGATTTCCCAGGATATGAACCAGTGGTCTTCCTCTGGGGCAAAGGGTCTTTGTGTGTCTTACTCTGATACACCAGTTGAAACCATTCATTCATGGATATGCTCATTTCCAGCAATAACTTGGGGTTTATCTATTTCTGTGCTGACAATTTTTTGATGCTGCCCTGTTTCTCCTGCCCTGTACATATCCTGAAGGTGATTCTATTTGTTTTTAAAATGATGTTTATGGAAAGCATTGCAAGTGAGAACCTTTCTTAGTTTCACGGTATCCTAGTCCACAGTATGAAATAGTCCAGGGATGTCAAACTTGTTTTATGCAGAGGGCTGCATTCATGGTGCCTGCTGAGGGTTAGCAATGACATCATTAAGCAGAAAGTGACATCATTAAGCAAATGATGGCCAGAAATAAGTACTTTGTTCTCACATAGAAATTTGTTAGCTGCAAATGACAGAAGAGAAAATGTGCAAATCTTGTCCATATTTTCAAGATATGTGAGAGATCAATTATCAAACTGGGAGAACCCAGGTGTAATGGTGGGGGAAGTGTATAAATGGCTTCCAGGGGCCGCATTCTGTGCGCGGGCCTTATGTTTGACACCCCTGGATTAGTGTATAACAGGAGGAGATGCACATGAAGGGTTCAATGAATGACTTGTGACTACTTCCTACTGATGAAGCTAAGGAAGTATATACCTGGTCAGTGCCTGGAAGGGAGATAAGTAGGAACACCCTGTGTGTGTTCTGTGGGAAAGACTAGCTCTCACCCTTCAAGGGAGCAAGATGCATTCATGGTCTGTTTCTGGGTTCATCCCTTGCCTGCAATCCTCAGTTCAGTCTACTGGGAGCCATTCCCAACTACAGCGACCTAAACCACCAAAACCTTTCTCCATCTCCCACTTTTCCTTCTTCCCCTTTTCTTCCTGGCACCCCAAAACTTTCCATTCCTTGTACTGGGCTTCTTTGCAAAGCCCATCTAATCCCCTTTGTCCCTTCCCTCTCCACATGTTCCCCTCCTTTTCTCTGCTTAGGGAGGAGTTCTATCAACTCTCCTTTTCTCTCCTTCTAATTTCTCCAAGGCTCCATTATGCATGTTAGTTATACAATTCCCCCCATATAAATTAGTGTGAACTAATTTGAAACAGTTTAAATTCTCCTTTTTTCTTGGTTTTTGAGCACTAAAAGAAACTTTTGTGCCCCTTCACCCTCATCTCCATCTTCCTTTCAGCACCAAAATTATACAGTTGTACCATTGACCATTACACTGGGTCCCCACACACAATTGCTTTTCTCATGTGCTCATGTTACATGTGCTTTAAAAACCATTTTTTAAACACCACTCTAGTGCAATACAGACCAAAATGCCTGATGTGTTCTTTGATTTTTCTCTGTAAACCGCTTTGAGAACTTTTAGTTGAAAAGCGGTATATAAATACTGTTAATAATAATAATAATGTGTTCCACATTTTATTCAGGAGACCCGCCCAAATGTATTGCTTACTTTGTGCAGTGGTGTAAAATCTTTCCAGTGGCTGTGAGGCTGTGAGGCTAGTATCTGAAGCAGCTCTTGGTGATGAATTTTTATGAGTCAAATCTTTGCAGTGCTCTCTTCAGGAGAACTTGTGTTTTGTTTGTTTAGACTTTGTATGTGCAGAATTTCAGTCACTCCCACTGGGCAAACTAGGAATAGTGTTTTTTTTTTCCTGTTTTTTTTTAAATAGAAGTTAAAACTTCTATTAACTTCTATTTAAAACTTGCTGTAAAGTTAAAACTTGCTGTAGCTACTTGCTGTAGCTCTGTTAAAACAGCTTCAGTTAAAACTTGCTGTAGCTCTGTGTCAAAAGATATTTGTAACTCAACCAGGCATTGCAACACACAAAACTGAACAGACCCTGACCTTTTATTGTAGAAAAGTGGTGAAAGACTTGGGACACTCCAGGACTCAGCTATTGCAGTAAAGAACAGAAACAATGTAAATATTTTAAAATGTAGAGTCCAGAAATGTTTAGAAAAAACAGTTGGACTTCAGGATTTTTCATGTCAAGAGGGGTGCCGCATTGGCTTCCTGTCAGCTTCTAGGTATAAATTATGGTTTTAGATCTAGAATGTTGAAAATAAAATTGCATATGAATCAAATGTAGCTCTGGGTGAGTATTTCAGAGGTGCAGCTTTGTTAATCTGTTACAGGAAGCTCACAAAACAATAGACTCATGGCACTGTTTGTTAAAGACTTAACAGATTTATTGTGGCATAAAAATACTTAGCAATTGTACAACGCTTTGGAGTGTTCAAAGCACTTCATATGCATTACCTTGTTGTAATCCTTATGACACTGTAAGATACAAGGGTATTACAATCCTTGATAGGGGACTGAGGCTGAGACAGCTTGCCAACGACCACCTGGGCAAAGTTCTGGGCAAAGGTGAGGATGAATTGGGGAAGTCCAGATTTGAGGGTCAGAGGCCAATCCTATCCAACTTTCCATCACTGATGCAGCCATGCCAACAGGGCTTGTGCTGCCTCCTGCAGTGGGGGGCAGTCATGGGAGCCTCCTCAAGGAAAGTGCCCCCACCTCCAAAACACCCTCCCTCTCCAACACCTGCCGTCCCCAGATCCATATCTGGCATATTTCGTGAACCCCCTTCTTGTTGTTTAAAAAAAAAATCACCCCAAGCCCATTGCATAATTACAGACATGTCAAGTTTGAACCTTTACTACTCTGAAGGTCTTATTTTAAAAAGCCTTCAGAACCCATTTGGTTGCAGGCTGGTTCTTGCTGATTTTTAATGCTGGTTTTTATTGCTACTTGCTGCTGGTTGGCTTTTAACACGGTGTATTTATGAATTTTATAGTTTTACATATTTAATGCGTTGTGAGCCACCTTGGGTGCCCTTCAGGGAGGAAGGTGGGCTATAAATCAAATAAATAAACAAATATACTGAACTATGCCAGCTCTAACTCTGCTATACTGCTAACCGACAGAGGACTAGAGCCTATTTCATCAGTGTTAACCTCAGCTCAGTTGACAGACATATATATTACACACATGAATAGAGAGAGAAAAAAGTGTTACCAAGGCCAAAAGCTATGAAATACAAGATGGACAGTAACAGACTGTAACTCAAATTCAGGGAAATATCACAGGCAATTTGCCAATTTGCCAACATCTGCTAAATTTCAACACAGTGTATGCATCTGTTGAAGTGAGCTCTAATCCATAAAAGTTTATGCCACAATAAATCTGTCAGAGCACAATCCTAACCAGGTCTACTCAGAAGTAAGTTCTATTTTGTTCACTGGGGCTTACTCTCAGGAACGTGTGGTTAGGATTGCAGCCTTTGTCTGTTAAGGTGCCACAAGACTTTCTTTTATGTTTGTGGATTTTAGTAAATTTTCTTTTGAAGTTAGCCAGATTAGTCAGTGTTGACCCGAGCAGTTTAATTAGTGGACATAGTTTCAAGTACTAACTGCTTGACTTAAAAAGAAAATAATGATAAATAACTGGGTCAACCAGATAACATCATAGACCAAGTTAAAGAATATATACATTGCATCAAAAGGGAACAAAAAGAATGAAGTGTAAAGGTTACTAGTTCCAGTGTTTCTAACAGATAAAGTGGCAGGTGAAGGGGAATGGGGCCCACTTTTGTTTTCCTTGTTAATAAATGATCCTGTAAAAGTAAACTCAAAACTTCTCTTATTGCCGACAGGCTGAAAATTAAATAAGCAGTACAGATTGCTTTAGGGCACCCCTATGCATGAAGAAAATTCTCCTCTATTTGCATATTTAGAACTTTCCAGTTTTGTTTAATAGCATGTAGAAATGCATTTTTTAGCCAGCTAAGTATAAGACAGATGTTTTAAAAAATAAGATGCTTAGATTCATCAGGAACTTCTGATGCTGAATGCTGAAAAGTACACGGTCAGCACGCCATGTCAGAAACAGTTCTGATCTAGTCCTTTGTGGTTTTTATCTTTGTGGAATTGAGTGTGAAATCACAATCCATCAATAGCTGCATGAATCTGGATTGTTTTACTAACTCCCGGCTGAAATTATTACAGAGGTATACCTTCCGTGTTCAGGCTACTAGAATAACACCAGCAGCCTTTAGGACAATCAATCAGAGAGCCAAACTACACTTTACACTCAGCTGCATCCACCTTGTCTCTGGCTTTTTCTTTTTCGACTGAAAGCAAGCTGCACAGTTTCGTGTCAGAATAGCTAAGGAGGGGCTGCTTAACCTTTCTCTTCCAAGCTGCCACCTTCATCCAGCCACTTTTCAAAAATGTCAGGAAAAAGAGGAGACGTCGCTTAGTATAACACCTGATCTGACCTTGGCAAACTTGTGCTAGCTTTCATGTTAGACTCAGCAGAGCACAGGTAGCTCAGGCATTTAATGTCAAATACAGTGGCTTTAGATTTAGAATTGCATGAGTGACATTCCACTGGTGCAATGCTGGGTCCAAGCCAAAATGAATGCCTGGCAAATGGTTTGAAATTCAGATCTGCGTTTCACAGAGTTCACTTAGGACTGCCCTTATACTAATGTGGGATGGCATATCTCCATTGTTGACACTTAGAAATCTATAAATGTGCATTTGGATAAATATGCACGCCAAGGGGCAGGATGACATGAAAATGGGTCACATAAATCAGAAGATACAACTTGAATACGAAAACAGCCACTTTGGTTAAAATAAATTATTCACTTTACTGCATATAAATTGCATTACGATTCGTATCTCATTTATTTGTCTTCATAGTCATACCACATAAGTTAGACTCAGAGAGGATGTGAGTTGGCACTGACAACTGAGCTAATGTTGAATTTGGAGCTATAAAGATCAGGTTTAGATTCCTGAGCAGTAACAAAGGTCATGGAGGAGTCTTGGACAAGCCACCATTGTTCAGTCTGACCTAACTCAATGAGCTATGGTGTGGCTACACTACTACTCTATGCCCAATCTGCCCAATTGAGCAAGCATATGAGGGGCCCTTGCACTAGGGCTCATGATGTCACCATGGCAAGTGGAGAATCACTGCTGGTCGGTCTTCCCTGCCCGCCCAGGCCCATTTGACCCAAAATTGCCTCCCTGGAAGCAGTTGGCAGTGATGTCATTACATCACCGCCAACTACTTTTGGGTTACACACATCATGGCAGGCACCATCGACCCTGGGTGTGCCTGTTGCTCGTCTCCAGGGGGTGCATGGGATGGGGGCCTCATGAAAAACTGTTGCATCAGGCTCTGTAGCTAAGACTGGCCCTGGCCTTGGAGTGTTACAGAAGGTTACAGAATACAGATTGTTAACATAATAAGGGCCAAATTCTTGTTAACATAATCAATAAGGGCCAAATTCTATCCAACTTCCCAGTGCTGATGCACTTGCAATGCAGCTCAAGGTAAAAGAACAAACATTCCCTTAGCTTGAGGAGGCTTCTGTGACTGCTTCCCCCAATGCAGAACATGCCCTATTGGTATGGCTGCACCCATGCTATAAAGTTGGATAGTCCTGGATCTTTAGTCTGCCTAGTTAACTTCCTATCTAATCAGAAATTTGATTCTGGGTCTCCTGTGTGCAAACACCAAAGTTTGCACATTATGTTGTACATATGTACAATCTGTTTATGGTGTACGACATCCATCCAACTTGGGATAAAGGCAGCCCTTGAAGAAAGGCCCATTCAGATGACCTTACATATTGGGCTGGAATGCATGGGAGAAGGTGGTCCCTCAGATAAGCTGGACCCAAAACCATGAAGGGCTTTAAGCGATTTCTACCCAACTCTGCATATATGCAACAGGGATAAAATGTGTACACTTGTGGGCTGGGCAGAAATGGGTTCAAGGTGAATGCCAGCACCTTGTATGAAAGGCAGAAAAGAAATGTAATAAAGAACTACATGATGTGCCAATGTGAACAGTGGGGAGAAAAGGTCATGCCATGATGCACCAAGTCCCTGCACAAAGGGAAAATAGTAGATAGTACCTCCTGCATGGCATGGGCTGTGGGGCTCTCTCCCATATGAGGCTGATCCTGTGCCTGCTGCAATGTCCCCCCAGCTTAGGAGAGTTTCTGAGCACAATCGTATCCACACTTTCCTGGGCGTAAGCCCCATTGAATCTAATGGGACTTACTTCTGAGTAAATGTGCATAGGATTGGGCTGTGGGTCCTCTATAGCTGCCTGTGGAGCCAGGATGCAATCCAACCCACACTTTCCTAAGAGTAAGCCCCACTGAACACAATAGGGCTTATTTCTGAGTAGACATGGCTAGGATTGTGCCCCCAGGCCAGATTGTGTCCACAGACCCACTGAACACAGTAGGTCTGACTTCTAAATAGACATGTCTAGGACTGTGCCCCCAGACCCACTGAACACTATAGACTCTAGAGCTTTCTTCTGAGTAGACATGCCTAGGACTGTGCCCCCCAACCCACTGAACAGTATAGGGCTTGCTTCAGAGTAGACATGCCTAGGACTGTGCCCCCAGACCCACTGAACACTATAGGGCTTGCTTCAGAGTAGACATGCCTAGGACTGTGCCCCCAGACCCACTGAACACTATAGGGCTTGCTTCAGAGTAGACATGCCTAGGACTGTACCCCCAGACCCACTGAACAGTATAGGGCCTGCTTCAGAGTAGACATGCCTAGGACTGTGCGCCCAGTCCAGCGGGGCTCCCCCTGGCTCCCAAGGGCTGTGGGGTGGGAACCGGCAGCGGTCATACACCAACCCACCCATCGCCTCTCCTTGGGCGAGAGCGGCCGCCTGCCTGCGTCCCCTCCCGCCTGCTGCACGCACACAGGCGCCGCCGCTTCCCCCGCCTCCCGCGGCTGTGCAAAGGCGAGAGGGAGCCGCTGGCCGCCTGGCCTGCAGCGGCGGAGCGCCAGGGGCCGGCCGGCCGGAGGCGCAGGAGGGACCAGGCGAGCGCCTCCTCCCTGCTCCCCTGCAGGCGGGCGCGCAGGAGGAGGCTGCGCGGAGGGACCGCAAGCCCGAGGTGAGCTGCTGCGCTGCGCAGCGCGCGGGAGGGCGGCAGACGGCGCGGGGGCGCCTTGCAGAGGGAGAAGGAGGAGCGAGCCTGCCTGTTTTCCCCACGGGTGAGAACCAGCCAGGCAGGCAGGCAGGCAGGCAGGAGAGCCGGGGAGGGGAGTCAGCGGCGGCCAGGTGCTGGGAGTACAGTGGGCTGGCACAGAAGCTGAGCTGGGCTTCTGGCCAGGATCAGGAGCCCCCCTGCAAACTGGCATCTGGGATGCCCTCCCCTCCCCCTCTCAGAAGAAGAAGACCTTGGAGCCTCCTGGCTGCCTGCCTTTCATCCTCTTCCAGGCTGTTCAAGGGCAAAGCTGCAGAACAGGACTGGAAATGCTCGCTCCAGGCACCCCTGATCACAGCAGGGTTGGTCCAGCATGAGAGGTCTGGTTGCAATGGGTTACAGCAGCCGCTTTCAACCACTGTGCCGTGGCACACTGGTGTGCCGTGAGTGGTCCACAGGTGTGCCACAGGAATTTGGGAGAAGGTCATTTCTTAGTCCGGCCAGTGGGGGATGTGAGCCCCCCACTGGCAGCATGGTGTGCCATGTCAATTGTCAAAAACCTGACAGTGTGCCTTGACAATTTTAGGGTCTTGTCAGTGTGCCGTGAGATGAAAAAGGTTGAAAATCTCTGGGTTATGGCACAGAAGGGCTTCATTTGCTGGTGGTGGTGGTGGTGGTGGTTCATTCTCTCCCTCTCCACACACCCCCCAATGGCCCCAATGGTCACAAACGTGCCAAAAGGCACATCCACGGCACTCAGAGTGCACTGGTGCCACTTGGCACAATTGGCACTGAGTCCAGTGCTAGAAGGACACCACCTGCAGCAGAGTAAGTGCTCTGGGCGGTGGTGAGGGCCTTGAGGGTGGTGGGAAGGAATTGCAGGGTGAGGGCAGGGCAGGGCAGGGAAGGAACCAGGGTTTGAGGGGAGTGGGAGTGGTGGTGGCCTGGTCCTCCATATCCTGTCCCTTGTGTCAGGCCACAAAGATCAACCCAGAGGCTCTCAAATCTGCACCAGCAAAATAGCTGGCACAGACTTGAGAAGCCCCATTCAGACCTCTTGCAACCCTTGTGCTGCTGCTGGATGCAGCGGTAGCCATTTTGGTGCCGCTGCACACAGTGTTGGCACTGGGGATAGGATTGGGCTGTAAGTCACAGGGGTCACATAATGCATTTGTCATGTTCACGAGGGTGAAAAGTCTATCATCGTATAAGTGGACCTTCGTTAAGCAGATGGTTGATAAGCCACACATGCCTGTATACAGAAGACAGAAAGTGAATCAGATGTTGCCTGGGAGAGGACTTGTCACCATCAGCCAGTTAGCATATCAGGTGTCATAGCAGTCTTTGGATCCAGTTCAGACACAAGCAGCACCAATGTGTCATCTGGTCAGTGTTGCAAAGATCGTTTGGACTGAGCACCTTTTGTGGGGAAGGGGTGCCAGCCAGCCTGAGTTCAAGTTGTTCCTGTCACTATATGATGCCATTTTCTTGTTTCCATATTTCACTATATCTCGCTGGGGCATTCATCTTTCGACATGACAGTCGACAGTGGCTGCCAGACAGAAATTTACCAAGTGGCAACTTATCACAGTTTGCGTGTAACCACTTGGCAAGCTGGTTGTCTGACAATCCAAACCAAACTGAGATTATCAGAGGGAGCCACCATTGGTGGAGGGGAGGGGGATGGCAGTGAGGAATAGGGCCTTGTGGGTGGTGGCACTTCCACTGTGAAAATCCCTTCCCTTGGAACTAAGAACAGCTCCTTTCTTGGTGACCTTTCAGCAGAAACTTAAAACATTTTTCTTTAGGATGGCATTCGATGACTGACATTCACTGACATTTTAAATTCGTTTCTGTTCGTGATGGTTGTCTGTTATGCTTCTTTGGACTTCACTGGCTTTATTGTTTTTACTCTACTGTTTTTATTACTTTTATTATTAACTGTTATTGTTTTAAAATGTTGTAAGCCACTTTGGGTGCTCCTACCAGGAGACAAGAGGGGGAGGGAGGGATGAATGGATAACTTTCCAGTGTTGATGCAGCTGTGTCAACAGAGTGGGCACCTGTGGTAGAGGGGCAGTCACAGAGGCCTCCTCAAGGTAAGGGAAGGCATTGCAGCTGCATCAGTACTGAAAAGCTGGTTTAAAAATTAGTGCTCCAGGAACCCTGCGCCACCTTAAATCTGATTTTTCAAAACAGAATAGCAAGTAAGCAATAAACCATGTTAAAACATTCTTTATACATAACCTAGAACAGCATTTCTCAATGTTTGTCTTCTGCCATACCACTTTCCGTGGTCCGCTTATTGGAAGTACCACTGGAAGTGACTGGTGATGGTGTCATTGCCAATTACTTCCATATTAGGAGGCCAGACGCAATGCAACAAACACCAGTAAGAGGCTCAGGGTGAATGGTAGAGTTTTTGGGGTGCACAAAAAGCGCATGCTGGCGCACTGCTTGCTGAGCCTCCTGCCGCTGTTGGTTGTGTTGCATTGTTGGTCTCGCTGCTAGGTGGTGGGAGTCTGGGGGTCCCGCACATATCACCGGACACCACCTCAGTTACCACCAGTGGTACGAGCATGACTGGTTGAGAAGCACTGACCTAGAGCAAGTGGAAGACATATCCTTCTTTCTCAATTTCATCTGATAATTGTTAGTACCTGTGTATGTAGTGACTGAGGCTGCAATACTGTACACATGTGCCTGGGAATAAGCCCCATTGAACACAGTGGGTCGTGTGTAGGATTATGCTGTGAGAGACTAAGAGAATCCTATCCAATTTTCCAGTGTCGATTCTGCTATGCCAATGGGGCATGCACTGCATCTTGTGGTGGGGCAGCAGTCACAGAGGTCTCCTTAAAGTATGGGAACATTTGTTCCCTTACCATGGGGCTGCACTGTGGCTGCACCAGTGCTGGAAAATTGGATAGGATTGGGCCCTAAGGCTGCAATTCTAACCACACTTTCCTGAGAGTAAGCCCCATTGAACAAAATAGAACTTTCTTCTGAGTAGACCTGGTTAGGATTGTGCCCTGAGAGCCTAATCCTATCCAACTTTCTAGCACTGACACAGTTGTGTCAATAAGGAATGTGTTGCATCCTGTGGGGCAGCAGTCACAAATTAAGGGAATGTTTGTTCCCTCACCTCGGCGCTGTATTGCAAATGCACTGCTGCTGGAAAGTTAGATAAGGTTGGACCCAGAGCTGTGAATTGGGACTTCCTGTGTTTAAAACTTGCCTCTGCCATGAACTCACTAGGTTTATTTGGGCAAAGTACTCCCCCTGAGTCCCAGCTGCAATCTGGGGATAATGTTTACTTACCATAGAGGGAGGTTGTAAGGACAGCAAGACAATCCATGTGAAGTACCTTCCACACTCAGAAAGCACTAAACAAACGCTATTATTATTAGTGCATGCAAGCATTTAGTTAGTGAAATATGTTTCAGTGCATTTAGTCAGTGAAGTACTTAGTCAGTGAAATAGCTCATACATTGAATATATTGTAGTCATGGGCTTAGGACTACAAATGTAATCCTGAATAGTGTAAAAGCAGTGTCTGTTTCTTTGTTTTTAATGTACTAAGATCCCAACACTATAGTTTACTGTTATTTATGGTATTTTATCTAGTGAAATTATTCAGCACTAGAAGAGCAAAGCAGGTTTGTTTAGACTGCAAACCTTTCCACACTGACCTACAAGCAAGCCCATTGCCCTTAAGGGATGTACTTCTGAATAAACATGCGTGGGATCAGGCTGCATGTGTCTCAATCTCCAGATTCTTCAGACACCCCGAGTTTCATCCAACGGACAAGTGTACAAGGCAAAGTTCAGGAGCAGAGTTCAAGGCAGAGTGCCTGCCTTTGTTGTATGCTATTGCTGGATGCCATGACCTGGCGGGAACATTTTAGTCAAGAGCATTAGTTAAGGATACGTGTCAGTCTCTGCCCACCAGGGCTGCGTTTCGGTCTGCAGCCATCATTAGAGCTGACAGCAGGGTTCCTGAGGTCCACAAACTCGACATTGCATCTGTTGCAATGGTTGTAGTTCTTAATCTTTTATGGCAGAATTTTCTGTTCTCAAGGAAGAAAGTTTTGAACAAAGTGTTGTTTGTTTAAATCTCTCCAAAAATAATCATGCATACCTGAAAGCAGCCAGGTCTGTCATTAGCACCAATTTAATTTATTGGAGTACTGCATTCAATAGCAAATTTGTTACAGTCTCCTTTATTCCAATATTTCTGAAACGTTTTTAATGGAGACCCCTTTCTAAACTCAATCCACCTTCTTGAAAAAACCTTCTTGAAAAAACCTCCACCTTCTTCCTCCACTGAAAAAACTCCACAGTCAGGGAATTAGAGGACAGGTCCTCTCATGGACTGAGAATTGGTTGGAGGCCAGGAAGCAGAGAGTGGGTGTCAATGGGCAATTTTCACAATGGAGAGAGGTGAAAAGCGGTGTGCCCCAAGGATCTGTCCTGGGACCGGTGCTTTTCAACCTCTTCATAAATGACCTGGAGACAAGTTTGAGCAGTGAGGTGCGCAACCTCCTTATTTTAGAAATGGGTTATGTCAGAATGCCAGATGCAAGGGAGGGCACCAGGATGAGGTCTCTTGTTATCTGGTGTGCTCCCTGGGGCATTTGGTGGGCCGCTGTGAGATACAGGAAGCTGGACTAGATGGGCCTATGGCCTGATCCAGTGGGGCTGTTCTTATGTTCTTATGGCAGGGAAATAGCCCTGGAGTCCTGGAAGAGGTTCCCCTTGCAAAGGAACAGTAACACTCCTTGAGCCCCTGAGCCAGCAAAGAGGCTGAAGAGGGGAAGCCGAAAATCTCTGTAGCCAGAACAAGTGCAGCAAGGTGGAGGTCTTGCTCTCATGTGCTCACTCACTCACTCACTCACTCACTCACTCACTCACTCACTCACTCACTCACGGCAAGTGTGGTAGCAATAGAGGGGATTGCTTTAAAAAAACCCAGGGAGTATTTGCCAAATTCCCCCTCCCCATTGAGATGGTGCAGACAATCACCAACACAAGCAAGCCTTCCCACCAATCAAAGCAGGAGATATAGCCTACAATCTTCTCCACACTTTCCTGGGAGTAAGCCCCATTGACTACAATGGGGCTTACTTCTGAGTAGAAATGCATAGGGCTGGACTTTTAAAAGATCAGCATCCCATGTGAAAGAAGCCAGGCAGCTGGCAACGGGGAGGGCCGAGTATGAAGGGGGAGGACAGGAGATTGCTTTAAAAAACCCAGGGAGTGTTTGCCAAATTCCCCCCCCCCATTGAGATGGTGCAGGCAATCACCAACACAAACAACCTCCCCCATGACTACAATGGGGCTTACTTCTGAGTAGAAACAAATAGGGTCGGACTCTTAAAAGATCAGCATCCCATGTGAAAGAAGCCGGGCAGCTGGCAACAGGGAAAGCTGAGTATGGAGCGGAGGGGAGGGGATTGATAACAGCTGCCTTAGTTTCCTTCCAGCCCCAAGTGTCAGGCTGCAGTGTATTTGCGTAACTCTATGGAATTTAGCACAACGCATTTTTTGTTAATCACGCCGAGTCACAGAACGGAACTAACGTGGATAAATAGGCTCCACCTGTATAGGCAAACACTGCAGAAAATTAATATCATTATATTTAGGCTCACACTAGAATGGAAAGTGCCCTGTGTGTACCAAAACTTACTTCTGCAGCAGCTGTCGACCTGCAGCTGCGTCCCTGAGCTCCTATACACTCCTTCATGGTAAAAGGATCCACAAGTCAAAGAGATACTATAGCATATCAGTTTCTCCCAGATGTGACACCAGGAATATATGCATTCCCTGGCCCGGTGCATATAGCTTGCAGTAGTAGCTACCGCTTCATGCTTGTAGTAGTCCCCCTAGCATCCCACGCAGGAAGTGAGTCTGGGTGAGATCGGAAAATGTACAATCTCAGGAAATTTCTGGGGCCCCTCCTTTGGATCCTGGGCCCCCTCTTTGATTCTGGGCCAGGGTACAAATCACCCCCTTTATCCTCCTGTTAACTGTTAACTGCTCATTTGTCTTGGAAAATACGATGTAGTATACATCGGAATACATCAATAAAAAATTAATGCCACATTAAATGTCAAGACTCAGCAGAACCTTACCTGAGGTTTTAATTACTTGTTAGAAGGCCAAGAATATTTGGCTATAATCAAGAGAAAATATTTAGACTCAAGACAAGATGGAAATCTCCAAGCAAATGCCAAGCTGAATTTAGGACTATGACAAGGAAAAGTTGCTACTTGCCTCTCAAAAAAACATGGGGTTTTTATTGTAATTTTGCCATCAAAATAACTTTGCCTTTCGGTAAGTTCTTGTGTTTTAGTAGGTCTGAGCAACTGATTCACTTCTAAATGGGACTTGCAGATCCAGAAAGGATTGGCAAACAACAATTCTGGCTAAAGCAAACTGATGAAATGAGACCTCTGTCTGGAATTGTGACTCATTCAAGTAAATGACGAGAAAATGTGTACTACTGCACCCTATTTTTGCTATTTAAAACTCAGAAAGTACATTGTGAAATATACCAGCTTTCTGGTAACTGACAGGTTATTTTATAGAAAATTGGTTACTTTGAGTAAGTCCAAGAAAACAAACCATGAAGATTCAACTTTATTGCCTGTTGTTCAAAGAGCAACTAAGCACGTTACTTGGATTTTCTCCTACTGGGTTCCATGGTATCTATACTCTTATTTAAACACAGTTTAAGCAGTCCAACAATAAGAAACAAGTCCCAATTTTTCAGACATTACTTGGTAAATGTAGATCTTTGTTTATGTCATAATCTTGAAACAAATGGGATACAAAATGAATCAATTCTACTAGACATTTTTTACAAAGAATTACACTATTTCCTTTTCAGTGTTATAGTACCAATATAGTACCAACGCTAACTCTGCCCTGCCTGTAATGCTACTGCAACATCATGGTAGACCAGAGTTTCCCAAACTGTGGGTTGTGACCCATTGGTGGGTCGCCACCCCATGTGCGGTGGGTCCAACGCAATGCTCCCTGTA
The DNA here is from genome assembly GCF_035046505.1 of Tiliqua scincoides. Lineage (NCBI taxonomy): Eukaryota > Metazoa > Chordata > Lepidosauria > Squamata > Scincidae > Tiliqua > Tiliqua scincoides. The sequence goes on from NC_089825.1 coordinate 25,175,264, forward strand.
ATGCTGCAGTAACTTATTGGGAGGCCTTAGAGGCCACTTCTGGGTTGCAGTGGGTCCACGATCCACTCTATTGGCCTCTGCAGCAGATGCCCCATGTAAGCGACCAGAAGCAGCTTGCAGTTTGCAAACACAACTTCTGGTTTGAGCTGATGTAGTTTCTAGTCACTTCCTAGGACATTCTGAGGTCGTGGGCCCAGCGTAACTTGGAAGCGGCCTTCAGAGTCTCCCAATAAGGCACTGTAATGCTACAGGGAGCATCGCAACCCACTGCAGAGGACGAGGTGAACCACAGTGCTGAACGGTTTGGGAACCTCTGCAGTAGACACTTTCGTAATATTTGTGTTAAGCTAACAGTAGAGGAAACCTTTCCAAAATACAGCTGTGCTTAGTTCAGCCACAGTGGGAAAACAACACAGCCATTAGATACAGCGAGTCATGTTCCAGTAATGCAGTTGTTCATTATTCTTTGCTTCTGGAGGTGTGTGTATGTGAAATCTTCTGGCAGTGAGTGTATGCGAAATGCCAACATCACCAAAAATAAAGTTCTTCTAGTTCCAGAGTTGCTCCAGTGTCAAAGAGTTCCCCAGTGCTCATTTTTCTACTCACAAGGCTTCAAAAACAAAACCCCCTGCTATTCTTTAATTATCCCTACCTGGCTTCAAGTTGAATACCTCACTTCCATCACTGCTTAAACACAGCATCTGAAGGTTTATGTAGTTTATACGACTGTATAATTTTTCGTCTCATGGCACACCAACAAGGTACTAAAATTGTCAAGGCACACCATCAGTTTTTGGACAATTGACAAGGCATACCTTTCTGTTGGTGAGGGGCTCATATCCCCAATGATCCTATTAATAAATGACCCTCCACCAAACTCCCGCGGCACACCTGGGGACCATTTGCGGCACACCAGAGTGCTACGGCACAGTGGTTGAAAATGGCTAGTATATTCACTGCCACTGCTCCCAAGATCACTTGCAAACAAGGAAACAGACATGATAGTTAGAAGCAAGTGGAGCAAATAACAATATTTAATATGAACAAGGACTCATCAGGTTCAGGAGAGGAGCCTAGTTCAGGTTCCAGTTCAACCCTGCAATGAGGATACTCCAAATATGTGGATAGTATATTTTTGTTATCTAGATAAAATGCCAAACTATCCTATTGTATGCCTGCTTCACACAAACAAGCTGTACAGGAGTTGTTTGAAATAGCTGTTGTACTTGTGATTTAGATCTCTAGTCAGATCAGGTTCTCATTCACATGTGCATCCCCTATGTGCAGACTGTTATACATTTGTAATTTGTTTTCACCTTCTAAGAAGCATCTGGAGGTTGGGACCAGTGGACACAACTCTGCTTCCCCTTTATACGTACACTGTGTGGACAGAACATGAGAACAGGGCTACCGGGTGAAAGAACCTTCACATATTCATCCAAACTGAAGTTGGGATGGGCTCTGGGGGGAGAACCAGGGTCCAAGAACATAAGAACAGCCCCACTGGATCAGGCCATAGGCCCATCTAGTCCAGCTTCCTGTATCTCACAGCGGCCCACCAAATGCCCCAGGGTGCACACCAGGTAACAAGAGACCTCATCCTGGTGCCCTCCCTTGCATCTGGCATTCTGACATTACCCATTTCTAAAATCAGGAGGTTGCGCATACACATCATGGCTTGTACCCCATAATGGATTTTTCCTCCAGAAACTTGTCCAATCCCCTTTTAAAGGCGTCTAGGCTAGACGCCAGCACCACATCCTGTGGCAAGGAGTTCCACAGACTGACCAAACGCTGAGTAAAGAAATATTTTCTTTTGTCTGTTCTAACCCGCCCAACACTCAATTTTAGTGGATGTTCCCTGGTTCTGGTATTATGTGAGAGTGTAAAGAGCATCTCCCTATCCACTCTGTCCATCCCCTGCATAATTTTGTATGTCTCAATCATGTCCCCCCTCAGGCGCCTCTTTTCTAGGCTGAAGAGGCCCAAACGCCGTAGCCTTTCCTCATAAGGAGGGTGCCCCAGCCCCGTAATCATCTTAGTCGCTCTCTTTTGCACCTTTTCCATTTCCACTATGTCTTTTTTGAGATGCGGCGACCAGAACTGGACACAATACTCCAGGTGTGGCCTTACCATAGATTTGTACAATGGCATTATAATACTAGCCGTTTTGTTCTCAATATCCTTTCTAATGATCCCAAGCATAGAACTGGCCTTCTTCACTGCCGCCGCACATTGGGTCGACACTTTCATCGACTTGTCCACCACCACCCCAAGATCTCTCTCCTGATCTGTCACAGACAGCTCAGAACCCATCAGCCTATATGTGAAGTTTTGATTTTTTGTCCCAATGTGCATGACTTTACACTTACTGACATTGAAGCGCATCTGCCATTTTGCTGCCCATTCTGCCAGTTTGGAGAGATCCTTCTGGAGCTCCTCACAATCACTTCTGGTCTTCACCACTCGGAAACGTTTGGTGTCGTCTGCAAACTTAGCCACCTCACTGCTCAAACTTGTCTCCAGGTCATTTATGAAGAGGTTGAAAAGCACCGGTCCCAGGACAGATCCTTGGGGCACACCGCTTTTCACCTCTCTCCATTGTGAAAATTGCCCATTGACACCCACTCTCTGCTTCCTGGCCTCCAACCAGTTCTCAATCCACGAGAGGACCTGTCCTCTAATTCCCTGACTGTGGAATTTTTTCAGTAGCCTTTGGTGAGGGACCGTGTCGAACACCTTCTGAAAGTCCAGATATATAATGTCTACGGGTTCTCCCACATTCACATGCCTGTTGACCTTTTCAAAGAATTCTATAAGGTTCGTGAGGCAAGACTTACCCTTACAGAAGCCATGCTGACTCTCCCTCAGCAAGGCCTGTTCATCTATGTGTTTTGAGATCTTATCTTTGATGAGGCATTCCACCATCTTACCTGGTATGGATGTTAGGCTGACCGGCCTATAGTTTCCCGGGTCCCCCCTCTTTCCCTTTTTAAAGATAGGCGTGACATTTGCTATCCTCCAATCCTCTGGCACAGTGGCTGTTTTGAGGGACAAGTTGCATACCTTAGTCAAGAGATCTGCAACTTCATTCTTCAATTCCTTAATAACTCTTGGGTGGATGCCATCAGGGCCCGGTGACTTATTGATCTTTAATTTATCAATGAGGTCTGAAACATCTTCTCTTTTAACCTCTATCTGACTTAACTCCTTGGTCAGGAGGGGCCGTTCGGGCAGAGCCTTTTTGCAGTGTTTTGGGCTGCCTGGAAATGGAGCTAGATGCCAACGCAGGGCAAAGGAGGCAAAGATGTGTGTGACTTTCGGTTCCCCCACCCCATTCTCGTTGAGACAGATCCGCAGATAAAAAATCCATGGATAAATAGGCTGCACCTGTATTTAAAAGATTTTAGAGAAATTTAGGAGTGGTGTTTGGTTTTCTGTATTGCTGTATCCAGCTGCCAGCACTGCATAGGCCAGTATACCTAGGCTCTGCATTGGGAAGCCCGGTTGACCTGAACTTCAAAGACTTTTCTGACTGTTGCCACTCTCTTCCACCCTGTTTTGCCCCCCTCCACCTTTGGGAAGGGCCCAAAAGAAACTTTGTACCTCCTGATAAAATTCCTTTCCAAGGCCCTGTCATTTAAATCCATGAACTAGTTGGAGTGTATGTGGCAGTGTTAGTCTATTAACCAAATTAATCAGTTTTAAACATACTGGTCAGCTGAAAAGTGCCTTCAGTTAAATAGGCAGCAGACTTTTAATTCTGTTGTTCTTTTCAGCGCAAGTATGTATAAAATTGCAGCTGGTAAATGCCGTTAGGGCTTCAATCCTATAAACCATATAGGGCAATGGGGTTTTTTTGTGAGGATTCCATGACTCCCCAGGTGGTTTCCACGGCTCCCCAGGAAGCCAAGGCTCACAGTTTGGGAACCACTGTTCTAGGTTAAAGTCTCCTGTGACACATGTGCACATTGTCTGAAAACAAAGTATGTTTTTTTCTTTAGAAGTATTACCTGTTCTCATATGCAGAAGTATGTAGATTTAATTAATCAGTTGACTAAAATTCATAGTTAAACAAGTATGATTCTTTCATTGGTGTGCACAGAACACTGAACATAAATACAATCAGAATTTGTTAGTAGTTAGTACAGTTAATAGTACTAACTTTCAGTTTACTATGTTATTTATACTTTGTGTAGTGCAGCATTTCACAAACGTGTTCTGGATTACACCAGGTCCGAGATCCACTCCATTGGCCTCCGCAGGTCCCAGAATATGACCAGAAATTACGTCCAGTTTGTGTCTGCGACTTCTGGTCACTTCCAGAAGACATTCTGGGGCCCTCAGAGTGGGTTGTGGGCCCAGCACAACCCAGAAGTGGCCTACTGGAGCTAGCAGAAAGGCTTTGTGGGCAAAGCATTGAGCATTGGGTTGTGACCCACCATGGAAGATGTGGTGGGTCACAGCACTCAAAAGTTTGGGATAAATGTTAACAATTTGTGTTTTCTCTTTTTTTTTTCTTTTAGGAAACGTCCCTGGAACCCCAGCCAGTTGGACTATGGAATCAATTTCTGTAATGGGAAGTCCTAAAACCTTAAATGAAACTTTTTTGCCAAATGGCATGAACAGTTTCAAGGATACTGCTAAAATAACAATAGGTATCATTGGAAGTGGGGACTTTGCCAAATCCTTGACCATTCGGCTTATCAGATGTGGGTACCATGTGGTCATAGGAAGTAGAAACCCTAAGTTTGCTGCGGAGTTCTTTCCACATGTGGTCGATGTCACTCATCATGAAGACGCTGTAGCAAAAGCAAATCTAATTTTTGTTGCCATACATAGAGAACACTACGCTGCTTTGTGGGACCTCAAGCATCTGCTTGCTGGTAAAATCCTTATAGACGTCAGCAATAACATGAGAGTCAACCAGTATCCAGAATCCAATGCAGAGTATTTGGCATCCCTTTTCCCAGATTCCATTATTGTCAAAGGATTCAATGTCATCTCAGCCTGGGCCCTACAATTAGGGCCAAAAGATGCCAGCAGACAGGTATGTTATGCATTTGAACATTTTAAAAAAATAGGAGTGAAAATAATGACTAGTAGTTTGATTGTGTCTCACTGATCCCAGCATTCATAACCAATCTGGAATAGCTACAGTATGAAATTATTATTTGAACTAGATAGGCTGGACCCAGTGTCTCCAGTGCTGTTGTGATGACAGAGCCCATCCCTTTCACCCAGAATTGGGAGCAGACTTTGCTGTCTTTGCCAGGCAACAAGCAGTCCTCAGTGCTGCTGAGTTGGAATTGAAGAAAAGCACCACATGAGGGTGCCAAAGTAGCTCCACAACTGTAGCAGTAGAAATCTTGTGCTGGCTATGGATTGTAGCACATGATTCTCCCCTTATATTTAGAGGCAAGCAAGCCAGACTTTTGGGCTCTGCCTCACTTGCCTTATAGCACAAAGCACTTTAGCCATTGCAAGACAATCAACAGTCTGGGATAGAATCAGGTTGCCTGCTTTTCAAAACCAAATGAGATGGTTTTCTGTAACATCTTGATGATGTGATCCCACAAATATTGGGAAGAAAGACTCATTCTGAAATAGTATCAATTCAACAATCAAGAAACACTTCCGTCATTCACTCAATGACAGCTCAGGTTTGCATGGCTATCCCTACAGACTCCTTCAATGCTCTATCTGAGGTTTCCTAAGTAATCAAGTAATCAATCCCCAGCCTTGTGGTTACAGAAGTATCAGTTATTTCACTAGAGGCTTCAGTAGGATCAGAAAAATGATCTTATATTTTTGTTATTACAACTATGATTGATTGATTGATTGATTGATTGATTATTAATGAAAAAGAATTACACTTTATAAAATCTGCAGTCAGGCAATACCTTATTTACAGCCGACAAAAAATTACACAGTAAAAAGCAGTGAGCTTTCAAATCTTTTAGAATTCTTCAGCTAAAGGAAAGAGGGCAAAGGGGGCTATGTCCTATCAGAGGACTATAAAATCTAAAGATAGCATTTAAGAGCCTTTCTGCAGACTTGGATGAGCTTCTAAACGCCATGAAATAATTTCAGTATGCTCACAGGGCTTCTTAGACCTGCCATTCTCAATTGGGGGGGGGGGCATATGGCTCCCTGGGGAGCCCTGGCACATTTGAAGGAGGCCAGACTGGTGTTCAGTAATAAATTATTTTATGTTTATCTGTTTGTGTTGTATCCTTGTTTGACATGGGCCCCCTGGAACCTAAGAAGAGCTCCTAAGGCCAAAAAAGATTGTTGAGAATGGCTGATTTAGACAAAGGAAGTCAATTATGGCTGGCATCCCTCCCCCCCCCCCCCATTCTGAAAATATAGAATCTAAAAGTAAACTCAGTCCAGTCTCCACCACTAGCTTGATAGACTCTCAGCATCTTGGCTTTCTTAATCTGAATGCTGGTAATGGGTATGGTGTTCTGGTCATTCAGCCCATGGAATTGTTGGTTTCATCTTTAGATTGCTCCATATAATTAATCGGATTTTCTTCAGGTCTACATATGCAGCAACAGCATTCCAGCTCGTCACCAAGTTATTGAACTTGCCCGCCAGCTCAACTTTATTCCCCTTGATTTGGGTGCTTTATCATCTGCAAGAGAAATTGAAAATGTACCTCTGCGACTGTTCACACTGTGGAAAGGACCGGTGATAGTGGCTGTTAGCCTGGCCACTTTCTTCTTCATCTATTCGTTCATCCGAGATGCAGTCCATCCTTACGTGAAGAACCAGCAAAGTGATTTCTACAAGATCCCTATTGAGATTGTGAATAAGACTTTGCCAGTGGTTGCTATCACTTTACTGTCTTTGGTGTATTTATCAGGGCTCCTGGCAGCTGCTTATCAACTTTATTATGGCACAAAATACAAGCGATTTCCACCCTGGTTAGAGGGCTGGCTGCAGTGCAGAAAACAGCTTGGACTGCTTAGTTTTTTCTTCACAACAGTCCATGTGGTTTACAGCCTCTGTTTGCCCATGAGGAGGTCTGAACGGTACTTATTCCTCAATATGGCTTATCAGCAGGTAAGAGACCATTACCTTTTTATGTAACATTTCAACTGATGAAAGCCAAGAAACTCAGAGTGCCCTGATATTACATATGTGAGTTGTAGAAGTATATATAACATTGCATTACTTTGTACTTAAAGAAACATTGCAACAAAACCTTTTGCGACATTCCAGCTTATGCTGGGATCGCATAACCAATGATCACGTGTGGTCACATGGTTGTCAGAGGCACACACCCCAGCCCTCCAAAAGCAAGGGGAGCTCTGCTCCCCTCCCCTCCGGAGGGTTGTCTGAGCCTCCTAGAGGCAGCACATTTCTGTGCACTGCCTCTGTAAGGCTCAGACTGAGGGAAATTGAGAGTCACACAAGAGACACAATCTCCCTCAGTTTGAGCTCCACAGAGGCAGTGCTCTGGAAAGTTCAGACGACCCTCCAGAGGGGAGGGGAGCAGAACATCCCCTTCCCTGTGGAGGGACTGGATTGCGTCAAGCACTGCTTGACGACAGAGATTGCAGTCCTGATCCCTGTCGTTAAGTGGTGCATGACTGTAATATACTGTATATATGTCTAACGAAGTCTATGCTTGTTCAGTAACATTGAATTATCTGCTATAAATAAACAACTTTTTGATAAGCAACTTTTTTGACAAAGTGCATGCTAAATCATCACACAAAATTCTAGTTATCGTTTTGTTAATTCCAGCTATACTAGCGATCACTTTGCAGTTTCAGAATATTGCAGTTCCAGAATATTAACTGGATTTTTGGTACATTTTATTTTAGCAGAAAAGCTTACCTATATCACCCACTGTCTAACACCCCAATCCTAATCCCCCATTTACAGCAGCTGATGAAGTGATCTGCTGCTGTAAATCCATTTACAATTGTACAAAAGGCACATTGCTGACAGGTGCTGTGAAGCCACTGGCATGAATGGCTGGAGGGCATGCTTGCCACTGCAGGGCCCCATCTGTGCCAGCCTAGGTAATTCAGCAGAAGGGGTAGGATGTGGGCAGGGAGGGGGAGGTTTGGGCAGGGTAGGGGAAATGCATGGGGCAAGGAGTGGACTGGAAGGAGTGGGTCTTGGCAGCAAAAATACAGGCTGGATCCTATCCCTTATTTTCCAGCCTGTTCTGACCCCTTTCTCTCCTCAGACATACACCAGTTACATAGCTGAGATGGGTCCGACAAGAACCATAGGCAACCAGAAGGCCTATTGTGGGATAAATCTTTTACTTACCTCTCGTTGGCCTTCTGGAACACCCACCACCACCACCATAGCATGAAGCATGTGCTCCATTTGTGCAGCTGCATACTATAGCATGCCAGGGGATAGGACTGGGCCCTAACAGCCATGCAAACACCTGATACTTTCAAAATGCCTGAAATCCCTTAATTTCTTATGGAAGCGAATCAGTCATTTGTTCTTCTGATCACTATTTTTCTGGGGAACGATAGTCTTCATTAGTTGTTACATGGAGTTCTCTTTCAACTTCTGTTCTTTTGTGAATAGCCTTCGTCTGCATTGTCTTTGTTATCTTTACTGTTACGTGTTGTTGCAAAAACTCCATAAAAACGTGTTTAAGAATTTAAGTAAAAATGTTTTTAAAATGTTAAAAAAAAATAAATTAAAATTTCCATGTTCTCCTTCAGGTCCACGCAAACATTGAAAATTCATGGAATGAGGAAGAAGTGTGGCGCATTGAAATGTATGTCTCTTTTGGAATAATGAGCCTTGGGCTGCTCTCTCTGCTGGCTGTTACGTCTATTCCTTCAGTAAACAGATCATTAAATTGGAGGGAATTCAGTTTTATTCAGGTATGTATTATAGCATATAAACTAAAGCAACGCAAGACATTTTATTTGGCTGTCTAACAAACAGCCCAATCCTTTGGGTTCTGGCCACATTTCTCTGCTGGCCATTGCTGCAAAAGTGTCGGGCAGCACTTTCTGGTAGTGCACTCAATCACGTGCTCCGGACACCAGCAGGAATGCCCGAGTTTTCCTGCCCACGTCGCCAGAGCTCTAGCCATTCACAAGAGCAAGTAAGCCATTGCAGGAAGCAGGAGGGGCAGGGGAGTGTGAAACTGGGTGGACAGAGGGCGACGCAGGGGCAGGGAGGCTGCAGGGATGGATCCGGCAGCAATGGCGCATGCAGAATCCTACCCTCCATTTTTGCCATAGACTATATTTTACCATATATTGACTACAAAATTCAGTCTAATTGTAAATACGATGGGTAGATAAAATGTTTAAATTCTGTGTTAATGACATTATAACCCCGTATTGCTCAAACTTTTAAACCAGGCTGTTAGTTTGTAGTGAATAAGGATTTCAGAGTTTTAATTTATATTTGTTTCCCTTTTTCTCCCCCTAAGTCTACGCTTGGATATGTCGCTCTGCTCATAAGTACTTTCCACGTATTAATTTATGGGTGGAAAAGAGCTTTTGAAGAAGAATACTACAGATTTTACACACCTCCAAACTTTGTTCTTGCACTTGTCTTGCCATGCATAGTAATTTTGGGTAAGATAGTTTTGCTTATGCCATGTGTAAGCAAGAAGCTCAGACGGATAAGAAGAGGATGGGAAAAAAGGCAATGGATGGAAGATGGAAGTGGAACTGGTTCACATCCCTCACCAGAAAGAGTTACAGTCATGTGATTGTAAAGTGGTACTGTTACCCACATGCTTTCAAGTTCATGAGTTCGTATAGGCTTTGCTAGAGACTGAAAAGTTGATTGAGGCCCCAATCCTATTTGGTCCTTGTGCTGCTGGAACTAGCATTACAGCAGCGCAAGGTTCTTTATGGTGGCATGAAAGCCAGGCTGCTGTGGTACGCTTCTGAGCCACTGTCACAAATGAGCAACAGCACGACACACCCAGCAGCAGCTCTGGAGACCTCAGATGGTTCTGGTAAGTCGGTAGTGGGAGCAGGCCGTGGGCAGGGAGGAGTAACAAAGCATGTTGGGAACAGAGGGAGCATGTCAGGGTCAGATGGGGTGGATCCAGCAATAGTAACTTGCACCTGTATCCTATCTTCAAAACCCCTCCCATGAATGCCCCCTGGTTCTCCTCGGACTTATGCAAGCAAAATGGCTGGTGTAGGTCCAAGGAAACCAATAGGCAATTGGATAGCCTACTGGATGGTAAGTAAAAAATATTTTTGCTTACCTCTTACAGGCTGTCCAATTACCCCCTCCCCAAGCACACAGCTCACGCTCCATTGGTGCAACTACATTCTATAACATGGCAGGGATAGGATTGGCCAGCTGGTGACAAATGGTGACACAGTATTCAGAAATGAACAACTTTGGTGAACATAAATGTAACATTCTTAAGTGTGTGGAAGGGTTTTTTTGAACAAGTTTTTTGAACATGTTAGCTACATTCTGAAGCATTTGTTTTCACGTGAAGAAAGTGTGCTCAAACCACTTCTTCCACATTTGGCTGTAATCCTAAACACATGTACCAAGGTGTAATCTCAGTTGAACTCAGTAGCATTTACTTCTGATGTGACTTGCTTAGGATTGTAGCCTTAGAATGCTACAGCTGTCTCCGCCCTTAGTGTCCATATTGAGAAGTATTTAAAAGTGTTGTTTTTAAATTGCAAGGTGGTCAGACCATATAAAACTAGTGATTGTAACTGTGCTCAATTACACAATTTTAAATTCCACTGGTTTCTGTAGTTTTATGAGTATGTAGGTTAGCACAGGCCTGGAAGCAGCGGCTGCTATGTAGCATACCCGAGGGCCAAATTAGACATGGTAGACTTGTTTGTTTAAACCCAGATCTTGCCCTCTCACGTCCAGTTTTTGGTACAAGTGTGCAGTAATGAAACCTTCCCTGCTCAAACTCTCTATTACCTACTGAACATTTTTTCTCCTGAACTCGCATTTTGGTTACATTTTGCTGTGAGCTGTGAATTTGTGCAAAGCGAGGTCAATTGGGAAAATGCACTTGTGGGAAAAGCCATTGGTAGGTAAGCCATGGGACAGGAAATTTCAGCTAACATCCCTAAATCCTTGCCACCTTAGGGTCCTTGAATCCATTGGAACTTAGACATTGCTGATTTTTTGGTGGACTATATCCAGCATGCATTAAATACTCTTCTGCACAGATTTATCACAAAATCTTACTTAAAATTTTAATCCTCTTTTCTAGTCAGCAATATTTTCAGTAGGACCAAACAGACCTCCTAAGTTTCGCTCCAAACCTATAGGAGAGTCCTCTTATTAAAGCCAATGTTTTCAATTGTTTAGATAATTGAGACTAATAGATTTTCACAGTTTCAGTAAACAGATGCATAGTTAGGGGCATTGTACATGTGGAACAGCTGTTCCTTGTGCATAAAACACTGAATGCCTCTAAAGTGCAGATAGGGAAAAAAAGGCGGAACCTTCCATGCACTTAGGTTATTATTGGATACAGTTTTGTTTGGATAAACCCATAAAAATATGCAGCTGTGTGTATGGATCTGTTGAAGCATAAGGTACATTAGACTAGGATTCTGTGACCCTCGGGATCCTTGTATGGGATAGGGTTGTTGCCATCCATATCTTGATGCACGTGTGTGTGCTCTTGACAGTTGCTACCGAAAGTGGTTTTCCCCAGTAACTCACTGCTTTGTTGCATGCAGCTATGCCCAGATAGAGACCATTTGAACATTGAGCCTAGAGAAATGATAATCATAGCAGAATTGAAAAATCGCTGTTCCACTGGGTTCCACTGGCTGCTCATAATTTTTTCTCTAACTGGCTTAGTATCTACCCTCAATGGGCCTTATATAGCACATATGATATTTTGCTTCTATATATTTGTCAAAACAAAATCAGCTTCTGTGATGAATGTGCTGAAATGAAATGGAAGTATTTTTGTACTTTGAACACTTAGTTATGAATAATAGATATCTGTCTTGTCTGAAATCTCATTCTGAAGCTAAAGTTGCAGGTTTCAAAACACTTTCATTCTAAGAATTCTGATTACTAGTCTGTTCTTTGCTCAGTTGCACACTACTTCCCTAGCGCATTGTTTGATATCACTCTCATTTCAGCTGTGCTGGAATCATAGGGGAAAATATAGGAATGAAATTCAGAAGCCCAACCCCCTGATTTCTCCCTGTTCTATCTAAATCAGGGCTCTCCAGACACTGGCCCGTGGTCCAGATCCAGCGCCCTGCCTAAATCCTCCTCCACGTGAATGACGTTTACCATTCTGCAGAACACCCTCTGTGCGGCCCCAGTCTTCATGCTGACAAGCCGCTTCTAAGTTCTGATGCCCCAGTAGGCTTTGCGCGTGAATTTCCGGCCAGATGCGGCTGGCTGGCACAAAGACTGGGGGAGCATGGAGAGAGTTTGCAGAGACTTCCTAGCGGAACAGTAAGCGCAGTCTGCACCAGGAGAGCCTTGGCCAGCATGTAGCAGTCTCCACTTCAGAGAATCCTGATCTAAATCCTGCCCCCTTCCATTGCCCTCCCAGTGCGGTAGCTGGAGGCCTTCTCAAAAGGCAGGGGAGCTGGGCCTCCTCCTGACCTGCATTTAAAGTCAGCGTAAATAATCAAATAAATTTAAGAACAAATATAAAGACATCCTTTAGATGTTGTTGTTTTTCTGTGCAGTTCCAAAATTTGAATGTGAAGTATCCCTTTGTGTTCTTGTGACATATCATTTGTATAAATATTTTATTTAGAAGGAGTCCAAGCAGTTTAGATAAACAAAACACACATACTGAACTGTTTTTAAGAGCTATAAGAATACCAGGGGACTTAACCTTGCATATTGCTGTCCCCCCAGGGCCCACAGGCGTGGCACCTGGGGCTTTTGCCCCCCTCCCCCTTGACCCTCCTTAGGACTCCCACTGGTGGTAGGCAGTCACTGAGGCCTTCTCAAGGTAAGGGAACATTTGTTCCCTTACCTCAGGGCTGCATTGCAACGGCCTCAGTGCTGGAAAGTTGAATGGGATTAGGCTTTTAGACATATTAAATTATGCATGGGATGGATAGAGTGCATAGAGGGAAGTTCTTTTCCCTCTTGTACAGCACCAGTATCCGAGGACATTCACTAAAATTTACTGATGGGATGTTAGAACTGACAAAAGAAAATACTTCTTTACTCAGCAAGAATTAATCTGTGCAATACCTTGCCACAGGATATGGTGATGACACCTAGCCTGGACGTCTTTAAAAGGGGGTTAGACTGATTTATAGAGGAAATACCTATCACAGGTTACAAGCCATGATGACTATGTGCAACCTCTGGGTTTTAGAGGTCACCTATCGCTGAATGCCAGATGCAAGGCGATGGCAACAAAACACAGGTTTCTTGTTGTCCTGTGTGCTCCCAGAAGCATTTAGTGGATCACTGTGAAATACAGGAAGTTAGTCTCGATGGGCCTTTGGCCTGATCCAGCAAGTCTCTTCTTATGTCTTATGTGTTGTGTTCAATTCATCACACTAATTAGAAAAACAAGGGTGCAATCCCATACTCACTCTTTTGTGAGTAAGCAATTGAATATAATGGGACTTGTGGTATAAGACCTGCATTATTTGAAAGGGTTTTCATTATCAAAGGCAATTATATTCCACCTGCAGTGTTGAAACCAACAAGTCTTCATTGCAACAATTGTTTTTGTACAATTGGTGCTAATTCCTATAAATCTCTATGTTATCACCCGTCAAAGTGGAACATAAGAACAGCCCCACTGGATCAGGCCATAGACCCATCTAGTCCAGCTTCCTGTATCTCACAGTGGTCCACCAAATGCCCCAGGGAGCACATCATATAACAAGAGACCTCATCCTGGTGCCCTCCCTTGCACTAGCATTCTGACATAGCCCATTTCTAAAATCAGGAGGTTGCACATACACATCATGGCTTGTAACCCATAATGGATTTTTCCTCCAGAAACTTGTCCAATCCCTTTAAAAGCATCCAGGCCAGATGCCGTCACCACACCCTGCAGCAAGGAGTTCCACAGACCAACCACACACTGAGTAAAGAAATATTTTCTTTTGTCTGTCCTAACCATTCCAACACTCAATTTTAGTGAATGTCCCCGGTTCTGGTGTTATGTGAGAGGGTAAAGAGTATCTCTCTATCTACTTTATCCTTCCCATGCATAATTTTGTATGTCTCAATCATGTCCCCCCTCAGGCGTCTCTTTTCTAGGCTGAAGAGGCCCAAAAGCCGTAGCCTTTCCTCATAAGGAAGGTGCCCCAGCCCAGTAATCATCTTAGTCATTCTCTTTTGCACCTTTTCTATTTCCACTATGTCCTTTTTGAGATGTGGTGACCAGAAGTGGACACAATACTCCAGGAGTGGCCTTACCATCGATTTGTACAATGGCATTATAATATTAGCCGTTTTGTTCTCAATACCTTTTCTAATGATCCCAAGCATAGGCCTTCTTCACTGCCGCCGCACATTGGGTCAACACTTTCATCAACCTGTCCACCACCACCCCAAGATCTCTCTCCTGATCTGTCACAGACAGCTCAAAACCCATTAGCCCCTATGTGAAGTTTTGATTTTTTGCCCCAATGTGCATGACTTTACACTTACTGACATTGAAGCGCATCTGCCATTTTGCTGCCCATTCTGCCAGTTTGGAGAGATCCTTTTGCAGCTCCTCACTATCATGTCTGGTCTTCACCACTCGGAAAACTTTGGTGTCGTCTGAAAACTTAGCCACCTCACTGCTCACCCCTGTCTCCAGGTCACTCCCCTGTCTCCACTGCTCACCCCTGTCTCCAGAGGTTGAAAAGCACTGGTCCCAGGACAGATCCTTGGGGCACACTGCTTTTCACCTCTGACCATTGTGAAAATTGCCCATTGACACCCACTCTCTGTTTCCTGGTCTTCAACCAGGAGAGGACCTGCCCTCTAATTCCCTGTGGAGTTTTTTCAATAGCCTTTGGTGAGGGACCATGTCGAACACCTTCTGAAAGTCCAGATATATAATGTCCACGGGTTCTCCTGCATCCACATGCCTGTTGACCTTTTCAGAGTATTCTAAAAGGTTTGTGAGGCAAGACTTACCCTTACAGAAGCCATGCTGATTCTCCCTCAGCAAGACCTATTCGTCTATGTGTTTTGAGATTCTATCTTTGATGAGGCATTCCACCATCTTACCCAGTATAGATGTTAGGCTGACCGGCCTCTAGTTTCCCGGGTCCCCCCTCTTTCCCTTTTTAAAGATTGGTATGACATTTGCTATCCTCCAATACTCTGGCACTATGGCCGTTTTGAGGGACAAATTGCATATTTTAGTCAAGAGATCCGCAACTTCATTCTTTAATTCCTTAATAACTCTTGGGTGGATGCCATCAGGGCCCGGTGACTTATTGATCTTTAATTTATCAATGAGGTCTGAAACATCTTCTCTTTCAACCTCTATCTGACTTAATTCCTTGGTCAGGAGGGGCTGTTCGGGCAGTGGTATTTGCCTAAGGTCTTCTGCCGTGAAGACAGATGCAAAGAACTCATTTAATTTCTCTGCCATCTCTAAGCGCCATCTCGTCTTTTATTTTCCCTTTCCCTCCCTAACCATCCAGAGGGCCAACCAATTCTCTGGCGGGTTTCCTGCTTCTAACATATTTGAAGAAGCTTTTATTATTCCCCTTAATGTTGCTGGCCATGCATTCCTCATAGTCTCGCTTGGCCTCCCATATCACCTTCTTACATTTCTTTTGCCACAGTTTATGTTCCTTTTTATTCTCTTCATTAGGGCAAGACTTCCATTTACAGAAGGAAGCTTCCTTGCCCTTTAAGGCCTCTCTAACTTAGCTGGTTAGCCATGCGGGCAGTCTCCTAGACTTAGTGCATGTCGAAACAGATCGCAGCATGATCACTGTTCCCCAACAGCTCCGTAACATTGACATCTCTAACCAGGTACTGAGTACCGCACAATATTAAATCCAGAGTCACCTGTCCTCTGGTGGGCTCCATGACTAACTGCTCTAAGGCACAGTCATTTAACATGTCAAGGAATCTGGTCTCCTTTTCGTGACCAGAACACAAATTGACCCAGTCTATATGAGGATAATTGGTCCCCCATGATTCCAACCCTGTCCCTCCTTGTCACCTCCCTGATCTGTTTTCTCATTTCAAGGTCCCCTTCTGGTATGGAGGACGATAGTACGCCCCCAGTACTACATCGCTCCTGAGGCCTGGTAATTTAACCCACAGATATTCTTTGGTGGAGTCGGACCCACCTTCCATCTCTACTTTGCTGGACTCTATCCCTTCCTTAATGTAAACAGCCACCCCACCTCCAACACGCCCCTCCCTATCCCTCCTGTAGAGTTTATAGCCAGGGATTGTGGTATCCCACTGATTTTCCACATTCCACTAGGTTTCTGTTATGCCCACTATGTCAATATTTTCTCTAGTCACCAGACTTTCCAGTTCTCCCATCTTTGCTCGGAGACTTCAGGCATTTGCATAAAAGCATTTGTACATGGAATGCCCCAGGATGGGCTGCTTATTAGCTCCTTTGTCCCTGCATCCTCTCACTGTGCCAAACTGTCTCTCACATCCCATCATGTTACCATTCCCAATTTCTTCTCCTACCCTGCCTTTGCCTTGTTGTTCTCTAACCTCTCCATCCTCATCCCATAGAGATGAGGAGTTCCGAACCGGATGCCCCTCGGCTCCTGTCGGCTTTCCCCCAGGGATCAGTTTAAAAGCTGCTCTGCCACAAGAACTATTCTTGTTTTTTGCAGGCATACATAAGTACTAGCAGTACTCTTCCTTTACCACCTAAAAGGCAGCTACAGGGTAGAAGCTTATATTAATGAAGGATTTTAATAACCGTTAACATCTTGATCCAAAAACCAAAACAGTTTTAGGGTGTGATCTACAAAGGTATCTTCCCTTTGTGCCTCCTCTCTAAACCCTGGCAAATACCCAGCATACCTGAGAGCTGAATAAATTGGAACCAGCATTGGTGCTGCCTATTCCCGATTAAGATTGTTTTGCAATTGAGGAGTTACAACACCTCCTGGCCAGGTATAACACACCACCTGCAGCAGTTTTGAAAACTTGTGGCCTGTGCTGTATCCAATTCCCAGGTATGCCTAAGGCCAGTCAGGGCTTGGCAGCTTGTCATATGCATTGAAAAGAGAGAGTCATGTCAGCACAGTGGAGCACTTTTGGAGATAATGAATTTTCTCCCAATGAGATCTCCTGGTAAACTGTTATCTGGTGATCTTTATTAGGAAATATAAAGCCCTTTGAAACTCATAGCCACAATCCAGGTCGTGTTCATCATGCACCCAAATTCCTGGAAGTGCAGATGTTTCCCATTCTGTCTGTGATAGGGACATTTTAGTACACGCACCAAGAAATGTATGTGCATGTGCACGTCCACACCGGTGCATGTGGAAGCTTTTCATCTCAGAAAATGCCTTGAGTCTGGATCAGAACTGGCCTGTTTAGCACCTGGATGTAAATTCTTGGAAAGATTCTTGATGTATTAAATCTAGATTCAAAAAATGTCTGGAGGAAAATGTTAGCTTCAAATATTTTTCAAACTGTTTGTATGAAGATTTAGATATATTCTTTTATTTTAAAGTTTATTCAAAAAGGCTATATTTACAATTATATTTTGGGATACAGTCAATGAAATAGGGAAATATTTATGCTACATACCTGTCTAGAGTTTAGTCACATGTTAATTGGTTTGGCGTTTCACGGTGCAATTTTCAATCCACTTAAATGTGTGCAGGTCTTTCTTGTGTGTATAAGCCTGTCACACAGGATTGCAATACAGTTATAAACACACTGTGGCCAAATACTGCAGTTTATAATTATTTATCAAAGAGTGTTCTCAACTACTGTCTGATTCTAGAATGATCTGTCAACCCTAGCTGGCTCATACTGTTTCAGTCAAAATATTCATGCAAGGGTCTGTGGCTTCAACGCTGTGCCCATATATTTATATTTTGTTGTGTAATGTATATGTTCATTAACCCAACCCAGATCATGAAGATTATGACATAGAAGTATCTCCCAATGTTTTCAGTGAAACCTATGAATTGAGGTATAAGCCATATAAATTATTGAAGAGTTTAAATGTATATTGTTAGTCTATATATTTTTACAAAACTTCAAATATTTTATCAATTTCCTCTGAAAATTAATATAACTTTATTTCTCATTATAGCATCTGTAGTGCTGTAATGCTGCTTGATATACTTCTTGTGTGAAAAAAATAATTCACATACAGCAAAAACACTTTAAGGCCGCAATCTAACTGACCAGCATAGGTTTGGTGTGGCCCAGGATGCAACTCAGAGTAAGGGGATTTTAGTCCCCTTACCCTGACGCAGCACCACACTCTGAAATGCCCCCTCCCCACCTCTGTTCCTCCCTCCCTCCCTCCACCCTCTCCCAACCCCTGTGCCAGTCTGTCCAGGCCGGCACAAACTCATACAATCCCAGCACTGGGCCAGTGCACATCTGTGTGCTGGCCCAGCCTTCTCTCTAGTAGCCATGAACATGCTTTGTGGCACATTTGTGAGACTTGGGACTTGTGCTGGCTCAGGCAGCATTAGGGTTGTGCTGCCCATGGCATTTGTAGACCATTAGGCACTTCTGTTTTCCATGGATAAATGATTTTTTTTCTATTCATAAAAATGCAGCAAATGATTTCAATTTGTATGTGTTTTTAATTTTACAGACTTCCTTGTCAGCTGTAGCTTAATGTATTTGAATTGATCACAGATAAATTGTTTTAATTAAGATTGTTTTACTGTGAGTTTGTCTTTTGATTGTAACAATGTAGCCCCAGAGATTGGGGCAAAATCACTTTAAAAAAAAATGTTATTGTACAAATATGTAATGTGTTACAATCAGAATAGACAGCCTTCATTTGTGGAACATTGGTAACTATACAGGTTCAGTGTGCTATTATCTATAAAAGCATCCCTAATCAAGTTAATAAAAACAAATTAAAAATTCCTTAAGGAGACATGCTCTTTCTTTTCCCAATAATTGTGATCTGTAATGAGAGTGAAACTATCAGCTTTAAAAAGGCTAGGTAATATATATACAGTTTCAATTTGATACAATCCTTTGAACTTGTGAACACCTAAGGCTTCTCTCAAAGTTAAAGCTTCAGTAGACGAATCATTCCCAGTCATAACCAACATCCAGGTATGAAATGGTAAGAAATAGGTGCATATGTAGCTGGACAATCGACATCCATATAGGAAATTGATTAGAGGCACAATCCTAACCAAGTTTCAAGCACTGACTTAGCCGCAATGCAGCCCCAAGTTAAGGTAACAAACCTGCCCTTACCTTGAGGCCCTCTTGACTGCCTCCCCACTGTGGGATGCAGTGCATGCCACATTGATACAGCTATGTCAATGCTAGAAAGTTGGTTAGGATTGTGCCCTAAATCTTTACATAATCTTTAGCTCTTAGTAAGGTGTACTTTGAAATAACAGCCTGGTACAGAAACAAAGTACTTGGCAACAAAGCCTCCTGATTTCTTTTGAAATGAAAGGTTGTAAATATACAAAGGGCTTTTAAAGTCATTAAATTTGCTCTCACAACACCGGGGTAGATGTTATGTTTCTAGGGAATGTATTTATAATTTTACAGATGGGAAAATTCAACTGAGAGATTAGGGCATGTCCAAGGCCATCAAGGAAGTCCATGCTGAGCAAATAGTTAACATGTACAAACTAATCTTGTGTGTTAATTCAGAAGGTCTTGAAAAGGGAGATGACTAATAGGCACAAAGTCACAAAACACAAAATTATGCTAGTCTTGCAAACAGATACAATTTAGCATGCTCCTCTTACAAGAAATTCCAAATTCTGTACTGGAACAATATGTTGGATGTTGGATAAGATTATAAGGATCTTTTTATATATAAAAAAAAATGGATTACACACTGAACCAATGTGAACATATATCTCCATTCCATATGTTTTGTGTATTAATTTTATGCCTTGAATTTTTCACGGATTTATGTGCAATACTTGCTGTTAATTTGTAACTTTATACTTGTTCATCTCCACAGAGCTTTCCCATATCTTTCCCTAGAAATCCCTTTTACTGCCATCAATAAAAAAAGCTAACATTGAATATTTTGCCTTTTATGTTTATCATTGATGAAGAGCTTATGATCCAGTTCAGGGGATATATAAAACCAAGGTTCAGCATTATATGCAAATACTGTACTGAGTTCACGCTTCCAATGTCTTTCCTACCTTATTTGCATAACAGCTATCCAGTGCTGGCACAGCAGGGCCACATGAAACTGAGCCAGTTGTAGGTCTTCTCTGAAAAAGGGAACATTTGTTCGCTGTGGATTCAGTGCTGGTGGGATGGCACAGGCCTTCCCATCTGCACTGCCTACCCCCAAGTTGTCACAAATGTGCTTTGGTGTGTAATTTGCTTACACAAATTAGTACTGGTGGAGCAGGCACTGCTCTGGCACTGTGCAAGATTAGGATTGGGCTGCAAGAGAGTGAAAGTTTCCTTTTATGGTTTGTAGAAAACTAGAGGTTCCCATTTTGTCCCAATATGAAACCAAGATCAATCAATGGTTTCAAACTGTGATTTGAATAAACCATAATTACTCATATTTGGATAAAATGAGAAATTGCAGTTTGTTCCAAACTGCAAAGAGAAGCTTTAAATCTCCTCTCTTTGTATGTGAAATAAGGAAGGAAAGGGAGGGGAGCATTTGAAACCAAGGTTCACTAGCTGCTGAACTTGTATTACCAAACCATTGTTTCACATACCTGAAGTGAACCTCCATTTTGTTTTTTTCAATACATTTGAGTTCTTTTAAGCACCTCTCTGATTCAGATTACATAAAGCCATTATCAAGGTGCTCTTAACGATCTATACTTCCTCCTTTGGGAACAAGCTGGATAAGAAAAATGTTCTATTATGCAATGCAGTATAATTGAAGGTAATGTGTGGTTGAGTTTAAATAAGAAAAATGTTTGTCTTAACTTAGTGGAGAAAAATTTTTTGTGGAGGCCTGAAAGCATTAAAAAGGAAGGAAAGAAACCCTGAAACTTTTAGTACTTATTCAGCCTCTGACTGTGATTGACGATGAGACATGGGTAAGCTGACTGAAGCTAAATCCAGACAAGACTGACATAATTGTGGTTACCGTTTTTTATGACCTGGACATCTTGATCTAAAAACACATAAACTGAAAATATTTATCCATGAATTTGATTTACATTCAAGAAATGTGTTTAGATTCCGGGTGTAAATAAAGCAAGCAGATGGTGATTGGAAAATGAAGCATTTGCAATGTGCTCATTAAATGTGCTCAAGAACAAAATGTGCTCAGAAACCCAGTAAGCAAAAGTTGAACACACCAAGAATTCTGTCCAAGACAAAGACTATGTCATTTGTTTTATATATTCAGCAGATTCAACTATCCTTTTGCTCACAGTTAGGCTTGTTTGGAGTAGAAGCAACCAGAATTGCATCTTCCTCTGTTTATTCAGGTATAAATTGTTTAAATAAACTGCCTAATGAGTGTGTTGTGAATTTTAAACCTTGAGGCATATGCTGATATGAGAGTCAAACTACACATATGTACATATGATCCTACAATTGGACCATTTCAAAATTTGGGTAGCAGCATATTTTTATACTTTCCCCAGATGGCAAAACTAAGAGCCCAATCCTATGCAGATGTAAGAAGTAAGTCCCACTTGAGTCAACGGGGCTTACTCCCAGGAAAGTGTGGATAGGATTGCAGCCTAACACATCAGGAAGGTTAAACCCCTTCAAAGGCAGTGCCCAGTGATAATATAGTGTTTAAATTAACCACATGAAATCAATATGTGAGGATTTTAAGCTTTTTATTTTGTCATGTCCTACATTTTTCTTGGATGTCCTACATTCTGGGGTGCCTGGTCCTCTTGCGGTTATGTCATCTGGTCACTTTGTCCATGATGTTCTTTAGGATATAAGAGTACCAGAACACCACATTAGTGTCACACGAATGTGAGAGCCCAATCCTATGCATTTCTACTCAGAAGTCAGTCCCATGATAGTCAATGGGGCTAACTCCTAGGATTGTGTGGACAGGATTGCAGCCTCAGAGTCAAATCCTATGCATGTCTACTCAAAAGTAAGTCCCATTACAGTCAATGGGGCTTATTCCCAAGAAAGTGTGCAAAGTATTGCAGCCTCAGAGCCCAAGCCTAGGCATGTCTACTCAGAAGTAAGTCCCATTAGAGTCAGTGGGGCTTACTCCCAGGAAAGTGTGGACAGGAGGCAGCCTCAGAGCCCAGTCCTCTGCACGTCTACTCAGAAGTAAGTCCCATTGCGGTCTATGGGGCTTGCTCGCAGGTAAGTGTGGAGGGGCTAGTAGTCTGACTGAGGGACGGGACCAAGGCAGCCGGGGGGGGGGATCGTGCTGGGAGGCGGCCACGCTGCCTGCCCAGGGGGAGCGGAGCGGGCGGCCTTCCTCTCCCTGGCTGGGAGTTCGGCGCTCCCTCTGCCTCCTCCGGGGCGCCCTCACGCGCCGGCTTCTCCCGCTGCCATGGCGACCGCGCCGCCCAGCCTGTTTTGCCGTCGGCCCTGCTGAGAGAGCGCGCTGCTCGCCTGGAGCCATGGCGTCCCCGGCCCGGCCCGCGCCGGCGCCCGGCCTCCTGTCGCCCTCCTTGGCCGACAGACGCAGGAGCGCCTCCTCGTCCTCCCGCCTGGAGGGGGACCTCGGTGGCGGCGAACTCGGGCAGGTGAGCCTCCCTCTCCCCCTTCCCTGAGGGCGGCGCTGGGTTTGGGGCGGGTGGAAAGACCCCGTCCCTCCTCCTCGCCCCTGAGCAGCAGGAAAGTCCTCTGGACAGTGCTTCTCAAACTGTGGGTCGGGACCCACTTGGTGGGTCTTGCATTGATGCTACCGTGGCACGTGACTGCATGTGGGGAAATGAGACGAATCTGACTTTTAACAGAGACTATTTCTCAAACTGTGGGTCAGTACGCATTAGGTGGGTCGTGAGCCCATTTCAGGTGGGTCCCCATTCCCCTCAGCATGCATTGATGCTACCATGGCATATGGCACATGGCATGGCATGTGGGGAAATGACACAGATCTGTACTTTTAACAGAAACTATTTTTCAAACTGTGGGTCGGGACCCACTGGGTGGGTCAAAGCCAATTTCAGGTTGGCCCCCATTCATTTCAGTATTTTATTTTTGATATATTAGACTTGATGCTACCATGGGGCGTGACTGCATTTGGGGAAATGTAACAGATCTGTACTTTCAACAGGATACTCTGTATATGCTTTTAACGTTGATAGTAAATGGGACTTACTCCTGTGTAAGTGTGGGTAGGATCACAGCCTAGGATTGTTAAAAATGTTCCTGCTTGATGATGTCACTTCCTGACATGACATCATTTCCAGTGGGTCCTGACAGATTCACATTCTAAAAAGCGGGGTCCAGTGCTAAAGTTTGTGACCCACTGCCTTAGGGTTCTTTAGTGCACTTAAACCATCCCATTGACTTCACATAATTTTAAGTTATCTTTAGGGTTAGGATAAAAGCCTCTAGAGCAGTGGTTCTCAAACCACTGGTTGGGACCCACTTGGTGGGTTGTGATCCGATTTCTGGTGGGTCGTGAGAAGCTGGTGGCAGCCATCTTGGAAGATGGCAAAAGACCTAGGTGATGCCATTTTGGAAGCGGGCAAAGCCTGGGCATTGCCATTTTAAACTTCCCGGCATTGAGTCGTAACTAAGAGCGGCTTGCACATGTGCAAAGAAAGCAGCGTGCCACATTTCCCCAGAAAGCGTGCTGCTGCCTTCCAGCTGGACCTCCCTCTGCACTCAGAGGTTTCCCTCAGGGGGGCCAGGCTTGGATTGCAGGCAAAGAAGGACCAGGAGAGACGTGGACAAGCCAGCCAGGCTTCCCCCCCCCCCTCAGCTGGACTGGGCTGGAGAGTGTAGGCAGAGACCTGGACACAGAGCTTGGGTAAGTAGAGGCAGACCCCTGCGATCTCCCCTCTTGTGAGCCTACCTTGAAAGCAGAATCGCAACCACCACCACCACCCCACTGCCGTTCTCGTCCCCTGCATCACAACGTCTCTCCCTCTCTGAAATCGCCTGGAAGCCATGATCCTTTCCTGCCCTGGCTAGCACGTTCTCTCTTTATATCTTTGCTGGGGTGAGGGGGGATCCCTGGTTGCCTGGCTGCCAAGAGAGCAGCGGGGGGGGGGGGAAGGGCAAGCCTGGCATGTGGGGGGAAGGGAAGCACCAAGAGAGAGTGCTGCTCCCCCAGCCGCTTCTCAGATGTGCACCCTTCCCCTCTTCTTACTTCTCTCTTAGGCTGCAATTCTGTCTACTCTTACCTGGGAGTAAGCCCCATTGCCAATAATGGGAGTCAATTCTGAATAGACATGCTTAGGCTTGGGGGAAATGAGAGGAAGCGTCCCTGCTTTTCTTCCTTCTGAGGGGGATACTACTGTTTTATTTCCTTTATTTACAAAAGCTCAAGCTACTTCTTGTATTCAGGTGCATGAGTAGGGTGCACTTGTTTCTGCCTAGTGCTGAGCGCAGTATCAGTAGTCACATCAATGTTTGTTAGTTTCAAGCGCAACACAAGAAGTGGCTTGAGATTTTTTAAATAAAGACAGAAATAAAAACAGTAGTAAATAAATACACAAATATTTTTTTCCAGATGTAGTTTTGTTTTTTGCTTGATAGCAATGGTAGTGAGGACAGGGAGAATTAGAAGCTTCTGAGCTGGAATACTGTCTCTTGTCATTTACAGTTTGAGTTTCTAGGCAAGAACTGCTTGATGACATCACTTCCGGCTCTGACATCAATGATGTCACTTCCTGTTTGATGATGTCATTTCTGGCTATGACATCACTTCCAGGTTGCTGACATCTCTTCCAGGTTGCTGGTGGGCCCCAGACAGATTGTCATTCTCAGAAGTGGGTCCCGAGCTAAAAAGGGTGAGAACCACTGCTCTAGAGTGAAGGTTGACTAACCAAAGTCTCTACCGCATATCCCGCATATCCCACAGATCAAGTGTTACCATAAGTGCTTTGGGACACGTGTACTAACCATGGATGTGTTCCCTGAGACTTGCATGTTAAGGAAGTGTGGGCTGTGGCACATACATCTCTTAATATTGAAGAAAAAGAGTCAGAACCTAAATGTAACTAATACCCACGCATGGTTTATTGAGGGAATATTTACAGTAATAGGGAGAGGGGGAAAACCTGTAAAGCAACATAGTAACAACTGAAATTGAGTAGCAGACTGGTGCTGCTTTGCAAGCCAGAAGGAGGGGAAGCACAGCATCTGGAATAATTAGTGATCAGCCCATATGCAGCATACTGGATTTCCCAAGGTTCCATGGGGATTTGTAGGTATAACATATTCTGAACTCTAGAATTCTAGAGTTTAGCTTCTCGAACAAGCATGAAAGGGTTAGAAGAAACCTATGGATAGATGTGGGGAGTAGAATGAGTTAAATAAGATGCTGAAATGTGGTTGTATATTGCCTTGAGGGAGAATAAAATGAAGAACCAGTGTTGACTGGAGAGTATTTTATTAACCCAGAATAGGATTGGGAGCTTACTACCATTCAGCACTCTTGATCAGCACTTTGACACTCAAGAAGGGGAGCCAAAGTGCAAGTGAAAAGATGTGTATAGGAGTGATTTGAACTAAAAATAAAATCAAGAGAGCCTCAGAGTCCTTGCTGGATCAGTCAAAGGACTGACAGCCCAATCCTATCCCCATTTACCTGGGAGTAAGCCCCATTGACCTGGTAGATGGGACTCATCAGCCTGGGAAGGCAGCTCATCTGAGAGAAGGAAAACTCTGATCCCAAACCTCCACTGCCTTGTGGCTACATCCAGTTATGGAAAAGGCTTTAGAAGTCAACCTCGAGGCAGGACCCAGAGTCCCTGAGGTAGTTCATGGCTGAACACAGTAACGTTCTGGCAACTCCTGCAATGCCGCTGGAACCAACCGTACTGGCTTCTGCCTTTCCATTGGACCATTTCAGCGACATGGAGGGATTTGCTGCATAGGTAACAGTCTATCCTCTATATCTACCTTACCAGGCTTCGTGCACTGGAGATGACACTGTTCTCCCTCTTTCACTGCATTTCCCTCTTTCACCCCCTTGGTCTACCCCCCACTCTGCAGTGTTCCTCCCTCTGTGTGGCACTGCTGAGTGCTGGGCAGCCCAATTATCATGGGAACTGGATAAAAAGTTTCTCATGGCCACAACTGGCCCATGGGCCTTATATCTTATGCTAGAGCAGGGGTCTCTAAACTTTTTGGCCGAAGGGCCGCATCAAATATCTGGTACAGGGTCGAGGGCTGGGGAAAAAAATTAAATAATAAAATTTAAATAAACACATTAGAGATAGAACTTAGATGAATGAATAAATGAATGGGTTCAAATACCCAGGATTTCTCCAAGCACCACCTAAGAAATAAAGCACACACTTAAATGGACCCCCGTTCCCCCACCCCACAAGCACAACTCCGGTTGTGTTTGGTCGGCTGGGCCAGAGGCTCTCGGGATCAGAGGCTGATAGCGGGCCAGACAGAGGCTGGCTGCGGGCCACATTTGGCCCCCGGACTGGGGTTTGGAAACCCCTGTGCTAGAGTATAGGATGAAAGTCAGAGCTCAGCAAGCCAAGCACCTGGGAGATACTGACTATTAAGCTAAAAATTACCTGTACACTTTTAAAAAACAGTAATAAGAAATAAAGATAGTAGCAATAAGAGTGAGAGTAATTATAAGTAATAATAGCAATAAGTTCTTTTTAAGATGCAAATGCTCTAATTCTCAGGAATCTAATTTGTGGTAAATTTTGGACAAAATGCCCAATTATGTACTTGCATGATCCTTTCGCAAAATTGTGAAATAAGCCATAGCTGAAAGTGAAGGTGACAGACATCTCTTCAGAACCATGGGGCAAGGATATTGGCAGTCATGGAGTAAGGCCTATGTTACATATTTGGCAAATATTTATTGTTTGAATTAATCTCTTTTTAGGGTAATAACTTGAAATCTGTGGACCTTAATCATGTTGTCAAACTGCTTGAAGAAACAGAATCAGTAAGTATGAATAGAGCATCAGTACACCTTATTATACATCTATCAAATAAATTTGCTTTGGTTTCCAATTATTTCAACACAGCATGAGCCACAATGATAGTTAACAGAATGAAATTTGGACAATCCAAGGGTGAGGGATATTAAGAGCATATGAGCAGCCTAATTCTAAGGATTCACTTTAGCTACGTAAAGTTAAGCACAGATTTGTACTACTGTACTGATATATTATGCTTTACTTTCTGTCTTGCTTCCTTTGGAAAATTGGTTGGACTCATTTGACCCACTACTACCATTGTGCACTAGAGATCTAGGGTAGTTTTAATAGCTTCTGGACCATCCATCTCTCTGCTTGCCTCTACTGTCTTGCCTCTAGTACGGGAGCAGCCAACCTTTCAACTTTAGTGGTCCTGGACAATTGTGTAGAGGAGGGAATTTCAGTAGTAGCAACTTGTCATTTGTGTAACGACAAGCTGCACCTGCTGATATTCCCTTTTCTACACAATTGTTAAAGGTCCAAGAGCCCTAAAGTTGAAAGGTTGGCCATTCCTCCTCTAATAGTACCATGCTTCTGCAAACCCTGTTAAGCACTATTCATCCTCCTTTTTAACTGTAATTCAATTTTCAATTTCACTTTTAAGAGTAATACAGAAGAACAGCTCCAAGCTCTAAAGAAGATTATAAAACGTTATGAATATGGGATTGTATCCTTTTTTTCTTTCTTCTTTGGAAACAAAAATTGAACAATGGTATACAAAAAAAGAATATTCAAAATATTTTGTTGTGAATTCATTTGTTTGCTACATGTCAGATAGATGAGCACCTAAACAGATTCCTCTAACTGAAAATGGTACTATGAAGACTGCCCTGTTCCTCCCTGCCCCCTTTTTACTCTGGGTTTTCCTTATTTTTGGACTTTCCTAATTGCCCAGAAGCTTCTGTGATGGTTCACTAGCCTAAAAGCTTGTTCTTCCTTGGAAAACACCATTCCCACAGCCATGTGCTGGATATGGATTTGGTCCTTCTTCATGTCTGTTGTAGCCAAACCCCCTACTGATGTTGGCATGTACCTACCAGTTGGGCAGCCAAACTTGTCGATCTAGTAAAGAGGTGGGATAGAATGGCCAGGTGGGCTTCACTCGTCCAATCAAGTAACCTGATGGCATCATCAAACCTAGGTTATTTAAGTTCAGATACAGGGTCTGATCTTATTTACTAACCCACATGGAATGCTTGTACAGCCAGGTCAGCCCTGACCTAATGCATTACTTATAGAAAAGCTGTGTAGACAATATTGTATTGAAGTCACTTCATGTTCCTATCTGGATAATGTCTATCATGTATATATGATATGTGTACTTGAACTATTTAAAATTCATAATATGGACTGATACAATATACTAAATGTATAATTTGTTTTTTACATCACTGTGATTTTGGTTTATTTCCATGGGATCTAAAGAAAAATTATTTCTTTACTCAGCCTGTGGTTGGTCTGTGGAACTCCTTGCCACAGGATGTGGTGACGGCATCTGGCCTGGATGCCTTTAAAGGGGGATTGGACAAGTTTCTGGAGGAATAATCCATTACGGGTTACAAGCCATGATGTGTATGTGCAACCTCCTGATTTTAGAAATGGGCTATGTCAGATGCAGGGGAGGGCACCAGGATGCGGGTCTCTTGTTATCAGGTGTGCTCTCTGGGGCATTTGGTGGAGCCGCTGTGAGATACATGAAGCTGGACTAGATGGGCCTATGGCCTGATCCAGTGGGGCTGTTCTTATGTTCTTATCTGCTTCCATGTGTGGTCTGTAATCCAAAGTTCCATTTGTACATGGGTCTCCCAGTATCTGTAACCAGAAACTCCTATAATGAATGGCAAATGTGGCTTTCTTGACAATCATAGGGTCAGAATGCATAGTTTGGGTGCCAGATGTATTTATTTATTAGGGAAATCGAGAAGCAGAGTTTTTAGGATAGAACAACTTAACTTACCATCTGGTAAGTCTCTATAAATTGTATGATGTTCATTAAGGACATTTGCTTTTCCTTTGCCATGTTTTAGAAAGCCAGGAAATCTATGATGTGGTCTGGCTGCCAGCTGATTGCTAGTTCATTTAGCTCACACTTTCCTGCTATCCAGGGTGCACCACGAGGAGGCAAACTAGCATCACTAAGGGCAAAGGAAGCTTTTCTGAATCCTGTGGGTAAATTAGCTCTCTGGGACTTGAGTATTACCTTCACTATTGAAAATCTGGCACCTATTATCTGCTTAAACCTTTGTGTTTAATTTCACATTATATTTACATAACATTTGAAGTTAGTAGTCTTAGGTGCTCTTTTTATCTCTTTAAAGAAGTTATTGCACATATTCTTTCCCTTCACCATTTTCCTTGATTCTTAAACATTACCAAGCCTCTTAAGGATTTAACACAGATCTCTCACATTTTAAACCAATGTGCAGAAAAATGTCAGCTCTTCCATGACTTTATAGAACCTACATGTGAAATCCTTAAATTATATGGGTAAGCATTGCATTATTTATCTTAACACTGCTTTTTTATATACAGAGTCATATTGCTGTTATGTGAGCTTCATCTACTGATTCTTCCTGAAGTCTTATTCCTGTGGTCACAAACACTTTGGGATTAGTAGTTCAGCAAAGACAAAGCTGACATTGCAGCACTTGAGTCTCTATTATAATTACATCTTAGATGCAAGGAAACGGGATTCCCACAGGTGTTTCATTACTTTAGATGGGTTGGCCAGGTGATTAATGTCACCAAGAGATTAAACTTAAGTTTGTTAAAATGTGTTTTGTTATTTGAAAAAGCATCTTCACAATTATTTTAATATTTCAAATACAATCAGACTTATAAAAACTTTATATAAGTGTGCTGGAATACCTGTTCTCAGGTCTGTATTACGTTAGCTTAAATATAGCTTTAATGTATGAGGGCTCAGTCCTATCCAGCATTCCAGTACTGATGCAATGCTGCCCTGAGATAAAGGAATAAATGTTCCCTTACCTTGAGGGGGCTCTGTAACTGCCCCTCCACCACAGACTGCAGCATGTAACCCATTGGCACTGGAAAGTTGGATAGGATTGGGCTGTGAATTATCCCACTGAAACCTGAGCATCTGTTCTGAGCATTTGTTCTGACATAATTCTCCAGGATTATGGCTGGAGAAAGTTAGAAGGATTGAACATGTCTTCTTTAGAAAAAGTAAGCAGAATCGACAGTCTCCAAATACAATGCCTACAAGTTTCAAGCAAAAAAGAGAGCAAATAGCTGTATTTCACCAAATGCCAATTGCCAGAGAGTCTCACAAAGTTATGATGTTTTAGAAATAAAAACCTGTCTAATAGTGCATAATATATGACTTACTTATTTTTCTTTGGTGTCCTTTGGTTTCTCCCAAAGGACTGATCTATACCCTTACAAATGATTGTTACCTTTGGGGGTTTGTTTTGTTTTATATCTGATTCAGCAGAAAGAAATGGTAAAGGAGAACACAAACAAAACATTTTGAGTTATGAACAACTCCTAAGAGTTGTTTAGAAGAAAAAAGATCCCAGTGATGGAATATGATGCTGAACTTTGAGGACAAACTCATAAGGCAAATTGATTTCAGGGCCACAGTTTCCTAGATTATGGGCACACCTCTTTGATGGGTGTGCTTTCAGAAGTAGTTACATTGTTGCTTTGTGAATGTATCTAGAACTATATGTCTTAGAACTACATATTGAATGGAAAATACATACCATCTGAGTATACTTTCAATTAATCTTCCTTCATCTCTGTTATAAATAGCAATGTACAACCTGGTTTGGGCATGTGATTTATATTAGATATTATAAATGCTCCTTCTCTTTCAATTCACTTCTTGTTTTTCTTTTGGATTTTGTCTTATACAAACTAGTAAAACATTTTTATTGTCCTGGAAGATACCATCAAAATCAGATGAGCCACAAATAATTATCCTGACAAAACGATTCTCATTTTCTTACACATTTTATGAAAATTGTTTGCATAGTGATATCGATATCATGAATAGAATTTTACACAGGGTATTTTGAAAATAACTACTTACTAGTTTAAATAACTAATAAATAAGTTTAAATAACTGACAGCCCAATCGTATCCACACTTTCCTGGGAGTAAGCCCCATTAACTCTAATGGGACTTACTTCTAAGTAGACATGCTTAGGATTGGGCTGTAAAGATAGCAATAACAATTTTCTTTAAATTTTGTAGGTTACCATTTTATAAAAAGAAGTTATCTGATGAAGCAAACTATGCCAAAGAAGTTCAAGAATCAATTGCACAATTGGGTAATTTTAGACTCTATGTGTACATGCACATTCTCACAGACTTTGTAGACATATCTTTGTGTTTGTAGGATCCAATGCCCTCCAAGAATGATGGTACAGCTGCAGGGTTTCAGACCAAGGTGCAGCTCAAAGGCAGTGTGATGTGGTCATTGCCTGTGCCAAGGCTAGCTTGGATGCCAGTAATGTCCCAGCTGACAACAGTTATAGCTAGAAGTGACTGGAGCAAGAGCAGGGAGGTTCAACTGCAGAGAGAGCATGGAAATAAAGAGTGAGTCAGAGTGGAAAACAAAACAAAGGAGGAGATAGGGAGCAATGGGAGAAGACAATGGAGAGAAGGTGATTGGCAGAGATGAATGGGGATCTGGAAACCTTGAGAAGAAGGTGAGAAGCAAAGGGGAAAAGAGAAAGAGGTGAGACAGGTGGCAGGAAGGGGGAAAACTGCAAGAGACAAGTGGGAGGCAAGGCATCTTCCAACTGGACCTGGGTTGCAGGGCTTATTACCAAGTTAGTAGAGCCTGAACTCTACTAAATGATTGTATGCTGGCAGGGTAAGCACTTTAAACCATTGAAATGTCATACTCCAACCCCTAACACAGACTTGCTCCCTGATGATACAGATGGTGGAGGGGCAACTGTAGTGTTCCAGAAATTACCTGATAGATTTGCATGTTCCCAGGGTGACCAGATGTCATAACCACAGAAGAGGACAAGGCACCCCAAAATGTAGAGCATCCCCCAAAATGTAGGAAACAGCAAAATAAAAGCTAAAAACACTTGTATATTGATTTCATGTGGTTAATTTAAATACTACATTTTATTATTACATTTAAAACTATATTATGTATAAGTGTATTATATTATGTATAATTAATTACATATATTTTATTAATTGCAAGAAGACTATGTGCTGGTCGCTCAAAGGGAAAAGGAGGACATTTAAGTTCTTTTCCAGGACACAAAGCTAAAAAGAGGACATCTGGTCACCCTGCTTGTTCTGTACAGGTTTTATTTTATCTAAGGTATCCTACTTACAACTCAGTCCTAACTAATCCCCCGCCCCACTGATGCAGCAACAACGAAAGACTTATCTTGCTACACCAACAGAGTGTGCACTGCGTCCTGCAGCGGGGGTGGCAGTCATGCAAGTAGTTATGTAACTGTGCTTGATGTATGTCCAAGGATAGTAAGGGAAGGGGATAGGATCCTAGCGCAAGTCACTGCAATCAGGATCCACCCCCTCCCTCCCTTGATCCTGCTAGGTTCCGCCTCCCCGTTCCTCCTGTGCACAGCCAGCAGAGGCTGTCAGCCACTGACCCTGCTGCCATTTGAAGTGGTGACTCCAAAATGGCTGTACACACCTTCACATACCCATTTGCAACACTGGAACTTCTGCTCCACTGTCATAAGTGTAGGATTGGGCTGTTCCTTTATTCTTATGTTTTTGAAGCCAGCCCTATTTTGTTTTCTTTACTGTTTTCTGTGTTTCAAGTTTAGCACTGTATGCTGAAGGCTGTGCTTTCTGATCTAATGGGGCAGAATGGATTTTCTTTCTTTGTTGAAAAGTAGAGGGGTTGTTCTAATTTTCTACTGTTTCCTGTGGTATGGATTACTATACCAAGGTATTCTACCCACCTCCACCCCTTATCAGATCTCAAAATCGACAGCTTTACTGTAAAATACTGAGAAGAAATACATGTTACAATTGTAATGGCAACCTTCAGTCTCGAAAGACTATGGTATCGCGCTCTGAAAGGTGGTTCTGGCACAGCGTCTAGTGTGGCTGAAAAGGCCAATCCGGGAGTGACAATCCCTTCCACACCGGGAGCAAGTGCAGTCTGTCCCTGGTCTGTCTCCCTGGCTATGGGCCTTCCTTCTTTGCCTCTTAGCCTCAGACTGTTGGCAAAGTGTCTCTTCAAACTGGGAAAGGCCATGCTGCACAGCCTGCCTCCAAGCGGGCCGCTCAGAGGCCAGGGTTTCCCACTTGTTGAGGTCCATCCCTAAGGACTTCAGATCCCTCTTGCAGATGTCCTTGTATCGCAGCTGTGGTCTACCTGTAGGGCGCTTTCCTTGCACGAGTTCTCCATAGAGGAGATCCTTTGGGATCCGGCCATCATCCATTCTCACAACATGACCAAGCCAACGCAGGCGTCTCTGTTTCAGCAGTGAATACATGCTAGGGATTCCAGCACGTTCCAGGACTGTGTTGTTACATTATGTTACAATAATGGCACAAATTCACACAATTGATAGTGATGCATATCACAATTTGTCTGTTTATTCAGGTTACTTAATGAGGGTGCCATGTTCTCAAGTAAGGATACAAATCTGCAAGTGTGTTATTAGCTTCTATCATGCTGAGCCACCAAAGAAAGAATTTGAAGGTACAGTTTTATTTATATTTAATGGTACATTTTTAATACCTACTTAATAAAAAGTAGTCAGTTACTTTATCATAGCCTTGAGATCCTTATTCTGTTTTGGAGGAGCACACAAGTTAACTCCTTCTGCCACGCTTATAATGCAACATATAACATGAGCATGCAGTATGGATGCCTGCTGCCAGTTTTCAACCCCACTCCCCCTTTTTCATAGGAAGGACGAATCACATGATCCAGGACTCCATGCATTCAGATGTCTGCAAATCTCTAGCACACATTATGTAATTATCAGAGGTGTGATATTTTCGATGGTAGCAAAGTAAAAACACATAATGCTGCTTAACATATACTGTCAAAAAATAAAAACATTTAAGAACACCTCTAGTTATGTGTATGGTGAAGGAAGATACATCAACCTATTCCTTCATTGTGGGAACAAGATTTTCATCTCTAGTAAAGGTCCAAATTGAACTGCATATACTCTTAGTAGTGATAACTTTAGGAGAAGTTACCCAACATTTGCCAATATAAGTTTCTCGCTTTAGTTTGGGCATCCCTCCTTCTGGGTCGTCTTCTTGTCTATCAATGCAGCTACTATTGTGTGCTTTTCAGGGTGAATTGATTTAAAACAGGATGATGTAAATAACTGGTGGGCAGCCCAATCCTTTGTAACTCTCTATACAATGATGCAGTGGTGCCAACTCAGCTTCCACTGTATCTCTCAAGGAAGTTTCAGCATGTTGAGGACTTCTCAGGCTAAAGGAGCATTTGTTCCCTTGCCCCAGAGTAAGCCCCAGCAGCTGCCATTGGTTAACTCAGACCTGTGCCAGCTCTATAGCTGAATCAAGTCTCCATTGACTAGTGAAAGTGGATCATCGCCTCCCCTATCCCAACACTGCCCATTCTGCTCATCCCCATTCCACCCCTCACTGCCTGCCTCCTGACCCCTGAATGAACTTACTGGTGGCAGTGGGCATCAGTTATCCATCGTAGTTTGGACTTGGTCGCTTGTCTCCTGAGGTGGCTGCCACTGTCACTATCACATCTGCAATCGCTGTAAAGCTGTTTACACAGCCGGGACACTTCCAGTGATGTAAATGGCCCTTCAGATTTCGCCTTCAAATGCAGTTTCTATTTAAAATTTTAAAATTCCTATTTAAAATCCTATTTTAAAAATTTCTTTTTTTAATGGCAGAGTAACACTATATAATAGCACTGTTTCACTAATTTTAAAACAATATTTTTTTTTAAATAAAAGGAAGTAAATAGCTAAAGCCTACCTCCTCCACAGGTAAAGAAATCACTAGGGGATTCAGAGGGGAAATATGGGGATAGTCATGAATCTCTGGGCACTAATTCACTAGCCACTCTGAGCTTCCTTACTCAATATAGTCAGGGGAATTGTGATGAATAACCAGTGATTTGCCCCTTGAGTCACTTTTTTGAATTGTCCTAGTAGTTTCCTTTCTTGAAGGAGGGAATCTTTAATTACGTACTTATTTCCTCTCATTGCTGTTTATATTATTTTATTTCTTCTGTGTGGGAGAAGAATGGGCCCAAGGGCCAGAGAGGCCATTCAAAGAGCAAATCAGAGGCTATTCAGTACTAGTGACCCAGTACTCTTAATTGGGAAGCAATAAAATCAGCCGCAGCTGTTAAGAGGAGGCATTAAATTAGTTTTGGAAAGAACCTATGCTGAATAGAACTTCATTCTGAGGAAGCATTATAGGAGGTTCTTGGCCATGAAGAATGGCATTGCTGGATAATAAAGCACTGTATTAATTGTAGAGCTATGTGGTTATTCTGGAAAGGCAATACCTCAGCAGCACTAAAAGGACTAGCAGAAGAACCCCAGATGCCACTGGTGCCAAATTATTGCTTTCTGATGTTTTTGATGTAGTCAGATAACTTTTTCAGACTTGGTTTGTAGCAAATTTTTTCTATGTGATTTTTTTTAAAAGGACACATTGGGTTGTATATTAAAAAAGTGAATCCTGACTAACCACCATAGAAATCAATGGAGAAAAATTAGAGCCTAATCCTGAGCTAGGCACTCTGGCTTTCCACTGGAGTGTGCTGTCGCAAACGTGCCATAAGGCACATCTGTGAGGCTTACTGCCGGGCCAACGTCGGTGCTAGCCCATTGCTGGCCAGCACTAGGATAGCGCCGGGCAGGCACCCGTCCTCCACTGCTCGGCGGTCTCATGGAGAGAGGGTGGGAGGGAGGCGTGCCGGGGAGGTGGGGGGTGGAGAGATGGGGAGGGAGCGGGGAGGCAGGAGGTGGGTCCAGTGGAGCTCAGCTCCACCGGATCCTGTCCATTCGTGTAGGGCTCCGCGCCCTACACAAACTCCTTTACTTTACCGCCAACCTTATGGTCAGCGGTAAAGTGAGTAGCCCCATTGCGGGGCTGCTTCCCTTACCCGAGGGAAGAGGACGAAAGTTCCTTTCTCCTGAGAAGCTACCTGCAGCAGACTGCAGCGCACAGGATGTGGCGGCAGCCGTGCACTCCAGGCAGCTCACAATTGGGCTGCCCATCATGACTCATTGAAGACCCATTAATTTCAATGAAACATACAATCCTATGCACACTTACCAAGGAGTAAGCCCCACTGAACACAGTGATACTTCTGAGTAGAGATGTTTAGGATCACTCTGTTAGGAACATTCTTTGATTACAACCCATTTACTATAATTGAAATAATTGGTTTAAAAATTTAATCGGATTTTTAAAAAAATAGAAACATGGTTTTTATCCACCCCATTATATTCAGATACCATTTAATTCAAACATCAAGCCTCTGATTCTCACCAGCTTTAATATAAACGTGTTAGAAATTAATTTTATTTGCAAAATTGGCTACAGGCAGTTTTTGTACAGTTTTCTGTGATGATGTTCTCTTCAGTTATTGCTAACATGACTTTTGTAATATGACTTCTTTCAATTATTATTTATGCAGTTTACCAATCAATAAGTGCAAGCTATAAAAGACAAATGGTGGAATTAGGAGGCTTAGCAGAAACGTTAGTCTTGTCATTGGCACTAGTTGAAAACCAACTTTCTGAAAAATTATGGATAATTAAAACATTGCAGCATCTTTCCATTTCTGGTTAGTATAATTTATATTTTTAAAGTATATTTATTCCTAATAATTTTCTGTTTTGCTTTCATTTTCCATGAAACGAGAATGAAGGGAGCTAATTATTCTTTCTGTTATGTTTCAGAGGCAAACTGCAAAGTTATGATGAAAGCTCAAGCACCATCAAGATTATGTTCTCATATGAATGATGCTGACCCTTCTGGGCAGCTGCTATTCCGTTCCTCAGAAATTCTCTGGAATCTATTA
Organism: Tiliqua scincoides; assembly: GCF_035046505.1. Lineage (NCBI taxonomy): Eukaryota > Metazoa > Chordata > Lepidosauria > Squamata > Scincidae > Tiliqua > Tiliqua scincoides. Next base: position 25,212,452 of record NC_089825.1, read on the forward strand.
GAAAAAAGCTCCAAGGAAGATATCATTAATCAGCTCAGCAACCTGGAATGTGTACAGTTAAGTGCACTCAAACAGCATATAAGCTAATTTTCTAGTACTTTAGTGGTATCTTACATTTGACACACATTTTTTTAAATGCAGAAGAAACATTTATTAATATTCACTCAGGCTTGCAAGGTGACCAAATAAAGGAATGTTTTTATTACATTTTAACATGTTATTATAAAATTGATAAAGGATAAAATACCATATACATATGTATATTCGTTAGATTTGCACCACCTATACCCATCTCAGTTCACTTTCAGATGTGGTTTCAGCACAGAAACTGCCTTGGTCACTCTAATGGATTACCTATGTTATGAAAAAGATGTGGAGGCAGCCAGTCACTGTTAGTTGTATTTGCTATCATCAACCGTTATATCTGTCTGGATAGACTCCACAAGTTAGGGACACTGATTTATGTTTTTCTACTCCTTATCTGGAGGGTCAACTCCAGGAAGTGGTGCTGGAGACTAAGAGCCCAATCCTATCCAACTTTCCAGCACCAGTGCAGCCGCAATGCAGCCTCGAAGTAAGGGAACAAATGATTCCATACCTTGAAGAGGTGTCTGTGGCTGCTGCCCCATCTCAGGTTGCAGTGCACACCCCATTGGCACAGCTGCACCAACACTGGAAAATTGGATAGGATTTGGCCCTAAGGCAGACCTTGGGTACTCATCCACCAAACTGCTGAGGCAGCCACTTCAGTTGGTCTCATGGATGTGCTGGCCCTCCTCATCAGACTCAGACCTTTCTGTGAGTTGATAGTCTGCTCAGAGAGATGGTGTTCAATCTGTTCTAGACAAGTCTGCATTATTTGTAAGGATTAATGGTGGTTAGAGGGCTGCCAGTGGTTAGAGGGCTGCATTGGCTGCCAGTCCATTTCCAGTATAAATCAAAGGGCTACACTTACGATTAAAGTTGAACAAAAAGTCCCTCAGTCCCTGGCAGCTGTGTGATCCTGAGGATCGTGCCACTGTCTCCCCCACCGCCTCACCCCTTAAGGGGAAAGGGTCAGTGGTTCTTTGGTTAGTGGGTCACAACCCATCAGTTTGAGAACCACTGTGAGGAAAAAATACTGACTTCATTTTTTCCCCCTTAGTGCTCTTAAGGAAGCATTTGTGAACTTACTTTTACATGGTTCTCGCCATTATGATCGTCAGCTGAGGAATGACATTTTAGTGATTGCCACCCTCGTAGCTCAAAACACAGGAGCACCAATGATTGTATGTATGCTTGACTTTCAGTACTGTATGTCTATTTTATGACAAGCATTTTTGTAGCAGCCAGTAGTCCATAGAGGCTTGGGACTGGACTTGTGTTCCAGAACTAGCATTTGTTTTGTAGTGCTTGCGTTGTTAAGGTTATAAATTTCTGTGCTAGTTCCATGGTCGATGGAACAGCCAGGCCACTTCTTTGTGTTTAAAATTAATAATGAATAGTGAAAATGGGGTGGTAAAATGAATCTACCAGCAATTTAGGGTGTGTTCACGTGCATTCTTCTTTGAACATCAGGTATTAGGTTTACACCTTAATTAGACCATTGTTTTATGGTATGAGATTATTCCATTTTAGTAATTTGTCTTATTTTCAAGAAGGGTTTTATTTTATCTATGCTCATATTTAAGCATTTTGAATTGTTTGCCTCTTGTTCTCAGGCACAGCAATGATCTAAATTTTCTCATTGGAAAATATACAAAATCGTTCAGACATCACATATGACAGTGGTCCAAGTATATGCTGATACTAACTAGAATATAGGTTTTCTAGTTAGTTCTGAATGAAGTGAATGCAAGTTTTTACATTTATACTGGATGCTCATCTTTTACATATGTTTGTCTGGTATTTTTATATACATTTTTTTTCCACTTAAAGTACAGAGCAATATGTATAGCCTAATGCAGTGTTTCTCAAACTGTGGGTCAGGATCCACTAGGTGGGTCATGAACCAATTTCAGGTGGGTCCCACTCATTTCAATATTTTATTTTAAAAATATTAAGACTTGATTGTACCAGGGTATGTGACTGCATTTGGGGAAAATTTACTACTCTGTATTTTTAAGAAGCTACTATGTATATTGTTTTTACAATTACAGTAAATGGAACTTACTCCTGGGTACGTGTGGATAGGATTGTAGCCAAGGATTGTTAATTTCCTGTTTGATGATATCACTTCAGGTCATAACATCACTTCCATTGGGTCCTGGCAGATTCTCATACTAAAAAGTGGGTCCCAGTGGTAAAAGTTTGAAAACCACTGGCCTAATTTGATGAGTTAGTCTTTTCTTTCTCAGATTATGAATCCAAAAGTTTTCTTTTAACAGGTATGAGCATTCTTTTGGTAACAAAACAAAAGAAACTTAGTGCCCAGAACTAAATAGCTTTCCAGCACCAATACAGCCCCAAGGTAAGAGAACAAATGTTCCCTTACCTTGAGAAGGCCTCCGTGACTGCCTCCCCGCTGTAGGATGTAACACATGCCCTGTTGGCACAGCTCTATCATTGCTGAAAACTTGGATAGGATTGTGCCCTTCCTCTCATAGGCATATAGATTTTCTCATTATACTTAGAGTAGCTAGTATTCTATAGAAATCATATAATACATAATATCCTAACTGGGTAAAGAAGCAGTTTTTGGAGGTGATTCTCTTAAACTTAGCTGAGGGAGAACGAACCCTGTTTATTCTGGCACAACATCTTTCCAGTTTTCTTGTGTCTTTTCTGATTCTTTTGGGGCAGGGAATTTGTTCATTTCTTTTGCTATGTACCATAAATGGATTTGAGAACTCTTTTTTTTTTAAGTGTATAATAATAATAATAATTAATGATCCATTGGAATTTATGTGAAAATTACAACATCCAAACAGTCCAGAATTGGTGGGAGCATAAACCAGAAAAAGTAACAGAAAATGAGAGAGTGAAGATCTTGTGGGATTTTCGAATACAAACTGATAAAGTTTTGGCACACAATACACCAGACATTCCAGTAATAGAAAAAAAATTAAGTGACCATCATCGATATAGCAATACCTGGCGATAGTAGAATTGACAAAGTAAAACATGATGAAAAAATTGGTAAATATCAGGTTTTAAAAACTGAAATTCAAAGATTATGGCGCAAACCAGCAGTGGTGATTGGTACACTGCGTGTAGTTCCAAAAACACTTGAATTTAAAACATCTGAATGTTGACAAAATTACTGTCGGTCAAATTCAAAAAGCTACTTTGCTTAGTTCAGCACACATCATTCGCAAATATAGTATGATGTCTTAGGCCCCTGGGTGGGGCCCGACTAGTAATTAATGCCAAGTCCAGCTAAAGAACGGGCAGCTGTGATATGCAAAACAATAATAATAATTAGTAATAGGAAATCATATGCAGAAAAGTGACTGATTTGGAGTAAAGAATCAGTGGGTGGGGGGAAGGTTAAACCCCAGATCCACTAGCGTTCCTGGAAGGGGGGAAAAACGCTTTACAGCTGCCAGAACACCAGTGTAAGGCGGCCCTCGCCTGCAGAGCCCGTTGCAGCCGTGAAAGCAAAAACTTTCAGCAGGAGGAAGAGACCTGACAAAAGGATGCAAGTGAAGGGCAAGTCATTCTAAGAGGTCTGGTGTGCACTTCCTCTCCTTTCTTTTGTGGTGAATCCCCTTTCTTGAATTTTCTTAAAATTGATCTTAGGGTTATGAGGATTACAAAAAGAAAACTATTAACAATTCCAGTGAAGTGCAGTGTGTGTGTGTGTGTATTTGTAAATATATATGTATGTATTTTTTAGGAAACTGGATTTGCCAAGCAGTTAATACTATTTGCCACTTTTGCTGAAGGTAAGTAATGAACTTTTACTGCTAGTTATCAATGTAGATTCACAATCGTTTGTAAAAGTGGCTTTCATTTCTTTCTCAGTGAAAAGTCATAATCCTTTGGTAAAAGGCTTCAAACTCACTTACTGTTACGAAGATTTTGAGTTGAAAAAGCTGCTGTTCAACATGCTTGCTGTACTAGCAAAAGATTTATGTTCTGTGCAGGTAGGAATGGGAACATTTAATCATTTTTAATTATTCATGTTTACATAGTTCTTTATAAACATGTTCTCAAGAAGGTCATTTTGTGCACCAGTATGCAGTTTGAAATAAACTGCTGTTTTAGCATTACAATAGAATTTTGATTGTGAGACACTGCATGTCCAGGTTATATTTGGAAACGTGCAAGATTATCTTTTTGTGTGCCAGCACTTATTGAAGTGGTCCACCTACAATATAAATCAGGTCTCTGAACTCAGCCCAGTTTCAGAATTAATGTAGAAGATCTTGTTGTTTTAGCTTTTTTATAAATAGAGTAAACTTAAATTATGCAAGACATGTGAGACATTCAAGAGCTTCATGACTTCAGTGTAACTACAGAGATCAAAATATCCCGAAGCATGCTTAATAATTGGCTGATCTTACAGACTCACAATAAACTGTAATAATTGCCCTGTAGAATTACCAGTAAATAAGAACACACTCTTGCTAGTCATTTGCGTTGATGTGATAGTTGGAGGATCATTTATGTTATCAGTGGGACCTATTATGTTGTCCTCTCCTGCAGTGTAAACTTTCTTGCCGAAGAAAAACTTCAGAAGAATAGAGGGAATATTTCTTTGCAACTCAAATGTTGCCATAAAGTATAAATGTCCAGTACAGATTCTGGAAACAAGAGCCAGAAAATTACTAAGAGCGCAGTTCTAAAGTGCTCTTTGGCTGGTGTAGTTCCTTTGCACTGGCCTCCTGGTATCACAAAAGTGCCATAAGGCACTTCCGTGCCACTAGGAGAGTTGGCAGACTGGCACACAGAGGTGCAACAGCCTCCAGGGCCCAAATCTGGCCTTGCAGCACCAGCCCAAAGTAAGTTTGCACCAGTGGAGAGCCACCAGCATGAGGGTCTGAGGAGGTTACTACTCCAGGGTGGGGAGAGGGTGGGGAGCAGGCCAATGGGAGGACCAGCCCAGGAGGGGGGCGGGACCAGGATCTGGCACTTAGGCCAGATCTTAACCCACCCTCCTGAGCAGCCAGCCCTTACATCAGAATACTTGGATCTGTGCCACCAATTTAGGTGGCGCAGATCCGAGTAGACCTATAAGGGCAGCTGCCACACAACACGGGGTAAGGGGAATGAATTGAGCTACAACCCGGACAAACCCTGCTCTGAATGTAGCGTAGGCTGGCCAGCCTGCCTACTACAGCACAGATTAGGATTGGGCTGCCCAAATATTTTGTTTCACTTTTATAATAAAGTTATTTTGGATTGTTTTTCTTTCAAATGATATTTATATCTTATCTCCTTTTAGCTGCTGCACGACGGTAAGGTTATACTGGCTTTGTATCATTATGTAAAACCAAATGAAAAGCCAGGAGTGCTTGACTGGTCTGCAGCTCAGTATGAAGAATTACAGCTTCATGCAATTGCTACCTTAGCTACAGTGGCTCCCTTGTTGATAGAAGATTACATAATGTGCCAAGGAAATACTCGCCTTCTCATGTTTCTAGAATGGTGTGCAGGCAATGGTGAGTGGACATGATAGGACTACTTCTTAATTATACATGGTGCTCCTAAATACACAGCTGAACTCAACTTACATCTTCTAAGGCTGAGAATCAAGGGTTACAATTACACAAACAAGCTTTTCTGCTTGTTCTTGTTTTTATGTTAGGAAGAGACTGAGAAAATCAATTTTCCCCTCTGTGGGGCTTTTTCCCATCCACTGCATAATTTCAGAGGAAAATTCTATAGATTTCAATCATCTGAAGACATCTCAAATCTGGTGAACTCCATAGTCTCAACTATTTGGATATGCCATGTTTTTTGAGGGTTGCCAAAAACAAGGTTGACATCGACCCCAGATTACATTGCAACATGTGTTTGAAAATGTATGGTGACTGCAAAACAACTAATTGTGTAGTAGTAGAAGTAAACCTTTATTGGTATAATATGACTATTAGAAGATAAACACATAAGCATAACAACATCAAATCAGAGAATGAACCACATTCATTTCTCTCTACCTTGCCATCAGTTTCAGGAACCTGGCAACCCTCTCAAGACTCTTAACATCCTCCACCATAAAGATGCACCAAATCTTACTATGATTGGAAATTGTGTAGTAGAAAAATTGGTAAATTTAATTGGTCAATTTGGCTTTGCCTTCACATGACTGGTTGGAGTTCAGAGTTCTACTAATCTCCAGATCAACGATACCTTTATTGGCATAGCAGACATACAATAAACATATATAAAAACTTGTAGATGAGTTAAAAAAAATACTATCCTTTCTTTGCAATTGCCTCCTCCTTACCTTAATAGATTCCCTAAAAATGCAACTTTCCCGGGAAGATCTTTATTATCCCCTGAAAGGATAAACCAAATTTTTTCCCAACCCATCCTCCTATCAAGAAGACCCTAAAGAGAACATAAGAACATAAGAACATAAGAACAGCCCCACTGGATCAGGCCATAGGCCCATCTAGTCCAGCTTCCTGTATCTCACAGCGGCCCACCAAATGCCCCAGGGAGCACACCAGATAACAAGAGACCTCATCCTGGTGCTCTCCCCTACATCTGGCATTCTGACTTAACCCATTCCTAAAATCAGGAGGTTGCGCATACACATCATGGCTTGTACCCCATAATGGATTTTTCCTCCAGAAACTCGTCCAATCCCCTTTTAAAGGCGTCTAGGCTAGACGCCAGCACCACATCCTGTGGCAAGGAGTTCCACAGACCGACCACGCGCTGAGTAAAGAAATATTTTCTTTTGTCTGTCCTAACCCGCCCAACACTCAATTTTAGTGGATGTCCCCTGGTTCTGGTATTATGTGAGAATGTAAAGAGCATCTCCCTATCCACTCTGTCCATCCCCTGCATAATTTTGTATGTCTCAATCATGTCCCCCCTCAAGCGTCTCTTTTCTAGGCTGAAGAGGCCCAAACGCCGTAGCCTTTCCTCATAAGGAAGGTGCCCCAGCCCCGTAATCATCTTAGTCGCTCTCTTTTGCACCTTTTCCATTTCCACTATGTCTTTTTTGAGATGCGGCAACCAGAACTGGACACAATACTCCAGGTGTGGCCTTACCATCGATTTGTACAACGGCATTATAATATTAACCGTTTTGTTCTCAATACCCTTCCTAATGATCCCAAGCATAGAATTGGCCTTCTTCACTGCTGCCGCACATTGGGTCGACACTTTCATCGACCTGTCCACCACCACCCCAAGATCTCTCTCCTGATCTGTCACAGACAGCTCAGAACCCATCAGCCTATATCTAAAGTTTTGATTTTTTTGCCCCAATGTGCATGACTTTACACTTACTGACATTGAAGCACATCTGCCATTTTGCTGCCCATTCTGCCAGTCTGGAGAGATCCTTCTGGAGCTCCTCACAATCACTTCTGGTCTTTACCACTCGGAAAAGTTTGGTGTCATCTGCAAACTTAGCCACTTCACTGCTCAACCCTGTCTCCAGGTCATTTATGAAGAGGTTGAAAAGCACCGGTCCCAGGACAGATCCTTGGGGCACACCGCTTTTCACCTCTCTCCATTGTGAAAATTGCTCATTGACACCCACTCTCTGCTTCCTGGCCTCCAACCAGTTCTCAATCCAGGAGAGGACCTGTCCTCTAATTCCCTGACTGTGGAGTTTTTTCAGTAGCCTTTGGTGAGGGACCGTGTCAAACGCCTTCTGAAAGTCCAGATATATAATGTCCACGGGTTCTCCCGCATCCACATGCCTGTTGACCTTTTCAAAGAATTCTATAAGGTTTGTGAGGCAAGACTTACCCTTACAGAAGCCATGCTGACTCTCCCTCAGCAAGGCCTGTTCGTCTATGTGTTTTGAGATCCTATCTTTGATGAGGCATTCCACCATCTTACCCGGTATAGATGTTAGGCTGACCGGCCTATAGTTTCCCGGGTCCCCCCTCTTTCCCTTTTTAAAAATAGGCGTGACATTTGCTATCCTCCAATTTTCTGGTACCGTGGCTGTTTTGAGGGACAAGTTGCATACCTTAGTCAAGAGATCTGCAACTTCATTCTTCAATTCCTTAATAACCCTTGGGTGTATGCCATCAGGGCCCGGTGACTTATTGATCTTTAATTTATCAATGAGGTCTGAAACATCTTCTCTTTTAACCTCTATCTGACTTAACTCCTCGGTTAGGAGGGGCTGTTCGGGCAGCGGTATCTGCCCGAGGTCTTCTGCCGTGAAGACAGATGCAAAGAACTCATTTAATTTCTCTGCCATCTCTAAGTCTCCTTTTATTTCCCCTTTCCCTCCCTCACCATCCAGAGGGCCAACCGCTTCTCTGGCGGGTTTCCTGCTTCTAACATATTTGAAGAAGCTTTTATTATTCCCCTTAATGTTGCTGGCCATGCGTTCCTCATAGTCTCGCTTGGCCTCCCCTATCACCTTCTTACATTTCTTTTGCCACAGTTTATGTTCCTTTTTATTCTCTTCATTAGGGCAAGACTTCCATTTACTTCCAAGAGAGGCCAGAGGTCCTTATAAAGGGGACAATACAGAATCTTATGTTGTAAGGATTCAACCACAACTAAGGAGCAAGCACATGTTCTCACCTCTGAAAGGATTCCTCTGAATCTACCATATAACACCTCAGAGGGCATAGATAATTTCCATAATCTTTTGAGTTCCTGTCCATAGATGAAAGCTACTTTGTTTAGTAATACTGTACTACATATTAATATACTGTACCATCAGTTTGCATGACTTGGTGTTTTGCACTGCCTAGTCAGAATCGTGGAGTAGGAAATCATTTTGGGTGGAGTCAGAGACCACAGCCCTGCTTTCTAGATGGCCTCCATCTTCTTAGTATCTAGATGGTATCTAGTATCTAGATGGTCTTAGTATCTTTTGGAAACAAACAGTGCAAGGCTTTTTTTGTTTGAACTAGAAGTTGATGGTTGGAATTAAGCAAAATATTTCAATTTACTATATTTTGTGCTACTGTTTTGTTTGCCGCTGCACTTGCCAATTAAAATCTCCTCTGGTACTAGTCCAGTTCAGACATGGCCAGGCAAGGAACAGAGGTTCAAGGCAGGAAACATGGTCAGGCCTTTTTTGTCCTCCCCTTTGTCGGTGAATAATAAAACCCATGATCATTCCTGGATAGGGTACTGGATCAAGAGGCAAGAAGCAAAGGGCCAGAGAGGTCAGTGAAAGGCCAGGTTTGGGTACCAGGTTGGACAGACGTAGCAGAATGCCAGAGATAGAAGGTGTGCTCGAAGCCATGGTAGTGATCAAGTGCTGAAGGAGGCAAGGGTGGACAAGTAGAGACAAGGCAGAGCTAGATGAGGCAAGGGTAGGCAAGGCAGGGTCAGGTGAGTATGTGTGGCTGTGACTGAAAAGCTGTTGTGGAGGCAGGAGTTAAATAGTACCAGAAGGACTGAGTTGTGGTTTAGACTAGTCATTAGCTGAGAATGCTCAGCCCAGTATTGCAGCCTAAAGGGAACCTTTAGCCCCACAGAGTTGAATCAGTCTGACTAACTAAAAGACTTGAGCACAGGAGGTAAGGAACTAGGGACACACAGGGGATGGAATTGTAGCTTAATGACACAGCATACTTTTGCATGCAAGTTTCAATTCTTCCATTTCCAAGTTAGATTGGGAAAAACTCCAATTTGAAACCCTAGAGAACTGCTGTTAGTCAGGATAAACAACACTGACCTAGATGGATCATGCAGAAATTGGCTTCTTACATGATTTTCATAGCCTGCTTCTGAGGCTGGAATATTCAGTCACAGAGAGGGCGTAGGCAGCAGTGCTGAACAAAATCCTTACTCCTTTATGGAGTAAATCGGGTAGACATTGAAACATTGAATAACTTGGATATAACACAGCTTTTAAAAATTATCTTTAGTTTTGCTCATAAAACTTGCCAGGTAAAACCTGGTGATCATGAACCAGGATAAACTCCTTCTTAAGAACTGTGCAAAATTAACTTGGAAGTGTCGGATACAACATAGATATGGAGAAGTCCTCAAGAAACAGAGCCTAGACATGTATATTCAGAGCCTTTATTATTTGAGAAGTGTGGGCATTGTGTCATGTCCTCTGTCGCCATGCAGCTGAGGAGCTTGAAGTTCACGTGTGCAGCGTTCCTTACTCTTTCAGTGTTGCTGGTGCATGCACAGGGAATACCATGGTACAGCCAACCTATAATTTAACAGCCTAATGAGGAAAAAGGGTGTCTGTTAATACTAAAGGTTTCTTAAATCTATGTGCATTGAAGTCAGTGGAGACGTGCATGTTGAAAGGTATATGATTAGTTTTTAATGAAGAGGAAAATGTCTACTGTTTCCTAAGTCTGTTAAATCAGGTTCATTAAATTGAGAGCTCACTAGTGTTTTACTGCTATAAAGAATATATTATTACAGCTTGTGAATCTTCTTATGTAGCAACCGCTGAATTAGGTTTCTAATTTTTATATCTGAATACATCTGCAGTATGATAACAAAATGCAGTGTTAACATTTACAACATTTTAAAAATGATTTTTAATTAAAGACCTTGCAGCATCCCAGTTGTTATAGATTGAACATGCACTGTATTGCAGAAGAAAATGTTTGGATTTGTTTTGATTGCAGATCCCTTCTTTGGTCAAGGCAACAGTTTCCATGGTACAGGTGGTCGTGGCAACAAACTTGCACAGATGCACTACAGCTTGCGAGTGCTGAATTCTGTTGTGTCTCTTTGTGATGATACTGTGAATCTTGATCTTTGTGATCAGGGAGCAATTAATCAGCTGTTGGGTGAGCTTAAATTCTCTTTCGTTCCTTAGCTCAAGAATGCCTGGCTTGCTGAATGTAATTCTTCCAGTTTAAGGTTTAACAATAAATTTTTTAAAAATTGTTTAGGTCTTTATGGATAGTATTGTACACAATTGCTTAGTATCTAGGGTTTAATATATTGGCTCTAAAATGACTACATAGGGCCCAGTAGCAGTGTCAATTTTCAGTAGGCAGTTCATACCACATTCTCTTGGCCAGATATCTCCAGACTCATCTGTACTTGTCTTGTTTTTAACTTTAAAAGCATGATTCAGCTGATTGCTGCAAAATAACACTATAGGAATTGCCTTAATTGAAAGCCTGGGTGTGTGTGTGTGTGTGTGTGTGTGTGAGAGAGAGAGATTTGTATATTGAATAAGTGTCATTTCTATAGTGATTGCATGTGTTGTATATTTGTATACAATTAGTGAACACCGCTCTTGGGGGCTCAAGCCTCATGACCACAGTTGCATTATTATCAAAAGTGCAGGCGCACGTGCACACCCCACCTGGTGGCTGTGCAAAGAACTCTGTGTTTAGGTTTTGACTTTTTTTCCATAAGTGCCCTCGGTGCACAGCATGGCTAACCATTTTTGAAATTCCAGATCCAAAAGCGGTTTGCAGTGCATTGTGAATGCACTGGTAGCTGCTGTTTAAAAACAAGGCATACATGAACCCTTAAATGCACCCAGTTTTCTAGATTTGGCGAAACTACATAATAATGACTTTTTTCCTAGAGGAGTAAATTTGATGTTATCTACTTGCACATTCTACTAGGTATTTTAAAGAGTACAGCAAACAATTTCAAAGAAAATGATGGTGCAATTGTGATTGAAATTCAGACTGACATCTTTCTTACCTTGTCAACTCTTTGTGAAAATAATCTTCATAGAAGGGTTTGTATTATCTCCTTTTTCATACTAGAGATGTCTCTGTTATGAATGTCTATCATTGTGTACAACTGAGACATATTGTTGCTTTTATTAAAAAACAAAACTCCCGCAAGTAATTGATCTTCCCTAGTAGTTCAGAAGGGAGGGGGCATGGAAAGCTTTCTATATATAACATGTGGAAGATGCCAGTGCCCACTTGGCAGTAAGATCAGAAAAGTGAAAACTGTCTCTTTAAGGATAGCTTGTTTGATGGAGCTCTATAGAATTCTAAACTGGCAAAGTCAGACTGCTTTTCACATCATGTTGGTTAACGTGTAGCTTGGCTCTGAACCTGAATTCCCCAGCTGTAGAACAGAATAATAGAGATAAGTAGGAAATTAATGTGATGAACATAAAATGTATGTGCTATAGAAGTGATTTATAATATCAAATATGGCTTGCAATCATAGGAAATCTTTGGCTGGGAAGGTGTCGATACCCTTATTCCATTTATGAAGATAGATGCAAAGAAATTCTATAGTGGACTGGGTCACAACCGCCTTCTTTTCAGTGCTCTCGACTGTTTATGGTAAATACTGCTATTTTTTTTAATTACAGAAAAGTAATTAAAGAAAAGTCTCAAACTCCACTTAGGCCTGTTGCTGTCTTCTGTAAAAGGACTTTGAACAAGATTAGAGTAATATAAATGCATTATGAAAATTATGGGTCCTAACCAGTAACTTTAAAGTGCACGACTCTCTAAATTAACATATTTTGTCTTTGTGAGTTCAAATTGAGCACCTACTCCTTTACTCCTTCATTCAACAATGGTGTTGGTCGGTTACTGGGATTTTTATTCTTTGAATTTGTTCACTCTGGTTGTTCAGTCATAAACTCATTTTCAGTAGTACAGTCAGTGGCATCACTAGGGAGGTGCGGCCCACACCAGGTAATGCACACTGGGGGTCATGAGCTAAAATTGCGGTTTATAGGAATAATACTATAGGAACTATAGGGATAATAACTATAGGAATAATAATATAGGAATAATGTTATATACCATTAGATACTTAATTTACAGCAGAATGCAATGAAAAAACTGGAGTAAAATATCTCCATTCTGTCAAAAGTTATAACAAAAAAACAAAAATGCAACTGTCTTATGTAACAAAAACGTACATTTTCTTAATTCAAAACGGACTAATGAGGCTGATTGTTCGAACAGTCAATGAGATGTTATTATGACACAACATGGAATGAATAAGGTGTTAGTAAGGTGATACCCTGGGGTGGTGGTGATACCACTAGTGACCAAAATCACTAAAATTGTGGTTTGTAGGAATAGTACCATCATGTTATATACCATTCACTGCGTAGTTTACAGTAGAATCCAGTGAAACAAACCACATTGTTCTGGATCTTCTGCTGGTGAGAATGGGCCAGCATGGATTTTCAGTCCTATGCCAGCAACTGCTGTTCCATTGCTAAGTGCTTTATGGCACTTCCATAATGGCTAGAACCAGCGCACAGTATGCTGGCCTGATGTCTGCACTGGATTGAGCATTTAGTATAGTAAGCGTCTCTAACAGATTTTTTTTGTCACCAAGCTCTTACGACATATGTTCTCATGCCTTTGAACATTTAAGCATGTAGACCAGTTTAGTATTGGTGAAGCAGAAATGTTCTCACAGTTTTATTACCCAGTAGTATTACATCTTATATTGGTTTTCCAAATATAAGACTCTTGTCAGGAAAAATGGAAGGCATGTGTCCTTAGTAAGGAACTTGAAAATAACTAGACCCTTGTTTTAAAGCAAAGATAAATATCTAGCTTTTGTAATTTTACAGAAATTATATAGAACTTCCAGTCAAATAGGATGCATCTAACTATTCAAAAGATATGGCAGGCAAGCATCTTTCCTGGTGATGCAGATTTTGGTTTTCTTTTATGAAAACTAACTTGAGAAATGGCCCTCCAATATGAGATTAATGTCACTGTCACACACAAAAACTGAATGGAGTGTAGTGCAGTGTAATTCTGGTTCAGATGTCAAGTACCTGCTAAATCAATAATTATAAACTTAATGTCGTCTAGAGCAGTTCCTAACTGCATTATTTCTGAAAGTTCTTTAAACTAAGAAGCTTCTTCAAGAAAGTGTTATTTAAAACAAATAAGGATTTCAGGAAATAAAACTACGTAAATTTGCAATCCTAAACACACTTACCAGTGAGTAAGGTCCATTGAACAAAATGGAACTTTCCTCTAAATAAACATGTATCCGATTGTGCCACAGAAGTCCTATAAAGCCAGTTTTGAAAATGCAGCACCTTGGAGTAATGCAGCACCTCTTCTAGTAACTACTAAGTAATTTGCGATCCCCCCTTTTTTATTTTTATTTGAAATCAAAGATATTTTCTAAGTTTTTCAATCCCTGCTAACTAGGTAAGAGGCACCGTTTCAAGTGGGTGCTCCTCTTTTTAGCAGGGGGAAAGTAACTAGCCCACCTCACCCCAGCAGTGTATTTTCTAGTGGCTGTCTGCTGGTGTTCTTTTGCATCTTTTTAGATTGTGAGCCCATATGGGACAGGGAGCCATTAGTTATTTGATTTTTCTCTGTAAACCACTTTGTGAACTTTTAGTTGAAAAGCAGTATATAAATACTGTTGTTAATAATAATAATAATAATAATAATAATAATAATAATAATAATAATAATAATAATAAATAAGTGCAAGCTGAAAGTGGTTCTTAAAATTGAAATTGGTGTTTGTTTTTTTAAGGTGCTGTATCATGGGCTGTACCATTTTAGAGGACTATTTTCTTGAAAAAGAGGGCCTCTTCACCCTTCTGGATTTGCTGTTGGTGAGTATAATTGTTTGAAATGCCCACTTCACTAAAAAATAATTTTGAATTGCATCCTAAAGTTTCCTTTCTCTAGAGGACAGACTCCTTGCTTCTTTCTCCATAGAAGGAAAACTTTAAGATAAACCAATGTTATTGACTGTTCCCAAGATACCAGCAGCCGTATCCTATTTGGATACTGTGCTAGCACCGCAAAAATGCCAGCGTGATGTCCATCATATCCTAAGCCTGTCTAAGCCAGTCCACATCAGCATAACCCTACCTAGCCATGCCAGCAGCATCTGTGAACATCCCAACATAGCATATCAGCCATGGAGTGGTGTCCTATACCAGTGTGTCATCAGTATGATGTTTAAGGATCCAATTGCTACATACCCTTACCCCCAATCCTGGTGTCCAGTGATGTGCTGCTAGGATGAACTGAGTAGGGGGTGGATACAGGGCCAAAGAGTGGCCAATGTTGTGGGGACATCTCCTGCCAGCCACTAGGAATGAGCAGCACAGTAAGATACTCCCACCAAGCATGGGAGATGCCTCTAACACCCCATATGCATGGACACACATGCTACATGACAGAAGGATGCTACAACACCTTCTGCCTCAAACAGTGGCTTGACAGTAAAGGGGCAAAAGAAAAAAATATTCTAGGAATTCCTGTACCCAGCATTCAAGTCCTCTTATGCCATTCACAGGAACACACACACACCCTTGGTAAACCTTTTGGAGCACAGCACAGGAAGGGTTGACTCCCTTGAAGGACAGAAGCTATGTGTTTCCATGTGAAACAACACATAAGTGTCTCCGTAGCAAGAGTTTAAGTGCCTGTGGGGGCATTCACCTGTTGGAAGGAGCCTGAAGGGGAACTTCAATGTACATAACAGGAGACTGGATTTAGGCTTTTAACTGTTCAGTATTCTCAGTTATTAATTACCTAAGAATTTCTACCTTCACAATTATAAGTATTGACAATTTTTTTCTTTTTCTTCTGCAAAGTTAAATCAAAAGCATTTATGCAATTTGATTCTTGGAATATTGGTTGAATTATGTGACAACCCTAAAACTGTTTCCCATATTAACACCTGGCGAGGGAAAAAAGACCAAACAGCAGCTAATCTATTAATAAATCTGTGGCGACAAGAAGAAGAGGAGATGGGAGTGAAACATGATAAATTTGGAAGAATTGTTGGCAAGTATTAGATTATTGAAAAATTTTTATCGTCATAGTTAACATGCAAAATTTAAGACACCTGCATTTTTTTAAAGTTTATTAAACACCAAAGACCTCACAGGTGCTCCGTTGTGATTAAGAATTGCTATTAAATGTTAGGTTACAAAAAATGGGAGAGATAAAATAATTCAAACAATAGGTCCAGCTGTTTTGATGAGTTTGCAGTCTTATAAATATCAAGGAACGTTTCTTGGGCAGAATCGGTTTTGTCGTGCAAAGGGATCCAGGAACTCTTGATGCGGCTCCTCTTGATGGGGGAGTCGGGTGGGAGACCAGAGTCCCCTGGTAACAAGCCAGGGCAGCAGCAGCCACCTGTGGCTGTTTACTGTCCTGCCTGCCCACTCACTGATACAGACCCAGGAAAACAGGCAGGGGAAGGGAGAAAGAAGCTGCAAGGAGGGGGAAGATTGTGGGGAGAATTCTACACACATGTGCACACAAAACCCAGCCGGAACAATCTGGCTCCAAACCTGATTTGTGATGCTTCTCACATTATTTTTCTTTCAAAGGTAGTTTGGGTGTTATATATTATTTTAACCAAATCCTATTGAAGACTAGCACCTGTGAAACATGTGTTCCACTGACACAAGCTGCTGCAACGCAGTCATAAAACGCTCTGCGGCAGCACAAGCGGTTAGCGCTGCAGGAAGGCCAGAGCCTCCCCCTCCCCCACACTGGCAGACATTGGGAAGTCTACCAGAGCAGTCAGATGCTGCTCAGAGGGTGGAGTGGGGCAGGGGATGGGCAGTGAAACAAGGCTGGGAGAGGGGAGGGTTTTGCAATGGCAGCACACACTTAATCCAAACCCCCTTCCCAGGCCTGATCCACCTGCATGGAGGAACACAGACTTGCACCAGCGATTGAGCTGGTACAGGTCCAAGTTACCCCATGGCAGTTGCTGGAGCTTATCCTGGGGCAAGGAGACATGTGTTCCCTTACCCAAAGGAGCTGAAAATCCCCTGCGGAATACTGTGGAAGCTGCGCAGGCACCACTGCACTGTCACACAGGGATTTAGGTAGCATTGGGTTGTTCGTCACATATATTAATAAACAAGATTGACTCACATAAACACACTACACTCTTTTGAAAAATAATTTGAGAGACATGACTGGAAATAGACTTTGTTCCATTACTAGTTTTACCACTAGATGGCATTTCTGCCCTCAACTGCACTAGTACATCTATTAATAGTACCTCCATTAATTCTCTATGTATTTTTTAGTTAGGTCAGCTTTACCTCATAAATCTGACTCATTTGATTCAGTTGTTTATGCATCTTGTTTCAAAATTGAATTAATTTTCTCTAAACATTGCTAGTTTCCTGGAAAATAACATTTTGTACAAACAAAACTGTGAAATAATGGAATATTCAGTTTATACTCAATACAGAATTTATCACATTCACCATAATAAACATTTCCTATCTACTGTTCTGATCTCATTCTCTAAAAATTTTAAGTAGTTTTTTTTCAAATTTTATTTCCTATATTTTGACTTTATTCATTGAAATTTTTGTCCCACTTTTCAGCTCAGAGTACCCTCAAGATGGCTCACAAATGGAAATAAAAGCCGTATTGCCTTAATATCATGGAGCATTTAAAAAAAATTGTGCTTCCTGAAAAACATAAGAATAGCTACATGTATTTGGAAAAGCTGATGCATCCTGAATTGTACATAAATAGTGAATCACAATAATGACCTACTAGTTGAACCAGTAATTGCAAATTATTGTAACTGTTCAGGTGTTACTGACAAGAAATTTGGGGTGCTGTTGTTGAGTTTATTTGGATTTTAGACCACCTTTAGAGATTTTGTACTTTTGAAAATGAAGCTTAATCAAATCAGTAAGGCCAGATGTTAATAGTTCCAACCAACATCAGTTGTATCACAGTGGTTACCTGGGAAGGGCTGTAGCTCAGTGAAACAGCATATGCTTTACATGCAGAAGGTCCCAAGTTGTATCTTCATCTAGGGCAGAGCCAAATTCCTGCCTGAAACCCTGGAGAACTGCTGCCAGTCAGTGTCAACAATACTGAGCTAGCTGGTTCAATGGTTTGACTCGATATAAGGCAGCTTCCTGTGTTCCGAATGGTTAATACTTCCACATATTTCAGTGTATTCTACCCAACTGACATATATTTTTTTTTTCAGGAAAAAGCATTAGAATTTCTGAATAAGTGTCAAATTTAACTCTTGTGTATTTGTCTTCTTTTATGCTGTAGATACAAAGAAACCTTTAGCTGGCCAGTTCCAAAAACAACAACAGGTGATTCCAATGCCCGCTACTTGTCCCACCATTGCTGTTATGGAAGTTGCTGAAAACATGAGAGCAAAGATTTATTGTTTAATATGTAAACTAGGTATGACTACAAATTGCTTTTCTAACAGCCCTTTCATACATATTGGTGTGTGTTATGGTGTGTATAAAGCAGTGGTTCCCAAACTGTGAGCATAGTAAAAGAAATTTTTGTTCTTGAGTTGTTCTGCGTGAATGAATGAATATTGAATCTTATCTCTACATAACTTTATTATTAGCAACCTCTTATACATTAGATAGCAACATCAACTTTTGACCTTATTATTTCTTCTAATTGGGAGGGGGGGTTCTTTTTTGGAAGTTATTACTAAAATAAACCTTTGGGGGAGAGAGGGAAAAATTAGACCCTAGAATTAGGACCTAGGGAAATTAGGCCCTAGGATTAGCCCAGTGGTTCCCAAACTTTTTCGACTGGCAGCTCCCTTGACCTACTGGGCCATTGGCTGTGGCTCCCCATTAGGGTTACAATCGTATACATTATACGTACAGGGCACGTACAATGCCCTATAATGCTAATGTGATCAGAATTTAGAAGGCTCCTCCCTATAGATCCTGGAAAGGAAAACCTTCCAATGTTATTGAAGCTTAACTCATTTGTTGCTGCTTGTTTAGCTTAGTGACAATCAGTGTCTTTTTTCTTTCTTTTTTTTTAGTAGAGTCTTCTTAGACTACAACAATACTTGGGGGACTATTTTTAATCCTTGCATTATAAACAGTTGCTTAACAAGAGTTAAGAAATTCACAGCAAATTAAGGAGGTTTAACTGAAACAACCAAAAGCCAGTGTGCATAAACAGAAGACTAAAAAGCACAGGATACAAAGAAGTATATTGTATTCTACCTGTTGCCCTGTGTTGTGAATAGGTCTTGCTGTCAATAACTCTACTTTTGGTCTTGAGAATACTTCTGCACCTTTAAAAGCTGTATATAAAAAGAAGTTTGGCAAGTGCACCTTCTTCTGCACTGAAGCAATATGAAGGGGAAAAGACATATTTTTTCCGGCCAATCAGCTCTTAATAAGCTAGGAGCTGCAAATTCTCTTGGTGGGGTCACTTGTTTGCCAATGTGTAGCTTTTACAATTGCCTTGTGACAACGTACAGATCAATAAAGGAATGATGATAATTATTGACCCTTATTTAGGCTTTGAAAATTTGCCTGGCCTCTCTGCAAAGGATTTTGTTACACTTGCTATCATACGAAGATATCTTGACTTTAAGGTAAGGGTTGTTTAAATATAATTTACTGGTTATAGTTTCATTTGTTGAAGTGGTTGAAAAAGAGAATATGCAGTACTGTGCAGCTTATATTATCCCACAATAGCAATGCAGGGCAAGTTCAAATTGAAAGAACAACCTTCTTACTAGCCATGCAATTCTATGCATGTCTGCTCATTTCAGTGGCACTTACTCCTGGGTAAGTGTATAAGATTGCAGCTTAAGACCTCCAGGCTGACTTGGAGGCAAGGATTTTTTAGGACCTAAGGGTCAGCAGACCACATCCAAGTTGAGGTCAGCTAACTTGTCTCAGCCCTGCCCTTTCTGCACATCAGAAAGCGCCCTTACTCCAGGATGTTTAATCCCTATAGCTAGCTGATGGTCCAGATATGGGTGACGTTGGAGGAAGGGGAACAGTTGTTGGGAGACCCGGTTCAAGGCACACCCTGGTGCCTTACAGGTGTAAAACATGTATAATACTTAAAACTTGGAGGATATCATTACTAGTGTAAGCTAGAACAAATTTATGTCATCTTTACTATGATTATATCTCTAGTTAATAGACTACAGAATTATGTTAATTTCGTGTTTGACAGTTTTCTTAAGCAATCTTTAACAAAAATAGAAACTTTATTAAGTCATGATGTGGCATTCTGAATCAAACTACCAATTTTGTCCAATTAAAAGAATTCACTCCTTTCTGCAACTCCTTTCTGCAACAAGACCAGAAAGGAAAAATCCAGGAAAAAAGACCAGAAAGGAAAAATTGGAGGAAAAATCCATTATGGGGTACAAGCCATGATGTGTATGCGCAACCTCCTGATTATAGGAATGGGTTAAGTCAGAATGCCAGATGTAGGGGAGGGCACCAGGATGAGGTCTCTTGTTATCTGGTGTGCTCCCTGGGGCATTTGGTGGGCCGCTGTGAGATACAGGAAGCTGGACTAGATGGGCCTATGGCCTGATCCAGTGGGGCTGTTCTTATGTTCTTATGTTCTTATGACCAGAATTCAGTTTTCCGGTGCAGAGCTACAGGGAACTAGTATTCATCTCGCAAGTCTAGATCATGACCCTGCAAACTATTGCAATTACTATGGCATTCACAGTTTTTTTGGGGGGTGGGGAGGTATTGCTGTGCAGTTCCTGAAAATAAAAAATAGTTCTGGACAAATTTAGTGCAATACACTGATTGATCTGTGTTTCTTTTTGTGAGAATTAATCTTTAGGATATAAATCAGGGGTCTCCAAACTTTTTGGCCAGAGGGCTGCATCAAATACCTAGCACGGTGTTGAGGGCCGGAAAAATTTTTTTAATATAAAATTTATATAAACAAATTAGAGATAGAACTTAGATGAGTGAATAAATGAATGAATGGGCTCATTCATTCAACCTCTCTGGCCCTTAGAACACCTTCCAGACACAACCAGAGCATAGTTCCTGTCATGTTCGGCCAAGTGGGCCAGAGGCTTTCAGGGGACAAGAGGATGGCTGTGGGCCAGATAGAGGCTTGCCACAGGCCGCATCTGGCCCCCGGGCTGGGGTTTGGAGACCCCTGATATAAATAAATACATTTCTTGAAACCTCTCATTTGTATATAAAGGTTGGTGAAATTTGGGCTGAAGTCTGTGCAGAACTTAAAAAAGAAAAGTTCAGACCAGTCACTCCTGATCAGGAAGCACTGAAAGTTATTACTGAAACATTTGAAAATGTTGGAAAGATGGTTGTTACACTCCAGAACGAAATGCTGGAAAGCCTGCAAAACCAAGAACTTCGAGAGGAAGAGAAAAGTTATACCAGGGTAAGCAGAGGAGCAAGTATGTGAGAGAGGACAATTTATCTGTAAGGAATATTCTAGTAACACATATTAGTAAGAACTTACATTTCTCTCACATTTGAAATATTGATCTTCTCCATGGGTTCCTTCTTCAGCAAGCCCATTTCCACCTTTGTCAGGTAGAGGCATTTGCAAGCACAGTGTGAGGTATATAATTTTTTGTTGGTCCTGATAAACACTCACCTACTTTAGAATGTGCCTGCCCTGCACAATTCTTGACCTGTGACTCTGGACCTGCTCTGAAGTTCAAAATAAAATTTCACTTTATGAAAACTGGAAGCCGAACAATGCCATGGAAAAACAGTGAAGCAACAGTTTTAAATTTTTCTGTATTCTATTTAATACTCTAGATTCAAGCTCTCCATAAGCAAAAGGAAATGGTAAATAAGTCTTGGAAAAATTTCTTGGCACGGACATCAAATTATGAGGCTTTAAAGGTAAAAAAAATTACTCAAAAGGTTGTATTAGGAATGACATTGTTTTCCAGTTAGAGGGACCTAACTATTGAATAGAGAGAGACAAGAATGAGACTATAAACTCTTCACTATTTGTTTGTTTCATGCTTTCAAAACAGATGTTAAAAATTGAGAACTTGAAAGCATTTTGAGAATAGGTTGGCCTGCATAAACAATGAATATGCCAAGCAGATTTTAATAATATTTTTTTAAAATCTCCTTCAGTTTCAGCACAGGATGTGCTCTTAAGACACCATGAAGTTGTTTTAATCACTTATATGCAAGGAATTTTTACCTACAACAAGTTTTTGTTTACATAGTTATTCCCTAATTCTTATCAGGCAAAAGGATAAGATCATGAAGTACAGTACTTTGCAAATATACAGCTTGAAACATCCGCATATGTTTCATTGGCATAGTAAACATATTTGTTAACTGAAGTTAAAAATTGTGGGTGAAAAAAGAGACATTTTATAGCAATATGCCCTATGTTCCTCACAATAGCTGTTTAAAATGCTTAAAATTGTTTGCAGAAAGCAAAACGACTTCAGGAAAAGTCCATAAATGATTCTAGACCAAAGGCAAGACAACAGAATGAAATATTCCATCCAACTGACATTAAAGGTCTAAATACAACTGTAAGTAAAACAAAAAACAAAAAACTTCATTGTTCATAATTAGAAAATGTTACAAATGTATATTTAAGATTTGAAAATTCTGAGAATAACTTGCATACAAAACTTCTGCTTTGCAAAAGTAAATCACACAGTAGCTAATGGACAAATCCCTTAAACAGGGCATTCACATGTTATATTAGCAACCCAATTTTTCAGAGAAACCATTATTGCACCAGGAGATTGGTCTATATAGTTCTGTCATGCTAATGGAGATGTAAATTTTGAGCCCTGTATAACCTCTTTGATAGTTGCTGCTGTAGTGTCGAGAGACTGACTGAACTGTATGTCAAAATTTCACCAGTTTGAAGCTAACCTCTGTGATGAAGTAAGTGCTCTTAGGCAAGGCAAGCCAACCTCAGGTGCCCAGCTGTAATATGGGAGTGATAATAATACTTGCCTTAGAGGCAGCTCAATCATAACTAAATCCCCCCTCCCTCTCTGATGCATCTATGTCACTGGAGCATGCTCTCCATGTTGGAGGGGGGGGAGCAGACCCAAAGGTCTCCACTGGCTAAGAGAACAGATGTTCCCTTACCCAGAGGTAAGCCTCCACTGCTTGAATGGGTATACTTGGACCTGTACAAGCTCTTTTGTTGGCACAAGTCTGAGTGGACCTAGAAAGATGGGTTGAGGCTGGGAAGGGGAATAGGTTCTTGGCAGTGCTGCTGCTACCAATGCAGCCTCCTTTCTGGCCTCAATCTACTCCCTTCCCCACCCTGGGCTTTACCCCGCCCCACCCAATCTTCCCCCATGCTGACTTAACTTAGCTGGAGTTCCTTGGTGAGCCACTGGCATGTGACTGTGCCTGCTTGTGGTAGCAGCCCAGCCATGATCTATGGTGCATTTCCTTTTACAACAACCATAAAACATGTTGCGCTGCCAGAATAAGAGTTCCAGTGGCATAGTGGATCCTCAGTAGGACTAGGCCCAAAGTTGTTGTAAAAACTACATCAAGAAGACACATGTGAAGCACTTTGCACACTCAGGAAGCACTATACAAATTTTAAGTATTATGTATAAAAAGAAATGAGCATCATCTAAACTGCTTTCAACCATTAGAGAAAGGAAAACAACCAGAGATATGAAAGAAGGCATACAGGTGAGACCCTTGTATCTACTGATTTGGCATCCACTGATTTGACTCACCACTGATAACAGGGCCCACCTTCAGAAGAGGAGTTTCTCACCCTGTAAAGCTACTCTGTAGGTTCTGAGAGATCTAAGCAATAGTATTGGGTGAGTGGGAATCTGCTGAAATTGGGTGGAGGCACCTTGCATGAGCAGACCTCTACTCAGACTAGGTACTTCCACCCAGTTTCAGCAGATGCCCTGTGCCAATTGCCATCCTGTTCCTAAGATCCACCAAACCCGGGAGCAGACACTGGGCTGCAAAAGGGAAGATTGAGCAGAAAAGTCTTCTTCTGCAAGCTTTGTCCTTTTCATGCTGTTTTACATACAACTGATGACACGCAGCAGAAGCGTGTAAGGGAAGTGTGACTTGGCCATCATTTACTTCCTCTTGATATGTTATATTTTCTCATACTACACGACTCTGTACTTGTATGTCATCTTCTTTTTCAGGCCATTGTTATACAGTTACTTCTTAAAAAAGAACTACATAACCCTAATCTGAAATAACAGTTTAGTGTTGTGTTTTTTTATTTCAAAAAATATCCCTCCTTTCTTTAAAATATCAAGGTATCTTACAATATTAAAGAAAATCCAATCAGAACAAATTACATAATTAAAGCAATTATGATGTGTGTTTACATTCACAGCCCAATCGTAAGTGGGCTGCCCATGTTGTGATGTAGTGGCGTCAAAATGGCCACTGCTATATTCCATGCCGGTCGAGAGGCAGCTGGAGGACTCCTCAAGGTAAAGGAACATATGTTCCCTTATCCCTTGTCAAGCCCTACAGCCTTTATGGGTCTAACTCAGACCAGCACCAGCTAAATTGCTGACACCAAACTAAGTAGCCCCATGTAGGGCTTTCAGGATGTGGCAGAAGTCTCTAGCATCCCGTCCCTTCCTGGCCTGATCCACACCCCTGCCCTCTCCCACCCCAAAGCATCCCCTACCCCAAAGCATCCCATCCCCACCCCCGTTCTGCCCT
Source organism: Tiliqua scincoides (assembly GCF_035046505.1). Classification (NCBI taxonomy): domain Eukaryota; kingdom Metazoa; phylum Chordata; class Lepidosauria; order Squamata; family Scincidae; genus Tiliqua; species Tiliqua scincoides. The sequence goes on from NC_089825.1 coordinate 25,236,891, forward strand.
CCCCTCACCAGTCAGTGGGCACTGCTCCAACACCAGTGGAGGTCTGCTGGCCCAAGTCTCTGCCAGCAGTACTGGCCTTTATGCTGGCAAAACGTGCTTCGCAGTGCATTTGCAACCGCACACATGTCTGTCCCACTGGTGGGAGCTGGCTTAGGATTGGACTGCCTGTCACAATGTAAATCTTTAGCACAGGTTCATGAATGGAAAAAAAAAGTTGTTCATTTGTAAAGCTAAATAATATATACATTTATTCAGAACATATGTCTTGAAAGAACATATGAGGATTTCAGAGTGATGCTTTTTCCAAGAAATGGTTGGAAAACAGGATCTGTAACTGGTTTTGTTTCATTTTGTCAGATTACTAAGCAATATGCTTTGCTTTGTTTTCCAGATTGCATCCGGTCGCCTAGTAACAGTAGAAAGTACACCTTCTGAATTGACTGGAGGGCCACTGGCTGACACAGAGCTTGCACTCCAAAGGCTCCCTATTCGTGGAGGTGCATTAAAAAGGATCAAAGGAGTTAAAGTAATGGATTCTTTTAAAAAAGATTCAGTATCTGTAAAATAAACATTATCCACTACTGCTCCAGACAGCTCTATTTTTTTTAGGTACATTGTATACTTATTTTAAGTACTTAAATGCTATTTGTATCACACTAGTAAAATGTATATTTTTTGAAATAGCTAAAAATATTTTTTTGCTTTAGAAATAATGTGAACATTGTGATCCTAATGAATAAATTCATTCATTTAATGCACTATAAAGAAAATTTACATCTGATGAATTGACTCACATTGGAGTCTTTTGCCACTGAGCACTAACATAAATTCATGCAGCTGCATAGAACATCTAGATTGACAAACATTTGAAGCACAGAGAAGAAATTACCACTCAGGACATAAGGTGGCAATGGTAATCACTGTCATAATGCAGTAATTGTTATGAAATGAGTTGAATAGGACACATGCTGGAACATTGATGTACTGTAGGCAGTCTTTAAACCTTAAACGTGCAATAGCTGAGTCATATATTAGCATTACTTACCTCTTAATTCCCTTTATAACACATAATTGCAGTGAACGTCAAGAGTATCATTGGGACTCTTGCGCAGGAAAAGCCCTAACCAAAATGTACTGTGCTTTCAACTGTCTTATTTTAATACAAATGTTCAGACTTGACACACTGTTCCTCTTGACACACTGTTGGAGAGAAAGTTGTAGAAAGGTGTACATGCACGCTTCTGCTGTTACTGTGGACATATATTATAATGACTCTGTGAAGTGAGCAGAGAAAATAAAAAATCACATGGGAAAAAATAAGACCAACATTACAGCAAGGGGTATAATCCCCTTCCTATTATAGCAGGGGTATAACCTTGCTGGCCAAACTTGGCAATAATGTATTGAAATATTGGCCAGTAGCACAGCTTTTCAGTTTACCCAAACTATTTTTATGGGGCAGCTTCCATCTACCTTAAACCATCCACTACTTAAAACAGCAACCATAAAAAGTACACAGAAAATAATTCTTAAATTGCCAAATCTGTATCTCTGTCCCTGACTATAAAGTGTTGAGTTTTTTTAATGCATGTAATCTCTTTCTTTGAGCGTATCTTCTTGCCCTTTCAGCCATCTCTCTGTTCTTTACTTCTATCAGTTTGAAAGTAATTTAGTGAGTATGAAAGGAGCAAGGAAAGAAAAGGAAGAGTGAGGTAGCAGTGGAAAGGGTGATTATTATTTTTACAGTAAGTAAAAACACTGTTAAGTTCTAATTCAGTGGGAGAGATTTATAGCACAATCCTATACATGTCTACTCAGAAGTAAGTTCCGTTGTGTTCAATGAGGCTTACTTTCACGAAAGTGTCTATAGCAGCAGTTTTCAACTTTTTTCATCTCATGACACAATGACAAGGCACTAAAATGTTCAGTTCACTAAATGCACCATCAGTTCTTTGTCAGTTGACAAGGCACACAGCTCTACTGGCAGGGGGCTCATATCCCCCAATGGCCTTACTAATAAATGACCCTATCCCTAACTCCCGCAGCACACTTGTGAACCTTTCACAGCACTCCAATGTGCCGCAGCACAGAGGTTGAAAATCACTGGTCTATAAGATTGCAGCCTCAGGGTGTGCATAAGTGTGTGATTCTGTACCTGAGACCAAGTCCCATTGAACTCAATAGGACATTTCTGAGTCATATATCTGAGTCTTTCATGTATGAGATTGTGCTGTTAGGCGCATTCCTAGGGAATGAGATATAAAAGTGCTTATCTTGGACTGGGTTATGCTGTATGTGTTTACAAAAGCTGACTTGGTTCTTTGACCAAATGACTTACAGTCTAAACATTGTCAAATTCATATTACCATACCAGTCTTTTTACATGAACCTGCTCCTTTAGGAACTATGAGATAAGTTGCCCACCTCTGAATTATCGTTTAGAGCAGTGGTTCTCAAACTTGGGTTTGTGGACCACCAGTGGGTCATCACCCAATTTTGGGTGTTTTGCTAAACTGACAGGGTAATTAGATTATATGCATCAAACAACCTGCTACTTGAGGGGAGCACTGCTGCCCAATCACCATTATGGCCACAAAGGTGTGAGCTGCTGGTAAGCAGAAACTTAGATGGGTCCCGATGCTTAAAAGTTGGGGAATCACTGGTTTAGAGTACATGGTGGGCCAAGGTTAGTCCTGAGTAATGGGGTAGGAACATTTAATAGGGCAGGAGAAATTTCTAAATCTTTTAAATATAGCATTTAAGCTATTTTGCAGTTGCCAGCATTTAACTTGGAGCTCCAGTACCATTTACGCTTCCTGGTAGTCAGAAATGTAGCAAGTGAAATTTTTCCCATGACCACATCTCATTGTCTGAAAAAATGTCATCTTCTGCAATGTTGTCTCAATCTGCCATTTAAGGTATAGGAATGGTGGGCTCTCCCTTGCTGGAAATCTTCAAGCGGAGGCTGGGCAGTAATCTGCTTTAATGCTGATGGTGCTTTCCTGCATTGAGCATAAATTGGATTAGATGGCCTACAAGTTCCGTTCCAATTCTGTGAGTTGGTGAAGCTACTCTAACATTTCCATTTATTTTATTCTAAAACCAGGAATGCTCTGATGTTGAAGTATCCATTCAAAGTCTATGAAAATTCATTTCTTAAAGCCATTACTTGATGTTCCTGTAGTACTCCTATTAAATAATGGCTTGCCACTGCAGAATGCACATAATCTGCATTTATGTTCCCATACTATTTTTATACAGAACTTCAGCTCTAGTTCATGTCGGTCCATTTTTAAAAAGTGATGTTAGAGATGGTCCTTTAGTCCCATTCAAAAACAGAGGGATTGTATGTTACCTGTATAATTCAATGTGCTTAGATTTTCTGATGTAATGTGTGAAAACTGAACATAAGAAAAGCCCTGCTGGATTAGCCAAAGGCCCATCAAGTCTAGGATCCTATTCCCACAGTGGTCCACCAGCTACCTTGAGTGAAAGGTGTACTTCTCTCCCACCATTGTTCATCTGCAGCTTATATTTGGAGTCATACTGTGACTACCCATGAATTGTCCTCAATTAATTTAGCCATTTCCCTTTTAGAGCCATCCAAGCTAGTGGTCATCACCATGTTGTCTGCTTCTAGGCTCTCTGCAACACTCTGGGGGCTCCAGATGCCCCATCATACCCTCAGCTGAGGGATCAGCAAATGACATAACACAGCTAAATCCTGGATAAGCGGCCTGCCCATCCACCATTCCCCAGGCCCCAATGCCAGGAATGACTCCTGCCCTCCTGTGCAATCCTTGCTAGTACACACCAAATCTTGAGGAAGCGGCCATGCAGCCAGAAGTCAGCTGGCTGGTGTAGGCACAGCAGCAGAGGGAAGGACCCTGAGCGTGTTTTTAATGTGTAAGGAGGAGTAGGCAGGGACCTTTTCTCCAGCTGCTCACCACAGGATGAGGGCCTCTCCAACCTGAAGCAACATCTCCCCTTTAACCATGAAGTGGGGGTAGAGAGCTTGGAGAGAGACAGCCCAAGAAGGGGAGGATCTCCCCAGGGAACAGCTCAGAGTTACTTAAGGTACCCAGGGTTGCTGTTGAGGAATCTCCAAAGAGACTGCCAGAGGGCTGCCCAGTAATAGCTGCCCTGGGGATGAGACTAGGCCAACCCCAAGGAAGGAGCCAGAAGACTGGTGAAAGAGGCAGGAAGGTGAGGCAACCCTCTCCCCACCACTGAACTCTGACACCCAATAGAGTCCTTTCACTCAGCCAGCAATCCCTTTCGACTACCCCTCGACCAAGGGATAAAGGGGGTTCCAGACATCTGAAGGGTGCATCTCTCTCACAACAACCTTGTCTGTAAGGGATGGAGAAGGAGCTTACACGTGTCTTGTGACAATGAGTTTCACAAACTGTGCGCTCTGTGAAGAACCACATCATGCTGTCTGTCCTAAATCTCCAACCAGTTTCATTGGATCACCAGCCCCCTTGGTTCTATTGTGAAACAGGGAGAAAAATTCTCCAAATCATTTATAATTTTGAGTCTCAATTATGTCCCCTTTTGATTTTTTTTCCAGGCTAAAAAGACATAAATATTGTAGCCTTTCCTCATAAGAAAAGTGCTCCAAGACTCTAATAATTCTGGTTGTCTCCACACTTTTTCTAGCTCTAGGATATCCTAGTGTGACAACTCGAACTGTACACAGTACTTCAAATGTGACCACATCACAGATTTCTATAGGGGCATTATAATTTTAGCATACTTAATCCAGTGATCCCTAGCATGGATTTTGCCTTCTTCACAGCTGCCATACACTTCTATTAGTGTATATATGAAGTTGGGATTTTTTTTGTCCTAACATGCATCCCTTTACACACATTCACATTGAACTGCGTTTGACATTTGTCTCCCCGTTCACCCAATTCTGCATGTGCAAGACTTGTCCTGTTCTCCTCCATAAACACTTCATGCATTACAAAATGGCTACATCATGGTTGAACACATCATGTTCAACAGGAAAATTTGCATTAAAAAAGCCTTTGAATTGTGCCCCAAAAGTATACATTACACGCATGCAGTGCTTGTAAGGAAAACATGCAAACCAATAAGAGAGTCATGTCAACAGTCCTCACTGCGTAGAAAAATATTTTAATTTGTGAATAAACATCAGCAAGCAGGGATTGCATTCAAAATTTCAAGGCTGCACAGAAAACTACACATCAAGCATAATTTCTTTAGGTTTAACATAGTTCTTTTTTGTCTTAAAAATGAAATCCATGTAATTTACAAGGTTACATTATAAAATATGCTTGTCGCTGCACCATGATTTCTTAGTGTATAAAAATATATTGTGTTTCCATTGTATTTAGCACTTTAAAAGTGAAACTTTTGTTTTCCAAAAAAAGTCTCCAAAATATACTGCTAGTTTTAAACACTTGGATTTATCTGAAGACACAGGTAATTATTCAAAATACATAAAGCATCTGAATTGGCAGTGAGAAGATTGGTACACTGATAAAAGAAAAAGACTATGTTGGCAACGGGAATATGCTTATCAAATTAGAACAGAGTGGGGGGGACAGGTAACAAGAAATAGTTCTTTGAACCATCTACAGTAAAGAATGCTTTTTTAAAAGCAGGCTTCCTTCAGTTTGAGGTCATCTTCCCAAGGAGTCTTCTATACGGTTGAGAGTTTGTCCTTCTGTTGAGGTTTGTGAAACCTGCAGAATGATAGAAAAGAAAACAGATTATGAATAAGACTGGCCTATGTTGCCATCATTTCTTTTTGGGTTGGCCTGTTTTTCAAGGCCCACTGGTGAAGTACAAATTCTCCCCTATAAAAATGGGGCAGACACTGGCCACCTTTTGTTTCTCAGTGAGCAGGCAAACGGGACACTGATCTGGTTAACAGTAACAATCATTGGTTCCATGCTTAGTAATACACACACATCAATAAACAAAGAGGGGCTATACATTGAGTAAATAAATAACCTAAATAAATTCATCTGTATCAAATAAAATGACATTAAGAACAGTTTGATGCTAGTGGCTTGTAACAGGCTATAAGAAATTACCTTTGGAGGCTTTCTGTAAGAATATAAAATCACTTTCTGGGGATGGTAGTTGTCTCCTGCCCATTCCATGAGACCTTGAGAGCACGCAGTCAATGTACATATCCCAGAAGTTCTGAGCTAAATCGTTGAAAACATCATTGTGTTTTGGTTTAGATGATTCTTTTAGGAACATCATGAATTCCCAAAGAGCCATGACTGTGTCTGCCACCCTGAGTTTCTTCATTTCCACCAGCCTAAGAGAGGCAGTTTCCCAGCACTGATTATCAATCTCACCCAGGCTGGCAGGAACTTCATTTAGATATTCTATGTTGCCATAAACTAAATTCATCATCAAAAGACAACCCAGCTGAAGATACCACCTTCTGCACGTGGATTCCATGCTGCACAGAGGTATCTGAAAGAAACAGAAAGACTTTGTCCTTGCTCTAGTTTTATATTTTGGAGACATACAGTAGCACAAACTTCACAACAGGCATATGAGGTTGTAAAGAACCATTAACACACTTGTCCCAACCAAAACAGCCAGAAGTGCATGCAAAAGCACCTTATCTGATGCAGTGTTTGCAGAACCTGCTTTTTTAATACCCAGTGCTCCAATTATGGGTGAAATGGTGGAGGGGGCCTTATCAAAATCCATAAGTCCTATCCTCTGATTATACCAACAGATAATTAGTACTGTACTAATTGCGCTAGCATTGCACCACGACTGGTGGTCGTGAGCCTATGTGTGCTGGGCACAAAACACGGCATTCCCCGCAGCACCACAATGCCTTATTGGGAGGCCCTAGAGACCACTTCTGTGTTTCACCAGGCCAGCAACCCACTCTATTGGCCTCCACGAGCCACAGAATGGCCTGTGGAAATGACTTCTGGTTTGCAAATGCAACTTCTGGTTGCTTCCATGGACTATTCTGATGCCCATGCAGGCCAATAGAGTGGACTGGGGGTTCAGCACAACCTGGAAGTGGCTTCCAGGGCCTCATAAAAGGCATTTTGGTGCTATGGGAGCACTGTGTTGTGACTCATTGCGGAGAATGAGGTGGGTTGCAGAGCTGAAACGTTTGGAAACTGCTGTGTTAGGTGATTGGAAAGAGTAAATTTATATCTAAATTGAATCCATCAACTTCTTCTCTTTTCCTATCAGCAGGTGATTAGGACTCTGAGATTTTTTAAATCCAAATTTCAAATGTATAGACTACATTATCCAACAGGATGTTGTGTTGTAGAAATGCAGCACTAGACATTTTAAGATTAATTAAAATTGTTTAAAATATAACCCACACATAGTAAAACATATTACTAAAGAAGCCTTTATTCTAACCTTCTGGGCACTTGCCCCTAAAGAGAAGTTTATATTCTCTAAAAGGTTGCCAGACTTGGGCTTTCTACAACTGCTGGGAAACACATTCCAAAACTGAAGAATTCAATCACTGGCATACCGGGAGGTTCAGAGGGGGCAAATGCCCTGGGGTGCCACCCGGCAAGAGGTGGCACCACAAACCCTTGCTGCTTCCCCCCCTGCTGCCTGTTGTTTTTTTTAAAATGTTTAATGTAAGTCCCCTTTAAATGGCCTTAGAAGGTCTTCAGTGTGCCTGGGAGGCCTTGCAGAGTGCCCCCAACCTCCAATAGGCCTTCTGAGGTCTCCAGAAGGCCTAAAAACTTTGCTTCTGGTTTTTCCGAAAACCAGAAGTGATGTTTTTCTGCCTGGGGGGGCACCTTTTGCGGTACTGGCCTCAGCAGTATAGGGACCAGGATAGCAATTGTCAACAAGAGTGTTGGTTTTCTGCTGTGGCAACAAAGGAAGCATCCTTAGCTGATCCTGAAGAACACAACAGGACTTGGGGTAGATGATACACTCTGAAATATCATGGGCCAAAATGGTTTAGTGCTTTTTAGGTCAAGTCAGCACTTCCAACCATGTCCAGAAGTCTGCAGGAATGAACTTTTCACTGTCATGGATTGAGGCAATAACTCGTTAGTTTACCATAAGTTGAGAACTACTCAAACTGTAGTAGTCTTCCTTTCAGTCTTACATACTTTTGTAAACAAGATTTGTGCTGCTTAAACAGTGAAAGATGTCTTGGAGCATGCATGTTAAAGGTCAAAATCTAAATACTTTTCCACTAGCCATTGACAGAAAGAAGCCAAGCTAACTGGGAAATGCTCCAAGATGTTTGCAATCCAGTTTGATTTTCCCTTCCATTAGCTGTAAGAACTGGAACAACCGAACTGGTTTATTGCTTCAATAAAGGCACAAAGGCAGGGATGTGTTCCTTCAGTAGGTAAGCACTGAAGTAGGTAGTTAAGATAAGCACGTTGCCTTGAGATATCTGGTTGCAGGCCAATTAAATCCAAAGTATGCCTTGCCACATTCTGGAGAAATAAATGGTTGTCATGCAAAGTTCTATGCAGCTCTGACAAGCCAACATCAGTGTATATTTTGAACATGATCTCAACACAATAAGCCAGTGGCCTCAACCTCATAAGCCATCCATTCAACATATGAGGAGGCAATGCACAGACTGCAGCTTCATCCCACCCCCAAACTGTTGTTGGAACACTGTGTTATTTCCAAATATTACACTGATATGTAAACAATTAAATTATAATCAAAATACTTTATGCTCTTTATTGCCATCCAGTTTTATGATCTATTTTTAGAAGTACCAATGGGTTCAGTAGGGCAGAGTCTACTCCCAGACAAATAGCATTACAGCCAAACAGATAATCCCACAATCCAATTTAGATTGGTCATCATTAAAACAACCTTACACTGCATTGAGTACAAGGGCTTCTGAGCTCCAAAATACCCACAGTAAGCGACAACAATAGGGAATTATGTAAAAGCCATTGGCAGTATATAGAAATTATGATTATTGTTATTATTTTGCCTGTGAAGCACAGCATTACATTTGTTATAATCCAGGTGGTTATTATTAACAACAACAACACAAGCGCTGTTGTTACTTTTGGCATTTTATAGTGGTATACTGCCTTTGAACATGGAGGCTCCAGTCTTTGCTATTAAAGCTCGTAACAATATTCAGCATTCTGTAGCACTTTTTGAGTGTTCGAAATACACCACATATGCAATCCTAGACATGTCTACTCAAAAGTAAGTACCACTGAGTTCAGTGGGAATTACTCTGTAAGTGTGATATAAGATCACAACCCTAGTGAAGTTTACTGAGGAGAGATTTGGATTAGGAAAATCTTCTCTTAGTGCATCTATGCTACACGTTCTCTGACCAAGGAAATCACTAGTTCAAACTTAATACTTTTGGCATGCTTTAGATAGCCCTGATTAATCAGTACTCACAGAGAGACCAGAATGATTCTCCAGATCTCTTCTTCAGGTTGCATGTAAAGCAAAATAGAGGGGCGGGGTAGAATTGGATACGGTGGACAAGCCCCGTGTATGCAGTTTCAACAGTCTTACCAGCAGACTTTGGGATTTGTTCATCATGTCCAGCTTATCCCTCTTTTTACTCCCTGGCTCCACTCCATCCTGCTTAACATCCAACTGGCAGGAGAGTTCTAGAGAACTCAAATGCTTACTCACTACTTTGCAATTATTGTGGTCCTAGTAAAGAACTTGGCTTTTGGATTTTATTTTTTCCAAATGGATCAACCAAGCTACTTGCTATTTTTATCAGTTTCACATACATCAGAAGTACAGCATATACCTTCCTCACCATGTACAATTCAGTTGCAATAAAAACCACTTTTTACACAGCTTACAAATGCTTGAATACTCAAAATCAGTAGAATTTTTTTTGTCAGCCTGTTGTATATCTAAAGCAACAAAGTTCTGAAACCTCATTAATGAAAGTTAATGAAAGTCTTTTGTTTAAAAATTGTTTTAGCAAAGCAGCAATATGAGAAAAAAAAAAAATCATACTTACAGCCTGGATTGCAGATATTCAGATGTGGGAAGCAATGTTAATCAAGAGAGAGAAAGAGAAATCAACTCTGATGTCCAAGGACCAGAAATCTGAAACTGCTGGCTGATGGTGCTGTTGCGTTGGATTCCCAGGACTGCCCGGCACAGGAAGACTCTAGCAGCAGCAATAGCATCAACTGCATTTATCAATTGAAAAAGAGAGGAGAGGGGCTATAAATTCATAACCCCGCCTCTGGCCACATCATCTTATCTGAGTCAGTCTGATACACATTCCTGTTCCCTCATCTTATTGAGAACACACAAGAGGACATATAATCCTATCCAATAAGTTCCTGATAAGAACTTCAAAGTGCTTTGGAGTTCTGCTAGAACTTGATCAGTTATGTTTAAACTGGTACAAACAAGTCTTTAACGAATCATCAGTGATCCATCAATAGGAAGGCAAAATTAATTTATTGATTTAGAATATTTATACGCCATCTTTTCTGCCAGATGGCATGCAAGACAGGTTAACAACATATCTAAAATACAGGCGTGCCCCCTTATCCACGGGAGTTCCGTTGCAGAACCCCTGTAGACAGCCGAAAGCACGGATACAGGATCGCGTTGCTGCCTCTCCCTCCCCCCGCCCCCGAAAGGACTTACTTCGGCTCAAACTCTCCCAGAGAGTTTGAGAACCACTGCCTTAGGTTATAAGCCTATACACCCCTAGAAGAAACCCCACAGACTCCTATGGGTCTACTCAGACCTGGACAAGCTCAATAGCTGACACAGATCCAAATGAACTCATGTAGTGCTTTTAGGCCTGGGACAAGGGATAGGGTATAGTACTTTCCATATAGTGCTTCCTAGCCTGGGACAAGGGATAGGATAGGATGCGGCAGCAGCTTCTGCTGCCATTCCCACCCCTCCCCCACCCAATCTCACCCCCCCCCCCCACCTTCATCACCTCAGCCTGCCCTAGAATGCCTCCTTGCTGCTCTGTGGTGAACTTATCACCAGTGGATTTTGCCAGTCCTCCAAGTGGCTCAGAGGCCCAGCATCTGCACTGACCTCTGCCAGTGTCTCCGTCATTCTGGCATGCCATCATGCCATCTCCCAGGCAGTACACGGGAGACTGGTGCTGGCATGTGACAGAATAGGGCTATAAGTGTTCTTTGCAGGTGTTTTTCCCCTGTGGTATAACAAAGTACATCATCCAAAAGGTGACAGATCAAGAACACTTTCTCCCCTACCCCCTTTCTCACCACTGGTGTGCACTGTTGCAAATGTGTCATAGGCATGTTTGCGGCCCTCAGCACCAGTGGAGCACCAGAGGTCCACCATTTGGTGGTTGCACAGACTGCTGGGCAGCAGAGAGGTAGGTGGGGGTGTGAGGGGAGGCGGGGAAGATGCATTCTGGGGGAGGGTGGGGAAAGAGCAGGGAAGAAGTGTGCTGGGGGGAGGGAGCGGGGTGGGACCAATGGAGCTTTGCTCCACCAGATCCTGAGCCTCTGTGTCAAGCCGCCTACCCAACATGGATGCTCTTTATTCTACGTCTACCCTTGGGTCACCATAGAATTGAGTAGCCCCATTGCAGGGCTACTCACCTTACCCGGGGAAAGGGGATGAAAGTCTCCTTCTTTCAAGGAGGCAGCGGTGGCTGTGTGGGCTACACTGGATGCAGTGTCAACCATTTTTGGTGCCACTGCAGGCCCACACACTGGGCAGCTCAGGATTGGGCTGTAAAACTCCAGGATATAAACCTCAGAGGCTACAATTCAATGCAGCATTACTTAAGAATAACACCCATGGAAAGCAATAGGGTCTGCTTCTGCATAAATCTGTTACAATTATGTGAAACTGTACTTACTCATGCTCATTCCTTGTCGCTCTGTTGTGAATTGAATTGCACACTCCCAGTTACGTGTTATAGGTTGTATGTTATATGTAGAGCCTCTAGCTTAACGCTCTAGGCACTTTAAAGAAGGATTACATTAATGGTTCTACCGGTATATTGTTTACAGTGCACTTACTTGATAGGGTTTAGAAAAAGGGAGTGAAGATCAGCATTTTAAAAGTTAATAAATAAAAATCTATCTTTTGATCTTTTACTATAATTTTGATTAAGACTGTACCTAATTGGTAACAATTAGGTTATTTTTCAGGATCTGGCCTCAGGTAAAAACAGACAAAACTATAGTCAGACACTCCCAATAAGTTTAACACACACCCCGACTTATCTGAGTGTCACAGAAAATTCCATGATTTTTTGCTCAAAACCTGCCCTTTGCTTACCGGATTGACTTATACTCTAGTATCTAGGAGTCAACAAATCAACAGCACTGATTGTAGGGCAATATTTAATCAGTTAAGGTTTGACTCGATCTAAGATCTATCATTCTTGAGGCAGGGCATTAAATCTAGAAATGGGGTGGTGAACTACTTGTTTGGAGAGGCCCCTTGCCTTTCTCAGGTGCTGCCTGTATATAAGTGGTAATTACTGTAATAGCAGCCAAGGAATCACATTCCAAACCAGCATATATCCCTGCATATACCTATTAAGTTGTAAGAGAACTGAGTACTTTTTCATTTCACACAAGATACAAAAAGCTTCTTTGAACTTCTCTGGCATGATTTGCACATGTATATTAATGCTGTTCCGTTTGTAAAATTAATGCATCTTCTAGCCCAGGGTTTCTCAAACTGTGGGTTGGGACCCACTTGGCCCCTCGGGACCTGAGGTCAGGTGGGTCGCAGAAAGATGTGGGTGGCCATCTTGGAAACTGGCAAATTAGACGGCCGGTGCTATCTTGGAAGTTGGAACTGCCTTTGGCTCAGCTTGCCTGTGTGTACTCAAAGCTCCTCCCAGGAGCAAAAGGGCGGCTTGCACAGGCGCACAGAAGTGAGTGTGGCTGCTGAGTGTCTCAGGGAGCCTAGCTCGATTATCTGGAGATGGGCTGCAGCCTCTCCCTGCAAACAGGGCTCTTGTTTCTTTTTTGTTTGGCTTTATCTTTCACCAGCTCCTTCCAGCTCAAGCTCTGCCCTGTGATCCAGCCCCCTCTCCCCCCACTTGCATCCAGCCCAGCTGTGCCCTTCCCACCCCCCTCCAGGCACTCAAACCTCAGCAGATCCCTGAAATGGGGGAGGTTTAAATAGGTTTAAATATGTGTCAAGGTTTAAATGTGTTTTTTCTCCTTATACTTTGCTATTGGAAAATGGCTGAGAAATAACCCAATAAAAGCTAATAAAACACCATGAGATACTCTCCCTTTAATACAGTGAGCAGGTGGGATGATTGGTAGCAATGGGGGGCGTGCGGTGAGAATGGAAACAAGCTTCAGAGCTGGACTATTTTCTCTTGTCATTTGCAGTTTATGAACTACTGGGTGAGAACAGTGATGTCACTTCTTGCTTGATGATGTCACTTCCAACCATGACATCACTTCCAGGTTGATGACATCACTTCCAGTGGGTCCTGGACAGATTGGTTGGCAACCTTCAGTCTCGAAAGACTATGGTGTAAGCCTACAGCACCCGGTATTCCCAGGTGGTCTCCCATCCAAGTACTAACCAAGCCTGACCCTGCTTAGCTTCCAAGATCAGATGAGATCAGGCATGTGCCGGGTAACAGTTCGTCATTCTGCAATGTGGGTCCCAGTCTAAAAGTTGTGAGAACCACTGTTCTAGCCAATGTAAGGTATTACACCTGAATTATGAAAATACCCAAGAACATCTAAGCATCACTTTGGAAAATGTGCAAAGAATTATATTCCTTTAATATTTAGAGACTTCTTGGAACTTTTCACAGAACAACCAACTTTAATTCAAAAAGGAACAATATACCAATATAACTTGGGTCTCCAAACCACAGGAGGATTTGATGCTGCCCACAGCATGTGGTGGGGAAGCTTGACTGTTCTGGCCTACAGCAACCTGCTGATGGGCCAGGAATGCAGAGCCTTGTGCAGAGAGATGCTTCTGCTGAAGAGGATTCGCTGAAGATCACCCCAGAAGGCCAAGAAAGTACATGTGTGTGTGTGGGGGGGGGGGGGGCAACACAATAGTAACTTCTGCCTAATTCTCAACTTCCAAAATTATAACACACCCTTTGGAAACTTGAGATGAGTTCCAGATACAATCAATACCTTGACCAGCCTGCTGGCCTAGTCTCAGATTTCTCCTAACTTTACTTGTTACTCAATTGTTCACCAACTCTTTATCCCTCCAACATACCAATTCTCTCCCCAATCCCTCCAAATAATTTCCCTATGAAATATTTTCCCCCAAAATATTTTCTGGCCCTCAGCACTGTCAGATATACAATGTGGCCCTCATGCTGAAAAGTTTGGAGACCCCTGCAATATAACAATATAATGTGGCTAATTTCACAAATGGGATGATGTGAACAAGAATATGGTTTTAAAGTATTGTTTTATTTTTTCTCTATACCCAAAGGTATGGCCATGGTTCGGAAGCACTTGCCAAATGGCTTCTAGCCAAAACTTAATTTTCGGTGAGTGGGAAACATTTGCTAAAACAAGTACTATATCCTTTTCACATTGAATATTTAAGTTATTTTAAGCACCACAGTGCAGTAAAGATACCTGAACTGCACTTTGTGATATTGGTGGAGGTATGGAAAAACAAGCTTTCCATACATGAATTTGTTTGAATGACTACCTTATCTGTCTCTAACAAAAAGCCACATGTAGTGCATGTTCCTAAAGATGTTGTAATGATATCATTGTTGTCAACAAGAAGAGAGCTGAGGCAGGAAATTGGGGTCTTTTTCATGAAAAATAATATCACTGAGCATCTCTTGAAGGGGCCTACATATGATGAAGTCATCCTGCTATGGAAGGCAAAAGTCTCAGGCATACAGCAAATCACAGAGTACTTCCTCTATCTCAGAGCCGCAGATGGAGAGAAGGATTCTGTTTTATTGATTTGGTTTGTTATAAAACCTGTTATCTCTATGCTATCTAAGCAATTCGACTTGCATTTCCTGTCACATCAGAACATCTACTTTGCAGTTGGTCATGCTTTACTTTGAAATGGTATTAGTTCATATTCTTTATGGTATATTCATATCTATGGGGCTTTCTGCTCTGCTGTACAATTCAGCTCAGCATTCTCTTTTCTATTTTGCAAGACTTTGTACCTAATTGGATTTCTATAGCAATAAGGATCCCATACTGGAAGGGGCATTTCTAGGCCTTGTCAAAGTTCTCTTCCTCACGCGGCTGCTTGTGTGGTTGCCGGGGCACGTCAGTTTGACTCTGTCGAGCCGTTGCTCCGGCGGCTACACTGGTTGCCGGTTCTGTTCCGGGCCCAATTCAAGGTGCTAGTTTTGACTTTTAAAACCCTTTACGGCTCGGGTCCGGGGTATTTGAGGGACCGCCTCCTTCCCTACAATCCAGCCCGTGCTCTTAGATCTTCTGGGGGGGCCCTTTTGACTGTGCCGCCACTAAGAGATGTGAGAGGGGTGGCGGCCAGGAAGAGGGCCTTCTCAGTGGTGGCCCCTGAACTGTGGAATACCCTCCCCTTAGAACTGCTGCCTCGTTGCTAACGTTTCCGCGTGGACTGAAGACCTTTTTATTTCAAAAAGCTTTTAATTGTTGACAGGCTGGCTGGCGTTCTTGCTTTTTATATGAAAATCCACGGGGTTTGTTTTGTTTTTAGCTTTTTAATCATTGTAAATTGTTTTTAACTGTTTTTCATGTTGTATTTTTAAATTGTTTGTTAGCCGCCTTGTGTGCCCGTTGGGCAAAAAGGCGGGGTACAAATTAATAAAATAATAATAATAATAATAATGTCCGCTGGTGGAAGTTAACTTTTTTACCTGTCTTCCTTGCCTTCCTTACAAGTGTAAGGAAGGACAATACAAGCTGCCCCCCAGTCACATCTTTCTTTTCCTCTCTCCTTTGATTTATGCTGCTCTTTTTATACATCCCTAACTACAATGGCATGCCTCTTCAGCCTGTGCTATCCATATAGCAGAAAAGGGGGAGGAGCCACAGTCAACAATAGATAATCTGCCTGGGCCATATAGAAGATCCCAAGTTCTGTTATCTGGTGATGACTCTCAGGTGGCAGGATTGGTAAGAAGACCTCTAGTTGAGGCCTTGGGAAGCCACTGGGATGCATCACTAGGTTGCTTGATTTGCTATAATACAGTGTCATTTTTCCAATAGACATCTTCCCTCCTAAAACCTCATTCTCCCATTCCCAACATACAAATATTCATAAATTGCTATTGCCCTTCAACTGTAGGACTAGTGAGCAGTTGATAGAGATGAGCTGGAAAAATATAAGAATTTACTAGCAAATATTTCATAATCATTCTTACTCTGGGTTGAAAACTTGCATTACACTTGTGCCATAAGGCTAAGCCTACACTCTGAAGCATTTTTGCATCCTTACTTGGAAGTATGCCCCACTGAAATCAGTGCCATCTTGAATTAAGTGGGTTTCATTCACCTTAGACTACACCTGGTTTGGCTGAGGTAGGCAGGCTGCTTGGAAGCTAACCATATTGAGGGCAATACTTACTGCTGCCTCATTACCAGAATTTTTATCACATTTTTAGTGGAAGAATTGCTTCCTGTCACATGCAGAGGACTTAACTTGACCTTTTTCTAAGTACAAACACCAGAGGAAGGAATTGGACAACTTGATCTTTGTGACTGAGCACAAGGCCATCAATGGGCTTTCTGAAGCGTTAAAAGTAGGAAAACAAATCTACATTCAATGCAATAACCCCTTGTAGACCCTAAACAGCTTTAACCACGCAATAGAAAATGTCATTAGGGAGCTTGTCCATGCAGGCAACAGTCATAAAGCTCTTCCATATGGCACATCCTCCATAATCCTTTAAGTAAAAGGAACTGGAGAAGCTATATTCTAAGTCAAAGTCATTACGCAGAAGTTTTTTCTAAATTGTGAAACACCACACTTCCAAGACACACGCAAATGTCAGGAAAACACCAACCATTTTCTGTTATTCTGTATGTGCAGAATTCCAACATAGAATATCAGCCATAAGCCAATTTTCTTTTATATATCAAAGATATATATATTTGAGAGAGATGAAACCTACTTGGAGAACTAGTTTCTTCTTGGTCTTATGCAGCTGACAGATTCCATAGAACATCATAAAACTAAACACAAGATGACAATGAATGGTTTTGCACAATAATTTTGAGGGAAGCCTTTAAAATATGAAATTTCCTAATGGGGGATGAGATGGAGCTGGGATTGCATGTACTAGCGTTCCTGGAAGGGGCAAAATGCTAAGTTTCTTCAGCTGCCGGGATGCCCATGTAAAGCGGTCCCTCTCCCTCTGAGCCAGTCATAGCTGCGAACGCAAGCAAAGACTTCTCCTCAGCTTTGCTCTCACCTTCCTGAATGGCTTGGAAGTTGGGGGGGAGGGACAGAACAGGGGATGGGGACCGCTTTTTACAAAGGCATCTGGCGTCTGAAGAAACTTATTGCTTTGTCCCCCTCCGGGAACACCAGTGATTGCACATATAGAAAGAATAGCACTAAGATAGAACAGCACTAATAAAAAGAAAGCAGTCTCCATCTGTCTCCTCTTAATTACCCATAAGTCTACTTTGGCGTCAGTCATTATTTAAAATGGGAAATCAGAGAAAGGATCTTTTCAGCAATTAAACTCTAAGTTGCTACTTTTTTCTGGCTATACCTGTAAAAGCTGCTTGTCAGCCCAAAAATTCAACAAGTTACACCTTCTCATTATAGGAGATCAAAAGATTCACCTGCTGAATTTTTATCAGACATGCAGCTCTAAAAGGAACAGGTTTGGAGCTCTTCCAGAACAGATGTTAGCAATGCTGCATCGTCACCCTCACCTTCAGTAATGTCCATTACGGTATTTAGATAATCATTAGATTTACCTTCAATGTTGTTCTACAATTAAATTGGGGGGGACGGGACTCCATAAACCTTAAAAAATGTAGTTTTGAACTAGGCCAAACTCCTACAGGGGAGTTAAGAACATAAGAACAGCGCTGCTGGATCAGGCCATAGGCCCATCTAGTTCAGCTTCCTGTATCTCACAGTGGCCCACCAAATGCCCCAGGGAGCACACCAGATAACAAGAGACCTCCATCCTAGTGCCCTCCCTTGCATCTGACATAGCCCATTTCTAAAATCACGAGGCTGCACATACACATCATGGCTTCTAACCTATGATGAATTTTTCCTCCAGAAATTTGTCTGATCTCCTTTTAAAGGCATCTAGGCCAGATGCCATCACCACATCCTGCAACAAGGAGTTCCACAGTCTAACTACACGCTGAGTAAAGAAATATTTTCTTTTAACTGTCCTAACTTTCCCAACACTCAATTTTAGTGGATGTCCCCTGGTCCTGGTGTGGAGTTGGGAACTAGGAAAGTGTTTGCATGGGCAGGAATGGGGGTGGGGAGGGGGCAGTGACACTGCTGCTGAGATCACAGCGCTCCACTGCCAAGGGGCATTTTTACTTACCTGAGAGGCAGCACCGGCCATCTGCAGGGTTCTGGAGGCTCACAGCCTCCTCTCATCTCCTCCGCATCCGCTTTACAAAGCTATCTCTCATCTAAAACTAATTCCTGGTTTCCCCGAAAACCAGAAGTTGTTTATGATCATAGGGGGCTGCAAACCTCCAGAACTCTACAGGAGGCCAGTGCTGCCCCCAGATAAGTGGAGATCAGAGGGGGACAATCAGAGGAGATGATCAGAGGGCACTGTGAATCTCAGGAACCCTACAGGAGGCCAGCGCTGTCCTCAAGGTAAGTGAAAAAGACAAATGGCAAGAGAGGCACTGCAATCTCTGCAGAGGGAGGGTGAACTGAGGGGAGGATCAGGCCTGGGAGGGGTGCAGGGGCGGAAGCAGATTCTGCCACCAAATTCTATGCTTCCTCCCTTCCCTGGAAGCCTGACACAGGCCTCCTCAGTTCTGTGCTTGATAAATAGCAGGTGCAAATCCAAGGAGATGCATTGCCACCTGCAGGGTTCAAAACATTTGTTCCCAGACTCTGGCAACTGCCCTGGTCCCACATATCGCAGTGGCCATTTCAGCACCACTGTTCTGTGTGGCACTGGGACAGTTTAGGATTGGGCTGTAAGGTCAGTTGGGGATTTTGGGTCAATTACCTCGGCCTAGCCTTCATTCCAGGGTTGCTATAAGGATAAGTGGCTGAGGTAAAAGAAGAGCCTTGTGTATTGCATTGAGCTCCTTGGAGGAGAACTGGGGGGAAAAATAAACTTGAAAAGGAGTGTGTAGAAATACTTTTAAATCTTACAGTGCTCTTCCATCACTGCAACTTTCTAGTTGACTTCCAAGTTCTAACTGAAATAGGTTTGCATTGTTCCATCTAGTGGGCCTTTATTATTCTGACAATGTCAAGTCCTGGGGGCTTTGGTCAACTCTGTGCTGAGCCATTTTCTTTGGGTTTGTCCATTTCAGACCAGGGTGCCTCACTGACCTCGCATTTCTGAAGGCCTGTGAAGGATTTACTAATTTGTATTCCTGATAAAAAGAAAGGGTATTTCACTAAGGTTTAAAAATTATGCTAAATTTGATTTTAATTGTTGGTTATTTGTACTGTTATTTATCTCCCAGCATTGCCGTTTCAGCAACCCTGTTTCTGCTGAGGCACTGTAAGAGAAATAGGGAATAAGGTGAGGAACAGTATGGTGGAAGAGGCTAGACCAAGGGGGTGAAGAAGGGAAAAGCTGCTGAGGTGATGCGAGAGCCCTGCCCTGCTGAGAAGGGCTGCTCCTGCCAAGGCTTCACTTTGCAGTCAACTCTTAGCTGCTGAGCTGCAAAGTGATGCCTCAGCAGAAGCAGCACTGCTGAAAGGACGGCCCGTGTGATAATTGGGCTCAGACATATTTTCAAAATATGATCAAGATTCATTTATTTCCTCTTCTGGCATTTGCAGCTAATAAGTTTCTAAGGGCGCAATCCAGAGATGCCCTTGAGCCAGCGCAAGTTCCTTGTGCTGGCCCAGGAGGGTCGCAAACGTGCCGCAAACATGACCCAAGCCTCTGCGTGGACGGAGGCACCAAGCCTTGCATTGGCCCAGTTGGGCCAACACAAGGCTCTGGAGTGGGCGGGGAGAGGGAGGCGGGAGGGAGGTGTTCCAGGGCCAGGGGAGAGTGGCGGTGGGTGGCACCAGGGGCAGGTGGGTGAGAAGCGGGAGGCGGGGCTGGGAACCAGCAGTTATGCTGGATCCCAACGCCCGTTCCTGGGGAGTTTGGAGTGGCTTCAAGCCACTCTGCTCTCCTTGGACTTGTGCCACCTCAAGAGGTGGCGCAAGTCTGAGGAGACCCATAGGGGCCAGGGTACCTTACCCAGAGGTTTCACCTTACCTCTGGCTGAGCCACTTTGGGCCCCTATCCTGCACTGGATACATCACAAGCTTCTTGGCTTGCCTGTTCCAGCGCAGGATAGGACTGCGCCCAAAGTGAGCAAAAAGTGTTTATTTCTAATCATCACCGGTTTAATGATGCCATTTCCTATTTCATAACATCATTTGCAGCTCTCAGCAGGTGCTCACTGTATGAAACGCTGTTTGACACCTCTGGTTTATAACATTATGAACAGGGTACAGATGATTGCCACTCTCACCCTCCAAAATAACAAGAATTTGAAGGCACTCAAAGGAGAGAACAGTCACTGCCTGTCACTGTGGACAACAGTGAGCTAGAGGGACTAATGGTCTGACTCAGTATAAGACAGCTTCCTGTGTTCCACTCAATGTACTGACAGTAGGTATACGACAAAAGAAAACACTTCCTGTCCTCTGTGCAGCTACACTGATGGGTATTGCTCCAACATCAGATGAAAATCTCTGGAAAGAAAAAATTCATAGGCAGAACTCTCATGACTATTATCAGCATAATAGCTAAGGCTGGAACCTCCAGAGCCTACCAGGTGTTAGCAGTCAACAGGAAACAAGAGACACCTGTCGCCACTGCGCCTTCTTTAAGAGCCTCCTGGGGACAGCCTCTATTGGAAACAGACGAGATGGAGTTTGTCAAGCAATTTTTATGCTCTTTTAATGAGCCTACATATGGAGCAAAAAAGTAACAACAAACAATAATACTGGAAAAACAATTCATTTTCTTGTGATTTCAGGCACTGGATTGTGATATTATTCACTGCTGTTGTGGCCCAAACATAAATTCCTTGGGCCACAACGTATGGCATTAATGAGATTGTGTCCCCATACAGGACTGTGTTTGGTGACCATGCCTAGCCTCTCTGCCCCTTTTAACAAAAAAGATATGCCTTGTGTAGCAGATATACTCCCTGATCCAAAAAGGGCTGTAATAAGAACAGCTGTGCTGGTGGGAACACTATAGCAAACATCTGAGTTGAACAGAATTGTTCTCCATGAATTCTTCAGACCATCATAATACCATACACCCTTTCCCCCTCTGGAATGGCAGTGGAGATGACCTAGTGGTGGAAAACATTTGTGGATTTCATGGCCATTTGACCTCAACCTTTCCAATTTATTTTTTCTGAATAACTGCAATTTCTCTCTCTCATATATACAGTGTGTATATGTATACACACACAGGCACACAACCTGCCAAGTGAAGATAACACTTCATGCATCTGTAGTCTGTGAAAACATATGCTACCAGGGCTTTTGAGAGGAATTTTATCAGGGGGTACAAAGTTTCTATTGGGTTCCTTCCTACAGGGGGAGGAGGCAAAAAGGGAGAGGATGGTGATGGGATGGGCAGAACAGGATGGGGGAGGGGCAAAACAGGGTTAGCAAGGGTAACAACAGCCAGAATAGTCTTTGGAGCCCAGGTCTACTGCGCTTCCTGATGTGGAGCCCAGGTCCACCTCCCTGTGCTGCATCAGCAGCTACAGTAATACAGAAAACCAGACACACTCCTAAGACTCTCTAAAATCTTTTAAATATAGAAAATCATTGCAGAAAATTAGCATCATTATATTTAGGCTCACATTAGAATGGAAAGTGTCCTGTGTGTACCAAAACATAATTCTGCAGCAGCTGTGTCCCTGAGCTCCTATAAAATCCTTCATGGCAAGCAGATCTATAGGCTAAAGAGCTTCTGTAGTAGGCCAGTTTCCTCCCAGATTTGACACTGTGTTAAGGAATGTCATGCATGCATTCCTGGGTTTGGTGTATATAACAATAACAATAACACAGGCTTATAATATGTACTGGCTTATAATAATAATATACTAGTTTATAATAATAATACTGGCTTCTAATAGTATATGGCTTGCAGCATTATCCACTGCACACGCCAAGGTAGTACCTCCAACATCTTGTGCAGGCTGCAAGCCCAGGTGAGACAGGAAAATATAAGATCCCAGGAAATTTTCAGGCCCCCTCCTTTGGCTCTTGGGACCCCCTTTTTGACCCTGGGCCCAAGTACAAATTACCCCTTTTACCCCTCCACTTGTGCGCACTGTATGCTACAATAATAGCACAATACTGTTCACATTTACTGAAAAGGAAGTCTCACTAGGTCAACAGGCCTACTCCCAGGTAAGGGTTCAATCCTATCCACTTTTCCAGTGCTGTGCAGCCATGCCAAAGGGGTGTGCACTGCATCTTGTGATGGGGAGAAAGTCACAGATACCTCCTCAAGGTATGGGGACATTTGTTCCCTTACCTCAGGGCTGCATTGCAGCTGCACCAATGCAGGAAAGTTGGATAGGATTGGGCCCTAAATCTGCACAAAGAACTACAGTCTTCACGTCTCTGTCTTTCAGGTAACACGTTTCGCTTTTTTCTCTGCTTCACATGAAGGCTGCAATCTAAGCCACACTTTCCTAAGAGTTAAGGCTGCAATCCTATCCACATTTGTCTAGGAGTAAGCTCCATTCACTATAATGGGGCTTACTTCTGAGTAGATATGCATGAGATTGTGCTCCAAGTCCCATATTTTATTTCATGAGGCTTACTTCTAGGTAAATGTGCCTAGGCTTATGCCATCAGTCAGCCACCCCTCTGAAAAAAAAGACATCTGTGAAGACTTCTGCTCACTATTTTTGTGGCATTTTAGTTGGTCCTAAAGTTGGACCTAGTTGGTCCTTTAATTCAGTATTTCTCAAGGTTTGTCCTCCACTGTACCACTTCACATGGTCCACCTATTCAAAGTACCACCAGAAGTAACTGGCAAAGACATCATAGCCAGTTACTCCTGGGTTGGGAGGTCAGATGCAATGCGGCAAACACCAGTAAGAGACTCAGGGTGAACGGGAGGGCTTTTTGAGCACAAGTATGCTTGGAAGGTCTCCCCATTGAGCAGAGCCTCCTACTGCTCTTTATTGCTTCACAGTTCTGGTCTTGCTGCTGGGTGGCAGGTATCCAGAGGTGTTGTGAGTACCACCAGACACCACCTCAAGTGTCACTGGGGCTGCCAGAGACACCCACTCAAGTGCCACTAGGGGTGCCACAGGCACCCACAAGTACCACTGGGGGTGCCATAGACACCCACACAAGTGCCACTGGGGTTGCCATAGACACCCACGCAAGTGCCACTGGGGCTGCCACAGACACCCACTCAAGTGCCTCTAGGGGTGCCACAGACACACTCAAGTGTCACTGGGGCTGCCACAGACACCCACTCAAGTGCCTCTGGGGGTGCCACAGACACCCACACAAGTGCCACTGGGGTTGCCATAGACACCCACACAAGTGCCACTGGGGCTGCCACAGACACTACCTCAAGTGTCACTGGGGCTGCCACAGACACCCACTCAAGTGCCTCTGGGGGTGCCACAGACACCCACACAAGTGCCACTGGGGCTGCCACAGACACTACCTCAAGTGTCACTGGGGCTGCCACAGACACCCACTCAAGTGCCACTGGGGCTGCCCCTACCACTGGTTGAGAAGCACTGCTCTAGTTGGACCATTTGAGTTGGCGCTGGTCAAGCCAGGCTAAAGCCCGCAGGGCTTTTCACTTCCCCGCCCGCCTTCAGAGGAAAGAAGCGCGGCTGGAAGGCACCGAGAGGGCTGCGCCAGGCGCATTTGGGGAGCCTCTCCGGCGCATGTGCGCTCCTGCTTGCTCTGCTCGCTGCGGGTTCTCCTGCCTTCTCCGTCCCGCCTCCGACTGGGCGGGCTCGGTGGCGGCGTCACTAGCCTGCGCTGCCCGCTTCCCTGCAGCCTGTGTGCGGTGCGTGGAGGCCCCGCGTGCGTCCTCGCCGCCCGCCTGGTGCCGCGAGATGGTGTGGCTCAGCCGAGCCCTGCTCAGGACGGTCAGTGACCCTGCCGCATCTCAGCCTGAGCTGCCCCGGGAGGGAGGATGGGAGGGAGGGAATGAGGATCCCCCCCCCCACTGAAGGTTTCCTTTACCTGGAAAGGAGGGAAGGTCGTTCTCCCCCTTACTCAAACAGTGACTGGAGTCATGCATTTATCAGGGGGTCAGCCTAGAATCCGTGCAATGACTGCACATCATCATCATCATCAAACAGCCACTAACATTGAGTGTTGGGAGAGTTAGCACAAAGTATATCTTTACCCAGAGTGTAATTAGTCTGTGGAACTCCTTGCCGCAGGATATGGTGATGGCATCTGGCCTGGGTGCCTATACTGACTCTCTTTATGTTCATTTCCCTCTCACACAACACCAGAACAAGGGGACGTCCACTAAAATTGAGTGCCAGGAGAGTAGGACTGACAAAAGAAAAACTTTCTTTATCTAGTGTGTGATTAGTCTGTGGAACTCCTTGCCACAGGATGTGGTGATGGCACCTGAGCTGGGTGCCTTTACTGTCTCTAAATGTTCATTTCCCTCTCACACAAAACCAGAACCAGGCGCTGCCTGAATTGTATGTAGGATGCTGTGGCTGCCATTTTTGGCGCTGCAGCAGCCCTGAACGCCGGGCAGCTCAGGATTGGGCTGTTAAGATATAGACTTCTTGCTTGGTCATAAGCAGGACCCTTTCTCAGCCTTGGTTCATCTTATATGAAATGAGAATATGCAGGATTGTTCAGTGGCACCTTGTAAACAAAACAAACGCATCGGTAAAGCAGCTACCACGTTTTCCAGACTCACAAAGAGAGTCTGGTCCAACAAGAAGCTGACAGAACATACCAAGATCCAGGTCTACAGAGCTTACGTCCTGAGTACACTTCTGTACTGCAGCGAGTCATGGACTCTCCGCTCACAACAGAAGAGGAAACTGATCGCTTTCCACATGCGCTGCCTCTGGTGCATTCTCGGCATCACCTGGCAGGACAAAGTTCCTAACAACACAGTCCTGGAATGTGCTGGAATCCCTAGCATGTATGCACTTCTGATACAGAGACGCCTGCATTGGCTCGGTCATGTCGTGAGAATGGATGATGGCCGGATCCCAAAGGATCTCCTCTATGGAGAACTCGTGCAAGGAAAGTGCCCTACAGGTAGACCACAGCTGCGATACAAGGACATCTGCAAGAGGGATCTGAAGGCCTTAGGGATGAACCTCAACAAGTGGGAAACCCTGGCCTCTGAGCAGCCCGCTTGGAGGCAGGCTGTGCAGCATGGCCTTTCCCAGTTTGAAGAGACACTTTGCCAACAGTCTGAGGCAAAGAGGCAAAGAAGGAAGGCCCATAGCGAGGGAGACAGACCAGGGACAGACTGCACTTGCTTCCGGTGTGGAAGGGATTGTCACTCCCGGATTGGCCTTTTCAGCCACACTAGACACTGCGAGAACCACCTTTCAGAGCGCAATACCATAGTCTTTCGAGACTGAAGGTTGCCAATATTGAATAGACCTTGTAAACAAAGAATTTTATACACATACCATAGTAACAGATTACAGATGTTTTTAATGATCTTCTGCACGTCTGATACATTATGTAGTTTTCCATACCTTGGCCAAGAACAAAGACAACCCTATTTGGATAGCCTCACCTTGGGCTTTGTTTCTTGGTCACAGTAAAATGTATTGACTGAGGTCACCAGAAGGCAGACAGCAGTTTTAGGCATTACAGTTGACTGTTATGGGAAAATTTACTGCTATGGGGAAAAGCAAAGCACTGCCCTTGAGGATGTCAGTGGATTAAGAACAGAACCTGTCATCTATGCTTGATAGTCACTGATAGTAAATCCACCATATACTCCAAGTGGTCCTTGCAGGTTTGTACTTCACTTATACCCTACATTAGTGGTTCTCACACATTTAGCACTGGGACCCACTTTTTAGAATGAGAATCTGTCAGGACCCACTGGAAGTGGGTGGGTCCTACTGGAATGTCATGACTGGAAGTGACATCATCGAGCAGGAAAATTTTTAACAATCCTAAACTGCAATCCTACCCACACTTACCCAGAAGTTAATCCCATTTACTCATTATTAAAAGAATATACATAGTACCTTGTTAAAAGTACAGGTCTGTAACATTTCCCCAAATGCAGTCTTATACCATGGTAGCATCAAGTCTAATAAAATAAAGTATTTAAATGAATGGCGACCCACCTAGTGAGTTCCAACCCACAGTTTGAGAAACACTGCCCTACATCATAACAAGCAGTTTGCTAGAAATTATTGTTTGTTGTTATAATTATATTTCACCAGGATTAAATGTGCTGGTCTTTTAACAGTATGGCAGATTTATGGATGACCTGAGGATCTACGTGAAAGGAGGAGCTGGTGGAATGGGTCATGCTCGATTAGGTGGGGAAGGAGGAAAAGGTGGTGATGTCTGGCTGGTAGCTCATGAAAAAGTGACCTTAAAAAGAATGAAAGATCGATACCCCAGCAAACGGTTTGTGGCAGGAATAGGAGCCAACAGTAGGTGAGTGTTTCTCATTGATTGGTAATTAATATTCAAATCCTCTCATCCAAGAACATTATTTATTGTAATATCTTTTTGTTTTTGTCCCGCAAAGTACTGTGGCCCTGAAAGGTGCTAAAGGAAAAGACTGTGAAGTAAATGTGCCTCCAGGAATATCAGTCGTAACAGATGATGGGAAACTGCTTGGTAAGGGTCTTTGGTTCTGTGGCCTGCATGTTGAAATTTGAAAGTGTGGTGCCTGTTTGGTAGTGAAGGATTTAGTACATTTGTCCTCATGCTGGAAGGTTTTTTTGGTTGTCTTGAACTCTTCAAATGCTATTTTCCTTTGTGAACTCTTCAAATCTGGAAAACTTAGCCGTGCTTGTATCCTTTTTCTAAGGAAGTAAATAGTTGCTTAGTTAGGGTTTATGTTGCACTAAGTCGGTCCAGTGCCACAAACCTAACACTGGGGTGGCATTTAGGGATGCAGGTTTGCAGGTATATACGCAGCTGATGAAGTTTAGAAACAGTAAACCAATAACTACTAGAAGCAGGTTAATAGCTACTGAGTGACAGATTAACCCATTTCTGCCCAGCCCACAGGTGTACACTTTTGATCCCTGTTGCGTATATGCAACATTGGGCAGAAATGGCTTAACTGTACAGTCTTTTTCATATTTACTTGGAAGTAACTCGGGCTACATGAATTTACTTCCATGCAAGTACATGAAGGAGTAGAGCCTTGATGTGACTGTTATTTATAGACTGAGGTGTTTGTTTCTGGTGAGTAAGGTAGAATTACACAGTAAGTCTTACTGAACCCAATGGGCTGAGTAAGCTACATAACACCATTTTCAAACACCTGTATTCATAGACCTCTCTGGAGCTATCATTTTGCTATTCAGCAGGCTCCATAACATCGAAGAAAACAATCTATACCATGTTTGGCACCAAGATGTTGTGTTTCTTGGCCTACAGTATGCTGCCACTTAAAACAAATAGCCCATTCCTAAGCAAGATGAGATGTTAATATAGAAGCAGAACGAAATTTTTGTTAATGGGAAATCTGGAGATGGAATGGGAAGTCTGTTAATGTAATGCTGGAGATGTTTGAAAACAATATTGGATTTGTGCAAATTCTTGTGTGATCTTTACTTTTAGGTGAACTTAACAAAGCAGGAGACAAACTATTGGTGGCCTATGGGGGCATGGGTGGATGTTTGGCTACAAATTTCTTACCCTCCAAAGGTCAAGTCCACATGATTCATCTTGATCTAAAACTTATAGCAGATGTTGGCTTAGTTGGGTAAGTATGTGATCCTGAAAACATACCCCATAGAATGGTTGGTTGTACATTGATGTTATTGCCCTTGCACATGTATAAATATTTCTTGTATAGCATCTGTTTTCCTTTATACAGACTCAGAGCCCAATCTTATTCTTTTACCGCCCCCACCATTGCAGCAATGGCAAACTGATGAACACTGCATCCATGGGGCGGGGAGGCTAGGAGGCTTCAGCAGGGAAAGCGGAAGTCTGAGGAGAGAAATGGGGCAGGGAGACTGCTCCTGAAAGGGATAAGATCCATTGCCGACCACCTGCAACGGATTCTCCCCTCCTACAACCTTCCCACCCCCATTAAACCTCCTTCCCCACCTTCATTCCTCCCTCCTAGCTCTCCCTTTTGCCTTCCCTGTCATCCTACTTCCTCCAGCAACCATGGATTCCCTCACTGGTGGGGGTAGAATGACGCAGGCCTTCCCGTTGGTGCTGCCAACAGTATACTGACTTACACACTGTTTGAGTGCCTTTTAAACAGGCCCTTGCTGCCTTATGGCAGTCAGCACTGTTGTAGGAGCCTCGCCGCCATTGGGCAGTTTGGTGAAGATGGGCTGTTAGTTTTAGGGAACATTATAAATAAATAAATAGATAAAACATTTGCTAATGATGATTCTAGTTGTCTTTCTGTGGCTGCAAGGCATTGTTAAGCTGCTGTTGAAAGTGTTCTCCTCCAGAATTCTAGACCAAATGGTAGTTTTTCTTTTAGAGCATATAACAAAAAAACTAATTTTCAGGGAGTCATGGAAATGCATTTGGTTCCTTTGAGTGAATTATTGAGTCAGCCTCTGAAAGCTTGTGCTTTGATCTTGGTTTTGGCTTGCTTTTATATTTCAAGCCAAGTATATTTCAGTATGCACCTTAACGGCTTTGTCATTGAATCACATGCACACACTGATCATATTGTCCAGAGAAGGGGAAATATTCAGCTAAGGTACATTGAAATCCATATCAGGATGCAATTAGACTTTCGAAGAAGAGTACATCTAACTCTAATAAGTATATTCCTGAAGAAGTTGAGTAATCCTTTAAAAAATCCTCTGTTGTATTACTTTGAGTCCAGTAACGTTCTTTAAAAACACCTAAGGCATATAGAAGTATGTTTCCTATTCATTGATTTCGCTGGAGAAATGCAAAATTTGCCTCTGAAAGAAAATAGCCAATCTTTAATAATTTTGGTGAGCACAAAAATGGCAGTGAAATCTGTCGTTTGGCTCTAGTTTATGAGAAACTAAATGTGTTGTGTACACTGGTGGTGGGGAAAGAAGTAGATATTTACCAGTACATGTCTATGGGATTGTCTTTTGCAGCTCTCTCACAAACTGTAGCCAATTTGCATTTTCATTGTCCTATTTGTGTTCAGCACCTCAATATCCATAAGAAATGACTAATTTAATCTTGGGCACATGACTTTTATAAAAATGTGTTATCAGCAAACACTGTGTTTTCAGTGTTTTGATTAAACTGAGTAAAATGCTCGTCCATGAATGTGCAGTATGAATCGATGCATGTTTGCTTGACAGTAATTCCTGCTGTGTTCCATGATGCTTCCTTCCAAGAAAAGTTCAACGATTGTAGCCTTATCATTGCAAAATGGCTCATCCTTCAATCATGCACAAGCCGGGCTGGGTGAACTCTGTTTCACAGTAGTCCAGATGCAAGAGAACCAAGCCTGGATTTACTGTATTTGCTATTTGTTTAATAAATTTATACCCCACTTTATATTCCAGAAGGGCATTCAGTGTTTAATTTTCCAGAATGCTCAGAATTCTGCTTAATAAACTCCACAGCTGTCTAGCTGCAGTATGTATGTTTAGAGGGCTTTTTTAAGCAATCACCAGCAGAGCAACCCTACTATATATAACAGTCATACTTTGTCACAAATGTATTTTTAGCTAGCTGTCCTTTTTAAGCTACAGCAGTAAGTTCTCTTTCCACCACTGCCACACCCCAACATACTAAAATGAATGGCTTTTGAAGTGCCTTGTTTTTTTTTGAATGGTCATCCTGAACACCTTAAAGCCTGAGTAATTAAGTGATTGCACAATAGCGCAAAAAAAAAAAAAAAAGTACTGGCAGTACATTCTGGACCCTTCTGCAGATACCAGGGACACCCTTTAAAAAGGTTTGGAAAGTGAAGGAGAAGACTAAAAATAGCAGTTCATATGTGGTCGTGATGTATTCTGGGGCTACATCAGGGGAGCTTTGGAGCAACCAGGAAGAGGTTGCAGGCAGCTTGTAAGACTGCCTGCAGCCCTGAAAATACAATTGTTTTGCTGCAGTAGAACAGCTATTTTTAGCCTTCTCCTTCCCTTTCTAAACCTTTTAAAACTGTGGCCCAGTATCCACGGATAACTGAAACCACTGATGCCGAATCTGTGGATACCAGGGTATATCTGTATTGTCCTTCCAAATCACCACTGATGTGGAATGGGTTGTGATTCTGCAAGGTGACCAGCACTCTTAGCGAAAAAGCCAGAATAGTGCATCTGTTTCTCGTGTATGTTCTCTCTCCATCCAAATGAATGCTTAACTGATTAGACAAAAACATTTCTGTATGGTATTTGCCTCCCTCTTTTTCTGTAGAGTCTACTTTTCCATCCATTTTTTAAAAAAAAAGTGTGAAAGGAAAGGAACCTCAGCAAGGCAATCTTCCTTGCATAAACATTAGTTCCTCTGCACTATGAGTGGACAGCATATAGTGCTATGTGGGACTTTGAGGCTTACATACAGTTTGCCTGATTTTGTGAAAAGAAAAAGAGAACACGGAAAAGAGAGCATTTCTGTGTGGTGCTTTGTTAGAACATAAGAGATGGTTTTGTTTGTTTATAGCAGGGGACTCCAAACCCCAGCCCGGGGGCCAGATGCAGCAAGCCTCTTTCAGGCCCGCAGCCAACCTCTTGTCCCCTGAAAGCCTCTGGCCCACTCAACTGAACATGACCAGAACTGTGCTCTAATTGTGTCTGGAGTGTGTTCTGAGGGCCAGAGAGGTTGAATGAATGAGCCCATTCATTCTTTTATTCACTCATCTAAGTTCCATCTCTTATTTATTTAAATTTTATATTGAAATTTTTTTTCCGGCCCTCCATACCACGCCAGATATTTGATGCGGCCCTCTAGCCAAAAAGTTTGGAGAGCCCTGGTTTATAGGGTTGGATATGTCCCTTAACTTTGTCCCTTGAAATGGCTAGCAAAAATAAATAAAATAGTTTACAGCAAAACCATTGGTAAATGGTTTTGTGAATAAATAAAATTATGAGGCTACTTTTTCTTACCCCTCCCCATAAAGTACAACTAATTGGCACGTTGCCTCTATTTTAAACAATATTTAGAACCTGTCTTGATTGTTCTATTGTATATAAAAATATTGAAGTAGTGCTCACTTAATGGTAATTCTGTAATTCCCACTTCCTTCCAGATTTCCAAATGCAGGAAAGTCGTCTTTGCTGACCAGGATTTCTCATGCCACACCACAGATTGCAGATTATGCCTGTGAGTACTGTATTAATTATTGACCATTATTAAGTTGGTTCCTGATAGAAGAAACTGGTTTCTACACGTGTTCACTGGATTGGGACACACATTCACCAACTATCAGCAGAGGTTTTAAAAGGATAATTGTGCACACTAATCATAATCAGGCTTGTAAACAGTGTCTCCGCTGTAGCAAGTAGCAAGTTCCATTCAATACACAGTGAAGGCTAAAAGAACTCAACATGTCATTCATCCCAGTCTACACCACCTCATGCCAGTCCACCCCACCACATGGTACAACAGGTTAGGAGAAAGAGCTGACCACACCTTCCCAGTTCTCCATGGTGCTGAGTTGGAGGAGCAACTAAGACCTGGAGCTACGAACTTTAGGGGTCATTGCAGACAGGAGCTTGAATCCCTCCACAGACCAAACAAACAACAGCAATCTGTGCATCAAAACTGTTACATTGCATTACTAGTCACATAAATCTCTAGTACAGTGATTCCCAAAGTCGTACTTGGACAATACTTGGACAGTACTTGCGAGGGCGGGGCGGGAGCATGGGGGTGGCCCTGACAGCGCAGCAGTGATCACAATGTTGCAGGGACTCTTGGACATCCCCATGTACCTGGGGGTATCCTGCAGCCTCCTTGGGGATCCTGGAAGCTTGCAGCAGCCGCCATGACTCTCTGCGCAGCTGCAGCAAGCTCCGTTCTGATCTCTAAGTTCACTTCCAGTTTGCACAAAGTGAGCTCCAAGATCAGAACGGAGCTTGTTGCAGCTGTGCTGAGTCATGGAGGCTGCTGCAAGCCTCCAGGACCCCCTGGGAGACTACAGGACACCCCCAGGTACATGGGGATGTCCAAGGGTCCCTGCAGCACCGCCATCACAGCGGTGATGAGAACAACATCAAACCCACACTTTGAGAACCACTGCTCTAGTAAGATCTGTTTCTCGTTCACCAACTATTTTTTCAAGAATTTAAACATAGTCAATATCATGCATTTCTTTCAGTTGGCTTTCTAAGTCTCTTGGATATGAGCAACTTTGAATGTCTGGGGAAGATTTATACTATCACAGCCTATCCCTAATGCAAAAGCTTGTTTCTGAGCAAGCCAGCGTGCAAGTTCCTTTGTTGATATTTTGTGCCGTTCTTTGCAGTGTAATCAAGTGTGTCCAAAACATACATGCAAGCAAAGGCAACAGTTCTTCAAGAAAGAATGCTAACCTTTTCCTTCTTCGTACAGTCACAACAATAAAGCCTGAACTAGGAACTGTTATGTATGCTGATCACAAACAGGTTGGTTCCCAAAAGTGAGATTGTGTTGTAGAATTTGTGATGACAAATCCTTTTATGGCTCCATAGGAGATCTGTCTCTTACCCATTGTCGCTTGGGCAGTAGATGGACAAATGGTGATCTTAAGCAAAACCTG
Organism: Tiliqua scincoides; assembly: GCF_035046505.1. Classification (NCBI taxonomy): domain Eukaryota; kingdom Metazoa; phylum Chordata; class Lepidosauria; order Squamata; family Scincidae; genus Tiliqua; species Tiliqua scincoides. The sequence continues at coordinate 25,269,865 of NC_089825.1, forward strand.
TGTCCTGATCAATAGTTAATCCTTTGCAGCCCCATTTGCCTTAATTCTTAACAATGCATAAGGAAGTGGCAGCCAACTTTAAAGCTAACTCCCCTATTGGCTGATCTTGAATCTGAAGATGACACCGAGATCTGATTGGCTGAGAGGCCTCAGTGAAATTACACTTCTAGAAGTGTCTTTTGAAACATAGGATGTTTTAAAATTTATTTACTCTTGGTAAAATGTTAAAATTGCCCACGTCTGTCCAGGAAGATAAAGTGTTCAAATTTTAAGTCTGAGCCACCAGGTTATAATGAAGATTTGAAGGTCATATTCATTCAAGAGTACACAACCTGACTGAGACTTTGATATGTTAAAATCTCTGGCTGGTACATGAGAGTATATTAGAAACGTCACTCCAAGATGAAAGGCTTGCATCAAGAGATGTTTGATGATAGCAACAAAGATCACGGATATAAAATGAGTAAAAGTGCTTTTTTTCCTGCCTGCAGCCAGAAACTAGAGGGCTTGGCAGGTGATGCTTTAATCATTGCCTAAAAAGATTGTATGAGATGGGTAAGAACTGTAATGCTACACCTCAGGGTCAAGTTAGCCCTAGTAGCCTGTATTCACAGAATCAGTGAATTCTTTAAAAAAATCCATTAAGTGTCCCTGCAAGCCTCTTAACAAAATTATTATACTTAGCAATAGTCTTTTTTTTATGTAGCTTGAATAAAAGTAGAATTAATGAACACCATTTTTCTTCCTCCTGTCACCCTAAATGCACAGGACTTTGTAAATTGGGGTTTCAGGCTTGCAGATGAGTTAATAGTTTCACAGTACAGAAAAGTCCTGTAACGTGTGCAACTCTGGATTCTACTAACTTTACAGAGTCCTAACTTGCTCTGGAACAAGCAGGCCAGTGGGCGTGTGCCATATACCTGTATTCTTGTCTGTATCCACGTTGGCCCTTTTTTGCAGCAGGGCCCAAACACCAGCAACCAGAAAAGTGCTACCAGAGTGAACTGAGCTGAAGCTAAGGGCAGGTGCAGGGCCAATGAGTGGCTGATGCTGCAGGGACACCCCTCTGCATTGTCCTACCCCTGTTGGCTGCGGTTTTCAAACTCCCAGGGAGTTTGAAAGCAGCAGTAAATTCTTGTGGGGGCGGGGGGGGAGGCAGTGAGGGCAGGGAGAAGGTAGCTTCGCAATCCCTGAGATGGTGCAGCTCAGGAGGGCTGCAGGGCCTTGGGTACACTTACTAGAGCTCTCCCTTATTCCAGTAAAGCCCTAACCACCCCATGGGGCTTCTCAGATCTGTGCCAACCATATACCAGGCGCAAATCCAGGAAGCCCATGTAGGGCTGCCTTGGCTGGGAACAGGGATTAGGATACAGTGGAGGAGACTGTCACTGACCCCTCCTCTTCCTGGGCCCAAACCTCCCTGTTACGCCCTCCCTCACCCAAAAATGCCCCCTCCCCACTTCCAAAGCACCCTCCCACCACCCTCTTCCAGACCCCACAGAACCCGGTGTACACTTCCCTGTCTATGGGGACTGGATAGCTACATCTGTTTTCCATCTCAGTCCACTTAGCTTAATTTTGTTGTACAGAGGAGCAGACTAATTGCAAGGAAGCACCTCAGGTTGTGCAAAGTTTATCCTAATTGCTGATAATATCATTTACCTTATGCACGTTTACTTCCAAGTCTATCCCACTACTTCCAAGAAACTTACTTCCAAGTAAGGGTGCACTGAACACTTACCAGAGCCTCCTGTAGCCTCCTGGGGGTATGGGGAGCCCTGCACAGCTGTCCACAGGGCTCCCCAATGCTTCAAAAGTGAATGTGGAGTGAACCAGAAGTGGGGTGTGATCGCTCCACTTTCAATTTCTAAGGCTCGGGTAGCCCTGTAGAGGGTCACACAGGGCTTCCCACTCTCCCAGGAGGCAGCTGCAGGGACTGATAAGTACGTGCCAGCCCCTGCGCACCCCTTAGCGATGTGATCCTGGGGATCACATCGCTGCCTTCCCCTGCCCCTTAAGGGGGCAGATTCCAAGGCCCTCAAGCTGGGGCATCACAATGCCCCAGTTTGAGAACCACTGTGTTATGGGGTTACTCCTGCCTATGCTAGCTCTGTCATTTGCATAGCTGCATTTTTCTGGTGCTGGGGTCATGTCCATTGTCTGATGGAGGTTAAGATATGGTGCATTTCAACCCTCTCATTACCTTTCCACATTACGCCTCGGTCTACTTCCTGTTTTGGCCTCTCCCCTGGTGGAGTTTCTCTGGCATGCAAGTGACTGCCAAGCTTTGTCAGCATGGCATTTTATCAGCCTTCCACTGGTGTCCATGGTGCATCTATCAGTGGGCAGACTTCTACACCAGCAGGGCTGCCATTTCAACAGCATATGTGGAGAAATGCTGGCATGTCTCTAAGATAGCATTGGGCCTTTAATGGAAATATCCTAACAATTTGAATAGTAATTTGAGTGAAACAGTGGAGCCCAAGTATTTTCATCTCTTTTCCCTTCCTAGATCACTGTTGCTGACCTTCCAGGACTGATTGAAGGGGCTCATGCAAATAAAGGAAGAGGGCACAAATTCTTGAAGCATGTGGAGAGAACAAAACAGCTCCTCTTTGTTGTAAGAACACTTTCTCTCTTTCAGATGCTCCATTTGCCTTGTTCACTCAAACCACTAACATTGAATTGGGGTAGATACCATGAAATACCGATGATTACATCACACTATGTGATAGCTGTCATTATAAATAAGATTTAATTATCCACTTACAAAGATAGCCAATATCTACAGTCTTGGGAGCCTTTTCAATACTGTGGGCCCTTCTTATTCCTGGGTTCGGCATCTGTGGATTTGATCCAATGTGGCTGCCAACCCATTCTGGATGGCCTCACAGGACCTCCCAGACACAAGCAGAAGTGGTGATCCTAAGGTGCAGGGAGGATGCGCGTGGCCTCCCCATGCCTCAGAAAGCCTCCCAGAATCTTCTGAAAGGCACTTCTGGTTTTTTGCCAAACTGGAAGTGCCTTTCAGAAGGCTCCAGCAGGTCTTCTGAAGTGCAGGAACGTCGTACGTCGCCAGAAGCTTCTGACAAGTGCTTCAATTTTTTTTACAGGCTATGCAGATTCAGTTATCCGTGGAAGTAAGCATCCGCGGGGGTCTGGTAATGGATCTCCCACAGATAACAAGCGCCAACTGTATTCCTGATACTCTTTCTGCATAAACATAGGAAAGCGCCATAATGAATGAAAGACATGGGTCCATCTAGCTTAGTATTTGTATAGTATAATACAGTGGTTCTCACACATTTAGCACTGGGACCAACTTTTTAGAATGAGAATCTGTCAGGATTCACCAGAAGTGATGTCATAACCGGAAGTGACATCATCAAGCAGGGAAATTTTTAACTATCTTAGGGCGTAATCCTAATCCCTTATGTCAGTGCTTTCCAGCACTAACATAAGGGCAATGCAGCTCTGAGGTAAAGGAACAAACATTCCCTTACTTTGAGGAGGCCTCATGAGTGTTCCCCAACTGCAGGATGCAGCACATGTCCCATTGGCACAGTTATGCCAGTGCTGGAAAGCACTGACATAAGGGGTTAGGATTGCGCCATTAGGCTGCAATCCTACCCACATTTACCCACGAGTAAGTCCCATTGACTGTCATTGTTAAAAAAGTATACATAGTAGCTTGTTAAAAGTACAGATCTGTAACAGTTCCCCAAGTGCAGTCACATACCATGGTACAGTGTTTCTCAAACTATGGGTTGGGACCCACTAGGTGGGTCGCACGCCAATTCCAGGTGGGTCCCCATTCATTTCAATACTTTATTTTTAATATATTAGACTTGATACTACCTTGGTAAGTGACTGCATTTGGGGGAATGTTACAAATGTGTACTTTTAACAGGCTACTCTGTATATGCTTTTAACAATGGTAGTAAATGAGACTTTTAGTAAAGTGTGGGCAGGTTTGCAGCTTAGGATTGTTTAAAATTTTCCTGCTTGATGATATCACATCCAGTCATGACATCACTTCCAGTGGGACCTGACAGATTGCCATGGTAGCATCAAGTCTAAATATTAAGAATAAAATATTGAAATGAATGGGGACCCACCTGAAATTGGCTCACAGCTCACCTAGTGGGTCCCAACCCACAGTTTGAGAAACACAGGTATAATATACTATTAGTATAACTGGCAGTGGTTCTCCTGGGCTTTAGGCAGGACTTTTCCCCATACCTATCCTAGAGATGGACCCTTGGACCTTCTGCACGCCTGGCAGGTGCTCTGCTCTGGCTCTTTTCTATTGGATAGTACATGTTTCATTGGTAAATTCCTACCACTGAAATGTTTCTATATCAGAGCATGCACGGTCTAATTTTCATAAGCATTAATTCAGGTTTTATAGTAACTTACTTAGTTAGGGCTGGGCTCTTACAGCCCAATTCTATCCTTCGCTGGAACGGGGAGGCTGGCTGTCCTGCCCCGTATCCAGAGCGGGACTGGGGCTGGTTACAGCTCAGCCAGGGGCAAGGAGAATGCATTTAATCTATTTGCCCCAGTGTCGATGCAGCTGCACCAAAACAGCCTGCAAAAGTTGCTGCTGCTGGAATCCACTGCCTTGATGTTCCCCCATTCTTGCTCCTCCCTGCTTTGTTTCTCCCACTGCCTGCCCCTCCTATGCTAGCTTATCTGCACTCTTGCTGGCTACGGCAGTGAGCCACCAACACTACTACTATTTAGTGTTGTAAACATTATTTAGGATTGTGCTGCTGTTTTCTTGGATCCGTAAGTGGAGCCTTCAAGTAATTGCATTTATATAAATACTTGTAAGCATCCTTTTTTGTCCAAGTTATGTAGTGAACTGATTGTGAGGCTAGTAAAGGAGGGGGGGGGGAAAGGGACTACTTTTGATATGGTTCCAGTAAAAACTACAGTAAGCAAAAGATGGGCTATATAAAAGATACTCCTTCTTTTGTCCAAGTTATGTGGTGCACTGGTTGTGAGGCTAGTAAAGGAGGGGAAAAGGACTCCTTATGATATGGTCCCACTGAAAACTACAGTAAGCAAAAGACAGGCTATATAAAGGATGCCATAGAGTAAGTCAAGTAGTTCTCAAAAAGTTATTCAAACGGGTTAATGGCTTCAATGATTTGGGAATTGCTAAGAAATAGGAAAATGGATGCATGTCTGAAATAGCTACTTTGCATATACTGCTGTAATAGCTTCCTTCCTGTCTTACTGGCTTTCCTTCACACTTTTGCACCTTCTTGATGATATTTTGACTAGTGATGAGTAATCCTGTAAAAAATAATTTAGTCCTGTAAGTTTTTGAAACAAAGCTGTCTCTTTCAGGTTGATGTATCTGGGTTTCAGCTTTCTTCTACAACACCATTCAGAACAGCCTTTGAAACTGTTGTTCTCCTAGCTAAAGTAAGGTGCTTCTGTGTATGGGTGTGCTTGTTGTGTCACTAATGTGTTCTGCCATGAAACCATGTGTACAATTTTTCTTTGAAGTCTCTGAATATTTGTATGGTAAGCTTGGTTGCCTGAAACTATTCAGATGTTTCCAGGGAGAGAAGATAATATATTGCTTGGCGCCTTGTGTCTGTTTTCAGTTAAACTTCTGCAATTTTAATTGATTGATCAGTTAAGTTGACTGAGGCTGCAGTCCTATATGTACTTGAAAAGAAGTCAATTGAACTTATTTCTGAGTAGACGTGCATGAGATTGTTAAGAATAATGAGATTGTTAATAATAATTGTTAATTATTATGGTTAAGGGAGGAATCTGTACCTGAGTTACAGTCCTAATATTGTATAATAATTACAGAATTAAGCTAAATGTCTCTTATAAAGCCAAATACTTTCAAGAAGATATTTACAAGTGAAAACTGGGTTTTCTTTTTGAAGGAGCTGGAACTGTATAAAGAAGAACTTCGAACTAAATCTGCACTTCTTGCTGTTAATAAAATGGACTTACCTGATGCACAAGAGAAATTCAATTATCTGATGGAACAATTACACAATCCTCAAGGTAAGATACATTTTGCCTAATTTGGCTTATTCATAATAGTTGGAAAATTCACATGCTTTTGTGACAAGGCAGCCAATAAGTTATCAGATTTCAGGGGGGAATATGAACATTAGTAACAAATGAGTTGTAATTGTGAACAGTGACCCAGGATGCATATGAGATGGAATATAAACCCTTTTAAATGAATTTCCATCTTCATTGTTCAATGCACATCTCCATCCCACCACACACGGAGTGCTATATACATTAATGCTATGTATGGGCAAGCCAATACTGGTAAATAATAAGGTAGCTTGTATGTGAACTCGTTTAGCCATTAAGAATTCACTACCAATAATGCATTGGATCTGAATGGAGCACAATTCCTGCTGTGGTTTGAAGTTCACTGGGTTGTTTTGGGCTAGCCACTATCTCTCCCCCTAACAGCACATAAGGTTGTAGCCATGCTAACATTCTAGTAAGGTCCTTGGAACCTCAACAGGAGGGTCGCAAAGGTGCCATAAAGCACATTTGTACCTCCTCAGGAGTCAGCTGCCTCTGCACCAACTTGGGGAGGGAGGGATGCATCGGCTGAGCTTGGCCAATGCAGGGGTCTGGGGAGGGCAAAGAGGAGGTGGGAGGGAGGCGTTCCTGGGTGGGTAGAGGGCATTCCAGGGGGCAGGCAGGCAGGGAGCAGGAGGCGGGCCTGGGACCTGGCTGTTATGCCAGATCCCAGCCCTGTTCTCTGAACAATGCAGAGGAGCTTGAAGCCACTCCATTCTCCTCAGACTTCCTGAGGTGGCGGAAGTCTGAGGAGACCCATTGGGGCTGTGGTGGCTTACCTGGGGGTAAGGGGAAGAGTTTCCCCTTACCTCCAGCTGAGCCACTTCTGGCCCCAGTCTTGTGCAGGATACATTACAGGCCTCCTGGCCTGCCTGTTCCAGTGCAAGATAGGATTGCTCTGTGTTACTTGAAATGTACTGTGCAACTGTGTACATGTTTTTCCTTTGTGAAATTGTGCACATAGGGGAGGGGACAATCCTAACTAGGACCACTTTGCCCTTGCCCACTGCCAGAGACCCAGCCTGGATCAGATCCCCCTTACATGTACTATTTGGCAAAGGAGGAAAGCTGCTATTGGTGTCAGTGGAAGATTTCCTTTCTGGTCAAATAGCAGCTGGGAGAGGGAACACAGTCTGGACTCTGACCAAGGCATGGGCAGAAAGTTAAAGCCACTCTCCTCCAGATGGGACCCTGATCATTTACTCTTCCTCATGTGGTGGTGAACAGTGAAAAAATTAGCATGCAGCTGTATGTCATATGCTTGAAATAGTGTCTAATTTGAACCTTACAGTGGTACTGAAGCATGTATGCTAACTAGAGATACATGTTTGTATATCATTTCAGATTATATGCACTCACTTCCAAAAGAAATGATTCCAGAAGTTGCTGTCAGGTTCAAAGAGATAATCCCTATATCTGCCCGTACTGGAGAAGGAACTGAAGAACTAATGATGTGCTTGAGAAGAGTACTAGATGAGGAAGCTGAGAAGAAGATTGAAGAATATCAAAAGAAGCAACTTCGTGCATTGCATCTCTCAAACGTATAGGAGCACTTTCTGCTCAGAAGCTGTTGTACAGTAATTAAGAGATCAGTGTTTGCAAACCTCTGGATTTTACGGGTTACCTGAAGCCTTTGTGTGTCTTTTATTCCAACTCACTTCAGCATCTGTGGAGATCCATTTTCTGAAGGTTTTGGTATCCACAGGGGGGGTCTACGACTGGATCCCCTGCAGATACCAAGGTCCAAACTGTATATTGTACTGAACCCTTGTTTGCTCCTCTATATTACATTTAGGTTTAGACATTATTAATTCATTATAAAAGCTAACAGGAAATTAATTTAATGTTATGGTCCAGATTTTATGAAATACAAAAATATGTAAATAATGATCTTTTGTTAGATCTGTTAGGAAGTGTAAGCAAGCTTTCAAGCTATGCCACACTCTGCCTCAGGCAAGTTACAGAAGGCATTTTGTGAAATGTAAATAAAAATGTAATTTTATATAAATTGGAAACAGTCCTCTTTTCTGTCACCAAAGATCTTAAGCATGGTATCCTTGTTTTGAATGAGCACACTAGCATAAATCCAAAACATGAAATGACATGTAGTCACTCTCCTGAAATATTTTGGGCACAAAATTGGGCACAGTTCACAGCCTGATTCTAACTAATCCTCATCTCCCCCACCGATGGAGCCCTTTCTGTATCCTGTGCTGTAGGAGGCTAGTGGGAGGACTAGGCCCCAGGAAGGGGGGCACTTTGGCCAGATTCTAACCCTGTCCCAAGCTGCCCAGCCTTACACCTCTTAAGGTGGTGCAGTTCCAAGTAGCCCCATAGGAGCAGCTGCCACTTGGCACGGTGGGAATGGGGAATGAATTCCTCTTACTCTGAGTTCCAATGCAATCTGGCCCAGCCCTACTCTGGATGCAGCGCAGACAAGGTGGCCTGCCTGCACCAGGGCATGTTAGGATTGGGCTGCCCAGTTCCTGCAGGTTTTCAACCCTTTTGCCTCCTGGGGCTGTCGGGAGAAAAGATAGGAAAGGGCGAGGTGTCTGTTTCAGTTCTTTCACTAGGGCCAGATACTTTTCTTCCTGATTTTTACCTGCTTTCTCCTCCACATTCTTTCCTCGGCCTCCCTTGTTAAAGCAGTATTCGAAAGCTGCAGCTCTGTGGGGCTGCCACCTTTCTTACCAGTAACCACTGGAGTTCCTGCTCCTGTCACAGTTAGTGGCACCCAAAATTATTCTGAAGCAGCTACCAGTAGCCCCCTCCACAAATTGCCACATGGGATTGGCCCTGACCGGTCTCGAGGTGATCTGGCTCCAGCACAGGGCCGTCTCATGATCACGCAGGGTGATCAAAGACTGGTCGACTTCATGGTTCTTTCCTGTTCCCTCATTCAAGTGTGCATCTGTATTTTGTGGCTGGCAACCTCTTCCCCTTTCCCAGACATTATCAAGCACTCAGTGTTGGAAATAGTCCTGAAAAATAATGGACCACTGACTGTTTGTGCTTTGTGCTAAATGGACTTCCTGGCCATTGTCAGTGTCACTGTGGCTTTTCTAGCCACGATGTTACCTGAAATATTTGGGAGTCTTTTCTTCCAACCGACATCAGCACCTCTGGAGATCTCCATCTTCATATCCAGTGCTGGATTACCAGGTTGGATCGTGGCCCCTAATTTTCTAAATTTCTCTTGAGGCCTGGGCTGGACAACAAGGGGAGAGCTCACCAGGACAACCCATCAAAGCAGCTAAGCGCTGCTCTCCAGAGCTGTCCGTCTACAACCTTTGGGGCCTTATCAACTCTATCCACTTTAAAAATATGTGGTGTTAATTGTCTGGAAATGCGTAAAAGGGAATAATCAAAGATATGCACCATCTCTTAGAAAGGAGGAGTTTTATGATATAGAGAAGGAAGGAGCTGTCAAGGACATTGAGTCCTGCCTCCTGCTTGAAGCACAATAACTGTTTCCAGAGCCGGCAAAACAAAACAGCACACTGAATCTTCTGGTCAGTGTGTCATACTAACCAAGCTTACTCAAGTATTTTGTTTCCTTTTCATTTATTTCCTTTCAGATCATTTTCAGTTAGCTTCACTATTTAGTCATTTTCCCCATTTCACATATCCATTCTTACATTTGAGAATGGCACAAAGGCCATTGGGGCCTGCCATCTAGAGGTAATTCTGCATTTTGCAGCAGTGAATTGATTCCTGAGGAGGAGTTCAGGCTCCTTTTTTTTTTTTAATGTTTCATTAAACTTTTTTTCAAAATAGGCTTATGCATATTTACAAAAAAGTAAGTCCCAAGAATTACAATGGGACATGCTCACATTTGTTTTACCCTACTTATATTATTCCATAGCAGTCCAGGCTGCCACCTCCTTGGCTTTTGCCCTTGCTATATCTGAATTTAGTCTATGTTCAATGGAGAATGGGATGAACTCTATTTTATATTAACTGCCTGCAGTGTAGAAGTGGAAGAGTGGCTGTTAGATGGACAGAGGAAGACTTACAAGATTCACCAGACATGCCTCCTTCACAGGATCCTTTGAGAAGATCAGACAAAGGCTGACAGACAGATGACACAGAGCTTCAAAATGACTATTTTAATAATATATACATAACATTCCTTGATGCGGTTGCAGGGCTTGACTTTTGAAAGTGCAAAAACATACATGTGAAAAAGTTTGAAAACCACTGCTCTAAGCCAGGGGTCTCCAAACCCCAGCCTGGGGGTCAGATGCAGCCCATGGAAAGCCTCTGTCCGGCCCGTGGTCAGCTTCCCTGAGCCCCTGAGAGCCTCTGGCCCAGTTGACCAAACACAACCAGAGTTGTGCTTGTGGGGTAGGGGAATAGGGTCTATTTAAGTGTGCGCTTTATTTCTTGGGCTGTGTTGGTACTTGGAGAAATCCTGAACATTCATTCAATCAATCTAAGTTCCATCTCTAATGTATTTATTTAAATGTTATAAGTAACTTTTTTTCTGGCCCTTGGCACTGTGCCAGAGATTTGATGTGGCCCTGCAGCCGAAAAGTCTAGAGACCCCTGCTCTAAGCTGTTAGAACTTCTGGTACTAAATCAAATACTATACAAATAAGCAGTGCTTTTTTGTTAAATAAAAAAAAAAAGGTGCAGGAACTCACAACTTGTTAATCTTTTATTTATTCTTTTATTTATTTCTATTAGAAAAAAGCCCTGCATATATACATATGTGTACATATATTATATATGTATACACACATGCAAATTTCTTGTTGGCATCCTTCAGTCTCGGAAGACTATGGTGTCACGCTCTGAATGGTGGTTCTGGAACAGAGTGTCCTCTCCAGTGCGCGAAGCCTGGGTAAAGTAGGTATGGAGGATAGGCTGTTACCCATGCAGCAAATCCCCCCTCTCCACGTCGCTGAAATGGTCCAATGGAAAGGCAGAGGCCAAACATACACGCAAACACACACACACACACATACATACATGAACATACACGTCCAAACACATACAAACAACCCAACCAGCCCCCCAGACGTCCACCAGTCCCCCCCCCCCCAAAGGAGACGGCTCGTGCCCTGCTTGTCTCCCGGGGCGGCTGGCGCTGAGGGCGGGGCTGCCCCTGCCCTCCGCAGGTAGACCGCTGCTGCCCAAGGAGGCTCCATTCTGCCCTCGGAGACCAGGCGCTTCCCCTCAGCAGGACGCGGTGTGCGCGCCCGCCGGCGTCTGAGGCGGCCCAGGTGCCGCCGCCCTTCTCACCGTTGCGCCGCGGCTCCTTCGTAGCCCTGAGGGGAGACCCGGACCTGGAGGCCGCCATGGTCCTCTCTGGGAGCGCTTAGCAACCGACGCGCGCCGCCGATTGGCTCCCTGGTTGCCATGGGCGGGACTCCCAGCCCAGTCCCTGCTGCCCGGCCGCAGAGGTAGGAAGGCGGCTAAACTCACCCCTCCGCTCTGGTCATGGCCTGATCAAGAGTTTGCATAGTGACATTTGGGCTAGGTCGAAACTGGTCCTGGCTGGCAGGTGGCAAAAGCCTGGAGAAGGTTGTTGTCGTTGGCACTGCTCGTGCTCGTCCCCGTGGCTGCTGGCTTATTTATCGATACACACACACACATATGTATGTGTGTGTGTATGCATATGATATACCCAGAGAGCCCAGAGAGAGAGGAAGGCCTGGGAGCAGGTGGGTGGAGGAGGAGGCCCAGCGAGGACTGGGAGTGCAGGCTCTGGATGGGAGAGAGGAGCTGAGGCTGCCCTGGGGAGGCCAGAGAGGAAGGGCCTGCTGGACTCTCCTTCTGCCCCTGGGAGTGAGGCCTGGTTGGACTGGCAGGCACAGCTCCTGGTTCAGCCCCCCTACAGCTCCCTTGGGTGACCCTGATCTTATCCCCCCAGTGACCCCCCCAGGCCCTGCCTCTCCTGTCCACCCCTCCTGAACCAGAGACCAAGGAGTTTGCTGGAACCCCCCAGTGCCTGCAGAGAAGCAGAACGCCTCCCCCCCCCCTCAAGGCTGCCTCTGCACTGGAAGCCAGGCAGCTTCTGGCCATCAGGACCCAGAGCCACCGAGAGGCTCCTGCAGGAGTCTGCCATCTCCTCTGCAGCATCCGCTGAATGGTAGAAAGGAATTGCAGGACGCCTTGCAGGAGGCAGGAACACAAGGGCAGAAACGCTCAGACTGTCCTCCATTCTCTCCCTGCAAAGAAAGAGCATCCAGAGCAAGGCAGACCTTCCGCAGGAACAGAAATGGCTGCTGCTCCTCCAGGCCAGGTGAGGAAGGTCTGCAGGGAGCAGCTCTTGGGCCTCCCCTGCTGTCTCATTCTCAGCTGTAGCCTCAGTCTGGACTGTCTGTTTCCATCCTATTAACACCCCGACTTTCTCCATTCCCTGCACCCCCAAATCTTCCCCTCCTTCTCCAGGATCCCCCTGAAAAGTCCAACTGATCTACTCACATCCCTTCTCCCCCTGCAGTCTCCCTCTCTCTGCTCTGCACTTCTCCTTCAGAGGAATTCCTCTCTCCTCCCCTCCTTTTCTCTTTCTAGCTGCTTTCCTTAGGACTCCACTGAGTGTGCATGTTGGTGGTCGGGGTCCCACTGGATAGTTTCAGAGTGACTGTGTCGGAGTAGAGGATCCAAGTTGGAAACCCATTTTGGTTCTTAAGCACTTTCAGTAAACTTTGGTGCACTTTTATTCTTGGTGAAGTACATCGACTTGCAATTATTCTGAACACAGAAAGACTGCATGCTAAAAGTGCTGTCAGTAACATAGTATGGAGGCTTAAGTGAGCAGAAATCCACCTGCTCCCTGGTTGGTCCACTGTAGCCGGAGCAGCAGAAATTGAGATAACGTTTTTGACAGTGGGAAAAGTGATGGTGATTATCATGTGTGAACGCAACTACACCATGCACCAGATTCTCAGTCCTGGCTAAGCTTTCCTGGGAATATGCACTGTAAGAAGCATGCTTTCTTCTGGGCTTGCATGCGTAGGATTGTGGAGTCAGTTTGGGAACTGGAATGGAAGGAAAGACTCCTCTGATCCTCCTTTCAGGAAACTTGGGAGTCTACACTGGAGTTGGAAGCCCAAAAAGTGGACATGCAGAGGGACTGTGGGTGAGGAAGCGTTTTAAAATTTAGATATGCTCTGTCCTTTCAGAGGAAACTGGACTGCGCTTCTCCCTTTGGACTGAAGTCTTGGCCTAGGCTGACTTGTAAATAGGACATTTCTCCTTTTTCTTTCAGAGCCCAATTTCATTTGCAGAGGTTGCTCTGGATTTCAGCAATGAAGAGTGGGATCTAGTGAATCCATATCAAAGGCAGCTTTATGAAGCAGTGATGATGGACAATCATGAAAACGTGACATTTGTAGGTAAGAAGGATCATTTGACCCTCTGATTGATGCATCTGGTAGGAACCTCTGTTCCATTAGATGTTGCCCAGGGGAGTTTATGGCCATGCTGCATAACCTGGGCATGGCTGCTGCAATGCCAAATGGCCCCATGTCCTCCCCTTCTGGCCAGCCCAGATCTGGGTCTCTTGGTGAGCAGGGTACCTGGGGACACGGTGCCATAAATTAGTTTGACTGCCCTTTGGAGTAGGTGAATATGTTTTGGCGGGCACTTCCCCCTGTGTTTGGGGTCTTCATTCGGCAGTCATTAGTGGATTCTCATACTTGAGCATTGCATAAACATCTGACCATCTGATAGAGTTGGTGCTAATAACAGTTCATGGCCCACTTGCTTAGGTCAGTTTGGCACTGGGAGGATGAACGAAAATGGCCAACGCCTGCTAGAGTTTTGCTGTCATCATGGTCTCTGTGTCAGCAACACGTTCTTCAACACAAAGCCCCAACATAGAGTCTCTTGGAGACACCCAAGATCAAAGCACTGGCACCAGCTCGAGCTGATCCTCACCAGACGCTCCAGCCTTCCCAGCATCAAGATCACATGCAGTTATCAGGGTGTTGCCTGCGACACTGACCACTCCCTGGTGTGCAGCAGAGTGAAACTGCAAACAAAGCGACTGTATCACATGAAAAAGGAAGGAAGACCTCGTATTGATACCAGCAAGACCCAGGATCAGAGAAAAGTGGAGGAATTTGCACGAGCGCTTGAGGAATCTCTTCCAGGCCCGGCCGACGCAAATGCATCCAACAGATGGGAACATTTCAAGAATACAGTTTACAACACCGCTTTGTCCATATTTGGCAAGAAGACCAACAAAGCAGCAGACTGGTTTGAAGCCCACTCTGAGGAGTTGACACCAGTCACTGAGGAAAAGAGGAGAGCTCAAGCAGCATACAAGGCCTGTCCCAGTGAGCGCAACCTGCAGGTCCTCCGAGCTGCTCGCAGCAAAGTCCAACAGACTGCCAGGAGATGTGCTAACGACTACTGGCTCCAGCTCTGTTCCGAGATACAGATAGCAGCTGACACGGGCAACATCAAGGGGATGTATGATGGTATCAAGCAGGCCCTAGGTCCAACACAGAAGAAAATTGCCCCTTTGAAGTCTGCCGCAGGCGAGGTCATCCAGGATCGGGCGCAGCAGATGGAACACTGGGTGCAGCACTACTCTGAGCTATATTCCAGAGAAAATGTAGTCACCGAAGAAGCACTGAACAACATTGAGTGCCTGCCTGTGCTGGAAGAGCTTGACAGTGAACCAACCCTAGAAGAACTTCACGTGGCCCTGGACTCCCTTGCCTTTGGCAAGGTACCTGGAAAAGACAGCATCCCTGCTGAAGTCCTAAAGTGCTGCAAAGAGATCATCGTCACTGAGCTGCATGAAATCCTCTGTCTCTGCTGGAGAGAAGGTGGAGTACCTCAAGACATGAGGGATGCAAACATCATCACGCTGTACAAGAACAAAGGTGACAGGGGTGACTGCAACAACTACTGCGGCATCTCTCTCCTTAGCGTTGTAGGAAAGCTGTTTGCCCAAGTTGCACTAAAGAGGCTCCAGGTACTTGTAGAGAGCATCTATCCAGAATCGCAGTGTGGATTCCGAGCCAACAGGTCCACCATTGATATGGTATTCTCCCTTAGACAACTGCAGGAGAAATGCAGGGAACGACGACAGCCACTCTTTATAGCCTTCATAGATCTCACAAAGGCTTTCGACCTGGTCAGCAGAGATGGCCTCTTCAAGATTCTCCCCAAGATCGGATGTCCACCCAGGCTCCTCAGCATCATCAGATCTTTCCACAAAGACATGAAGGGCACTGTTGTCTTCGATGGCTCCACATCAGACCCCTTTGACATCCGAAGCGGAGTGAAGCAGGGCTGTGTTCTTGCACCAACCTTGTTTAGGATTTTCTTCACGGTCCTGCTGAAGCAGGCCTTTGGAACTGCAACAGAAGGCATCTATCTCCGGACCAGATCAGACGGAAAGCTCTTCAACCTCTCCAGACTGAGAGCAAAGTCCAAAGTCCAGCTGAAATGTCTGCGTGACTTCCTCTTTGCCGACGATGCAGCTGTCACTACCCACTCTGCCAAAGATTTCCAGCAGCTCATGGATCGTTTTAGCAAGGCCTGCCAAGATTTTGGACTGACAATCAGCCTGAAGAAAACACAGGTCATGGTACAGGATGTGGACTCACCTCCCTGCATTACAATCTCTGCACACGAACTGGAGGTTGTCCATGACTTTGTGTACCTTGGCTCAACGATCTCCAACACTCTTTCTCTCGATACCGAGCTAAACAAGCGCATCAGTAAAGCAGCTACCACGTTTTCCAGACTCACACTGTTACCCTGCACATGCCTGATCTCGTCTGATCTCGGAAGCTAAGCAGGGTCAGGCCTGGTTAGTACTTGGATGGGAGACCGCCTGGGAATACCGGGTGCTGTAGGCTTCTACCATAGTCTTTCGAGACTGAAGGTTGCCAACCAAAGAGAGTCTGGTCCAACAAGAAGCCGACAGAACATACCAAGATCCAGGTCTACAGAGCTTTCGTCCTGAGTACACTTCTGTACTGCAGCGAGTCATGGACTCTTCGCTCACAACAGGAGAGGAAACTGAACACTTTCCACATGCGCTGCCTCCGATGCATCCTTGGCATCACCTGGCAGGACAAAGTTCCTAACAACACAGTCCTGGAACGAGCTGGAATCCCTAGCATGTATGCACTGCTGAAACAGAGACGCCTGCGTTGGCTCGGTCATGTTGTGAGAATGGATGATGGCCGGATCCCAAAGGATCTCCTCTATGGAGAACTCGTGCAAGGAAAGCGCCCTACAGGTAGACCACAGCTGCGATACAAGGACATCTGCAAGAGGGATCTGAAGGCCTTAGGAGTGGACCTTAACAGGTGGGAAACCCTGGCCTCTGAGCGGCCCGCTTGGAGGCAGGCTGTGCAGCATGGCCTTTCCCAGTTTGAAGAGACACTTGGCCAACGGTCTGAGGCAAAGAGGCAAAGAAGGAAGGCCCATATCCAGGGAGACAGACCAGGGACAGACTGCACTTGCTCCCGGTGTGGAAGGGATTGTCACTCCCGAATCGGCCTTTTCAGCCACACTAGACGCTGTTCCAGAACCACCATTCAGAGCGCCATACCATAGTCTTTCGAGACTGAAGGTTGCCAACATGCATGCATGCAAACATCTGACTAAAGAACTGGTACCAATCAGGTACCCCTCCTCCTTTTTGTCCTTACAGTGCATGTGTCTCTGGAACATTTGTGATAACAGAATCATATAGGAGAAAAAACCTGAGTTATCCGACCTTTGTGTCTTCTGTTCTTTTCTCCTTTGCTCATCTGTCTGCCTTGTTGCTGCTTTAATCTTTCATTTGATCCACTGGCGCCCCATTAAGCTGCCCACCTCTTTTCCTTTCGGGGTTGCCTTCCCTGTGAAGGAACCAGTGAGCAGTCCTGGAAAGCGTTTGGGCCCAGTTACCTCCAGGAAGCCAGATGTCGGCAATATTCTGAATACACTTCTGGCTGGATAACTAGCTGTGACCCTTTCAGGAGGGCATTTGACTTGGTAGAAGACAGTTTCCTATCACCCCTCAATCTGAAATTTTATTCTTCGCTAGAGCAGCAGCTCCCAAACTGTAGGATTGTGGACCACCAGTCGGTCAAGACTCAATATTTGGTTGGTCACAAAACTGACAAGGCGGATTAGGCTGTGTGCATCAAGTTTTGGAACAACCTGTTACTTTGGGAGGAGCACTGCTACCAAATCACCATTATAGCCATGGAGGCTGGAATGGCTGGTAAAGTGAAACATTTTTCGATGGCTTCTTTCTCCTCCTCTCTAGTTGTAGCCTTTAGTATTCTGATATTCCTTTGCCTCTGAAGAAGCAAAACATCATATTGATGAAGCCATTTGCAGTTAAAGGTTGCTGTATCTTTCCTGGGCCCTAGTTCTGATCAGACAAAAAATGTTTTTTGGGGTTTCCCAAACTAGCTGCGGCTTCTTCCTTGGGTCTGTTAGTACATTTCTTTTTTTATATCAACAGCATCGGTTTGGAACCAGATTAGAAGAAAGAGGAAGCAGACGCATTCTGGGCAGCAAAGATACTATACAGGGGAGAAACATTATAAGTGCCAGGAGTGTGGAAAGAGCTTCAGTGTCAGCAGCAAGCTTATACTCCATCATAGAACCCACACAGGGGAGAAACCCTATAAGTGCCAGGAATGTGGAAAGACCTTCAGTCAGAGTGGTAATCTTATGAACCACCAGAGAACCCACACGGGGGAGAAGCCCTATAAGTGCCAGGAATGTGGAAAGAGCTTCAGTCAGAGTGGTAATCTTATGAACCACCAGAGAGCCCACACAGGGGAAAAGCCATATAAGTGCCAGGAGTGTGGAAAGACCTTCTGTCAAAATATTGATCTTCAGCACCATGAGAGAACCCACACAGGGAGGAAACCCTATAAGTGCCAGGAGTGTGGAAAGACCTTCAGTTGGAAAGGTAATCTTAAGAGCCACCAGACAACCCACACAGGGGAGAAGCCCTATAAGTGCCAGGAGTGTGGAAAGACCTTCAGTCAGAGTGGTAATCTTAAGAGCCACCAGAGAACCCACACAGGGGAGAAGCCCTACAAGTGCCAGGAGTGTGGAAAGACCTTCAGTCAGAGTGGTAATCTTATGAGCCACCAGAGAACCCACACAGGGGAGAAGCCCTATAAGTGCCAGGAGTGTGGAAAGACCTTCAGTCAGAGTGGTAATCTTATGAACCACCAGAGAACCCACACAGGGGAGAAGCCCTATAAGTGCCAGGAGTGTGGAAAGACCTTCAGTCAGAGTGGTAATCTTATGAACCACCAGAGAACCCACACAGGGGAGAAGCCCTATAAGTGCCAGGAGTGTGGAAAGACCTTCAGTCAGAGTGGTAATCTTATGAACCACCAGAGAACCCACACAGGGGAGAAGCCCTATAAGTGCCAGGAGTGTGGAAAGACTTTCAGTCAGAGTGATAATCTTATGAACCACCAGAGAACCCACACAGGGGAGAAGCCCTATAAGTGCCAGCAGTGTGGAAAGAGCTTCAGTCAGAGTGATAATCTTATGAACCATCAGGGAATCCACATGGGGGAGTAACCTCTAAGTGCCAGGTGTGTGGAAGGTGCGTCAGTCAGAGTGGCAATTTTATGAGGCACCAGAGAACGCACTGTAGTCTTATGCATCTTATGAGTGTTGACAGTGTTTTTGTGCTCAGGCAACAAAAGCTGAGTCCCTTTTTTGACTCAAATAATTGATGTTTGAAAAATTCCTGATATTTCTGCAGTGTTTGTTTAAAATGTAGATAAAATACTCTGCTTGTTCTTGTTGTTCAAAAAATAAAATTTGTCAAAATTTCTGTCATTATTTTCTAGTGTCTTGCTGTTACTTTCCCTGATTGGAAGGTCTCCTGCAGAGCCAAGGGATTTTACTCAGGCGGCCTAACAGGACCCTTGGCTCCTCAATAAGGTCTTTGACAGAGAGGGGGTGGCTTTGTTGTCCAGGTTTCCAACCAAATGAGAGACTAGAGATCCTTGTGCCCAAGGAACTCCTGGACACCTGAGCTGGGCCCAGGTGACAGACCCCCCCCCCCGCCAAGACCGGGGCCACAGAGTCAACGGGCCACGGGTTCAGGGTGTCCTGTCGGGAAAGAAAGTCAGCGTTAGCGTGCCTTCCACCCTTTCTGTACTGCACCTTGAAGGCATATGGTTGTAGGGACATGTACCACCGTGTCAAACGGGGGTTTGTGACCTTCATCCTGTGCAGCCAGACCAGCGGGGCATGTTCTGTGACCAGGGTGAAAGGAGCACCCAGCAGGTAATACTAGAAGGTTTGGAGGGCCCACTTGATGGCCAGGGCCTCCCTCTCGATCACCAAATAGCGGCGTTCTGCGGGGTTGAGTTTCCTGCTCAGGTACATTACAGGATGGTCGTAGGGGGGAATCCCCTTGGGCCAGCACTGCGCCCAGCCCAACCCCCGAGGCATCTGCACTATGAAGGGGCGGCCAAAGTCTGGTACTTGTAGCACAGGCTCAGAACACAATGCTGCCTTGATGTCCTAGAAGGCCTTTTCGCAGGACTCAGTCCATTTTATCCGACTTCTGGGCTTCCCTCTCAGCAGGTCTGTGAGTGGGGCGGCCTTCGAGGCATAATTGGGGATGAACGACCGGTAATAACCTGACGGCCCGAGGAAGTGCTGTACTTCCCGGCGATTTCGGGGCCTTGCTTGCCCCCGCAGCACATATACTTTGTCCATTATGGGCCGTACTAGGCTCCCTCCCACTACATGTCCCAGGTATTGTGTCCATTTCAGGCCAGTGGTGCACTTGGTGGGGTTTGCTGTCAGCCCCGCTTGTCTCAGTGCCTCCAAGACGGCTTCAAGGTCCTGCAGGTCCTGCCCCCAGCTTTGGCTGAAGAAGATGATGTCATCAATGTACGCCACTGCGTAGGCGTGGTGGTCCTGCAGCACCTGGTTCATCAGCCGCTGGAATGTGGCCACTGCCCCGTGCAGCCCGAAGGGCATGCGCATAAACTGAAACAACCCTTGGGGGGCGGCAAATGCCGTCTTTTCCTGAGAGGAAGGGGTCAAGGGGATTTGCCAGTATCCCTTGGTTAGGTCGAGTGTGGAGAGATACTGGGCACTCCCTAACCGTTCTAACATCCCTGGGACGGCGGGCATGGGGTAGGCGTCGAACCTTGACACTTCATTGACATGACAGAAGTCAATACAGACCCGTGTTGAGCCGTCTGGCTTGGGTACCATGACAGGGTGGCTGTGCCAGGGGCTCTGCGATAGTTCTCTCACCCCCAGGCGCCTCATCGCCTCTACTTCCGCAGCGGCCCATGCATCTGCCTGCGAACAGTCCATCACTGGGCAGTCCCTCCTTATGTGACCTGGCTGGCCACAGGTAAAACAGATGACCGGGTCGGCCCTGCTGTGTGCGCGGGGTACTGCGCCCTCGGACCCCCGTTCTGGTTGGGATCCGGCGTATGTAGCTCGTGCTGGTGGTAGTGGTGGTGTCACCCCAGGGTGTCATGCCCGTCGCTCGTCTCGGCTTCCACCGTGTGCTGCAGACACTGGGATGGGTGCTTGCCCGCTATACGGCTTCAAGATGTTTCTGGGTTGTAAGCCCTGCACGCCGCTGGCGAAGCTGGTACTGGTCGCGTCGTCGTATGTCTACATCAGCGTGATAGCCCTTTCTAATGTGGCAGGCTAGTTGCAAAACACGCAGTTCTGGGCGGCTTGCAGCAGGATCGATAGGAAGTGTTCAATCATTACGAGTTCCGCTACCTCTTGTGCTGAACGTATAGCCGGCTTGAGCCAGCATAAGCCGTTGCTCCGGATGCAATTCCCCACCAAACGTACACTGCCCCCTTGTGGCAGGTCAACTTCATGTAGCCGCTTTCTATATGTCTCTTCGGAGACGTTCAGGGTCCCTAATATGGTGGCTTTTACGGTGGCATAGGTGGAGGCCTTCTCGGGAGTAAGGGTGTCCACAGCCTCCTGGGCAACCCCCTATGAGGCAAGGCATTAAGATGGCAGCCCATTACACGGTGGGCCAGGCTGCTGCCGTCGCAATATGCTTGAACGTGTTTAAATATGCCTCGGGGTCGTCCTTGGGTCCCATCTTCATCAAAACGGATGGGAGGGGTACGGTCAGGCCCCCCTACAGGGATGGTCGATGCAGCCGGGGTTACGTTGGCTGCCAGGCTTTGTACCAAAGTCCACTGTTGGTCTGCTAGGGTGGCCAGCAGCCGCTGCTGCCCCTCTGCCAGGCTCTGCTGTTGGACCATTCACCAACGCATCCACTCTGGTGGTCCCGCCCCGTCAGGATCCCCAGGGCCTGCAGGGGTGCTGCCCGCATTCTCCACCATTGTAATGTCTATGGTGGGAGGAGGCCCCTGCCCTGGGGTCGGTAAGGAGCGCGAGGGGCTTACCCAGTCTAGGCGCGGTGGTCGGCGGTGAATTAATGAACGGGAAGCAGGTATGGCAGCTTTACACAGACGGTTTAATTGAGTCAACCTCTTTACATTCATGGGGCTTGTTGTTTCATGGCCCACTTCAGTCTAGGCTGATTGGTGTCGTCATCGTCGTTGTCGCGGCTCAGGCCCTGGTCCCTCTGGTCCTTTAGAGATTGTAGTCCAGGTCTCCTGGCCTGGGTCCCTCGGCCCTGTGCTCGGGTTCTGGAGGGCACTGCCTCAGCTGGCTGGGGTCAGGCTGGCTGGCCTTGGGAGGACCTCCAGTCCCTTGGTGTTGGCTCCCTTCTCAGTTAGTACTCTTGGGTTGTAGTTGGCGTCGAGCGCCCGTCTCGACCACCACGGCTCTCCAGGGTACGCGCTCTGGGTCTGGACAGGCCCTGGGTCATGAAGGTTCCTGCCCCAACCTCCTTTCTCAGTAGCTGACTGTAGCCCCCTCCCTATGGAGACCTCTCTCCTTTCCCTTGGCCAGGGTCACCCTTTCCCTCGGGCTTCCTCCTGGCCTTCCACTCCCACAGTGAGGAGTGACCTCTCTCCTCCATCTCCAGCTCCCTTATGAGGCTTACCTCCAGTCAGCCTATCCCTACCCTTCCTGCCCACGTGTCTTCCTGCTCCCAGTTGTTCCCTGTCCCTACTCCCCTGTAGGTGTCCTGCCCGGGCCTCCAGTCCTGCTGACAGGGCTTACTCCCAAGTAGGACTTGTCTCCCGAGGAGACCCTTGTGCCCAGGGAACTCCTGGCCACCTGAGCTGGGCCCAGGTGACAGGCACACACGCCATTGCCCCAGCGGCCAGGCGGGATCCTCTAGGATCACCACCCTGGGAGGCGCCAGCAGCTGCTACAAAGCCAGCCACCTCCTGCTCCGCAGCCGGGGCAAAGGAGGGAGGGGCGAGGCCAAGGGGGGAAAGGAACGGACAGCAGGGGGAAGAGGGAGATGGGGGGGCTGACAGTGCTCCCAAGACACCCCATCTAGCCAAGCCACCCAGGGAGGAGGAAGGCTGAGAGGCCCTCTGCCCAGCAGCCCAATGGGAGCACTTCCTCCCTCCCCTGTCTGTGGGCAGCTCACATGCTGCGTGAGAGTGCAGCGTGTGGGTGGGTACAGTGAAGCTGCTGCTGCTGCGGGCTTTAGGGAGCCAGCCCTGCACATGGTGCTGGTCCTGAAGTAAGTCTCATTAAAGTCATTGGGGTTTGCTCCCCAGGCAAGGATTGCAGCCTGAGAGCCCAATCCTATGTATGTCTACTCAGGAGTCAGTCCATTGTAGTCAGTGAGGCTTACTCCCAGGAAAGTGAGGGTAGGATTGCAGCCCTAGTCAAAAGGGGGGGGGTGCTCTTAGTTTAAGAGCCCAATCCTATACATGTCTACTTGGGAGTCAGTTCCATTATAGTCAATGGGGTTTGCTTCCAGGAAAGCATGGCTAGGATTGCAGCCTTGGAGCCCGCTCCTGTGCATGTCTACTCAGAAGTAAGCCCCATTACAGTGGATTGAGGCTTGCTCCCAGGAAAGGGTGGCTGGCATTGCAGCCTTGGAGCCTGCTCCTGTGCGTGTCTACTCAGAAGTAAGCCCCATTACAGTGTGTGTGTGTCTACTCAGAAGTAAGCCCCATTACAGTGTGTGTGTGTCTACTCAGAAGTAAGCCCCATTACAGTGTGTGTGTGTCTACTCAGAAGTAAGCCCCATTACAGTGGATGAGGAAAGTGCTCAGTGCATTGCAGCCTTGGAGCCCGCTACTCAGAGCATGTCTACTCAAAAGTAAGCCCCATTAGAGTCAATGAGGCTTACTCCTAGGAAAGAGTGGCTGGGATTGCAGCCTTAGAGCCCACTTCTGTGGGTGGGGCTTTTTTAAAAAAAATATTTTCTTGTTTGAGAAAATGAGCAGTGGCAAGGTCTTGCAGCCACCCCCTCCCTGCCAATATTTCTTTACCCAGCATGTAATTAGTCTGTGGAACTCTTTGCCACAGGAAGCAGTGATGACAACTTGCCTAGATGCCTTTAAGAAGGGATTGGACAAATTTCTAGAGGAAAAGTTCATTACCGGTTACAAGTAATAGTAGGTAAAAGATGTTAATGTATGAGTTTTTTCTTAACTAAAACCTCAGTATTCAGGTTAAATGCTGTGTTGGCACTTTGCGATAAATAAGTGGGTTTTGGGTTGCAGTTTGGGCGCTCTGTCTCTAAAAGGTTAGCCGTCACTGAACTAGGTTATGTTTATATGTTTCGAAGCTATTATTTCTCAAACTGTGGGTTGGGACCCACTAGGTGGGTTGTGAGCCAATTTTAGGTGGGCCCCCATTCATTTCAATATTTTGTTTTTAGTATATTAGACTTGATGATACCTGCTTGATGATGTCACTTCCATCCATGACATCACTTCTAGGTTAATGAAATCACTTCCAGTGGGCCCCAACTCACTGTCATTCTAAAAAGTGGGTCCTGGGCAAAAAAGTTTGAGAACCACTGCTCTAAGCTGTTAGAACCTTTTGTACTAAACCAACATGCTGTACAAATTGGTATCTGAGAACTGAAAGTAAAGTATTTGTTTGATCTCTACCTCAGACCCAGTTCTATTCTTTACGTGCATCAATTAGTCTTAATAGAAAGCAGTTTGGTTATATTAAGTCTCATTTTCATTACAGGAGGAGCTCAGCAAAGGAGCTCATTACATTTCATTGTATTTCATTACAGGAGGAGCTCAGCAAGCAGCAAGGCAGGGCTGAAGGACTTGGTTCCCAGCAGTGGTGGAGCAGGGCTGTGCTGCAGCACCCACTTCTTGGAGAAAAGGCCAGTCACATACCCAGAGGAGTAAGTGGAGGCACAAATAACAGCTGCTGCTCTGCCGGCACTCTGGTGGCCAGTATATGGGAGGGGGGAGCCTTGCTCCCTGTGCCCCCCCCCGCCATGCCTGGAAGCCTCTACCAAGACGGGGGAAGGCCAGTGCTGAATGGGACCAGGACTGACGCACAGCTTTCTGGAATAGGAATCTCCAGCCCTTCACAGGGAAATGATGTAGGTAGACAGGACCAGAAAAGATCCTGCACCTGGCAGCAAACTCTGAGATCCCCTTGCAGGAGGAAGGAAAGTGCTGTGGAACTTCTGGTGTGAGCAGGAGAAATGCCAGTTTGTGCAGGAGAGACAGAGAAGAGGGAGGGGGAAGAAATGACAGGTACAGATTGTTAGTGTTGTGCAGTGGGCCTGCTGGGCTTCAGGGCTGCATTTCCCACCAGGCCCTGCTGTGCCCTGGACTCTGGCCCTGGAAGGGAGGAGGCCTTGCCAGAGGGCTGGGAAAGGAGGGAGTCAGAAGGCCTGAGCCCAGAGAGAGAGGAAGGCCTGGGAGCAGGTGGGTGGAGGAGGCCCAGCGAGGACTGGAAGAGGTAGCTCTGGATGCAAGAGAGGAAGGGAGAACGGAGCTGAGGCTGTCCTGGCCTGCTGAACTCTCTTCTGCTCCTGGTTGGACTGGCAGCCACAGCCCCTGGCTCAGGACCTCCTGCATCCCCCTTGGGGGATCCTGATCTTATCCTGTTACGTGAAAATCCCCTTTTGCCTTTAGTGGTGATTCTCTCTCTATCTGGTTATGTATTATGGACTGAAAAAATCATGCAGGTTAAACCTCAACACACAGGCCACACTTCTCCCAGCACACTTTTCCAAAAACCCTGGTCAAGTCACAAGCTCATGGTTACAACATCCATCTCTCTAGGAGGAAGAAATCTGGCATAGTAAATCATTGTTTAAGTGTCTCCTATTCATTGTATTGTTTTAAGAACTGCATGCAAAAGTGTTTCCTAATCCAATCACTGTTTATGCAAACACCTTGGGGGAGGAAGACTCTGGCAACAAAGTCTAAATCATTGTTTCTACAGTACTTTAACTCAATCACTGTTTAAGTACTCAATCACTGTTTAAGCAGCCCTTTTTTGGGGACCATGTGTACAGGTGCCTTTATGCAAATACCTGAAGTCTCCAAGCAAAGATGGGAGAATTGGAATGTTTGGTGGCTAGGGAAAACATTGATATAGTGGGCATAACAGAAACCTGGTGGAATGTGGAAAACCAGTGGGATACTGCAATCCCAGGCTATAAACCCTATAGGAGGGACAGGGAGGGGCGTGTTGGAGGAGCGGTGGCAGCTATCTATGTCAAAGAAGGGGTAGAATCTAGCAGACTTGAGACTGAAGGCAGGACTGCCTCCACCATAGAATCACTGTGGATTAAACTACCAGGCCCAAGGAGCGATGTAACAGTGGGGATATGCTATCATCCTCCCAGTCAAAAACCTGAAGGGGGCCTCGAAATGAGGAAACGAATCAAGGAGGTATCAAAGAGGGCTAGGGTTGTAATAATGGGGGATTTCAATTATCCTCATATTGACTGGGTCAGTTTGTTCACTGGTCATGAAAGAAGAGACTGGATTTGTTGTCATGCTAAATGACTATGCCGTAGAGCAGCTAATCATGGAGCCCACCAGAGGACAGGTCTCTGGATTTAATATTGTGTAGTACTCAGGACATGGTTAGGTATGTAAATGTTACTGAGTCACTGGGGAACAGTGACCATGCTGTGATCCATTTTGCCATGCATGTCAGGGGAAGAGTGCTAAGCAAATCTGAAACAAAAACCCTTGACTTCCGAGGGATGGACTTCCCTCAGATAAGAAGGCTGGTTAGAAAGTTGAAAGATAAGGTAAAAAGAGTCCAATCCCTCCAGAGTGCATGGAGATCGTTTAAAACAGGGGTGCTCAATAGGTAGATCGTGATCTACCGGTAGATCGCGAGGCAAAATGAGTAGATCGCGGAGCCCTGTCTCTCCAAACTGTTAATATGTCAGTTTCGTCTAGTGACTATTTAGCTGACACTAAACTGAAACTGACACTTTAGCTCCTCTTCAGGGGGCGGGAGTTCGAGATGGAGTCGCTCTGATGGCGGTAGCCGCGGGAGGCCCCGAGTGACCCTCCCCTTCCCTTCCAGTCCCTCGGTCGGGGCTGACAGGTGAGACGACCCCCTGCCGCCTGCACGTGCAGCCCCTCTCCATGGAAACAGGGAAGCCCCCCGCCCCTTCCGAGGAGGACCTGTGACGCCTCCCTCTCCCTGCTGGTCTCGGGGCACAGCCACAAAGAGTTTGGGGGGTGGGGAGCTCCTCCCCCCGTAGTGCAGCAAGGCTGGGCATGTGCCTCTTGGGGGGACCTGTGGCTGCCCCCAGTATGTGGGGTGAGGAGAGAGGAGAGGCCTCCTGTGTGCTTCCTGAAGCATCTGGTGGGCCACTGTGGGACACAGGAAGCTGGACTTGGTGGGCCTCCTCTGACCTGGTCCAGCAGGGGCTCCATACATCAAAGGGGGTGTCTGTCAGATGCTTCCTTCCCCCCTGGTAGATCTCCAGGCCTTGCTGGGTTTCAAAGTAGCTCTCGAGCCAAAAAAGTGTGAGCACCCCTGGTTTAAAACAATGGTAATAGAGGCGCAGCAGATGTGTGTACCACAAAAAAAGAAGGGGACTAAGTCTAAGAGGGTGCCAGCATGGCTAACGAGCGAAGTCAACAGTCAACAACAGTCAACAAAACCTTTATTTGGCATAAACATTTGATAGGTGAGAACTCTGTACAGAAATCGTAGAGAGTATAAACCTAAATAGTACACAAATATATGTATCAGTGCACACCTATGTGTACAGACAGATACAACGTACATTACATTTTACAAACAAACATGAATTATTTAAAAGACAGAAACAGTCAGTTACTCTGCGGATCTTGCCAGAATGTAGCCTACTCAGTGATTACTTGGTACAGAAAGCTTGGCTCGATTCAGGATACTCAAATTTAAGAACTGTGCGACTGAGAGGGTTGTATGTTCTACATCACCTGCTAGAAGGAATTGAATTATATCTTTCTCAGAATGCCCTGTTTTGGAATGGAGCAAGGGAGAGAGAAATTTGCCTTAGTACTTGATATCTGGGACAGTGCAACATGATGTGTGTGGATGATTCTACTTCGCCTAAATTGCAGCAGCATAAATGCTCTTCCTTGGAGGCGTTTCTAAATCTGCCATGCAAGTCATTAGAGGGGATCACATTACAGCGTGCCAAGGTAAAAGCCCTTCTCTCCAGGGGGTGTATTAGGAGGGACAGATAATTTGGTTGTTGACCACTTGTGATTTTAAGTTGAAAATTCAGAGGGGAACATTTTTTCTGTGCTGCGCCTAGAATCTCTTGCCTTTCTATATCAAATAGTCTGGTTTTCACAAATCTGATGATAACCTCGGGTGAAGGAGCTCCTTGTAGATTGACCTCAAGGCCCAAAAAGTACTAGGCAAGGGGATAACGTTGAATCAGTCAACAGCCCCTTTAGCAGCAAGTCGTGATCAGCCCTAAAAAAGACTTTGGCCCAGTATTTTAAAAAACTGGACCATGCATGTAACTCCAGCCTGTGTTGACCTGATTCCAGGCAGAGTGCCGCATAGGGAACGCAATGCGGTAAGCCGAGAATTTTGTAAAGAAATTTGGATTGGACCCTTTCAATTGTGTTATTTAATGCTGGCATCCATACTGGGATGCCATATAAAATTTGTGGTATAACTTTAGCATTAAAGGCTTGTAAAGCAGCTGGTACAAACCGGTTGCCCCAGGAGAAGAAAAAGCAAGTTATGGCTTGAACCACTGGTTTAGATGAATTAATTGCAATTGATCGATGAGAGAACCAGGAATGCTTGTAATGAAATCGAAGACCAAGGTACTGGAATTCTTTGACCTGCTGTATTAATTTTCCACTGAAAAGCCAAGATTGTGGTTTCCAAGAGTTCCCAAATACCACAATTTTAGACTTTTCATAATTTAACTCCAAAGAATTTGTTGTGAAATATTCAATGCAGGCTTTGACCAATCTCCGTAAGCCTATTTTTGTACGTGAGATCAGAGCCATGTCGTCAGCATATAAAAGTAAAGGGACATCCACCGATCCCAGTTTGGGGCAATGCAAGTCAAGCTTTGTTAAGAAGGGGGCCAAATCATTGATGAAAAGGATGAACAAAGTGGGTGCCAGCACACAACCCTGCTTGACCCCCTTGTTGATCGGGATTGGAGCTGAAAGGTCACCCTGTGGGGATAATTTCACTTGACAGGAAGTGTTTAGGTGGAGGACACGAATTAATTCTAATAGTCTTTTGTCAAGTCCCATCTTCTCAAGTTTTTCCCAGAGTCTATCCCTATCAATAGAGTCAAAGGCAGACTTTAAATCCAGGAATGCCACATAGAGTCGAGATTTCTTTTGAATCACCTGTTTGAAAATTAAGTGGGACAATATCACACAGTGGTCGACTGTGGACTTGTTTGGTCTAAAAGCTGCTTGCTCTGGTCCTATGATGTTATACTCAGATATCCAGGAAGAAAGTTTTTCCAGTTAGTGGGATGCGTACATTTTCCCTGCGACATCCAAAAGGCTTATTGGCCTGTAGCTAGAGGGAAGGTTCTTATTACCTTTTTTGAAAATAGGGACCAAGATTGATCTGGTCCAGGATTCTGGAATTATTCCAAATTTATTGATTCTTTTGAATAGCTCCGCGATGATTGGTGCCCACCAGTCTGGCGCTGCTTTATAGATATCTGAGGGAATTGCATCTGGGCCAGCTGCTTTATCCTGTTTTAGCTGGTTAATAATTGAAATGATCTCATCCTCTGAGACAGCAGGCCAGTCTGGGAGGTCTGGCGGGATAGGTGCCTGAATAGCAGAGGTTGATTTGGATTCATCAAAGAAAATTGATTTAAAGTGCGATTCCCACAATTTGGCAGGGATTATGGTAGTACCAATTGATTCTTTATGAAAACAGCCTGATATAATTTGCCAAAAACTCTTAGCATTTTTTGGTCTAACAGCACTGATTAGCAGTGACCATCTTGCTTCTGCAATACGATGGATCGAGACTCTGACAGCTTCCTTCAGGTGGGCAGTCAGCTTGAAATATTGGCGTAGAAGTGTTTTACTGTTAGTGTCTCTAAATTTTTTGTAAGTGCTGCGAACGGCAGTTTTCAGATATAAGCAGATCTGATCAATCTTAGAGTCATCTCGCCCACCCTCAGCTCTTCGGGAAACGAGCGAAGTTAGAGAGGCTGTAAAAGGCAAGGAAGTTTCCTTCTGTAAATGGAAGCCCTGCCCAAATGAGGAAAATAAAAAGGAATACAAACTCTGGAAAAAGAAATGTAATAATGTGATACAGGAGGCCAAGAAAGACTTTGAGGAACACATGGCAAGACACATAAAGGGGAATAACAAAAGCTTCTTCAGATATGTTAGAAGTAGGAAACCTGCCAGAGAGGTGGTTGGCCCACTAGAGGTGAGGGAGGAAAAGTAGCAATAAAAGGGGACTTGGAGATAGCAGAGAAATTGAATGAGTTTTTTGTATCTGTCTTCACAGCAGAAGACCTTGGTCAGATACAGCTACCCCAGTGGTTCTCAAACTCTCTGGGAGAGTTTGAGAGCCACTAAGTACTTGTGTGGGCGGGGGGGGGAAGGCAGTGGGGGCGGGGGGAAGGCTGCAGCATGATCCCCAGGATCGCGCCACCCAGGGGGGCTGCAGGGGCTTGGGTGCACTTACCCAATCCTCCTGCAGCCTCCCCAGGCTGCGGGGAGCCCGGCGCAACCTGCAGCAGGGCTCCTGGCAGCAGTGAAAGTAAATGCGGAGTGATCGCACCCAGCCTCTGCTAAAGCGGAAGTGGAGCGCAATTGCTCCACATTTACTTTCACTGCTGCGGGTGACAAATTCTTATTCTAAAAAAGTAGGTCCCAGTGCTAAACATCTAAGAACCACTGCCCTAGGTGGTGTGTTGGATTCTGTGAATCAGACTTTGGTTCCTTGTAATGTCTCATAGGAAGCATGGAGGGCTAGGAAAGCCTATTCCTCTCTGTACTGTCAAAGGCAAGCAAGTTGGATGTTCCTGTGAAAGCAGGCTCTATGCTCTGAGAATTGCCACTCATGGCCCATTGTAGCTGGAGGGGCTGGAGGACGTCATCCTGGAGAGGAGGGAAACAATTCCCTGGGAGGGACCCCTTCTCCAGGGGACGGGCCCATATCCGAACGCACTCAGGATACTCCTCGGCGGGAGGGGGGTCGGGGGCTTCTTGTAGTGGGGGATTCAATTATTAGAAACATAGAGAGGGGGGTTTGTGACGGATGTGAGGACCACATGGTGATTTGCCTGCCTGATGCAAAGGTTGCGGACATCACTTCTCATCTAGACAGGCTGGTAGACAGTGCTGGAGGAGAGGTAGCGGTTGTGGTGCATGTTGGCACCAACGACGTGGGCAAGTGTAGCTGGGAGGTCCTGGAGGCCAAATTTAGGCTTTTAGGCAGGAAGCTGAAAGCCAGGACCTCAAAGGTAGCGTTCTCTGAAGTGCTACCTGTTCCACGCGTAGGGACAGCTAGGCAGGCGGAGATCAGTGGTCTCAATGCGTGGATGAGACGGTGGTGTAGGGAGGAGGCGTTTAGATTTGTTAGGCACTGGGGAACGTTTTGGGACAAGCGGGGCCTGTACAAGAGGGATGGGCTCCACTTGAACCAGAATGGAACCAGACTGCTGGCGCATAACATTAAAAAGGTGGCAGAGCAGCTTTTAAACTGATCCCTGAGGGAAGGCTGACAGGAGCCGAGGGGCATCCGGTTCGGGACTCCTCATCCCTATGGGATGAGGATGGGGAGGTTAGAGAACAACAAGACAAAGGCAGAGTAGGAGAAGAAATTGGGAAAGGTAGTGTGATGGGATGTGATAGACGGTTTGGCACAATGAGAGGATGCAGGGACAAAGGAGCGAATAAGCAGCCCATCCTGGGGCATTCCGTGTACAAATGCTTTTATGCAAATGCCCAAAGTCTCCGAGCAAAGATGGGAGAACTGGAATGTCTGGTGACAAGGGAAAACATTGACATAGTGGGCATAACGGAAACCTGGTGGAATGCGGAGAATCAGTGGGATACCGCAATCCCGGGCTATAAACTCTACAGGAGGGACAGGCAGGGGTGTGTTGGAGGTGGGGTGGCCATTTATGTTAAGGAAGGGATAGAATCCAGCAAAGTAGAGATTGAAGGTGGGTCTGACTCCACCGTAGAATCTCTGTGGGTTAAATTACCAGGCTTGTGCAGCAATGTAATACTGGGGGCGTGCTATTGTCCTCCAGACCAGAAATCGGATGGGGACCTTGAAATGAGGAAACAGATCAGGGAGGTGACAAGGAGGGACAGGGTTGTAATCATGGGGACTTCAATTATCCTCATATAGACTGGGTCAATTTGTGTTCTGGTCACGATAAGGAGACCGGATTTCTTGACATGCTAAATGACTGTGGCTTAGAGCAGCTAGTCACGGAGCCCACCAGAGGGCAGGTGACTCTGGATTTAATATTGTGCAGTACACAGGACCTGGTTAGAGATGTCAATGTTACTGAGCCATTGGGGAACAGTGATCATGCTGCGATCCGTTTTGACATGCATGTTGGGGGAAGAATACCAGGCAAATCTCTAACAAAAACCCTTGAATTCCGTCGGGCGGACTTCCCTCAAATGAGGAGGCTGGTTGGAAGCAGGTTGAAAGGGAGGGTAAAAAGAGTCCAATCTCTGCAGATTGCATGGAGGCTGCTTAAAATAACAGTAATAGAGGCCCAGCAGAGGTGTATACCACAAAGAAAGAAGGATTCCACTAAATCCAGGAGGGTGCCCGCATGGCTAACGAGCCAAGTTAGAGAGGCTGTGAAGGGCAAGGAAGCTTCCTTCCATAAATGGAAGTCTTGCCCTAATGAGGAGAATAAAAAGGAACATAAACTGTGGCAAAAGAAATGTAAGAAGGTGATATGGGAGGCCAAGTGAGAATATGAGGAACACATGGCCAGCAGCATTAAGGGGAATAATAAAAGCTTCTTCAAATATGTTAGAAGCAGGAAACCCGCCAGAGAAGCGGTTGGCCCTCTGGATGGTGAGGGAGGCAAAGGGGAGATAAAAGGAGACTTAGAGATGGCAGAGAAATTACATGAGTTCTTTGCATCTGTCTTCACGGCAGAAGACCTCGGGCAGATACTGCTGCCCAAACGGCCCCTCCTGACCGAGGAGTTAAGTCATATAGAGGTTATAAGAGAAGATGTTTCAGACCTCATTGATAAATTAAAGATCAATAAGTCACCGGGCCCAAATGGTATCCACCCAAGAGTTATTAAGGAATTGAAGAATGAAGTTGCTGATCTCTTGACTAAGATATGCAACTTGTCCCTCAAAACGGCCACATTGCCAGAAGATTGGAGGATAGCAAATGTCACACCTATCTTTAAAAAGGGAAAGAGGGGGGACCCAGGAAACTATAGGCCGGTCAGCCTAACATCTATACCTAGGCCGGTCAGCCTAACATCTTATACAGGTAAGATGGTGGAATGCCTCATGAAAGATAGAATCTCAAAACACATAGATGAACAGGCCTTGCTGAGGGAGAATCAGCATGGCTTCTGTAAGGGTAAGTTTTGCCTCACAAACCTTATAGAATTCTTTGAAAAGGTCAACAGGCACGTGGATGCGGGAGAACCCATGGACATTATATATCTGGACTTTCAGAAGGCGTTCAACACGGTCCCTCACCAAAGGCTACTGAAAAAACTCCACAGTCAGGGAATTAGAGGACAGGTCCTCTCATGGATTGAGAACTGGTTGGAGGCCAGGAAGCAGAGAGTGGGTGTCAATGGGCAATTTTCACAATGGAGAGAGGTGAAAAGCGGTGTGCCCCAAGGATCTGTCCTGGGACCGGTGCTTTTCAACCTCTTCATAAATGACCTGGAGACAGGGGTGAGCAGTCTCACCCCTGTCCAGTGGGGCTGTTCTTATGTTCTTATATAAGCTGTACATCCTTCTGTGGAAAACAGTCAGATGCCCTGACTAGACATGATCCCTACACATGCATGTTTATGGCAAATGCAAATGTACTGTGCACATGCTGTGCACTTGTCTCCAGAGCATGTGTGTAAACATATTGGTGGAGAATGCACTGGCAGTCATTAGTGGATTCTCATGCTCGAGTATTGCATAAGCATGTGACCAAAGAACTAGTACCAATCATAAGAACAGCCCCACTGGATCAGGCCATAGGCCCACCTAGTCCAGCTTCCTGTATCTCACAGCGGCCCACTAAATGCCCCAGGGAGCACACCAGATAACAAGAGACCTGCATCCTAGTTTCCTCCCTTGTATCTGGCATTCTGACATAGCCCATTTCTAAAATCCCACAGTGCATGTGTCTCTGGAGCATTTGTGATAACAGAATCATATAGGAGAAAAAGATAAAAAGCTGAGTTAGCCAACCCTTGTGTCTTCTATTCTTTTCTCCTTTGCTCATGTCTTCCTTGTTGCTACTGTGATCTTTCATTTGACCCACTGGCGCCCCATGAAGCTGCCCACCTCTTTTCCTCTTCCCCTTCCTTCAGGTTTTTTCCCCAGCTCTGGGTAAGCCTCCAAATTTTTTTCATTCTTCGCTCCACCTTCTTTTCAGCCTCTGTACTTGTACCAATATGCTCCTTTTTAAGGATTTCCTCCTCCTTCAGGAGAACATTTGACTTGGTAGAAGACAGTTTCCTATCACCCCTCAATCTGAAATTTCATTTTCCACTAGAGCAGAGGTTCTCCTTTGTAGATAGCAACCACTCATGTTTATGGCCTGGCTGTACAAATGGCTAAGAAACGAATTGCTTTTTGATTTCCTTTCTCTAATTTTGTAACATGATTGTCACAGCAAAAGTTCATTAGCTGACCCTTCACTTTCACATCCCTTCCAAATCATTGAGCTGTGCCAATGGCAAGTGCACAGGGACCCAGGATACCAAAGGAATTTCCCCTGTGCACACGTGTTTCTTAAATGCACAACCTGTAACGGTCTATAGCGGTACCTGGAAGAGATTGTGGTGGGCTAGATCTGGAACTAACAAACAGAAACTTAATTGAGACAGTGCAGATGGGCTTATTCTCTGGAGAACCATCTGGGAGAAGAAGTTTGTCATTTTGTACATGGGGTTGCCCTCCCTCTGAAGGAACCAGTGAACCTCCCTCTGAAGGAATGCGTTTGGGCCCAGTTTCCTCCAGGAAGCCAAATGTCATCCATATTCCGGATACACTTTTGACTGGATAACTAGTTGTGACACTTTCAGGAGAACATTTGACTTGGTAGAAGACAGTTTCCTATCACCCCTCAATCTGAAATTTCATTTTCCACTAGAGCAGAGGTTCCAAAACTGTAGGACTGTGGACCACAAGTGAGTCAAGACTGAATATTTGGTTAGTTGTGAAACTGACAAGGCAGATTATGTACATCAAGGGTTAAACAACCTGCTACTTCGGGGGGAGCACTGCTACCAAATCACCACTATAGCCAGACAGGCTTGAAGGCCTGGTCAAGTGAAACATTTTTCAGTGGCTCCCGATGCTAAAACGTTTGGTAGCTAACTAAATTCTTTCTTTCTTTCTTTCTTTCTTTCTTTCTTTCTTTCTTTCTTTCTTTCTTTCTTTCTTTCTTTCTTTCTTTCTTTCTTTCTTTCTTTCTTTCTTTCACTAGGTCTTAATCCTCCTCTCTAGTTGTGGCCTTTATTTCTCTGAAATTCCTTTGCCTCTGAAGAAGCAAAACATCATATTGATGAAGCCACCTGCAGTTAAAAGTTGCTGTGGCTTTTCTGGGCCCTAGTTCTGATCATACAAAAATAAAAATGTTATTTGGGATTTCATCCTGCAGTTTCTTCCTTGGGTCTTACTACATTTCTTTTCTTATTTTAACAGCAATGCTTTGGGCCCAGATTGGAAGAAAGAGGAAGCAGGCTCACACTGCACAGAAAAGAATCCATGCAGGGGAGAAGCCCTATAAGTGCCAAGAGTGCAGAAAGACATTCAGTCAGAGTAGTGTACTTAAGATCCACCAGAGAACCCCCACAGGGGAGAAACCCTATAAGTGCCAGGAGTTTGGAACGGACTTCAGTCAGAATATTCATCTTCAGTACCATGAGAGAACCCACACAGCAAAGAAACCCTATAAATGTCAGGAATGTGGAAAGGGCTTCACTCAGAATAATGATCTTCGGCGCCATCAGAGAACCCACACAGGAGAGAAACCCTATAAGTGCCAGGAGTGTGGAAAGGACTTCAGTCAGAATTTTCATCTTCAGTACCATGAGAGAACCCACACAGGGGAGAAACCCTATAAGTGCTGGAAATGTGGAAAGGGCTTCTGTCAGAATAGTGATCTGCGGCGCCATGAGAGAACCCACACAGCAGAGAAACCCTATAAGTGCCGGGAATGTGGAAAGGGCTTCTGTCAGAATAGTGATCTGCGGCGCCATGAGAGAACCCACACAGCGGAGAAACCCTATAAGTGCCGGGAATGTGGAAAGGGCTTCTGTCAGAATAGTGATCTGCGGCGCCATGAGAGAACCCACACAGCGGAGAAACCCTATAAGTGCCAGGAATGTGGAAAGAGCTTCTGTCAGAATACTCATCTTCAGTACCATGAGAGAACCCACACAGGGGAGAAACCCTATAAGTGCCAGGAATGTGGAAAGGGCTTCAGTCAGAATAATGATCTTCGGCGCCATCAGAGAACCCACACAGGGGAGAAACCCTATAAGTGCCAGGAATGTGGAAAGGGCTTCAGTCGGAATATTCATCTTCTGTACCATGAGAGAACCCACATAGTGGAGAAACCCTATAAATGTCAGGAATGTGGAAAAAGCTTCAGTCAGAGAGCTCATCTTATGAGCCACCAGAGAACCCACGGAGAAACCCTGTAAGTGCTAGGAATGTGGAAAAGCTTCAGTCAGAGTAGGAATTTTGTGAGGCACCAGAGAAAGCACTGAAGCGAGAAATCTTATGCATCTTAGGAATGTTGAAAGTGTTTTTGTGGTCAGATAGGCAACAACAGTTGAGTCCCTTATTTGACTCAAATAATTGTTTGAAAAATTCCTGTGTTTCTGCAGTATTTGTTGAAAATGTAGTCAAAATACTTTGCTTGTTCTTGTTTCTTCAAAAAAATGAATTTGCCCTGTCATTATTTTCTGGAGTCCCTGGACAGGGCCTTTATCTTACTGTCCCTGATTGGAAGGTCTCCTGCTTCCCCAGTTTCTCAGTATCGACAGCCCATGACAAAAGTAGATCATCAAAAAAGCTAAAGGTGTCTCCAACTGATTTGACCGTTTAGGGACTGGAGCCGTGAGGAAAAGCAGGAACAAAAGCAGGAATGGTTGAAAAGCAACCTGGTCTTTTTTTTAGTTTACATTTGAAAACTAAAAAAAGTTAGCTTCCAATGCTTTTTTAACTAGCAAATTTTAAATGCCTTTTTTTATCTTGCAAGTTCTTGCTGTCACACAAAGATTTCTGCAAAAGGATTCTCATTAATGCCTTTGGGAATGGGAATAGATCCGGAGCTAAAGTTGGTGTGTACACTAGTTCTCTCACACACCAAAACAGTTTGAATCACCATGTCATATACAAATTAATATGGGGGTGCAGTTTTAGCCTTTAGAACAGCAGAGAGAGGTTGAAAGAGCAGAGCATGCATTGAATGAATGACTTCTGAATATAATTGAAATGTATTGAACTGTCAGAGAGCAGGAGATAACTGTATAGATTGCAAATACAGACTGAAGCCGCTAACTCTTTGGGGCTAGTCCTTGCCCAAAGGGGCCGCATCCAGCATTTCAAACTGGGAAAACTTCTGGGATTGGTCATGGGTCCCCTTTAAACAAACAGCTAACGCAGTGGTTCTCAAACTCTCTGGAAGAGTTTGAGAGCCACTAAGTTCTTGTGTGGGCAGGAGGGGTGAGGCAGCAGGGGCGGGGGAAGGTACACATACCCAAGCCCCTGCAGCCTCCCGGGGGTGCGGGGAGCCTGGTGCAGCAGTGAAAGTAGATGTGGAGTGATCGCACCCCGCCTCCGCTAAAGCGGAAGTGGAGCGTGATCGCTCCGCATCTACTTTCACTGCTACGGGGAGCCCTGCTGCAGGTTGCACTGGGCTCCCCGCATCCACGGGAGGCTGCAGGGGCTTGGGTACATGATCCTGGGGATCGCGCCACTCCCTCCTCCCTGCCTCCAGGCTGCCCCCACCCCTTAAGGGGGCAGGGCCAGGGCCCGCAGGCTGGGGCGTCACGATGCCCCAGTTTGAAAAGCCCTGAGCTAACCTCAGGATACACACTAATCCCTGTTCTTGAAGTTTCTCAGTGTGGGACATCCATGCATTACCAGTATAGTCTATATATGTGTGGTAGATGTTCAGATGCTCAATTAGGTGAAGGAGCCTGGCACAGCAAGGCCCATGAAAGGGGGGATACAGTGGGTATATTATACTGCAGCCCAGGGTCAAAGAGAGAGCCCAGAAGTCAAAGAAGTGACCCCCAGAAATTTCCTGGGATCTTACATTTTCTAATCACATCTAGACTTACAGCCCACAAGTTCCTTCTTTCGCAGCCCATAAGATTCCTTCAGCTCTTGCTGCACAACCGCTGCCAACAGCATGCCATTTCTGACCTGGCCTCTTGAAAGTCATACTTGGGGCACTACTGTGGGCCACGCACAGCAGCGACTGCTACAGTAGTTCTTTGCCTTGTGGATTACATTCCATTAAGGAGTTTATAGAAGCTCAGGGGCACAGCTGCTGAATTACAGTTGCTGCAGAAGTCAGTTCTGATACTTGGAAATTTCCTGGGATCTCAGCTGGCCTCAAGGAGAGCAAAAGATGAAGGCCTGTTTGACTGAGAGGCCAGGTGTACTGGGCAGATAGATCTGGGCTCTGGGAACCTTTCCTATGGGTCCCACCCTCCCTGCCCCCATCGCACCTGCCCCCTTGCCCCTTCCCCCTCCCTGCCCTGTTTCTCTCTCTCCTCCTTAGGAAGGGGCCCAAAAGAATCTTTGTACCTCCTGATAAAATTCCTCTTGGAAGCTTTGACTGGCAGTGCAGGAAAAGGGACTAATGTGGCTTTCACAATGACAAAAGCGTTGCAGAGAGTGTCCTTTACCTTCTTTGCTTCCTTGTACCTTGTCAGGAGCTTCCTAACTGAAAACATGATGCCTGCCACAAATGAGTGACACAGCTGGTCCACAACCAAGGCCAGTGCTATCATTTGACTAACTAGGCAGCTGCCTAGGGCATGGACCTCAGAGGAGCACAGGACTGACCTTTGAGGGGCACAGTTGTGTACAGATTAGTTTTTATAGCCCATGTACAAAATGCAACTGACTATATTTTTTTATTTTAAGATAAATACCATGACATACATAAAACATAAATACCTAAACATCACAATTTTATTTATCACATTTTTATACTGTCCTTCCTCCAAGGAGCTCAGGGTGGTTTACACAGTTCCTCCCCTCCTTTTGTCCTCACAACAACCCTGTGAGGTAGGTGAGGCTGAGAGTGATGACCTGAGGCCACCAAGGAAGCTTCATAGCCGAGCAGGGATTTGAACCTGGATCATCTTTTCCAGGACTATAACATTTTCTTTTGTGTTTAAGAAAGATAATTAAACAGATTGGTTCTCCTTATCCAAAGGTTCAGGACCTGTGGACTTGACTTAACATGGGTTCCGACCTGCTCCCTTCCAGTCACGTCTAGAAGGTGTTCTGAGGTGCAGGGAGGCCACAGCCTTCTTGCATTTCAGAAAGCCTCCTGGAGGGCTTCTGAGCACTTCCAATCATCAAACGTCCAATCATCCAGATATAGGAAGTGATGTCATGGCTGATGTAGCCACAGAAGGGACCAAAACATGGTAGGCATGATGCTTGCATGATGGCATATCCCCTACACCTCCAAGGAAAGCAGTATGTCTAAGGTTGATGCTATGTGGTACTGGCTCTCTGTGAGTGCAGCAAAAGGGGACATTGGCTGCCACGTACTTCCCTTTTACAGCCTTCTGTAGTTCAGGATTAGATCAACAATGCTGCTGAGTCAAGAAAGCAAAGAAATCAGATGACCTTCCAATTCTCCTGAGGTATCTGACTAAGAGAGAGGCTGCTCACCAGTTCACGTCTCTTTCTTCATTGAGCACCTGGTTGTGAGGCCACGAGCCTGTAAGACAAATGGGAAAATAAGAAAACACTGAGGACAATGGGGAGGCACACACACTCCACACCAAGGTTTTTCATTTACCTTAGAGTGCTACATACTAAACCCCGAAGATGGTGAAGAGATTACATGCAGGGTAAAGAAATCTTTCTTTCTTTTTCTTTCTTTCTTTCTTTCTTTCTTTCTTTCTTTCTTTCTTTCTGAAACTATATTTTTATATATGACAATTGTGGCAAGAATATTGCGTGCTAGGTATTGGAAGGTTCCAGAGATACCTTCAGTTGAAGAATAGTGGGTAAAGATATTGGTCTTAGCTGAAATGGACAAATTTGCAATTATTCTTAAAGAGAAGTCAGTAAAGACTTTTATGGACAATTGGAAACCATTCATGGACTTCCTGCACATGAATGGGAAAATGGGTCTAATGAATTATTGATTCGATGATAATTGATATACGCAGTGTTTCTCAAACTGTGAGTCAGGACCCACAAGATGGGTCGCGAGCCAATTTCAGGTGGGTCCCCATTCATTTCCATATTTTATTTTTAATATATTAGACTTGATACTACCATGGTATGTGACTGCATTTGGGGAAATGTGACAGGGCCCAATTCCAGCCAACTTTCC
This sequence comes from Tiliqua scincoides, assembly GCF_035046505.1. Classification (NCBI taxonomy): domain Eukaryota; kingdom Metazoa; phylum Chordata; class Lepidosauria; order Squamata; family Scincidae; genus Tiliqua; species Tiliqua scincoides. Next base: position 25,310,011 of record NC_089825.1, read on the forward strand.
AGCATTGATGTAACCACAATGCAGCCCCAAGGTAAGGGAACAAGTGTTCTCATATCTTGAGGAGGCCTCTGTGACTGCTTCCCCATCACAGGATGCAGTGCATGCTCCACTGGCATGGCTGCTCTGGCGCTGGAAAATTGGATAGGATTGGTCCTACAGACCTGTACTTTTAACAAGCTACTATGTATACTCTTTTAACAGTGATAGTCAATGGGACTTACGCCTGGGTAAGTGTGGGTAGGATTGCAGCCTAGGATTGTTAAAAATTTTCCTGCTTGATGATGTCACTTCTGGTCTTGACATCACTTCCAGTGGGTACTAACAGATTCTCACTCTAAAAAGTGCTAATTGCGTGAGAATCACTGATATACAGTATAGATAATTTTGTTTTGTTGAAAATGTATTTTAGAAATAACCAATAGACTGTTTAAGATATGATACCTAATATGTTATATGATTTTGTAACAGAGCAAAGAAATGTAGATTTAGAACTCCACACTTGCCACACAACTTTCAATACCTGTTTTTATTTTTATTTCTATTTCTAATTTTTTGAGTTTGTATTTGTTAATTTTTGGCATTTTAAAATAAAATTTTAAAATTTTTTTAAAAAATTTTCTTCTGTCTGTCTTAACTCTCCCAACACTCAGTTTAAGTGTATGTCCCCTGGTTCTGGTATTGTGTGAAAGGGAAAAGAACATCAAGAGAGACAGTTAAAGCATCCAGGTCAGACAGCATAACCACATCCTGTGGCAAGGAGTTCCACAGACAAATTACACACTGGGTAAAGAAATATTTTCTTTTGTCTGTCCTAACTCTCCTGACACTCAGTTTTAGTGGATGTCTCCTGGTTCTGGTATTGTGTGAGAGGGAAAACAACATCAAGAGAAATAGTAAGGGCATCCAGGCCAGATGCCATCACCACATCCTGTGGCAAGGAGTTCCACAGATTAATCACATGCTGGGTAAAGAAATATTTTCTTTTGTCCTAATTCTCCCGGCACTCAATTTTAGTGGATGTCCCCTGGTTCTTGTGTTGTGTGAGAGGGAAAAGAGCATCCCTCTATCCATTCTATCCCCTGCATAATTTTGTATGTCTCAAACTTGTGCCCCCCCTTGGGCACCTTTTTTCTAGACCAAAGAGCCAAAACTCCAGTAATCAAGAAGCCCACAAGGCGATGCATTTTAATCCTAATGCACGATTCCATCCTGCAACATGAGCAGCAGACCTACATATAGGAAAGCAGTGACAGTGGGAAAGCAGGAAAGAACAGGCCCAGGTTCAGTTACAGATCTGGCTCCCAAATAAAACAGGTTTTGCACAGGAATCCTGGGAGTTGTAGTCTGCAGGTACAGAGAAAAACAAACAGCATGCTGGGCAGAGACTACAATCCCAGGAGCCTCTCGTGTCCCTGGGAAAAGGCAGCCACTTCCTGAAAAGAGCCAGATTGGGAAGCTGCAGTGTCAATAGCAGGAGAAAGAGAGATCTGGTGTCTGCAAAGTAGGGAGTGGGTGAGTATATGTGGAGAGGGGCTGTCCCTGTGTCCTTTGATCATTATGTTGCATTATTAATTTTGTCATGCTCTGCTGGGTTTGATGATAAATCCTGGTCCTCTCTTTCTTCCCTTTTGTAAGGTTGTTCCCATGAAAGCCTGTTTAGGAGCAGATTGCATTGAGATCTCTGGGGTGCTCTTTCTAATCTAGAGAACATGTTTAGGTGTAAAGATTTTGCAAATACAATTAATTATCATCAATCAATTAACTATTATTCCTTGCATCATACCAACTATGCTTGGAAACAAGATGCAAAATCTGTTTCCTAGCATGGATGGTATGATGCAAAAAATAATTATTATTTGTATTAGCATTTCTGTTCCACCCTTCCTGCCCTGGAGTACAGGCCTCTTCCTCCCCCTTAACCCTGTGAGATGAATGAGGTGGGACTGGTTTGGCAAGCATCAGGCCCTGGTGAAGATTTGAATCTGTGTCTTTGTGCCCTTGGCCTGGCCCTACACCACAATCACCATTAAAGAGATTAAAGGTTTTCCCTCCCCTTGTTGTGTATTTATGTTTAATAATGCTTTATGCCTTGATTCATAATCTAACCCACGCAATTCGGGCAGTGCATTACAGAGCTTGTTTGTGGGCTGTTCCATCTCCTTAGTCATCGTTAGTAACACAAACTGATGACTTTTTTTCTGTTTCTGTCCAGTATTTCAGAATGCCTTATGTGGATTGTGACCATCGATTTCTCTCATTACAAACATACTAAGGCAGTCTTTCTCAAACTGTGGGTCAGGACCCACTAGGTGGGCCATGAGTCAATTTCAGGTGGGTCCCCTTTCATTTCATTTCAATGTGTATTTTATTTTTAATATATTTTTGAACAGATCAGCAACTGCTTAGGAGGGTTCTTTATTTTAAATAAATTTTTAAACTTGTACTTATTGTAGACCTTTAATTTACTTACTTAATTCATTGGATTTGATTTTGTTGTATGGTAGGTGTTAAAAAAAATTTTCTGCTTGATGATGTTACTTTTGGCCATGGCATCACTACCAGGTTACTGACTACCAGGCCATCACTTCTGGTGGGTCCTGACAGATTATCATTCTAAAAAGAGGTGCTAACAAGTTTGAGAATCACTGTACTAAGGCTTTTGTGGCTGGATGAGTTTAAAACATAATTTAAATTGTTTCTCAAGTCTTTAAGCCATCGATTAAAATGCATTGTAGGATCTAGTCCCAATGTTTCACTTTCAACTGTGGAAAGCATCTTCAGGGGATTACAAAGCATCTTCAGGTGCTAACAGTCCTTTCAGCTGTCAGCTGGCTGAACTACCAGCTCCTTCTTGAATTACTAACACTCTTTGCCTGTTCATCATTGCCACAATTTCCTATATAGGTTTTTTCCTCAAAGTTTTAGTCTAGTAAATTTGAGTACTGGAAACCGGGCATTACTTATACTGAGTCTCCTTTTTGTTCATATTGGTTTTATATTTTTGAATTTCAATGGCCTCTCTATAGATTCTAGTATGGTACTGTTGCACTGTAGAAAGAACCTGAGTGATTAGAATTTAGTTGGTGACTAGTTTTCCCAGCATGGTCTGCCACTGCTGATTTTTCATTCTGCTCTAAGCGGCAGTGGCGTTTGTGTTCAATTTCTCTCAATTCTTGTGTGTGATAATCCAGTGATCATTTCCAATGAAGCACATGTGACATAAGCAACAGGGAAAGCGCTTACTAATTAAATATTTCATGCACATTCTGCCATATTCAGATACACATAGCTTAATTTGCAAGTCGCATCAGTGATCCACAGACTGGACAGATGTGCTGCTGATGTGTAAACACTGCTGTTGGATGAGCCATTGCATGTGATAAATACATTTAAATGTGATTTGGGTGGCTTGTATCATATTTGTTTTAGCTCCTATTTTCTGATTAACATGTATCATCTTGAAGCCTCTGAAGAGTCTTTTCTGAAAGACGATCTCTGAATACATCTGCTTTTGCAATTGGATTGGAAACTATAATCTGGATAAGCTGTTGAATTTCCACCTGCTGTTAAAGAAACAATATCCCTGACCAAAAAAATTATTGATAACCTGGTTAAGGGCATAAACCTCATTAAACACAATGGGATTTACTTCTGGGTAGATATGCATAGGATTGTGCTGTAGTGCTTTTTAAAAATAATAGTGGGCACAATCTCTGCTTAATTAAATAATAATAATTTAGGCAATCCTTTCAGGAATTGAATGCTTTTATAGTCATGTTTGTTCACCTTTTGCAATGTTCTTGCAAGACAAGTGTTGAGGGCAGGCACTCGCAACTTATTAGTTTATAGTCCATTTTGTCTTTTTCAAGAAATGTAACACTGTCCTGGGACAGGGAGAGGCATGTATGAAGATGAATTGTTAGAACTCTGTCCTATAATTTTACCATGGTTTGGGTCCCCTCTCCTTGAATGTGATCATTCACATTCAATATTCACAAACTATTGGGTTTTTGAACATTATACTGACTTCCATTATGTGCGCTTCTAAAATGAAGCATCGAGTATCTGTAGAAAAGGATGGTGGGATGGAATACATGTAATTGGAATCTCCTCCTTTTGAAGCCTACCTATTAAATGAAGAAGTTGGAACAGCTAAGATTTGGTTGCTCCACTGAGGTATTCTGTAGTGCAGGATAAAATTATTGTATTGGCAACCTTCAGTCTCGAAAGACTATGGTATCGCGCTCTGAAAGGTGGTTCTGGCACAGCGTCTAGTGTGGCTGAAAAGGCCAATCCGGGAGTGACAATCCCTTCCACACTGGGAGCAAGTGCAGTCTGTCCCTGGTCTGTCTCCCTGGCTATGGGCCTTCCTTCTTTGCCTCTTTGCCTCAGACTGTTGGCAAAGTGTCTCTTCAAACTGGGAAAGGCCATGCTGCACAGCCTGCCTCCAAGTGGGCCGCTCAGAGGCCAGGGTTTCCCACTTGTTGAGGTCCATCGCTAAGGCCTTCAGATCCCTCTTGCAGATGTCCTTGTATCGCAGCTGTGGTCTACCTGTAGGGCGCGTTCCTTGCACGAGTTCTCCATAGAGGAGATCCTTTGGGATCCGGCCATCATCCATTCTCACGACATGACCAAGCCAACGCAGGCGTCTCTGTTTCAGCAGTGAATACATGCTAGGGATTCCAGCACGTTCCAGGACTGTGTTGTTTGGAACTTTGTCCTGCCAGGTGATGCCGAGGATGCGTCGGAGGCAGCGCATGTGGAAAGCACTCAGTTTCCTCTCCTGTTGTGAGCGAAGAGTCCATGACTCGCTGCAGTACAGAAGTGTACTCAGGACGCAAGCAGGATAAAATACAGTATTTACAATTGCTGTTGTAAACGAAGTGGCTCGAAATATGGCTATTACCTAAACATTTATTCCAGAATTTACCTTTTTCCCTAGGTCTATTAGAATTTTTATTCTACTTGCTCTAGTGTTTCCAGTCCTGAAATTACATCTCTTGGTAAGTTTGGATCTTTAGAAAATAGCTTATCTCAACATACACTGAAAACATATCTAACGTGAGTGTCTTCTCTTTAAAATCGGACATTTCTGATCTTAATTGGGAGGTTTTGCTGCCTGGCCTTTCTTTTTTTAAAGTTAACTTTGATTTTTGTTTCTTTGTATTAACTGAAAAATATTCAGTATTGTGTATATAAAATCTCTGCCCTCCCTTCTCTATTCTGAATGAAGACCTGTGTGATGGTGCTGATATATGGAACAAAATTAAGGAATCTTCAAACACAATCCTCGTGTATTCTCCTGGTCTGAATTTAAAAGTTTATAAGTAGGGAAAACAGTGCAGTGAAATAACATTTCACACACACAAATTACAGCAAAATGCAGTTGTTTTTGTTTTTTAATTACAAGTCGTGGCTAGCATTTTAAAGTAAAAGTGCATCCCAGGCCTCCCATTATCAGATAAACAGCCAAGTTCTTGCTAAAATATAAGAACCTTTTTATATGATGAACTAACTAAACCTAAGTACAGGTTGAGTTCTCCTTATTCCCAGCAAATCCATTTAAAAGACAATGTCCCTTTGCTAGGCAATTTAAAAACAGCCTTGCTGTCGGTTGTGATGTAAAACAGAGTCATTAAGTGTCTCTCCAGGCACTTAGAAAGGCTTCAGTCCAAGCCAGCAACCCCTCATTCCTCCCTTCATCCAGAGCGCAGTGCTGGAAAAGAATACGAAGTGATTATCATTCTTTCACATGCTCAGGGGGAAGGGGCAAGGGGGGGTCGCTTGCCTTGGAGTGAAGCTGTTCTAAGTGCCTGGAGAGAGAATGATTGATGAATCGTCAGCTGACTGCCCTATCTCGCATTAATGAGGTTACAGGTCCAACCTTGTTATGCATGGATTTGACTCAACACGAATGGCCACTGCAAATGAGAAGGATTGTTCTGATCCATAGAGAAGGGGAATAATGCACCCCTTTAAAATCACAATTTTAAAAAACTGCTTTTTACTGTTGTGGAGAGACAGTCATGCAAGTGATTACAGGTATAACCTAATTATCCATAGATTTTTCGGGGGGGGGGGGGTCAACAGATTTTTCTATCTCAATGCTGATGAGAAGTTTAAATTAAAGAAAAACAGTCATTTAATAATGCGAGAGAGGGCAGCCGGCTGACAATCCATCAATCATTCTCTCTCCAGGCTTCACTCCTCCCTTCACTCCTTTCCTCTGAGCACATGAAAGAAAGCTAAATGGCAGTGATTATCACCTACTCCATTCTTTCCCCCTCACTGAGGCTCCTGATGAATGGAGGGATTGCTGCTTCCTAGTGAAGCCTAATTGCCTGGAAAGAGACTGATTGCCTCTGTGTGCATTACAAAAGGTCAGCAGGGCTGTTTTTAAATCACTGGAGCAAAGAGACTTTGTTTTTTAAATGGATTTGCTTTAGTGCATTTTTTACCATCCATGTGAGTTGTGGGAATGGAATCCTCATAATAATGAGACTCAACCTGTATTGTTAAATGACCTTTTCCCTTAATGGAAAGGGCCCTTCTCATCTCACTGAGATAAAACTGCAGGTAAAAAAATAGGTGGATATTCATACCTGTATGAATCATACCAAAACGATCACATATTCTTCCCCTGTTTACTACTGCCTCTATTTTCCTCCTCTTCTCTGCGGTGCTAGTTCTCTTACTGGATTTATCTTTTTTAGGTAGACCAGACTGGAGCCTTGTTTACCATCTCCATTCCTGATAAGGCTTAAATATTGCTAGCAATATTTAATCACCTGCATTTCCTCACTTTTATGAGTTGTAGCAAGAGATTGGAGCATAAAAGACCAGATTATATTGCTGTACTAACAAATGCCTGTTCTTTGATAATGGTAACTATGATTCTGTGGAAAGCTATTATTTAGTAAGATGGGGCCAGTGGATCAGAGCCTAGTACACAATTTCCAGAGCAACTGTTGACTCAAAACCATTGACTTCCCCAGTTTCCAGTTTAACTTCTAAGGACTGCAGTGTAAATTATTTCTCCTTTTTGTTGAGATAAATGAATTCATCTGAATACCATTCACCTGATACCGCTTTTCTCCTCCAGGAATCGTTTTATATGCTCAATATGGGTTGCCGTGATGTCCATGCTGCAACCGTCCTGGCCTTTCTTTCCGGAACAGCAGCCTTATCGGGACTCATCGCTGCTGCCCTCCTTCCTAACTGGAGACAAATGCGACTGTACACTTTTAACAAAAACGAAAAGAATGTGACCGTCTACGCTGGGCTGTGGATTAAATGCGTTCGCTTTGATGGAAGCAAAGACTGTGTGATTTATGATACGGAGTGGTATACAGCAGTTGACCAGTTGGATCTGCGTGTTCTCCAGTTGGCCCTCCCCATAAGCATGTTAACCACTGTCTTGGCTCTCCTCCTCTGTTTGATTGGCATGTGTAACACGGCCTTCATCTCAACAGTGCCAAACATCAAGCAGGCCAGATGTCTCATAAACAGCGCAGGCTGCCACCTTGTGGCTGGTCTCTTCTTTCTCCTTGCATGTGTGATTTGCCTGACACCATCTATCTGGGTCATTTTCCATAACCAACAAATGAACAAAAAATATGAGCCGGTTTTCACCTTTGACATCTCGGTGTACATTGCTATTGCCAGTGCAGGAGGCTTACTGTTCACTGCAATTCTTCTATTCCTGTGGTATTGTGCGTGCAAAACATTGCCTTCCCCTTTTTGGCAGCCTTTGTACTCACATGCTCCCAGTGTACACAGTTATGCCTCCCATCCCTATTCTGCACGATCGCGCCATTCTGCCATTGAAATCGACATCCCTGTAGTTACACATGCTTCTTAAAGAATGAGTTTGGAAAGCCAAATGCCTGTTTGCTATCCCAGACCAGGGCAATGCAGGTCAGGTTATTTTTCCACTCTCCTGGAGGTATCTTAAAATTATTTACATGTGGTATGTGCAAAGAATTGCCAGTGGAATTGGACAATTTCTAAAGCTCCTTTATCTTGGTTTACCGCAGAGAGAAATGTAGTGGATGAACAAGCCAAAATTTTAGAAGTTTGCCATGTTTTTGGTCTTGCAGCTATTTATATGTTTGTAAATCTTGAAACCAGTCAGTTTAAGTATATAGGTAATGGAAAGATTAGCACTCGTTTGTTTCTATGTATTCTTGGTCAGTTTCTCCCTTGAACTGTATTTCTGAAAAATGTATTTGGTGGCTCTTGAGTATTTTCTTCAGTTGGATTACATTTTTTACAACTTCTTACCAGTTCAACTTTTAACTTAATTTTAAACACAGGGATTCTCATCATATCATTCATTAATAGCCACTGTGTGTTTTTAAGGAAGAGGAATTCCTTTTGGTGGTGTTGCCTTTTCTTCTTGTATAGCCTCCAATGCATTGCTCAGGCCTCAGGCCTACTGTCCAGGCATTATTGGAGCAGAAACGGAGACAGCTCATTTCAAAGCAGTTGCTGATGTACTGTTCCAATGTTTTCCATTGTGCAAATGCAAAAACATTCTGCTTGTGAATGTTGTAGAATTACAGTCAGTGACCCTTGATCACTGTAACAAATTGATGAAGATTTAGAAGAAGCAACAAATTAATATTTACTTTTTTGGTTTCATAGCAATAATGTAGCCTGAAAAACTAAGTGCTTTTCTTCTTTAGGAAACATTTCTAGATGATATGTTTTCCTCCATTTACACATAGGAAGTGACAAAAATTAAGATTTAATTCTGATACAGTACAACTCCAGTAATCCAAATATTCTCAGGGTTATATAAAGTGGTGCAATAATCAGAAGTTTTGGTTAGTACGAATCCAATTCTATACAGGCTTATGGGTCCATTGAGTTTTTAGGGTACTCCTCTTATAAAATGAATTTTTGGATCACCAGGATTCCTTTTGCTGTACCTTAGAATCAGAATTATTGATTCTAACAGAGTAACAGAATAACAGAGTTAAAGTGAATACTGTTTATTGTTCCTAGTCTAATTGATGCCCTCCAAATTTTAGAATGAGTTCCTGAATCAGGATTATTTTCGATGGGATGCTAAACATTGGTTTGATGTTTTGAAAAATGGACTCTTGAATACTTCTTTCAAAATCAATTATAGTAGTTTAGAAATGTATACTAACTAGAGTATTTTTATATAAATACTGTTTATTGATAGAGATTATTATTGTCAATGTTTGGGCTTTTTAAAAAGGACTCCTGGCTTTTAGTTTGCTTATGTTAGGTTTTTTCATCAACAACCTTATTCTTATTCATTAGACAGAAGTTACTTGCTTGAAGAAAATCATTAGTAATCCTCTTTATACCTTCTGTATGATGAAGGACTTTCTATTGCTCTAGTCTAGGTTTACCAGTTTCCTTGAAAAATAAATATAGAGCATGCAGTCTAATCTCTCCATGCAAGTGATGTGGCCTTAGTGGTATATCACATATTTTGCATGCACAAGGCCACATGGGCAATGCTCAGCATAGAGAGCCACTGCCAGAGTAGACAATGTTCTGACTTGGTAGGTGGCAGCATGATTCGAAGATAATTACTTTCTCCAAAGGTTCTGACCACACTCTAGAAATTAAACCTCTTTCAGGTGTCTTACCTGAAGCAAAACTTGGTCATCTGAATTTGTTGAGATAATAGTTAATAGATAGTTAATAGCTTAATTGAATAGCTAACTAGCACCGGATCAAAGGAAAGCAATTTTTTAAAGAGGGAATTTGCATTATTTTCATCTTTCTAATGTTGTGAGCTCCTCTCCCTTTTTTTCTTTCAGAGTATTAAGCAGCAGAAATTATAAAGCTGAAAATAAGCTCAGGGCCTCATTTAGAATTTGTGACACTTCCCATTAAGAGTTTGATCCTGCTGCTTAGCCCATGTTTAAAATTCTGGGGACAGCAATCTGAGCCACCAGAAATCCCATCTTGTTTTGATTCAGTGATTCTCTGAAAACCTGAGTGCTCTGAATTACGGCGATTAACAGGTCTCAAACTCTTCAACTTGTTCTTTCATAAGTGAACTTTGGGAAATCTTGAAGAGGGTTTTGTGTTTGCATTATATAAAACTCATCGTACCAGATGCATGCAGTTTGTTTCAGAGGTACAATTCATAGTATGATTCTTCAGTTATGAAACGGGCTTCACCTTGAATGTGCAGTTACTGACAAAGATGAAATACTGATGGTGCTACAAGATGGAATAATTGCTGTCCCTTTCCCTCTTCCATTCAGGGTTTAAGTGTCATTCACTTGTTCAGCTGCCAGTCTGGTAAGCAAGTGGAATCCTGCCTTTCATAGGCTTTTCCTTGCTCTTGGAAACTGTAGAAACAGAAAGATCAGTGACCTTTCCTTCTGTGTACCAGTTCCCAGCTAAAAATGTGAATTGTTGCTGACAGATAAATGGTTCTTTAGTTAATTTGTAGAGAGCCCCTCTGCTTTAAAGGGGGTCCATTTTTCTTGCGTTTTAAACATATTCTGTACTGATGATTGAAATGTTTCCAGTGAGATCTGGTTGTGGCTAAGGCTGCAATCCCATAACACTTTCCTGGGGTAAATCACATTGAATTCAAGGAGACTGACTTCTTGCAAATCTAGGTGACCTTAAGTGGGCCTCTTTTTCTGCAGTTCCCCAGCTGCAGTGTTAAGTGGTGGTGTTATAAAGTGGCAAGACACATGACCAGAGAGATGCATGAATATAACAATGTGCTCAGTGGGACTGATCATTTCCTTTCTGTAATCCATTTCCCCACCCTGTGTGCTGCATCACAAGTACCTTGAAGGGTTTGGAGCACTCTGAGGGGCTGTGCAGCAGGGTTGCTTCTGGGAGTGGGAGCCACCACACCCCCATGCATACATAATGGAGCACATTGGATTGCAGCCAAGGTATTGAAATGTTGGAACACGAACAGTGGGAAGCAGGGCCCATGAGAGGGGGGTGCAGTGGATACATTGTGTGTGGGTTAGGGGTCAAAAGGGGGACCTGGAACCAAAAGGAGGACAGCTAGAGATTTCCTGGGATCTCAGAAAATGTTTACATATATTGTATAAAGACCAGCGTTCACACTTTGGGTAAGCCTGCATAGTAACTAATAGAAGTTTTAATAACTCAAGCCCTTGCTAAGTTTTATATATCATAATTAGTAGAAATTATGATCCAGTGGAGAAGGGAAAGGACTCAAAATAAACTGATAAAATTCCTCACAGAGGTCCTACTGGGAAGTGCTTCCAAAAGACTGGGTATGCTTTGCATTGCATAGGTTCCTAATTCCATTTGTATTGCAGCTGTCTGGGACAGGATTTTTGATGTCTGTATTTTCAAAACATTGTTTTGCTTTTCAGTCCACTATGTGGGGTATTCTATATTCATTTGATTGATCCTACACACTATGGGCCAAATGTGTTGGCTGTTGCTGGTTGTCCTATTTTGATGTAACAAAAACTACTGGATCTGAATGTGGGTTTCCTTTTAAGTTGTTTCTTTGGAACTGTATCTTGTTTAGCTTGTACAGATACAGCCATTTTCCAGTACAGAGAGTATGAATTTCAACATTTTTGTCTTGGAGAGCAATTTCTCCATCTCTGTGCTTATGTTTGCATGAAGAAGTACTTTCTGTTCAAGATTTGCCTTCTGTAGAATTCTGTTGTGAGCTTTTAGCAATGTTGAGCTACAGCATACATTTTTATGTAAAAAATAAGTATTTTTAAATAAATTCTTGTCTTGTTTATTTGTGGCTTATTGCAAGGGGTTATCTTAAAATGTTAAAATATCAATGTAGAACATAAGTGACCAGGCCGCTGGAATGGTTTGGGACTTTATTGTACGGTGAGCAGATCCTGGACTGTGTTGCCCCTTCACAATCTTCACAATCTTACCTGAGGGGCAGCCAATGTTCGGTGTCCATCACCACACAAAACTGACCGCTGATCACTTCGGCAGTGGCCAGTGCACGTGTTCTATGTGTTGCATATGAGACTGCCCAGAGGCCTGTTACGCTGCTGGAATGCGCGTTGTGGTGGTGCAACAGAATTGCCCCGTGAGCTTTATTGTAAGTGAACAAATAATTAAAGGTGCTTCATCATTAGGCAGTGGCGTTGCTGGGGGGTGTGGGCCGCACCGGGTGACGCGCACAAGGGGGTGAGGCGCACTGGGGGGGTGACACGCTAAAATCACGGTGGTTAGGAGTAACCCCATCATATTATATACTGTGGGGTGCGGAATTTTGAGTGGAATGCAATGCAAAAAAACTAGAGTGAAGTATTCCTTTCTATCAAAAGTTGTGGCCAAAAAACTGGAGAACAAAAAATGCATGGATCCCTATGGAAAGTGAAAGTGAGCCGTATCGCGTGTTTACTCGTGAGTAGGCGAACTTGCCTTAATCCTTTGGAAAGGGCAGGCTGAGAGGAATCCAACAACAACAGAATAGTCCTGAGCCAATGAATGCAGCCCCAAAAAGCACCTGAGAAGGAAGTCCCTCCCTCCAAGCAGATGACTGTATTGAGCCCTATGGAAAGCAAAACAGCCTCATGGTTGCATTTACTTGTGAGTAAGGAGGTCTGGTCTAGAGGGTTGAGCCTCCATTTGCCTGAAGATAACATCCGAAGGTCGCCAGTTCGAGGCCACCGCACTGTGCGACCTTGAAGCAGCTGACAAGCTGAGCTGAGTTATTCCATTTGCTCTGAGTGTGGGAGGATGGAGGCCAGAATGTGCAACCAGATCAAGAAAGAAACACCTGAATGTTGTGGTTCTTGAAAGATAGAACCTTCTTTCAATTTGTAAAAATCCCTACGGGGATTTAAATTGCCTGCCTATGTAAACCGCCTTGAATAAAGTCTGAGGAGAAATCTGAGGACCAAGAAAGGTATTATTATTATTATTATTAAGCAAACATGCCTTGGCTGGTGTGGAAGATCAGGTGAAAGAGAGTGCAAGGCTACCAGAATGGTCCTGATTCTATGCACCTGCAGCTAAACAAGTGCTCCAGAAGGCAGTCTTCCCCGCCCTGCCCCCCACTAAAAATGATCAAAACAGAGGCTTCAGCTGATAAGGTGAACTTTTTTGAGACTTGCAAAGCCAGGTGGATCCTGACAGTGATCTGGTTTAAACAGAAGTTCTTAGATTGAACTGGGCACTGGGGACGGGTGCTGAAAACCTTACTGGTTTTGGAGGGGGGTGTTATTGCAGGTAGGCTACAGAGGACATTCACTTGTTGGAACAGGGCTGGCTTCTGCTTATCTAATTATTTGTTTTACTTTATTTATACTTAATTTGCCTGATGATGTCACTTCCACCATGACATGACTTCTGGTGGGTCTTGGACAGATTGTCATTCTAAAAAGTGGGTCCGAGTGGTAAGTTTGAGAACTGCTGCAATAAGGTGTTAGTAAGTCAACACCTTGGGGGGTGTGTGACACCACTAGTGACCAAAATCACTGAAATCACAGTTTGTAGGAATAACACCATCATGTTATATATCAATCAATGCGTAATTTTATGCAGATGTATGTGCTTGTATTCGGTGGCGTAGCTGGAGGGGGGCGGTGCACCCAGTGCCTCGGGCGGGGTGGGCAAGCGGCCCCGTACAGCTCCGTTTCCCCCCCGGAAATGGCTCCGAAGGGAGGGGCCGCTTGCCCGCCCCGCTGAGGCACTGGGTGCTCCGCCCCATCCAGCTACGCCACCGCTTGTATTCAGTGCACCATAAAGGAAAAGGGAATGACTGATTGGGCTCTGAGGCTGCCATCCCATCCACACTTTCCTGGGAGTAAGCCCTATTGACTCCAATGAACATAAGAACATAAGAACAGCCCCACTGGATCAGGCCATAGGCCCATCTAGTCCAGCTTCCTGTATCTCACAGCAGCCCACCAAATGCCCCAGGGAGCACACCAGATAACAAGAGACCTCATCATGGTGCTCTCCCCTACATCTGGCATTCTGACTTAACCCATTCCTAAAATCAGGAGGTTGCGCATACACATCATGGCTTGTACCCCATAATGGATTTTTCCTCCAGAAACTCGTCCAATCCCCTTTTAAAGGCGTCTAGGCTAGACGCCAGCACCACATCCTGTGGCAAGGAGTTCCACAGACTGACCACGCGCTGAGTAAAGAAATATTTTCTTTTGTCTGTCCTAACCCGCCCAACACTCAATTTTAGTGGATGTCCCCTGGTTCTGGTATTATGTGAGAGTGTAAAGAGCATCTCCCTATCCACTCTGTCTATCCCCTGCATAATTTTGTATGTCTCAATCATGTCCCCCCTCAAGCGTCTCTTTTCTAGGCTGAAGAGGCCCAAACGCCGTAGCCTTTCCTCATAAGGAAGGTGCCCCAGCCCCGTAATCATCTTAGTCGCTCTCTTTTGCACCTTTTCCATTTCCACTATGTCTTTTTTGAGATGCGGCGACCAGAACTGGACACAATACTCCAGGTGTGGCCTTACCATAGATTTGTACAACGGCATTATAATACTAACCGTTTTGTTCTCAATACCTTTCCTAATGATCCCAAGCATAGAATTGGCCTTCTTCACTGCCACCGCACACTGGGTCGACACTTTCATCGACCTGTCCACCACCACCCCAAGATCTCTCTCCTGATCTGTCACAGACAGCTCAGAACCCATCAGCCTATATCTAAAGTTTTGATTTTTTGCCCCAATGTGCATGACTTTACACTTACTGACATTGAAGCGCATCTGCCATTTTGCTGCCCATTCTGCCAGTCTGGAGAGATCCTTCTGGAGCTCCTCACAATCACTTCTGGTCTTTACCACTCGGAAAAGTTTGGTGTCGTCTGCAAACTTAGCCACTTCACTGCTCAACCCTGTCTCCAGGTCATTTATGAAGAGGTTGAAAAGCACCGGTCCCAGGACAGATCCTTGGGGCACACCGCTTTTCACCTCTCTCCATTGTGAAAATTGCCCATTGACACCCACTCTCTGCTTCCTGGCCTCCAACCAGTTCTCAATCCAGGAGAGGACCTGTCCTCTAATTCCCTGACTGTGGAGTTTTTTCAGTAGCCTTTGGTGAGGGACCGTGTCAAACGCCTTCTGAAAGTCCAGATATATAATGTCCACGGGTTCTCCCGCATCCACATGCCTGTTGACCTTTTCAAAGAATTCTATAAGGTTTGTGAGGCAAGACTTACCCTTACAGAAGCCATGCTGACTCTCCCTCAGCAAGGCCTGTTCATCTATGTGTTTTGAGATTCTATCTTTGATGAGGCATTCCACCATCTTACCCGGTATGGATGTTAGGCTGACCGGCCTATAGTTTCCCGGGTCCCCCCTCTTTCCCTTTTTAAAAATAGGCGTGACATTTGCTATCCTCCAATCTTCTGGTACCGTGGCCGTTTTGAGGGACAAGTTGCATACCTTAGTCAAGAGATCTGCAACTTCATTCTTCAATTCCTTAATAACCCTTGGGTGTATGCCATCAGGGCCCGGTGACTTATTGATCTTTAATTTATCAATGAGGTCTGAAACATCTTCTCTTTTAACCTCTATCTGACTTAACTCCTCGGTTAGGAGGGGCCGTTCGGGCAGCGGTATCTGCCCGAGGTCTTCTGCCGTGAAGACAGATGCAAAGAACTCATTTAATTTCTCTGCCACCTCTAAGTCTCCTTTTATCTCCCCTTTCCCTCCCTCACCATCCAGAGGGCCAACCGCTTCTCTGGTGGGTTTCCTGCTTCTAACATATTTGAAGAAGCTTTTATTATTCCCCTTAATGTTGCTGGCCATGCGTTCCTCATAGTCTCGCTTGGCCTCCCCTATCACCTTCTTACATTTCTTTTGCCACAGTTTATGTTCCTTTTTATTCTCTTCATTAGGGCAAGACTTCCATTTATGGAAGGAAGCTTCCTTGCCCTTCACAGCCTCTCTAACTTGGCTGGTTAGCCATGCGGGCACTCTCCTGGATTTAGTGGAACCCTTCTTTCTTTGCGGTATACACCTCTGCTGGGCCTCTATTACTGTTGTTTTAAGCAGCCTCCATGCACTCTGGAGAGACTGGACTCTTTTTACCCTCCCTTTCAACCTCCTTCTAACCAGCCTCCTCATTGGGACTCAATGGGACTTACTTCTGAGGAGAAGAGCACAGGATTGGGCTGCAAGTCCCTCATCAGCAACATCTGGTTGGGCAGAAGCTTCTTGAAAGCCGCACGTGCCCATCTGTGCCGCTGTCACTGGCCACAGTTCCACCAATCAGAGCTCCCCCAGAGCTCCCCTGAGGGTGTCTTGGGAAACCACTGAACGGTCGTTCTACGCATACTAGTCTCTATGGCTGTAGTCGTGAGGGCATGGACGCTCTAGCCGTTGCCATCTCTATGGCCCGAATCCGTTGCTCGCGCTAAGGCACCGGCTTGTGACAGGAGGGGGCGCGGCGCGCATGCGCGGAGCTCGTCCCTCATTCCCTCAGCGGAGAGGCGGCTGAGAGAGGCAGGGACCTGCGTGCGAGGGGCGCCGGCAACTGCCGCGCAGAGAGGAAGATGGAGGAGGGGAAGACGACGACGGGCGCCGCGCAGGGCCTGCGGTGGCCGCTCTGGGCTCTCTGCCTGCCCTGCGCCGTCTTGCTCTGGAGCCGCCCGGTCGCGGGCACAGCGCCGCCGCCGTCGACCGCTCCTCTCGTTCCTGCTATGCGTAAGCTGGGGCGCAGGCGTAGGGGGCGTGGCTAGGCGAGGGGCGCGGCTCTGCTTCCAGACCCCCTTGAGGAGGAGCCTTGGTAGTCTGGCTTTCCCAGGGCCACCCAAGAGCACCTCTCCCTCCCCCCCCGTGCAGTGTAGTGCGAAGTCTTACCTAGTGGCACTCCAGCTGCCTGCCTCTGTGCCACAAAGGAATTGGGGGGAGGGTCATTTATGAACAAGGCGTTGGGGGATGTGAGCACCCCGCCGGCAGCATGGTGTGCCTTGCGGCCTTGTCAGTGTTGCCTCCCCCAATGTTTGAGGGTATAAAGGGGTCATGTCTGGCGTGCCACAATCCAATAACGCACCGAGTAGAAGGTGCGGAAACAGCTGTTTATTGCAGGTTAACCAAGCCAAGCACAAGGAGAACGTTCTCAGATCATGTGCCAGGTTCAACCAGACACAGCCAACCTTTTATACTTGGTTCAAAGCAATACGATTCAACAGGCAAAAGCTCTATAAATCTCCACTCCTGCCTCAGCCAAGCTTCCCTCTATCCATCCTCTTGGTAGTGGTGTCCTTCCTCCAGACACATTTTGCTGCTCTTGCAAGATAATGGTGTTCATGCAAACTGGCCCTGTCTGCTCTTCAAGCACTAAGGCACTGAGGAACTGGGACTAAAAGCACTGGGTGAGGGCATGAAGCCATCTCACCACTTGGCAGGCAAAAGGATTGCAAGCATTTAGTTTTACTTTTGTCTTTAAGTATGGAGTCACTGCTGTTAAAGCATACAGTCGTCCCCCACCACTCGGGATGTTCTATGGCCTGTCCTGGATTGCCAGGAGAGCCTGTGGCGTCATCAGTGTGCCATGAGATAATAAGGGTTGAAAACAGCTGGTTTAGAGAGTGTCACTACCACCCCTCTCCATGTAGCTGAATATTCTTGTTAGAGAGATCATAAAAAATTACTGTGAAACCTGGTACAAGCTATTTTAGCGCAATTGCTAAGAACCTGAGCAGGACTGGGACACAATCTCCTGGTACCTAAAGGAGTAAACCAGGTCCCCTCCCTTTACCACCTGGTGGTTTTCTAGTCCAGTGGTCTTAAACCTTTTATTCCCATAAGTTGCCATGACCTGACAGTTGAGGCTTCATGTGACCCCACTGGGGTCCCAATCCCAAGGCTGAAGAACACCATTCTAAAAGAAGGAAGAAGAGTGGCAGAGCCAGGCACCCCTGCCAATCTACTGCCCAAGGCAACCACTGCATTTAGCCTCCTAGATGAGCTGGCCCTGTTTTCTTCTCCCACTTTAGGTGAGCTCTCTGAGCACAAAGTAGAGCCTAACCACCCATCCCTTGCAAGCAGAAGCTGTGGTGTTCCATGCCTTTTGTTAACAAGGAACCTTGTGATAGCACCTTAAAGTGTCATGACGTGGCAATAGTTGAATGAAGAGCAAGGACACCCGAGTTCAAACTTCCCCATTCCCTGCCATTTATTTGTTTATTAGAATATTTATATACCACCTTTCCCAGTAGACTCAGAGTGGTTTATGTATGAAGGCTGAAAGTAAATCTCTTTTTCAATGAGATTTTTACAAGTATTATTTAATATTATAGAACCTCCATTTCTCCAGCTGTTTCCCTTAACGGAGTTGTTATTCTGGCGGCCAGCTGTTGCCCCTTTCAAGCTCTCACAGGCACCTGCAAACCAAGCTGCAGACCGACTTCTCAAGGATGTTATCTATGTTTTTGCCAGCTGAGGCTGCAATCCTGTCCTCACTTACCTGGGACTAACCCCCTTTGATTATAATGTGGCTTACTTCTGAGTAGACCTGCCTAGTATTGGGCTCTCAGTCTTCCATCCAATTAACTGATTCTGCTTAGTTTTCAGGTAAGGCAACAGACCTTACCTGAAAGCCTCCAGACCACAGCTCCTGCCATGAAGCTTGGTGAGTCATCTTGAAATACTGACTGTTTCTTCAGTCCAAGCATGGTGTCAGGAGGGGTCTGTCTGGTCAAGTACAAGCAAAGACACCCTTACATAAGTCACTTTTCATATAAATCAGTGCTTCCGGGGAACAAGAGGACCTTCTCGTGCTTGCTCCTAGGAGACCTCCAGCCTCTTCCCTGCACCCACTGGATACAGCAGTAGCCACTTTTGCATTGCTGCTCCAGTGGGCACCAGTGAGCTCAGGATTGGCTGTCAGAATGCCCCTTCCTCACAAGCTACCACAAGCTGTGGTAAGGGAAGAAGACAAATACTCTTGTTATTTATGCTCTAGGGATGTAGCTGACTGATGACTTTTTTTTGTAACTTATGGCCTGAAGGTTTTTAGCTGATGACTTTTGAAGAACATTAATATTGGTTGTTTGTACGAAAAGGAAGCCTAATAGATGTTTCAAGGGTGTTTTGAAATTAGATATTGCTTTGATCTTATGTGTTTGAGAGTGCAAAACTAATCTTTTAATAACTATGAGTGAAAATTTGTGCTCTAAAAACCCATTAGAGACACTTAAAGTTTTTCTTGCTTTTGTGATTTTAAAGTCGGTAACAGATTTTTAAAAATGTCTCCTGTGACAACTGTAGATATCGTAATTTGGAACAAATGGCAATCCAAGGCATTTTTGTGAGGCTTACTTGCAAGTAATTGTAAATTGCAATTTTTAAAGACTGGTCAGATAGAACAGATTAATGATAATTTCCCAAAGAGAAGGTTGTTGGGACCAAACAAGATGCGACTTGTGAAAAGCACAACATGATTCTCCCTTCGCCTCATTCCTTCAATCCTGCCGTTTAGTTGGAAACGGGACCCTGGACTCCAGAGCTGCTTTGATTTTCAGTGGAATAGGAAACCCCATTGTTCCAAGCTATATTTAATATTAGCACCTTATGTTGTAATTTGGTATACAATATGTTGAAAATAAAACTGGTTGGGCTCTGGTGTTCAAGTCACGATCTGAAATACTTTTCAAAACAATCTAGATCTAAATGTTGTTACATCTGTTTGCATGCCTGCATATCTCTGTCAGAAAATATTAAAGACTGTTTTCAAAAGCTTTTGATTTTTCATGCAGGATTTTATTCTCTTACAGCATGCATTGCTTTTACTGGAAAGACTTGTGGAGAATGTGTAAAAAATACTAAAGTAAGTTGTGGCTGTTTTCTATTTGTTGGGGAAAACTCTCTAGTGATTCTTAAATGCTAATGGTGTTTGGACTAATTTATTTCATGCCTAGGCATGGAGGCAGAAAAAGAAATATGTTTGGATAGCATCTGTTGCTATTCTTCCATAGAAAACAAAACTCTTTGCACTATGAAAGGGAAATCATAATGTACAAGGGCCCAATCCTATCCAATTTTCCAGTGCCGAAGCAGCCGTGCCAGTGGGGTGTGCGCTGCATCCTGTGGTGGTGGGGCAGTCCCATAGGCCACCTCAAGGTATGGAAACATTTGTTCCCTTACCTCAAAGCTGCATTGCGGCTGCACTGAAGCTGGAAAATTGGATAGAATTGGACGCTAAGACAGCTTACGAGAGATGCAGTTAGGGAGTTGTGCGTTTGGAGGGATAATTAGGAAATCTCTGTCTGTGCATGCGTGTGTTTAAACCCTCCCTTCCACTCCAGTAACTTAGTCGAATATAAAATTCCTTTATTCTGCAGACTCAGAGACACAACTTCTGTGGGATAAAATAATGCTCTTATATTGGAGAATTACAACTGACTGCTTGGCACAGAGTTCAAACATTTAAAAATCTATTTTAAAATTAGTTTGAAATGCAGCTCTTTAAATGTTTAGCATCCAACTTGAAGAAAGGATAAGCATATTTTGCACAAGAAGTACAGTACATCTTTTTAAAAATAGTAGTTGCTATTATAGAAGGTGGGGTTTCATTTAAAAGCAAAAACTGCTTTTAAAAAACATAGCTGCTGCTGTAATTGCCATGTAAGTGAGTTTTTGTGAAGC
This sequence comes from Tiliqua scincoides, assembly GCF_035046505.1. Taxonomy (NCBI): domain Eukaryota; kingdom Metazoa; phylum Chordata; class Lepidosauria; order Squamata; family Scincidae; genus Tiliqua; species Tiliqua scincoides. Next base: position 25,330,613 of record NC_089825.1, read on the forward strand.
ATACTCTTTCTAGGCATACACTCATTGCACAAACTTGTGCAGCTCAACAAGTGTTCATTGTATCTTGTATTTTAACTCACGGTATCTCGAGTAGTGGTTTTTGTTGGCTCAGTGTGTTTACCCACACCACTCTGCTTAGCACATTATTCTGGATTACCATAGTTTGTAGCACCAAATTGATGTAGTATACAGGCCAGGATGTAATAGTGGTTGTGTTGTATTCCAAATGCTGCTTTTGCATTTTCAGACTGCAATCCTATGCAGTCTTCCTTGGGAGTAAGCCCCATTGAACTTGCTGGCACTTATTTCTTGTAAACATACATGGGATTCAGGGCCTCTGAGAGGATTTTTATCAGGGGCTACAAAGTTTCTTTTGGGCCCCTGTGCTAAGGTGGAGGGGTGAAACAGAGTGGAGGAAGGTGGTGATGGGCAAGCAGACTAGGGTCAAAGCAGGGTGAGGAGAAGGTAGAAACAGATGGAAAAGTCTTTGGAGCCCAGGTCTACCCACTGATGTGGCATCAGTAGTGTCCCCAGCATCCCGTACGGGCAACAAGTCTGAGTAGATAGGAAAATGTCAGATCCCAGGAAATTTCTGGGCCCCCTCTTTTGGCTCCTGGGCCCCCCTTTTGACATTGGGCCCGGGTACAAATTACCCCCTTTATCCCCCTCTCCTAGGTCCTGATAGGATTGACTGTCAGTCTGTATTTGTCCAGCTGATGATTATTTCAGATATAAAACTTCATTTTGAGAGTAAGGAGAATCACATAAGTGTTGTATGGTTGTAGTGGATGAACTTAATTATGAAACTTATTCCCAAGAAAGAAAACACCATAAATTATGTTCACATGCTCTTGTCTCCTGTGCACTGAAATTGCCTCTGTCGCTTCCTTGTTTATTCAACTAAGCAAACCAGAACTGGAAACCATGCTTAAACAAATTTGTTTTTCAATTTCATTCAATCAGTGGTCAAGTGTTTTTAAAGTGTTAACTTTATAGTAATAATAAAAAATGCTTTAAGATTCAACAGGATTGATACTTATACTAATTTCAAAACAAATTGGGAAATTTATTGTTTCCCAATAAAAGTTTACTTTTTTAAAAAGTAGCACATCATTATAACTTCTTATAATTTTGAGTAAAGTTTTTAAACTTGCAAATCATTTACTGAACAGTTCTTTATATTTTTCCTAGGACACCAGGATCAGTGTAGAAATAAAAATAATGAAATTTAAAGACAAAAGTAAAGCAAAGTAACATCATATATTTTCTTTTAAAGGCAGTTCTTCTTAGTTTTCTTTAGTCTAATTCTTCAACCATTCTGTATTCATGAAATACTGTATTTGGCAGTTTGTGATCGTGATCAAATAGGCCTTATTAACAATATTTGACCAATCAGTTGATTGGCAAGTCAACCCAACACAACTGTTTGCTTGGTTTGGATGTAATGGTGAACTATGGTTTGTGTAGACAAGGAAATGAGAGATTCAAGAATCCCATGGTTTTTGTAAGAACCATCAAACTGTAATTGCTATTGCATATGTAATGTGCCATAGAAACTAATTGTAAAAAGCAGTATGGAGGGCCCCCATATCAGCAGATCTCATATCTGCTGTTTCAGTTAACTACAGTTGTAGGAGGGCCCCGCTGCAGGCAAGGGGAGCTGCACTTCCCTCCTCTCTGGTAGTTCTTCTGAGCCCTAGAGAGGCTACGCGTGTCTGCAGGCCTCAAAATGGCAGTTTCATCCAAATGAGGCCCGCAGAAGCTATGCCCACATGCGCGCTGTCTCTCTGGGGCTCAGAAGACCCTCTGGAGGCGAGGGGAGCACAGCTCCTCTCACCTCCAGAGGGCAGGGGGGCATCCTTGGTATCTGCAGATTCAGCTATCTGCAGGGGATTCCAGAACCCCTGCAGAAACCAAGGCATGCCTGTAATTATATTTTAAGTACTACCAAATCATCTCCATTGCATTAGAGCAGCTTTTTTGGTGTAATGATACCTCTTGCAGAATTTAACTGCATGTGAAGCTAATAGCAGTGAGTTTAAATGCAGTCTGTTAATTTCTCATTCACATGTCAGTTGAGATATTATTTAATAGTATATTTCCACTGTTTTTCTTACTTTCCCTAATTTGCATTGTGAACAAGTATGGACTGAATTGTACTATTTGAAGTTCACAGTCCTAAATTTTTTTTTTAAAAGCTTGTTCTTAGAAAGATTGTATCCCTTTCTGTTGAATGGTTGTATTTTGCCTCCAAGAATAGCTTTATTGTTTCAGACTAACATCTACCCCGATGTCCCATGGCTAGTAACCATTTAAAGTAAGCGTTCCTGGTCACCTTTTGCTGTTCAGAAGTTTCGGTTCAGAGAGAGCTTTATCATATGTAAAGCTTATATTTCTGAAGGAAAGTTGGGAAGGAGGTATCATGGCAAGGAAGACAGAGATGACAATGAAAGGAGCAGAATAGAGTCAGGAGATGATGGTGAATTAGAGGAAGAATGAAAGAATAAGGGTAGTGTTTCATGCCTGAAAGAGAAAGATGAAGACATAGCAAAATAGGGTTAAGGGTGGGGAGTAACTGTCCTTTGTGTCATGTTTTTCTAGGATATTTACTTCAGCATAGCACAAACATAGTTGCCATACTGGTAAGATGATGTGAAATCAAGTAACTTCTAGGCTACAGGAAGGTTATTAAATCAATGTAAAATTATCTTGAAACTGTTCAGCACAGGCTGTACTCTGATGAGAGGATGGTAAATGATGCTGCAGTAGTTTCTCAGTATCATCAGCATCTTCTCTAAGGAAGACAAGCTGGACATCAAGCCAGTTGATATGTGCATAAACACAAAATATTTAGAGATGGTTTCTAAGAAAAACTGTTGGCAATTACAATCAATCAATCAATCAATCAAACCTTTATTAGGCATAAAAATTAACACATAATATCTCTAAACAATCCAATATATAAGTATATGTTAAAAAAGCAAATAAAGATAAAGGTTAAAACAGAACAATTTACTTGTGCGGTAACTCCAGGTTGCTTAGGACCAACAGATTAGCCCTCTTCAAGTTACTCAGGTGTAAAAATTTCGCAACTGGAAGGGTCACAAGTTTAGAATCTCCCGCCAACAAAAATTGTAGGTAAACATTCTCAGAAAGACCTTTTTTAGTTCTTAATAATGGGAGAAGGTACTGATCTCTAGGCACTTGATTGCCAACACAGTGCAAAACAATGTGTAAAAGAGAGTCTACCTCTCTAAGGCCACAGTTACAGACTTGTTCTTCCTTCGGGGCATTTCTAAACCTGCCAAGTAGGTCTTTAGAAGGCAACACATTGCAGCGAGCTAATGTAAAAGCCCTCCTTGCGAAGGGGCACTCCAAGAAGGTCAGATACTTTGGTTGTTGACCAAATGTATTACTTAGGTGGAAATTCAGGGGCAAACATTTTTTTTGTGCTGCACCCAAAATCTCTTGCCTTTCTATATCAGTTAATCTTGTTATCAGGAGCCTAATAGAAACCTCAGGTGTAGCAGCTCCTTGTAGATCTGCCTCGAGGCCCATTTGTCTGATTTTCTTATAGAAAAGAGCTAAGCAGGGAGATAACATTGGGTCAGTCAGTATCCCTTTTAACAAAGGGTTTTGATCAGCCCTGAAGCACACTTTGGCCCAGTATTTTAAGAAACGGGACCATGCTAGAAACTCCAGCCTATATTGGCCTGTCTCCAGGCAGAGTGCCGTATAGGGAATGCAATGCGGAACACCTAAGATTTTGTATAAAAAATTTGAATGGATCTTTTCAATCAAATCATTTAATGCTGGCATCCATATAGGAATGCCATACAAAATTTGAGGTGTAACTTTAGCATTAAAAGCTTGGAGAGCAGCTGGAACAAATGAGTTACCCCAAGAAAAGAAAAAGCAGGTTATAGCCTGGACAACTAATTTGGATGAGTTAATTACTGTGAGGCAATGGGAAGACCAGGAGTGCCGGTAGTGGAACCGGAGACCAAGAAACTGGAATTTCTTGACTTGTTGTATTGATTTACCACTAAAAAGCCAAGACTGCAGTTTCCAAGAGTGCCCAAACACCACGATCTTGGACTTATCATAGTTTAACAGCAGGGCGTTGTTGGTAAAATATTCTATACAGGCGTTAAATTAGATTCAGTGGAAACTCCTTTACTTTTGTACGTAGATGATATGGATATCCCGCACTAAAATAGAATTACGGAGACTGGTTAACGCCTGTTGGCAATTACCATATATGTTCATGTATAAATCAAGAAATTTAGGTCTTAAAATGGATCTTAAAAATCTGGGTTGACTTACATAACAAGCTTATATGGTAAATTTTGTCATAAACTTGCTCTTAGAGCAACTCTTGAGTTTAAAGGAGACAAGAGAGGCAGAGAGGGGCCCATGAGTGAGAGAGAGAAAAACATTACACAAGCACCCACCTGTGTTTTCTGAGCTGCACAAAACACATTTGCAGCAACACCGGCTTGGGTAAGTTGAAAGTAGACCCATATGGAATGGAACATTCCATTCTGTTGCAGCTGCATCATCATTTTTGCTTGCAGCTGCACTAGCCTGGGTTGGTGGAAGGGAGGGAATAAGCCTGCAAGCTAAAGCAGCATCAAGTTTGGTTGCAGCTGCACCGCCTGAGTAAGTTGGTGTGAATAAGCCTTCATGGAATGGAATTTCAGTGGCGTAACCCTGCAGAAGTTGCCTCCATGGGGGCAATAACCTCCTCCAATCTCTATTTGTCCATAGGAAAATCTAATTTTTGGCTACAAATTTGTCCTTAAGTTATTTATGACTTATACACAAGTATATATGGTAGGTATTCAACACAAAGATACTGAATCTAGAAAAATACTTGGTAATTACGGTATTTTAATAGAAAATAAAAAGAATTTAAGATTGAAGGATGAAAAGAACAGGGAAGGAAAGAAAAACAAAATGGAAAAAAGCGCCCAAGCCTTTGGGCCTGTCATTTTCTTGAACCTCATACACATTAAATGCTACCTTGGAAAAAAATAAAATAAAAGGTAAATGTCAACAATTAAAAAAATTAATGGAAGTTTTATAATTAACAGTAGAATCCTGTGCATGACTTCTCAGAAGTAAGTCCCATTGAGTTCAGTGGAACTTACCTTTAGGTGATTTTGTATAGGAGTGCAGTCTAAGAGAATATTGCAACAATACAGCGCACTTAGATGTGTGTTCCCTTAGAAAAGAGAACTGTTGTATCCCTTTGCTATGTAAATCACGTGGGCAGCTTTTTCTGTTGACAAATGTTAAATAAATAAATAAATACTTTCACTGAGTATGTAGAGAATAATGTTATTGGGACAAAGTGCCTGCTGGCAAGTTATTGTCAATGAGTCCGAAGGTAGATTACTCTTTATCCTGTATTCCAAAAACCAGAATACTCTGAAATCCACAACTTTTTTCAGCAGTGACGTGTCATAACATGACCTTGGGCATTAGCTTCATGCATTCCTAGCAGAACAAGAAATTATGGTTCAGTGTACACAAACTGTGTTTCATGCACAAAATTATTTAAAATATTGCATAACATTATCTTCAGGCTAGATGTATAAGGTGTATATGAAGCATGAATTTATGTCACTTGGGTCTCCTCTCCTCCCCAAGATATCTCATTATGTTTACTCAAATATTCTGGAATACAGCAAATTTCAGGACACTTCTGGTCCCAGACATTCCAGATAAGGGATACTCAACCAGTAGTGTTACCAATCTCTTCATAAAAAAGACATAGTTGTATAAAATCTGATCAAAAGAGACATCTGTGGCTAAGGTAACAGGTTCTGGGGTGCAGTCCGTAGAGGTGGCACATAAGAATCAGAAGAAAAAAAAATTTAATTTTACTTCTGTAAAACTAACTCTCCTTTTTGCTTAGAGTCTGAAAAAAGGTGGAGAAGGATACGTTTCAGATTTTTTTCTTTCTTGAGTTCAGAAATGTCTAGCTACAGTCCTGCTGAACAAAAAGATGCTTGACTGATGCTAGCAGCAGATTAAAGATGCCATTAAGGTCTGGAGAAGTGAAAGATTAAGGGCCAAATCCTATCCAACTTTCCAACACCGGTGCGGCCGCAATGAAGCCCTGAGGTAAGAGAACACATGTTCCCATACCTTGAGGAGGCCTCTGTGACTACCTCCCCATCACAGGATGCATGTGCGCCCCATGGGCACAGTTGTACCGGCACTAGAAAATTGGATAGGATTGGGCCTTGACCCCCTGAGGCTCTTCCCTTTATGATAATATTTTTGTTTATTTTCATTTCCATTTAGTGCCTTTGGTGTTCTGAAAATTCCACTTGTATGGACTATCCTACAAGCAAACTGATTCCACCGTCATCGGTGTGCCATCTCTCAGAGGCTTACTGGGCAGTCTGTTGGTGTAGGTATTGATTGCATCTATGTTTAAATATGTGATTACTTTTATTGGAAGCCATAAAATGACAACTCTCCTTTCCACGCAAGAATTGTTAACTTAGTGTATCCGAGGTTTCTTTTTTATGTGTGCTATTAGCTTTGTATGTCTTTGATCAGTTTTATAGTTATCTTGCAAATAGTGCTAAGCAGTCATTAGTGTGTTGCCTGAGCTTGCATTATAAAGATTGTTTTTTCTGGGAATCTTTTTCCTGAGTTGTATACTGCTGGCCTTTAATATTTCAGCAGACAGAAACTCCGGTCCTGTTGGGATGTAGGCCTGAGAATAAAGCCAAGTTTTCTTCCTAGTGAAATAACTCTCTCCTGATGTGTTGTGCTGCTATTGTACATGCACACTCCCCTTTACTGGCTTATGTAGCCTAACTAATGAGCAGAGAACTTGTATAATGCTGTGTATGAATGTTTAATTGTGTAATCTTGGGCACGCAAAAGATGGACGTTGGTGCATCTCTTTTGTGAAGCGGATTTCTAATGAAGTTCCAGACATGCAAATGTTTCCTTCCTTGAAGCACTCCTCTGTTGCTGTTTTACTTTACCTCCCTCTTGTAACTTCAAATGTACTAAAACTCCGCTTTTTAATATTCACAGTCAACTTTGAGGACATGCTCATTACCATGGGTGTTGTAGCAGGTGTCTTGCTGCTGCTTATAGTAGGCTGTTGCTGTTGCTGTCGCTATCGCTGCTGCTGCTGCAGAAAGAGTCATCCTATGGGGTAAACCATTTTACTCAGTAACTTGCTTTTTTCTCAGTTCGTCCTTGTCATCAAGTTGTCATTGAAATTAAATTCAGAAGCAAAACAAATTTGTTTTGGGGAAAAAAAATGAAAATGCTAAGTCTGTCCTATGTTCTTGATTAACACTTTCATGGAAATTACATATGTTTACATAGTTAGGTTAAGCCATATTAAAGTGCAAAATAACGTAAGCATTATTCAAATGATTTATTTACAGTGCAGATTTAATTTCTCTTAGCAGACGTTCTGCAGCAGTGTTTTAGCCTCAGAGATGCTTGTACTGCCACTGAAGTGGGACTTAACTGGGAGCACGTGTGCTGGTTGCCATTGAAGTGCCTTTGTGCTGATTTAAATTAGTACTGTATTTACATTATTAGTTACTGCACAGGAGAGAGTGTCACAGCTGAACCATCTGCTGAAGATGATGATGGTACTAAAAATAACCTTGCAGTTAACCCCTTGCCTGGAGCATGCAGCAGTTCCCTCTTAGTGATTAGCTTGTCAGATCTACTTCTCAGCCTTTATTGTATTAAGATATTAATGAGCTTCCCCAGTTTGTTAACTGTAATAATTGTGATTGCTTTCCAAATGCACTTAAGTGATGGTACAAGCTGGTTGGCACTTGGGCAGGTGCATTAGAGATAGATAATGTTGTTCTCCTTTGACCCCTCAACAAATCTTTGATTCTAATTGTTGTGATTGGACCTATCATTTCCTACTGTTGAAGATGAATAACTAGAGGTGTTTGAAAATGGTTTTATTTACCTTACTCAGAAGTAAGCCCATTGTGTTCAGTAAGACTTAGGCTGTAATCTTATTTTACTCACCTGAAACAAACACCTGTATGAATAATAAATTATGGTTGCACAAACTAGTTCAGGAGAAAAGGCTTCCCTGTAAGGACTATTCATAAAAAATTATTTCAAAATCTCATTGCCCATATATTGTGGTATTAGATACCTGTACAAATTTGGGTGAAATACAAGATAATAAGTTTGTATCAATTTTGAACAGTTCTGTTTAATGATTCCTTTTAAGATGGATTCAGATAACTGCTCTCCACCTGTACAAATTTGGGTGAAATACAAGATAATAAGTTTGTATCAATTTTGAACAGTTCTGTTTAATGATTCCTTTTAAGATGGATTCAGATAACTGCTCTCCAGCTGTGTAGTGATTTTTATATCAATCTGTGATGAGATAGTGCTTGTTTCTGTAAAGTATTCAGTCTCCCAGGCTTACCAGATAACTTGTGGGTATCTATTATCTAAGGTAAGGTGGGAGTCCTTTTTTCTAAGCTAGTTTTTTGTATGGCTCTTTCCAAGATGGCATTTAAAACCATCCTGTTAGGATTAAGCATGTGTTCTAGTTACAGCTATTATCTGATAACTTGAATCTTTAGAACTGCCAGCTGTTCTAATTCATAGCAACATATTACCTTTTGCCCTGAATGGAAGATGTGCTAATATGTTATAGATGGCACCTTAGTAACTATGGCGTGAAGCTGCTAGCTAACACATAGTTCATGTCAGCTGCTTCTATATATTATGCAGGATATAGAAGTGACACAGTCACTGGCAGAGGATTTATAATCTGTGTGAATTCTCCTTCTGTGATCCCATTATACAGAGGAGATGGGCAAGTACTGGCATGCCTCACTTAGTGACATTCCCCTTAAGGACCAATCGCATTTATGATGGCACTCCCCTAAATGCCTACTATTATTAGAAGCTAGTCAATTTCACTCTATTACCTTACACAGATACCATTCAGCTGGGATTGAATGTAGTGGAATGTAATGATTGAGATATTGTCACTGTTAAGTGATGCACACCTGTACAGGAATGTCTGTGTTTTGATCAAATCTTTGCCTTGGATGCACAGTTGCATTTATCTCTAGGCAATAGAGTTGTTTGGTAATCTATTTGGTGCAGACTTTGCAAAACTCTTATCTAAGGTGTTGGGGAAAAAGGTGTGCTTGGGGGGAAAAAATAATCATGACCCACCTTATGACCTTCAAGCAAATCTCAGATATCTGGTTTCAGTCATAGGATTTCTCAATAAGGGTTAAGCTTTATATTCTGATATGAGATGTGTGCAAATTCATTTAAACTTGTAACTCACATATCTTTATGGGAATAGATCCCAAAGTGTGAGTTGCAAACCCAAGCACAGTGGGTGATGTTCTGGGCCCTCCCAACCTTCACTTGCACCAGTTGGGGCTCTAAATAGGAGTCATTCTGGAAGCCCATTACATTCTGGAGCCTTTTTTTTTTTGCTTCTGAAAACTGGAAGTGGCTTATGGAGGCTTCGGAGGGCCGGGTTCTGTAGAGTAGATTGTCAGGCTAGGAGAGGCATCCAGTAGCACCAGGTGCATCGCGACCCACAGCAGGGGCCAAGGTGGGTTGCAGCATTGTAAGTTTTGGGAACCACTACAATAGATAAATTCTTAAGATTGTTGTATGGTAGCTAAGAAATCTTATTTGTCTACACAGAGTCATCTAGTGGAGGTTTTCCAAGTCGGCTGAGGATGGTTTCATCTGGATTATCAGAGAAATGAGTTGGACTCCTCAGTGGCCCACTACAACCAGTTTGCAAGATGATTTGCAGATAGTGTTGCTTGCAGCCAACTTAGACCATAACTTAGATGCTAGTTTGATTAGTTTTATTGCTAATACCACTGCGACTGCTTATTTTAGCTTGTGTAGCCCAAGAACATGGATAGGATCTTTGGAAGCATTTAGTCGACCACATCTGCTCTTGAGCCTTGCCCATCCTGGCTCATGAAAGTGGTCAGAGGGGGACTAGACAAATGGATGGGGAGAGTGATCATTTCTTCTTTGGCCTCAGTTTTACCCTAAATCTTGTAATAGTTCAGTCCAGACATGGCCAACCTTTTCACTTTGGGGCTCCTGTAGAGGAGAGAATTTCAGCATTTTGTCTTTTGTGAGATGACAAGCTGCACCTGCTGAAATTCCCTTCTCCACACAATAGTTAAAGGTCCAGGAGCTCTAAAGTGGAAAGGTTGGCCAGCATTGGTTCAACCTGCTCTGAAGAAGTCCTCCTTGGACCCTAACTTATTTAACAGCTACAGATCGGTCTCTAATCAACTATATTTGGGCAAGTTGCTCCAACATATGATGGTGACTCAGTTCTAGGGATTCCTAGAATAAACAAGTATTCTGGATCTATTTTAATCTGACTTCTGACCCAGCTTCTGAGGTGGCCTTAGTAGATGACCTATTCTGAAATTGAGCAGGGGGAATGCATCCCTGATGGTTCTACTGGGTCTCTCAGTGGCTTTCAGTGCCATGGTTTTCTTCTGAATAGCCTTGCCAGGTTTGGACTTGGCAGTGCTGTTTCACTGTGGCTCAGCTTTCTGAAGAGTAGGTTCCAGAATGTAGACCTTTGTTTGGTACCATGCTCATTGACTCTGGATGTTCCTCAAGGTTCTATTATGTCCCTCATGCTCTTTAACAACTGTATGAAATTGCTGGGGAGGTCATCAAGGGATGTGGAGTTCAGTGTTACCAATTTGTGAATGATACCCAGCTCTGTTTCTTGTTCCAGTCTTCACCCAGGAAAGCAGTGGGGAACCCTAAATTTAATCTTGAGAGGACAGAGGTAATGTTAATGAGGAGACCAATAGCCTGGGATATGGATTGTCATCTTATTCTTAATGGGGTAGCGCTCCCCTTGGGGCTGCTCCTGGATCTGGCCTTAAACCTAGATATTGGCTATGGCTAGGAACACCTTTAACCAGCTTTGGCTGGTTTGCCCACTGGATCCAGTCCTGGTTTGGATAGACACATGTATTGGTAACATCTAATTTGGTCTATTGTAACCCAGTGTATGTGCCTTTGAAAACTGCCTGGACAACTAGTATGGGATGTAGCTGCTAGGTTCTTTATGGGAGCTATAAATGTGCATTTTTTGCTTGTACACTTTGGGGCATAATTCAGAGTGCTGGTGTTGGCCTGTAAAGCCTTGAACAGTTTGGACTTGGTTACCAAAAGAACTGTGGCCTCTTGCAAGAATCTTTCCATTTTTTGAGGTCATCTCAGATAGCCCTTTTGATATTCTGACTGACAGCTGTCTGCACTACGGCTTTTTCCATTGTACCACCTGGCCTGTGGAATTCTTTCCCTCCAGAACAGTTGTTCCCATCCTTAGGAGCCCACAGACCATTAAGACAAAAATTGGAACCACATGCAAGCACCTCACTCCCACCAGTGCTCCCAGTGGACTACCAGAGAGGGCAGAGAAGAGATTGCCCATAGCTGCAACCGACATGCTCTGGTGGTGTTGGGAGTATATGCTTGCTCAGGAAAATACTGAAAGTGCCGGCTGTGGGTGTTCCTTGTGGCCCTTTCTGGTAGTCCATGGGAAAGTGGTCGCTTGGCAAGATATTGGAAGTAATAGATCTTTTTCTGAGGCCTCTTGGACCATTTCTCAGGGTCTCACAGACCACCTGTGGTCCATGGACCAGAATTTGGAAACCAGTGCTCTAGAACTTAAGATTCTCTCCTGTTTGCTGGCTTTTCATTGAGGTCTCAAGACTTTTTATTCCTTCTGTCTTTTAATTTAGACTATTCAGCTTGTTTTATGGCCACTATTAAGATTCTAGTATTTTTTATTTCCTGTTTTGTTGCTTTTATTGTATAAACTCCACAACAAAACTGATTTTAAAAAAATCAGTTTCCAGAAGAAGAGTCCTATAAGCTACAGACAACTCTATTATTATTAACAGTATTTATATACTGCCTTTCAACAAAAAGTTCACAAAGCTGTTTACAGAGAAATATCAAATAACTATTGACTTCCTTGTCCCAAAAGGACTCACAATCTAAAAAAGATAATTAAAGATTCCATTTCGCCTTAGGGGTATTTTTTCTGATTTTCTGTAATATCCATTACCTACCATGTCCACTGGATGTCAGCATTCTTTCCTTGAAATGCTCATTCAAGAGCATTCTGTATCCAAAGAGCTGCATAACTAAATCTTCAGGGGAAATTTAGACTAGTCACTAGTGGGTGTTGAACAGCAGGTCCAATACTGCATAACAACCCATTTTTGGAACTGGGGAAATCTGAAGAACAGTCTTTGATGTGACATGAGGGTGTGCCTCACAAAAAGAAGATGGCGGAGATTCTTCTGGGCATGTTCAAACAGCACTTTGGTTCCAAGATAGATAGTGTTTCTTATTTCCCATCATTCAGTTTAGATATATGATACTGTTGGATTAAGGACTGGGAAGAACCATATTTTGGTCCCCAGTCGTCTTCTGATCCTTAGTCCATACTCTCTTCTGTGTGATTTCATGCAAGGAACTACGCTAGCCATTACGTAAATAATACCTATTTTCAGATGTCATACTGTGATGTCCAAGGAAATGGGTGCCTCAGTTTTCCATATTACTGGTAGCAGGGCCACTGCTTCTCTATTGTGGTAAAAGAAAAAATTACAAAATCTGATGCATTTGGAAGTGTAAGCATAGACCAGGGAGTAGCAGAAAAGATCCACTGTTGACACAGAATGGTGTTCATAATGACAGTGTGTTCTACAAGTATGTTTTTGTAAGCGTTAATACAGGACATAGAGTGAATTGTCAGTTAGTATTTGACAACATGGTTTCAAATAAGCATATGAATTAGAAAGTAAAAGATAGTTCTTCTGAATATCTCATAAAGGAAAAATGCTGCAATTTTTTTTCAAGTGCATTCAAGTAGAGAATGTAATGGAGATCTTATAAGCTGAAAATATTGAAACTCCTGAAGATAACTACTGGCATGCAACTTCTTTGAAATAAAAGAGTGTATTTCTTATTTCTTAGGAGACTAGTTGAAGAAGAAGAAGAGAGATTTATAAGAGATCGGGAAGAAAAAAGAATGCAATCTCTTCACCGGTATGTTTGGAAGCATTAATAGCACTCTTCTAACATTTACTGGGCATTATATTCCTACACATTAAGGCAACTTGCTGTGCTTTTCAGCTCTTGTCTATAGTAATTTGGGGCTTGAGGGGCAGCCTGGTGTTGTGCTAGGAGCAGGTCTAAATCTGCTTCACGGCCAGTGGCGGTAGAACTGCAACCAAATGGAATGCAGCTGTCCTGGGTTGGTCATATCTAGAAATACTGTCTACAGCTGCAGGGCAGCAAGACATTCTGTCCCAGTGCTGCTGCTTTCTGGTATGTACAGCCTTGCTCGCTCTTGGAATCTGCTACATATCTACATTGTTTGTAAGTCATACACCCTGTCCAAAGTCACCCAAGGTGATGTACGCATAATACAGTTATAGCCTTTTAAAATATAAGGTAAATAAAAAAGATCTTCCATGCACTTTTCCAAAGTATCTGCCAGAGAGAGAGAGAGTCATTTTTCCAGTAAGTAAAAACATTGTGGAAAATATTTGTTCTGGTAGGATAGACCTGTGAGAGTCCTGCTCGAATATTAGCTATAGTTATATTATAACAATAATTTGAGCAAAGACACTTTTTATTTTCATTGGAGAAATATAGGTGGAGGATCCTGACCTATTTCTGCCCAGCCACAGGGCAGATTTGTACACATTTGATCACTGTTGCATATATGCAATGTTGGGCAGAAATGGCTTAAGAGGAGTAGAGGAACTGACCAAATTTATCTTGGCATAATATCCAACTTGATGGCTTTTTGCTGGTGTGTCTTTTTTGAAAAAGATTGTGGCTGGGCAGAAATAGGCCACAATGATCTTTTTTTAGGCCAATTATATTTTTTTTAGATCATACTCTCTTGAAACAGTTTCTATTCTTTCCCTTAGTCTCTAAATGAATGTAACAAACGTAAACAGATCTCAATGCCATTATTTTGTGTACATGAATCTTTTTAAAAAAAACAAAACACCACTATTTATGGAAGTAAAGTAAGGAAGAAGTAAGATTAATGGAGATTTTAAAGTGTGAGTGTGGTAGGTTTCAGTAGCATTTGCTATAATCTGACCTCTACCCCATAGTAACTATCTCTGCTGTAGTGTGAAGCAACCCTTAGTTAAGTTGCTGTTCTGACTTGGATACTTCAGCTGATCCTGTCATAGATTGACAGGGCTGTGCTATGAATTGTAAAAAGTTAAGAAAAATTGCCATTGTGGATCACTTGGGTGAAACAAAGAGTTTATAAAATCTGTACAATGAATCAGTCCAGTGAACCCTATGATCAGAATGCAAATGTGACTGCCATGTCCTGAGTATAAAGGACTGGATCTTTTGCAGTGTATATTATGTCCTGCTAAATTTATTGCTGGCTTTGGGCTATTGCATAGCAGCAGCTCTCTCAACAGTCTTTCCAAGTTAAGCTACTAAAATGATTAGTCCTGGAGTTTTCTGTGGACAACCTGGGGCTAGAAGGAATGCTCTCAGATCTTCTATTAATATAGGATCTGCCTGCTTATGAAAGCATCTACATTATTTCTGTGTATTGTCTGATCATAAATGTTAGTAGATGTTATCTTTAGTAAATCTTTCTCATCTCTCGAAACAGCTGCATATGCCAGAATGCATAATAAATGTGTGGTTATTCACTCTGCCCACCTCCTTGATTGGAAACTCGCACACAGATGTGAAGAAACATTTTTGAATGAAGGCTGATTTAGATGTTCCTTCCTCTCAGGCACTACAGATGTGACAATTACTCCAACTGCTATACAAAATTATAATCTTCAAATTGTGCTATGTTGATGTATCCCACTGTTAGATATGTGATGCTGCAGTTTATTCTGAGGCATGGTTATGATTGTGGTGGGTTCCATGTTCTAGTGATTTGTATGTTTTGTTTTAATAGGCATGCAGTTGTGCCTTGTACTGATCGGTCATATTTTGTTGATAAATTATTTTTGACTTTTTAAAAATATTCCCTAATGTTCATAACTCATGCAGGAAACATGAAAGAAAGTTGAAGCATGATGAGATACGCAAAAAATATGGTACGTATAATGAAATTTTAGTAACTTGAATTAAATCTTTCTTTTCACATTAACATATAGCCCAAACAATTGTTAATAATGACCATATGGAAGTAACCAGGTGACAAAAAAAAAAAAAATGACTGCTTGTTGGCATCCTTGCTAGAACCTCTTATCTTGCTTGTACCCATGGACATGAAATAAAGGTAGTATTAGTGATCTGCAATAATAATACATGAAAGCTCAAGGAGATAGGAGAATACACCTGTTTTTCTGCTTTACATGACAAGTAGGTCTCAAAAGGCAGGGCTTAACTTGACAACCTAAATCATGGCACTTTTTTAAAATTTTCACATTTTAAAACTTGATTTGTGATTTTTTGGGGATCTCCAGTGAAGCATTTTATCAGCCATTGTTCTGAATGTTAAATCTGAAAGAGGGCACTTACTCCTTAGGCTGCCCCTGCAGCTTAACACCAACAAACTGTGAGTTTAATGTTGTAGTCTTGCATATATTTATCTGTGGGATACATGTTTGTGTTTAACTGAGAGTCACATTCTAAGGTTTGTTACCAGATCAAACCATCTCAGAGCCCAATCCTGTGAACTGCAGCACGGCTCCATGCCATGGACCACAGTCGCAAACGTGCCATAAGGCC
This sequence comes from Tiliqua scincoides, assembly GCF_035046505.1. Lineage (NCBI taxonomy): Eukaryota > Metazoa > Chordata > Lepidosauria > Squamata > Scincidae > Tiliqua > Tiliqua scincoides. Next base: position 25,346,417 of record NC_089825.1, read on the forward strand.
GCCAGAGCCGGCCAGAGCTGGGCTAGCACGCGGCTGTTGCCCAGGTTCTGCGGCTCAGCTGTCTCCCAGACTGCCGGGCTGTGGAACGGGAGGCGGGGGCATGGCCGGGGGCGTGGGGGAGGCGTTCTGAGGAAAGGGAGGCATGTCGGGGGCGGGCGGGAGGCGTGTCAGGGGGAGGGGGAGAGGCGGATCTGTGACCTTTTGGTCTGCGCTAAAGAGAGTAGCCCCATTGTGGGGCTGCTTTCCTTATTCGGAGGAAGGGTATGAACATCCCCTTCTCCCGAGGTGCCTCCCACAGTAGCACGGGAGGCGCAGGATCTGGCGTCAGCCCTCCATGGAGCCGCCAAGCCTGGGCACTGTGGGCAGCTCAGGATTGGGCTGTAAGTGAGGTATACTATTGAACATACAGTAAAACTCATGAAAACAGACTATTATTTAAACATAAATTGTGCTGCATTGTGTTTAGAACATGTAATATTTAATTTTTCTCTTCAGTATCCTCATCAAATCTGACTGTTTGATAGCCAGATAAGTCCTTAAGAAGAGGTGAAAAGATTGTGAAGTGTCAGTACTTTGCGAGCTTCAATGTTATAGATGTTTTAAATTTAGCATCCTTTTTTATGTACATGCTAGCAGCTTGCTTGGAAGTTAATAATAATAATAATAATAATAACTTGGTATTTATATATTGCTTTTCTGTCATCAGATTACTCCTCTGACTTTATTCAAGGTGGTTTACATAGGCAGGCATATCTAAATCCCTCAAGGGGATTTTTACAATCATAGAGGTTCTCTCTTTTAAGAACCAACAACATTTCAGAATGGATCTTCCTGGTTTGGTCTCACTTCTGGCCTCCTGTTCTCCCAGCAGGCTGACAAGCAGCTCCATCTCTCACGTGGAGGGCAGCCAAGACACTTCTTGATTCCAAGAGCAGGTGGAATCACTCAGCTCGGCTTGTCAGCTGCTTCATGGTCTCGCCATTCTCAGCCGTTCAGGGAACTGCTGGTGTCCTCGAACTGGCGACCTTCTGATGTTTATTTTTGGGCTAATGGAGTATCTACCCTCTAGACCAGACCCTCCTGCAGTTTGAATTTACAGTGGACCATCCTTATTTGCGGGTTAGGCACCCATGGATTTGACTTGGCATGGGTGCAGACCTGCACTGTAGGGCCTTACCTACCCTCCCAGACTCAACAGGAAGCACCTTCTGGTTGGAGGTCCTCTGATGGCTACCCTGTGCAGATTTCAGTATCTGCACAGCTCTCCAGACTTCAGATACCAAGGGCCTACTGAAGATGGCCAACAAAATACTTGCAACAAAAATCCAGCCGAAGTTAAGCATTTTTAAATAGTATGAATGCTGTTTCTGAAGTCTGGTCTGACCACATGCTTATTGTGAACAAAAATAATCTTTACCACTGTATAGAGGAGGAGATTGTTCTAAGCAGATCAGGGTATCCTGGGGGTAAAGAGTTTCTTCACCTAGGATTCAGACCTCTGATAAGAAAAGTTAAATTCTATGACCTGTTTCTGTTGTAGTGTTTAAAATTGTTAATGAACAAAAAACTCCAACCCACCATTATGCTTATTCTGCATAATTCAATTCCATCGAGCTACTGAACTCCTACTCGCAATCGTAACTTGCACTGCAGTGGGGAAGCCAGCAGGCCTGCCTCCATATCCGGTGCAAGTTTGGGGCTGAAAGCAGCTCAGCCCAGGGTAAGGGGAATTGCTTCCCCCTTACCTTGGGGAGAGATGCCACAGCCCCAGTGGGTCTGCTTGGATCTGCTCCACCTAAAGAGGTGGTGCAGATCTGAGCAGCCCGGAGCTGCACCAAGCTGCCCAGGGTCAGGATCTGGCACAAGTGCCAGATCCTGGCCCTGCCACTCTGCCGCCTGCCCACGGGACTGCCCGCAGCCCCACTCCCCCACCACAAAATGCCTCTCTCCAGTTCCTATGCCCCCCCGACCCCTGCACCAACCTGGAAAGGCCGGCACGAACTTACCAGGCCTGGGGCCTGCATCAGCACAGGGAGGCCGGCACACGCCCTTGTGCCAGCCTCCACAACTCCTAAGTCAAAAATGCCTTATGGCACATTTACAACAGTCCTGGGCCAGTGCAAGGAACTTGTGCCAGCCCAGCACGTTCTTTGGATTGCTCTTCTAAGAGTCCAATCCTGAGCTTGACGAGCTGGCGCGCTATGGCACATTTGCAAGGCTTACCGCTGGGCAAGCGCTCGTGCTAACTCAACGCTGGCCGGCAGTGGGCTAGCGCCAGGGGAGCGCCAGGCCTCCCCCACTTGGCGGTCGCACGGACTGCCGAGCCGCACTGAGGAAAGGGGGGGAGGAGGGGAGGAGACGTTTCGGGAGGGGGGAGGCAGGCAGAGGGCAGAGGGCGGGGAGTAGGCTTGACAGGGAGGCCGGGGTAGGGCGAGCAGGAGGCATTCCAGGGGGAGGGAGGGAGGCGGGTCCGGTGGAGCTATGCTCCACCAGATCCAGAGCGCTTGTGCGGGGCTCGGCGCCCTACACAAACACTTTTACCTCATTGCAGGGCTACTTCCCTTACCCAAGAGAAGAGGACAAAAGTCCCCTTTTCCTGAGGTGCCGCCTGCGGTAGCCCAAGGTGTGTAGGATGCGGCGGCAGCTGTGCCACCGAAGCTGTGTGTTATGGGAGCTCAGGATTGGGCTGTCAGTCTCCTGTATGACTTCTGAAATTTCACCAAGCAGTGCTGCTAACATCTTAAAGCTTCTCATAGATAAGTAGGTATTGGAAACTTGCTTTTTTTTTTTAGCAAAGGCTGTGCTTCTCCAGAAGCTAAATTCTATACTGGTACTGTGTAGTTAATACTGTGCAATTGCAGACTATACACTGCTCTGACAGTATACATTGAGGCAAGTCCTTTGCCTCTTTGGACAATATGCATTTAATTGGAATTCTTTGTCAGAACTAATGTAAAATAAATTAAATGCTACTAATTCTCAAAGTAATTACATACAAGACCAAAGCCAGTATCCTTCTGCTCTTTCTTGAACATTGTGCCTCTGTTTAATATCATTGCTTATTATATAATTGCAAATCAGATTTAATAGTGGTCTAATAAAGAGTCCTGCATAAAACTGTGACAGCACTAGATTTTATTGTCTCCAATGCTTTCCCAAGGAGGATTCTCTCAAATAGGGAAGGACGAATGACAGAGTGGCAAATGCTTTGTTAACTCATTGCTAAATTAAGATGATCACATCTGAAATGTCAGCCTTATTTGGATTTAGGGGAATGCCTTTTTCCCCACTTAACCCTCAGCTTTTCTTTCTCCATTTAAATGGTAATTACGCATTTATAATGCATCGCAGGTGTCGCTCACTCTAGCCGCAGTCCTTTGGGAGCCCTGGAAGCAGTAGAGCTTTAATAAGTGGGGATACTTGGCTTGACTGGATTCTTTGTTGCAGGATTTGTCATTTTTTTGTATCTTCTTGGATGAATAAAGTTTGATTATTCATATTATATGGTCACTGTTAAATAAGATTTACTCAATCATTTAGATGATTTTTCAATGTGGTAACTTTCGAAGCTGATACATGCAATTGTTTCACTTGTGTGTGTGATAAAATGCAGTTGTATAGTACTTGTGTGCTACATTTTTGTTTAGATTGGAAAAAACCTTTCATAGAGCAGGGACATGCAGTATGCAGGTCATGGTTTGTTGGCCAATTTATGGTAGACTACCTATTGTCTGCTGGTTCCTGGAATTCTTTCAGAGAATGCTGGGCTACAGGGATTGTGGTCCAATCCAGCAAGGGCCTTCTGATATTGAGTCTGTAATTACAGTTGCAAATTACAGTATATTGTAAGTGTTATGAGATCTTGAGTGTGCACTCTTGCTTTATAGTCCTATATGTTGATGGGCCACAAAAACTTTAGTGTTTTTAATAAGTATATATAAAAATGTTTATATGTGCATACACACACAAGACTGATTAGCCTACCCCTGTCACTGAGAGGAAGTTTCTGGTTTGCTTTTGTAATTTTGGGACTGCATAATTTTCACACTGCAAGGCAGAATCACATTTTATAAAGAACATGAGACTGCCACCAAAGACAGCAGCTCTAGGCTCTCTTCTCTTTCCTCTCTGTTACTGCTCCCAGACATGTAGATCAACTTGCCCAATGTCCAGATGTCATTATCCTGAGCATTTCCTTGCCCTCACTCCACCTCATTTGCAGCCACTGGTGGGAATATGAAAATACTTGCACAAAATAGCATCGGGACATGATTTAAGTTGAACAACATGTCATAGTCATAGGTGATTTGGCACATAGCTGTTAGATAGCAGCTTTTCTGTTTCTGATAGGGTGCAGTTCTGACCTAGTAGTCATTATCTTGTTTTTTAAAAATTTTGAAATCTTACTTTTTAAATATTTTAGGTTCACTCATTTTTATATGCACTTTATCGACTGTAGTAATTTGAATACTTTTATACATGATTAGTCAGTTACAAAAAAATGCTGCAGTTTGAGGGAACAAATAATGTTTTTTTAAATAATGGAAGTGTCAACTTATATTTGTCAGGATACCATTCTTGGTGAGGATTTCACCAATGGTACTGTTCAGAGATATCACAGGACAAACACTAGTGTAGTCTATAGAAAAATGAAAAACAGTGAGTCAATTCAGTGTACCATCTCTCTTGTCAAATATACATGCACTCTGTAACTGCTAATGGTATTTTGTATATGCTAGTCCAACACATGCCCATAATTGCAACATGCCCACCTTTATCAGACAGTAGCACACATCATGGTTTGTGCCCATAATGCATGCATGGCTCATATCCAAAATAATACCTTATGCCAGTGGTTCTCCCACATTTAGCACCAGGACCCACTTTTTAGAATGAGAATTTGTCAGGACCCACCGGAATTTATGTAATTACTAGAAGTGACATCATCAAGCAGGAACATTTTTAACAATCCTAGGCTGCAATTCTACCCACACTTACCCATATTAAGTTCCATTTACTTTCATTGTTAAAAGAATATACATAGTAGCCTGTTCAAAGTACAGGTCTGTAGCATTTCCCCAAATGCAGTCACATACCATGGGTGGGTCCCGACCCACAGTTTGAGAAACACTGCCTTATGCACTTTCAAAAACTCTTGAACAGTTGTTGTTTTGTTATATACTTTGGCGACATAGTAATTTTGAAACAGACTGTCGGTAGAAAGGAAATACATACTCTCTCTCTCTTTGTGTGTGTGTGTGTGTGTGTGTGTGTGTGTGTGTGTGTGTGTGTGTGTGTGTGTGTAAGCAGCATTATTGTGAATGGCCATAAATAGTGCACTTTTTGTGTAGTCTTATGGCTTTTGCAGTATAACCAGTCACATACTTTTCAGTCAGTTGTTGCTCAGCCATTGAACCATGTACCCAAGAAATTCCTGAAACTGCTAGTAGTCAGTAGGCCATAGTACCAGTCAAATTAGGAGTGGAATTTCTATGCACAGATGAGTGTTCTGTCCCAGTGCACAGGATGAAATATGTTTCCTTCTTGCAAGTTCTACCAGCTTTGGTCTAATGGTGCACCACAGCCGCATAAGATTTGACTAGGGAATTGTCTTGATATTTTGGGGATGGGTGTGGCCAGCCTCTGCTGCATGTGACTTGATTTGATTTAATTTGATTGCAAACTACCCAGTAATAATTGGTTTGCAAATATATTATTCTGTTTGTTCTCTGCACTGTGTATCTTGATTTGGGGAGTCAAATCCCAGTTTTCTTCCCAGTTCTGACCAGTGAGTAAGATTACCCATAAATATGAGTACAGATGCAGCAGCCTTTGGTGGCTTGTCTGAAATGATTATTTTGCAGTGTGAGTATTAATCCTAATCTAAATTGCTCACTTCACTTATGAGTAACCAGACTGGAATATTCATGGCAAAACTTCTTTTGTGTACCGTCTTGATGGATGGTAGTGGACATTTGTCTTGGATTAAGTTGGAATACTTCTAAACTGTAATGATCTATTAACTGTTGGGCCATTTTTAATGTTCTTGTTTGTTTTCGTTTCATACCAAGGGTTTCTGTAAGAAACAAGTGGTTCAAGGGTTCTTTGAGCGGACTGACTTTTCAGCAGGAATGGGAGTTTTCTCAGTAAACATCTTACTCTTTTGGGTCATCTTTCTTCCAGTCTGACCTGATTATCAAAACCTAGTAGTAGTGTAGACAATACAAAGTGAGTGGGTTGGGCTTGTAAAAATAAATCCTTAAAGTTGCTCATTTCTTCCCGTGCTACTTTGTGGTAGTGGGTGCTAGTTCTGATAATAAGGAACAGGCTAATCTTTTGTTCTAGTAATACTGTTGTAACTTACAGCCCAATCTCGAGCTGTGCGGGGCTGCAGTGGTGCCGAAAATGGCTGCCACTGCATCCTCCATGCTCTGGGCAGCCACCAGCAGCGCCAAAGGAGATCGGGATTTTCATTCCCTTCCCCCAGGTAAACTGAGTAGCCCCGCAGTGGGTAGGCGGAGAATCAAGAGCCTCTGTGTCGGGCGATGAACCTAACACAGAAGCTCTGGATCTGATGGAGATCCCAGCTCCCTTTCTCCCCATTCTCTCCCCCTGGCATGCCTCCTCCCCACACTCTGCCTGTCTCTCCGCTCCCCGTAATACTTCCTCCCCGGCTCCCCCCATGCCCCCACTTACCTCTCCGCTGCTCAGCGTTTTGTGTGACCACTTAGTGACAGAGCTCCAGTGGCCACCTGGCACTAGCCTAGCGCTGGGCTAGCACTGTTGCTCGCCTGGCGCTAGGGCCCGCAGATGTGCCTCACGGCACATTTGCGACTACGCAGCGGCAGTAAGCTGGTGCGCACTGTTCAGGATTGGGCAGACAGTGATTTGTGTTAGTATGCAGTGGTAGATGTCTCTTACCTAAGCAGCTATTAGCTGGCTTAGGCTGCAAAACTCATACACGCTTTACTGAAAGTTAAGAACCATTCAGCCTAACGGGGCCTATTTCTGAATCTTGGGCTGTTACTCCATAGACCTTCAGTTACCAAGCTGGAGTATTTGATCTGTAATTTAATATTGTTCTGTATTTTTTCCAGGCCTCCTCCAGGATTCTGACCATCCATACAGCAGATATGAGAATGAATGAAAATGGACACTGCTGTGCAGGCTAACATTTCAAGACCATTCTTTGGCTTAGTTTTCACTTCACCAAATATTTACTGTACATAAACACTTAGTGGAACATGCTGTTTCATTTGTCTTGTCTTTCCTCTTCTTGAAAGCAACATTCTTTTGTGTGTCTCTACAGAATCTTGTATAGATCATCAATGTTTTCCGTTTTTCTAGATCCTTAATTGAACGTGTCGAGGTACATAAATAACGATTATGTAATCTTCTCCTTGCGTTGTAACCTTTATAAAACAAAGACATCATCTTATTTTCCATGTTGCTAAATAAAGGTCCCCTTTAAATCTGTGTCAAGTAAGTGTTGGCAAATATTTGACACTACAGATGTGCGGTATCAAGTGATGACAAATAATTACAGCCTACACCTTCTTCAAGACTGTTAATAGAATCTGAGGGGTGTAAGTGAAAGAAAACAATGACAGTGTGCATCATGTAGTGTGCAGTGGCCACCTTAGCATCAATAGGGTGTAGTTGTTAGGTCCACAAGCTCCTATGTTGCTGATCTAGCCAATACCTCCATCTGACAGCACAGTCCTACGACTCCAATCTCTACAGAGCTACAAATATTCCTGGGGTGTGTGTGTGTGTGTGTGTGTGTGTGAATGCTTTGCATTGGAAAGGTCTCCAGTTAGTGTTGATCCAAACCCCCCTCCCATTTTTCAACAGTTTTCTGAGTCTTTGAAAGAGAAAATCTACACAAATGAGGAGAGAAGTAATTCTGGAACAGTATAATTGCCAGTCCAGAAGGTTCTTCCCTTGCAGACTCTACCTCTGAGTACAGCCTTGGTCCATAGAAGCCTTCCATTCCATTTGAGCAGATAAAGCCCAGGAGGATGGCTGCATAGCTTGACTGGGGGTGGGGAGAATCAGAGTGATGTGAGAGGGCACAGCAAACCTTTCATTGTCATACCCAGATCTCTATATGTTTATTATAATCTATTTAACCTTTTCATTATTGTGGATACCAGCAATAGCTAGCAGGAGAGCTGCACTTTTCTCCTGTGATACAGTATATTCTAAAAACCTCATAGTCACTACAGAACAACTTTTCTGTAACTTATGGGTTTCCTCTTTACATGGATTTCTATCCATCATGCTTCATTGCTGAAATACTTTTCTTGGTCTTTTTGAAATTGATCTCTTAAAAAGAAAGTCAAGGTTTTCTCTTTACTAAGAAAAGTTTTTGGCCACATAAGCATACCATGTGGGCAGCATGTTGACTTCCTTGGAAAGTCTAATGAGTTTGGACCAATTGCTTCCTTCAGAGTCTAACCTACTTCACATGATTGCTGTAAGCATAAAAAGGTTGGAAGAACCACATATACTGCCCTGAGCTCTTTGGAGGAAGTATGGGTTGTAAATGAAATATGCACTTGGTTATCAAGGTGAACTTGTATATATTATTCTGGTGCATTTTTTCTAAATTCTCAACATGCAGCTTGTTCCAGAATAATGTATACAGAGTTGAGTTTTCTGGTGTTTTTTGTGTGTGCTACTGCTGTACTCCTAGATTGCAACCCTACACATACTTTCTTGTAGTAAGCCTCAATGAACACAGTGGGACTTACTTCCGAGTATACATGCATAGGGCTGCACTGTTTCTAAGCATAAATGCTGTAGACAGAACACTGTTTTGTTGGTACATTTTGGTTTTGTATATATTTGAATCTAGATTTTTATGTTGGCTTTAATCACTGTGAACTAGTTATTGGAAAGATACCATATGATGTTAATAAAGTTTGAATGAATAAGTAAAAAAATGCTTTACTTGTGTGGGCAATGGATTGGGTTTTTTCACCCTCTGACTTTTAACTAAAATTCAATCTCTGTCTAATGTCAGAAAAATATGATGTAATGATTTAAAGTTTGGCAGCAGCAAAATGCTGATGATCTAACTATATTTTTGCTTCCCCTCATTTCCCATTGAGGTTTACTAAACCTTGACTGGATGAAGGCCAGCACTCTGAAGTTTCAGTTATTAAGGGAGACTGAATCCTACCCTCATCTAATCCTGCAGGGCCAGCATTAGGAGCTGCAGGACCCAATTGGAAACCCTTTTGCAGGGCTCCCCTCTAATTTTGTGGGGCCCCTGCTCTAATTTTTTAGCTCTTAGCTTGAATGAAGTCTGACCAAGAAAAATCATCTGTTACTTCTGTGCATAGGGCTCCTGTACCTTTAGTAGTTGTGCAGAATAGGCACCTGGGAGGTCACTGGAGGGAGGAGGGAGCTCATGCCCAGCCTGCAGCACTCCCCAAGTCTCTCCCGTCACTGCTTCGTCTGCAGCAGCCCGCTCTAGAGTGAGATAGATAAGAGGATGGTGCCAGGAGCTGCAAGGGCAGGGAAAGAGTGAGGCGCGCATGCTGCCACCTTCATGGCACCAATTTTGGGCCAACTGAAAGCAGGTGATAGGCAGGAGCTGCTTTAAAAGTGACTCAGTTTTGGGCTAGTCAGAAGCAGCAGTGGGCAGAAGAGCAGTGCGGGGCCCCTACCATGTGTAAGGCCCAGTTAGGTGAAATCTCCCCAATTGCCTAAAAGCTGGCCCCGAAAGCCTGACACATGACTTGATTCCCTAATTTCATCTCCCTTGAGACATTCATCTTCAAAATGGGGCAGGGGATCCATTTATCTTCCATATATGATGTGAATATTGTATTGTTAAATTACTATAGCTGCAAACCGAAACTAATCTTTAGCTATGGATCTGATCTCTGATTAAATATAGTTCGGATGTGCATGTAGAAGTACAAAATCATACTGAGAATATGTCTCATCTATTAACATTCCCCTTTCAAAAATGTCCTCTAAGTGAGCAATATATTGTGTGTGAGTGTCAGCGTTGCGGTGACTTCGGAAAATACAGCCTCTCCACATTTCAAGTGCTGCTATTAATCTGAAATATTGCAACTGTTCAGGGAGGGTATTCATATGACGGGACATTTTTGATTGAAGACCAAAAACAGATTTTGCATCAATATTGTCAAAACGGGATGGCAAGTAAATTCAGTCTTCACAAGCTTTGTATAGAGTCATATAACTTGCATAATGTTAAGCAATGGGGAGATAATGTGTGGAAGTTATTGTTGCATAAACTGCTGTTGCTGGCAGAGGGAGGGCCTTGAGTTTTCAGAGTCGGATAAAAATAGCTTATGTAATGTGGTTATAGGCACAGTTTTGCATTTTAATTTGTCAACTGCTGCATTCTTGCTGCTTGGGTTAATAATCAGCAAAGATGAGTGAAATTACACACTGTTAACATGAACTTGAAAAACAGATTTTGTAAAAAACGTGATTTTGTAACACGCTCTTCTCCTAAAAATTTACAAGCAGTGTGCAAAATTGCCCAAACATGCTTGTTGTGTAACCCGGTTTATGATCCTAACATAATAGTCACGTGCATTGGGATAAGCCAAGCCTCCCCCTCTGCTCAGAAGCAACTCATCAGCCCATGAACACCATTAAGAAAAAAAAAATCAGCGGGAATAACCACAAGCCATCAATCTCAATATTGACTATAAGCTGCTCGTTTAGCAATGGTGCAAGGTGGGAGCCAATAAGTAGCCAGATTCAAAGCCGTGGAGTTGATTTATTTTTCTAAGTCAATATGGGTCAGAACAGTGACAGCCATCTTGTCCTTGGTTTTTTCATTCCTGATTATATACATCATGTATACGAGCAACTAGATGTGTCCAAGCCTCTCAAGGTTTCCAGTCCTCTTCCCTCACTTGATCCTTAGCAATAGCAAGAGGTGTTTGAAAATTATTTTACTCAGAAGTAAGCTCATTGTGTTAAGTAAGACTTAGGTTGTAATCCTTACTCACTAGAAACAAACACCTCTAGCAATAGCTGATGCATTCCATACAACTCAAAGCTTGCATATAGGAGTTATCCTTTTGGCAATCCTATTCACAAATGGAGTCAGGCTGCATTTCTCAAACTACATGGGTTGCATAGCACCTAGCTCAGCCACCACTGAAAATAGTTGAAATTACAGGGTACAGAGCTACTGGGCAGGGTGTTCCTGTTAGATAGAGGCCTGGTGCTTTGCCCTGAATAGGAGGGAAGATGGGACACTGGAAACGGGAGAAGGCTGAGTGGTTGGAGAAGGATCCAAGTCTGCTTTGACTCCTAAGCCGGAATTCCAAGCTACGCAAAATAACAGCAGTCAACAAAACCTTTATTAGGCATAAACATTTGATGGGTGAAGACTCTGTACAGAAACCGTAGACAGAATAGAAACCTAAGCAGTACACAGATATATGTATATGTGCGCACCTACGTGTACACACAGATACAAACATACATTTTACATACACATGAATTATTTAAGAGACAGAAAACAGTCAGTTACTCTACAGATAACAACAGTGCAATGTGTAAAGGAACCTTTGGCTGATCGCGGCTTAGGTTTGAAGCCTAAATATATGTCATTTCTGACCATGACATCACTCCAGTTTAATGACATCACTTCTGGTGAGTCCTGACAGATTGTCATTCTAAAAATTGGGTCCTGGTGCTAAGAAGTTTGAGAACCACTGGAATCGGGAACTAGTTTTCAAGCTATTCCACATTTATGTTTGTTTTTTTAATTTGTAATGTACTAGTTTTGTATCTTTTTATCCAATGCCTAAAATGGGCAAGTTGGAAGGTACCAAAAGTCTACTCCTTGCTGTGCTGGGTAACCTGTGCAGTTCAAATCACTGGCAGAGAGTGTGCATACCTCTGAAAGTACCTTCAGAGCACATAGTTTCAGATTTCTGAAGCCATTTGCCAATGCGGAAGAGAGCAGAAACCTAGCTTCTCTGCCTATGGGGGGGTGAACCAATCAATTGGTCAAGCCTTATCTATTAAGTTTGCTAAAAGAAAATGGTTAGGACAAGAAGAGGGTGCTCTCGGTCCTATTCAGTTGCTTCTCATTGCAACAGCTCCACTGCCTCTGAAGAAGGGGAGAAACCATTTCAGGTTCCTAGCAGAGATGGAGGTTCAACTTCCTGACTCAGTGATCCATATCTATATCACCAAAACTGACATATCCTTCCAGCTGGTGGATTTCCCTGCATGGACCCAAGTTCTTGCCATGGAGAGATTTGTGTGGTTGTTTCACATGGCTGCTCTCTTCCAAGGCAGCTATCTTTCTACCTTTTCTCTGCTCCAAAATGGATTCCTTGGATGTGTATGCTTGTGTGAATGGGATGGATTTGAACCCTGGGTGCACCATATCCTAGTAGGTCTTTGTTTTTTCAACTTTGCTGCTGATGCTACTGTAACTCCTGTAGGAGGGAGGGGTGCTGTGACATTGTTGTGCATTTGCGTGTGGAGTGTTCTTGGGTCACCTCATGGTGGCAGGCGGTGCCTATTGCTGTATTGCTCATTCCTAGTGGCTGGCAGGAGGGTGCCCCCCAAGTACTGGCCAGTCATTAGCTCTGCATCTGCCCCCACCCCATCTTGGTTCACCCAGTTGGTGTTTCTCTGGCTGCCAGTACTGAGGTTTGTTGGATGCCGTGATTGATTCCTTGGACACCACACTAATGACACACCACTGTTACACTGAAGAGACGCTGACTTCACAGCGATGACACATGGATGGTGTACTGATATCACATTGATAACACAATGTTGTCAGGATGCTACCCCATGCATAATGGGCTCTGGAGGTGTTTTCCTGGTAATGGCTGCACCAGCATCTGCGACATAGGTTTAGGCCTTTATTCTTTTTAACAGGCTCTTCATGTGGTGGTGACTAGACTTCTTCAGGTGCCTTTTAATTCATTCAAAGTATTCTTAGGGATGATTTTCTAGGCTTCAGACTTGTTCTCTCCTCCTTGCACATTAAACACAATTGTCTTTTCTTCTGAGTACCTTTCCTAGCATAACCCTTTACAAACCTTTTGTTTTGCCACATTCCCCTGGAAATGCAGTGAGGTTATTCATATTCTTTCATACTCAACTGGACTCTGCTAGAGAGGCAGGCAGCTGGTGGTCTGTTTACAATTCTTTTCATGGTGACTGTTGAGGCCTTCTCTTTATCTGCTATGCACACCTGATGCCATTTCATCCAATTTTTAAAGCAGCACCCACACAGTGAGAAGGAAGCCTAGGTGAGCATCTGCTTTTTCCTTCCACACTTAGTTTGAAGATGCAAAGCTGCGTCCAAGCATTTCATGGATGGGGTGGGGTGGAGGGTGATGGGGGACAGCTGTGAGTGCTGCCTCTGCCCAAAGGTGCACGCAGGCATTTTCCCACAAACAGAGGTCTGTGCGTTCAGCTATGGGGCAATAATGAGAAGCCCAACTGCTCGCACTTTCCCCTATTCATTTTTTCAAACATCTGAAGTCATCCCAGGATTATATTCTCATGAATTATCCCAGCTTCCTAAGTATGTAGGAACCGACATATTAGTGCTTCAAAGATTATATGGCTTGTGTATACTAACCATAAAATTAAAAATTAATTGTAGTTTTTTCCTGGAGCAGTTCACACTGTATATGTCAGAAACACAGATGGTATGTGAGTAGTTTGGGAGGCAGATGATGGCATACCAATAAACCCAGAAAAATACTCTGAAATAAGTTGCCAAGATCAAAGAACATAAAAAGAGCCCTGCTGGATTAGGCCTCATCCTGATTCCTACAGCAGCCCACCCATTGCCTCCGCAAAGTCCACAAGCAGGGTAAAAATGCAAACTTCTATCCCACAATTTCCCACCTGCCAATTGCGATCCTGATCCCTGAGCTGCCCAGGGCCAGGAGTGCAAAATGTGCCCCCCCTGCAGCCCGGAGGCATAAAAACATCACTTTCGGTTTTCATGAAAATGTGGCTGTACCGTACATTTGGATAAAGACAATACAATAGTAGGAGTCTTTTTCTAAACTGCTTTCCTAATGACCCCTAGTGTGGAACTTGCTTTCTTCACAGCTGCTATCTACCCAGTCTTGCATTTTTGTGAGAAGGCCAACAATTTCACATTTGAGTTCCTTAAGGACACTTGGGCGGATGCCATCTGGACCCAGGGATTTGTTAATATTTAATCTGTCAATGTGCTCTAGAACCTCATCCCTTGTCGCTTCTGTTTGACTCAGTTCATCAGGCTCCCTCCCTGAGAGAGTCTGTTCAGACATGGGTAGCTGCTAGATGTCTTCCATAGTGAAGACAGATACAAAGAATCTGTTCAGCTTCTTCCCCTTTAACCTTCCTTTTTATTCTCTCCTTATGCAGTGGTTCAACCCTCTCCCTGGCAGGTTACCTGCTTTTGGCGTCTTTGAAGAAACATTTGTCTTGCTGTTTCTAGCTTCACTTTTCTCAGACTTGTTTTTCTCATCCAACTTTCCCTAACTGCTTAGTATTTACAAATGTGGAACTGGGTAACTATGGAAAAATTCCCCCCATCAAATTCAACTTTCCAAGTGATTGGACAAGCCTGAAGCGTTAAAAGCTGAATTGCCTTCTTTTGTTTGTTTTATTGAAAATTAATCATTATTTTTTGCAAGTACCTTGAAACATGCTATTTTTAGTAGTTTATCAACTTCTTCTGATATTATGTTTCTCCTGAACAAAATTAACTTTAAGCAATATGAACCTGATGTGTTTTGGAATAATTGTTTATTCTTTCTTTCTTTTTGGATATGAAATTCTGTTTGTGGAGTTTTTGTAAAATAAAAAAGGTCATAGTACGTGTAAGTATGTGTAAAGCAGAATTGCCTTCTATATTGCCTTCCTAGCTTCATTATTATTTGTTTCCACGGTGACAGAAGTTGTATAAAATCTTTTCAGGCCTCTCCCAAACAGAAGACTAAATTAGTCATAATTTTGTGACTGCTTTTGAGACATGACTGCCAGCTGTTTGGAACATGATACAGTAATAATGGTCAGTAGGATGTGTGATCTGAGGAAGACAGACTGGTCTACCCACTGAAGAAGGCACCTTCCTCCTCTTCTGGTCCTTCAAGACCAAACGTGTTAAAAGTACCATAGGTCCTGGCTTGTTTCACTTTTGTTTGCTTAAGAGCAGCCATAGAGGGTGACCAGTATAGATCAGGATTGCAGCAAGGCAAATGGATGGGCACATACCCATTCTTGATTTGAAATCCTGCCCACACTTATATTTAACAAAAGCAATAGTTAATCATGGTCAGGGCAATGCATAATGTAACTTGGTCCTTGACTTTGCACTCTTGAAGAGCTTCTAGATTCAACCCTGATTAAGGAATCACCATAATCTGCACCTGTGAGTGCCTTTTGCCCAGTGGCATACCTGAGGGGATCAAGGGGGCAAATGCCCCGGTGCCAGACTTGGGGGGGCAGCGTTGTGCTGCCATGCACTCCCCCGCTGTAGCGCCCCCTATGTAGCACTCAGTCAGCCATCAATAGTATTGGCATGCCAATCTGAGGGCTGGCCCCTGAGAGCCTCTCACAGAAGGCCTTCAAGAGGCTGAAAATCATCACCCAGTTTTCAGGCAAAAACCAGAAGTGACAATTTTTGGCTTCCAGAGAGATTTTGAAGGCCTTCTGGAGGTCGGAGAGGCCACATGTGGACTCTGTGGTCCTCAGAACACCTTGGGGGAATCAGTGGGGGGGGTAGGAGGCTGGGGGAGGCAGGAATGCCTGGGCCAAAGGTAGGTGGGGGCAGCATCCCTGGAGGTGTGCCCCTGGGTGGCACAGTGGTGAGGAATGCTACTGCTTTTACCATTTACTACCTTGTAGGACTGGACCCCCTTCAGACTGATGGAGCTTTTAGAGGGTTAACTTCTCTAGTTTGAGGAAAATAACTGAAATTGGAACCAAGAGAATGACTGTTGTTCCCCTCAAAAACAGGATAGGATGGTCATTATGTCAAAGTAACCTAAAGAGATAATGATTGGCAGAACATCTAGATCATAACTTTCTAAGACTAACACCAGGGAACCATCATTCATGCCAACACATTCAATATTTTATTATTCAACCGTTTGAACAAGGAGCTCAGGGTAGTTGTGCAAGTGTTTTTCCCCTTCCATTCATTTTCCCACTGAAACTTCATGAAGGATGTAAGGCTGAGAGACCGTGACCAGCCCAAGATCACCAAATGAGTTTCACAGCTAAATGGAGATTTGAATCCAAATCACCCTGGCTATAGAGAATGTAGTCTGCTTTAGGTGTCCTTGTTCTCTGAAGGATGCAGATCATGGACTTGGTAGGATGTAGCAGCCTGCATTCTCCTTGGGCAGGGAACGAAAACTGGCATTGGCAGCAGGCCATTTTAATTAGCATCCTAGCATCCACATTGGTCCTATTCAAAGGGAGGGTCCCACTGCTTTGGCCAGAGAAAGAGCATCTCCTTTGCATGCAGAGGGACCACAGCTGCATGATGTGGCCAATGGGAGTGACTAGGACGCAGATGAGAAGGTGGCAAGCCAGCCCCTACCTCCACACTTCTTTTTGTAGGGACTGTGCAAGGAAGGAGCAATCTAAGCAGGAATAGGACTGGATGACCATCATCTGTACATTGGGGAGGGAGAATTGTGTGTTGGTCTGGCAGGGGCTTTGGGCTGGGTGGTGCGTCACCTTGGCCCATCCCTGAGAAGATTCGGGGTTCAATCTCCCAGAAAGGGAGTGAGAAATTCTGCCTGGAGAATGTCAGCCAGCCAGTGTACACATTGCTAAGCTTAAATGGATGAAGTATAAGGCAACTTCCTAAGGGACTTCCCTACCACTGAGAGTTTGACATGGCTTTGAAAGTGGCTACATTTCTCATGTTTGCTGGCAATCTTTAATAGCAGCTGTCTGACCTCTTGATTTTATACCAGCATATTAACAGAGCACACAGTGAGATCATTATAGTGGCTGGTCTGCACTTGTACAACTCAATTTCTCTAGAGATTTGTTAGACTCTTAACCTGATTATTTTTCAGAAATGCTATATGAATTTTTTTTTTTTTAAGGAGTGGAGGAAGGGAAAACAGTGGGGCTGGGATTTAGTGGTTGGTGTTAAATTGGTAATTTTTAATATGCTTTGGTACGCTGTGTTTTATACAGTAATTATTTCCTTCAATCATTTTATTGGGTGTTTTAAAATGCTGTTGATTGTTCTCAGCCCTTGGGGTGGGGTGCGTAAAAACAGACATACGTCATGTTTTCTTTTCTGTGCTACAGGAATGTCAGCTGGTTATATGGAGCTTCTGCAAGACACTCGTTTTATAGCACGTCGATTTTAGTAGACATATAAAATCAAACTGAAATTTAATTTAAGCCTCTGAACTCCTGCAAATATATACTGTGCTTATTTATGCAGCACTGCCCTTGAGATTATGGAGCCTTTGCAGAAAAAAACTTGATGTGATAGAATTAAAGTGTGTGATCCGCCAGGAGGTTCTTCTGCCAAAGCCCATATAAATTAATGGGGGCTATATAGAATTCATTGTGCATTTCACAAGATAACTTTATTCATAGATGTGCCTACAATGATTATTGCATTTCTTTTGAAGCGTAAAAATAATGTGGCATTAAGCATTGTTTAAGCTTCCCGATTCTCTTGCCAGTTTTGATTCCAAATAAAAGATGGTGCATACATATACCTTAGTTTGAGCAATCGCACAAATGAAGACAGATGACTGTCAGTAAATAAGACTTTAAGAAAGAAATTGGCAGAGAAATCCCTTATAACTAGGAATTACAGCTTCATTCTTCCAAAGGTGGCCACCAGAGGGCACTGATGAGAGGTGTGTGTCCAGCATCTTCTTTGCAGGTGTGAAACAGGAGTCAACCAAGCTATGTTGTCTGATCATCTATGTATTTGATGAAAATATATAGAAAGTTTTATTTGCAGCTATGCAGGGTGAGGAAAATATATAGAAAGTTTTATTTGCAGCTATGCACACTTGTCTTAATGTATTTGGTCAGGGCAGCAAGTGACAGGATAGAAATGTGACATGGGGAGTATACACCACTACCAAGTGGTGTTGGCAAAGATATGTTGTGTAGGTTTGGTTTTAAGACCAAGGGATGGACTCGGTGGGAGAGCAGCTGGGCCTTCATTTTAAAAAGGAAGCACAGACGTTCCTGGTTGCATGGAGCTATGATCTGTCCAAAATGGTGCTGGGTCAACCAACCAACGCAGCAACCAAACCTTTGGAACTCTTGTGCGTCACTCAATAATTGGGTTTGGAGGGCTCTGAAAAGAGCACTGCAAGCTTTTGAACAGCCCTGTAATGCAGTCATGTAATGTAGATCATCATTAATATTCCCATACTGTAGCTGCAAAGTTAAAATAGACTGTCAGAACTGCAGTTTGCCCAAGGTCAACTACTAAGTAAGTTCGTGCCTGAGATAAGCCACTTTGTGGCTCGAAGCTGATACACTCTATTATAATAAAAGTCACTTCCCCAATAGTTTGCTTTGTAGCAGCGAATAGTCATTTTGTTTGGTGAGAGTGAGACTCATAAGTGCTAGCAACTTGGTTTTACATGGTTGGCAAACCTTCAGTCTCGAAAGACTCTGGTATAAGCCTACAGCACCCAGTATTCCCATGCGGTCTCCCATCCAAGTACTAACCAGGCCTGACCCTGCTTAGCTTCCGAGATCAGATGAGATCAGGCATGTGTAGGGTAACAGTTTTACATAAATCAATGCTTGGAGCATTCAAACACTCTTTAATCCGTGCTACGCAACAGTTTGAGCTTTACAAGGTGAATAGACTGGTATAAGCACACGTTTTCCTTGGCTATAGCAGAGATTTAAGAAACATTTACACTGAGCTGTCAGGTGGAGCCCTGACAAGATGATGCCTTTTTGAGCGGGTGCTGTTCTTGGCAACCCTTTCAGACTGAAAAGATATTTCACCCTATTCAGAAAACCCTTTTGTTCTCATTGAACAGTCAGTCAACCTGAGAGGAGCTGCATTCCTAATGTAATATCTTCAAGCATTAGGCATAAAGCACTCAAATGTGGTGAATAAATATTTAATTGTATTTATGCCACTAACTTATGCACAAGAGACAGTGTCTATATTCTAATATAGGTTGTAGCTTTAGCACATTGAAAAAGAGAGAGAGAGAGAAATGGTGCAGCTCTCATGAAGGGCAGAGATGATCCAGTATCTTGCTCTGAGATTACTGCTGTGTTGTAAAGGTCAATGGACAAGTCTGTAACCTGCATGCTTATTAATTCACCTTCATGCAGAAAAATTGAAGGCCACATTAGAGGTGTTTCATAAGCTGGATGCACTAATTAGCTTACTTTGTTGAAAGAGGATGGTGTCTTCATGAGCCAGTTCCTGGCAAAGGCAACACAAACAGTTTGTGAATTTATTTATTTTAAAACATTTATATCCTGCAAACCTATTGAATGCTTCTTCTGAATTGCAGCCTAACAATCCTTCAAACAGAAGATGACAAAATGGCAAATGTAATGTTCTTTTTACTTGTCCCTTGTTTTTGTTCTTTTAGGCTCGGCTTCAAAGGTGCTGTTCTGCTCCTGGAAAAATCCTTCCACTCAGAAAAGGCTGTCTCCAACTTATCGAAAGAGTATTGCATGAGAAAAACAACCCCCAAATCCTCTATTTGCTTAAGATTTTGCATGAACTCTTTTCAAAACCTTGTTAATGGTCCACTAGAGTTCAGGTGCTACAGCCTATGTCTTCCTTATTCATCCGGCTTCTCATAGTGCAACACAATCCTCAATGACTTGTGGCTCTGCAGTATGAGACCCAGTAGAGTAGCCAGAGGAGGGGTGGATGTACAGTAAGTACTGCAGGTGCTGCAGTGCGTCATGTTAGTGGCCCACTTGCCATTGGAGCCATTCCAGGCAGTGACAGCAGCATCCAGGCACTTACCTGCACATTGTCGTCACTGCCTAGAATGGCTCCAACAGCAAGTGAGAGGGGCCACTTACATGGTGTGTTGTGGTGCTTGCAATACTTCCTGAGCCCCACTCTGGCTACACTACTGGTGAGACCTTTCTTTCAGGTAAGTGTGTAAAGATTCGTGAAGAAGCAACTTGCTTCTTCGTCCGCTTGCTGTTCTTTGGATCAAGCACAAATCTTTTGTGATCACACTAGCAAGTGCCCTGGCCACACCTCTATCCTTGGAAGGCTGCTACTCTCCATCCTGGTCTGACGCAATAATACACGTGTCTCTTGTCATTGACCAATAATTCTAGGTATTTTCGGATATTCACTGAAAAAGTGAATACAAGAATCTTGGAAATTCTTGAGGCTTGTTATTAAGTGTTAGGAATGATGGTGTGTATTGAAGCTCCTTTTGGGATCTTTATCAACCTGCCTTGGGTAAAACACCATAATATTTCTATTGCTTTTTGTGGTCAAATGCAGATGAATCTTAGTTAGTAGGCATAGGTCTGGATCCAAAGGTACAGGTCCAGCCTATTTATACACTGATTTTTTTATACACGGATTTGACTCAACATGAATGGCCCCTGCAAATGAGAAGGAATGTGCTGATGCCTGGAGAAGGGGAAAAATGCACCCCTTTAAAATCAGATAAAAAAACTGAACAGTCCTTTAACAATAGCCTCCTTAATGAGAGAGAGAGAGAGGGCAGCTGGCTGACAAGCCATCAGTCCTTCTCTCTCCAGCGGGCCCCCTCCCTTCCCCCTGAGCAGTGAAAGAAAGGTGATCCCCTTGCATTGGTGAAGGGAGGGACTGAGTGAAGTGCTTGGAGGAGGACAGATTGATGGATTGTCTTCTTAATGACTCTTATCTTACATCACAAAGGTCAGCAAGACTGACCTTTGCCATCCATGTGAGTGCTTGGAAGGGAACCCAAGAGAATAATGAGGCTCAACCTGTACTTTTATGTGTCTAATAAAATCTTCCAACTGGCTATCCAGTGGAATCAGAAATGATGTTTGACTCTCTCTGTGTGTGCCCCTCTGCTGTTGCGATTGGAAAACGGTGACTGGTGATGTTGTACCGTCGTAGCTTGGATGCAAATAATGGTTAAATTATAAACTTATTATTTATAGAGTTCAGGCCATGTCTCCTAATCCTGCATGTTTGTTTGTTCATAGCTGAGGGAAAGGTCATCATCATTCTTTATTTACAGTCACAGACCCAACATAAACACTTAGAAGAACATCTCACACTTAGAAACACTCTCACCTCTGTTTAAAAAAAAATAAGCCATCACATTCAAAACAGACTGAGGGCCAACTGAAGTCTCATATACCTGTAAAACAGGAAGGTGCCTCTTACTGAGTCAGACTATTGGTTCATCCAGGGCAGGTCTGTCTGTACTGACTGACAGCTGATCTCCAGAGTTTCAGACAAGAGTCTTTGCCAGCCCTACCTGGACTTTCCAGGAACAGAATCTGGGGCATTATGTGCAAAGCAGGTGCTTTACCATTGAGCTACAGCCCCAACACATGATTGCCTTCCATTGTATCATGAACAAACTTTCTGCTGGCTGTGGCTGGCCCTTATTAGCATTTGTAGCTCTGCTTGCTTCAGGATCTGTTTATGATGCAATTTGACATTGCTCATGTCCTTATGTCCTTTGCGAGCCAGACCTTCTCCGCACCACGAGGCATGTGTCTTATGCCTTGCTGGGAGAGTGGGAAATGTAATTTGTTAAGGCCTGTATTCTAACTTGCAATGGTCTGTGTGCCCTATTTGTATTTCGCTGCTGACAACTAAACTGTGAGCATGTGGCAAGGAAGTATTTTAACTGTGTGTGTAGAGTTGCTTTATTTTGCATGTGGTTTTCTTCAATCCAGGCCTCTCATGGGAAATCCTGGTGTATTCCAAAGAGGGCTTTGCTTTTATGCTATGCTTGATAGTCTCTTCATTTTCAGAATGACTTAGCTTGACACAGTGGCAGTGCCTGACCTCAAGGTTTGTGCCAGGAGAATTATTCTCAGAAAGTCAGTCAAGGAGATGCTGAGAGTAACAGACAGGAGGATTTTTGCAATTCTCCCTCCCGCCCCTTGCATCTTTTAACTATATCCTTGGAGGCTGCACTGTGCATGGTGCTTGTACTTAATTGCCTGCCTTTCCCATGGTACAAAATCCCTTCTCTTTGTAAAAACATTTCAGAATCAGTGTACACGAACAATGGCAGCTTTTATCCATGCCATTAAGTGTAGAGGCACTGACTGTTTTCACATTGCTACGCATCTTTAAAAATCTGAAGGCAGGACACACTATGTAGCAGTGGCTGCAACACTAATTTGGCTTCAAAATAAGACACAAAGTGGACAGTCAGGCTGCCACCCTTTGCAAGCTTACCTGGAACTAAACCCCACTAAACACGGTGGAACTTGTTCTTGAATAAGCATGCATAGGATTGCATTTTTAATATTTTGTTTCAAATTTCATAATAACAAGTTGTTATCGTAAGGATATTCAGGCTGCCTAAGTAGAGGGAGGCTTTTGAGGGTGTTGGGTGTCCTGATTTCATGCACCCAGGTCACCGGCACAGGGAAGACGCCCATGCCAATTCCTGCTAGTTCAAATGTACAGCAGGGACTGGCAGAACTGTGCAAAGTCTGCAGGCTGTTTCCTGTGTATGTACCTATGGGAAAAGCTGGCACATAGGTAAACCTTAAGAGCACAGAAAACCTAATTGAAATAAGCAAACCAGAAGCCACTTCACATTCTTGGTTTTGGCAGTACCTGATATTTTCTAAGGATATGCCCACCCAGAGAACTTTCTCTTATGGAGTGCCTCTCCTCAGATTTTGGGTACCAGGTTTTGTTTTGGGGAGGGGAAATTCCTGAAAAAGTCAATGGGGGGAAAGAGTGCCACAGCAATAAAGAAGCAGCAGTTGTAACTATGCAGATAAACTTCTTCCCTGTGCAAATGTGCCACTTGGAATATATACCTGGTTCATGCAGCTGCTGGACCCAAAGTAATTTGATCCGGGCCTGCGTGGACTGCTGATGGACTTGTATCCCAGTCAGGATCATGTGAGAGGCACCAAAAGGGGGAACTGATAGCTTGAAGTGGGGGCTATAAGTACCACATATACAACTGATGTGTTGGTGCAGTGGCCCATGTAATGGAATCTGGTTCAGGCTGTCAGACAGTAGGCCAACCTGGACATTCCCAGAGAACTTTGTGTCAAGGGCCCTCTTGCCTTGTAGTAATTAGCCTATAGAGGCAAAACACATAAGAAGCTGTGGCAGTTGCTTTTTGGTAAGAACTGTGTTGTTCCACAATAAGTTTACTTACACACACACACAGTCATGTTTCCTGTAAGCAGAGAGAACATTCATTTTACAGAAGCCAGAAGAAGTCCTCAAAGTGACAAACACAATTCAATCACATTCAATGTTGAAGAATGTGAGCTACCAGCGAGAGGTCCCTGGTTCAAAC
This sequence comes from Tiliqua scincoides, assembly GCF_035046505.1. Lineage (NCBI taxonomy): Eukaryota > Metazoa > Chordata > Lepidosauria > Squamata > Scincidae > Tiliqua > Tiliqua scincoides. The sequence continues at coordinate 25,369,909 of NC_089825.1, forward strand.
TAAGACCAGAGACTGGTGTAACTGTTATAGGGTCAGACTGTGGACCTATCACCACCTCTCAGCCTAAATTATCTTGTAGGATGGTTGAGAGGATAAATAAGGGGAGTGAGAGTCTATGGTGTTCCCCCCAGACCATTTGAGCTCCTTGGAAGAAGGGTTGGATAGTCATCTAATAAATAGTAAAAGCTCCATTTATTAGGTGGCCAGAGGCAACTGACTGTTCCTCCAGCATGGGCCCTTCAGCTGTAAAATAGACTGGACTTTCCAGTGTTATTATCAAAGTCTGCCTCTTCATGAAGCAACTTGAAACTGTTGTGTGTGAGTTGGCAAAGTTGGAGGGATGACAAAAGGATGAGCCTCTGGCCCTCCTGTCTGTCACCCTCTCCAGCCTGCCACTCTGGTCAGTGCTCCAATCCACTTCCAGCTTGCTAGGAGTGAGCCCCCTTATCCCTCCAGTGCTGCTGGAGAAAAAAAGGGGGGAAGAAAAAAGTCCTGTGGGTCCTCACTACCTCTCTCCATCAACCCAGTGCTTACAAAACAGCAAGTGGGCAGGTATAGGAGCCCTTGCTCCCATCGCTTCACTTAGCTGGAGCTTGACTTGCACCCTTTGTTCTCTGCACTGTCCTGTTTTGAATGAACAGGAGCTGGGAGCAGAGCAGAGCACATATTTAAAATAAGTAGTGTGGAGGAGGGAGGGTGCAAGCTCCAAGTAAGGGAAGAGGTGGGGGAACTCCTCTCTCTCCTTATCAATGGAGGATGCATGCACTCACCTGCCTCCCTCCCTCATTGGTGGGCATGCACTTTCCAGGGGTAGCAGAATTGTGGAGTGATTCAGGCAATGTGTAGAACTGAATAAGACTTGATTCTTCAGTAGAATTCTTTAGCATTGAGGTGCTGATTTCACTCCATGGCCACATATCCTTCATTTATACTTGATGAATCAATCCAATAGGTTGAACCACAAATTGCTCTTTGATCTCTGCATATTTTAGTACCTGTGCAGGAAACACTAAGACTGTTTCCCTTTGTGCAGAACACCCTCTAGAAATCACCTTGGATGTGTCAAAATGCAACACTGTCTGTGTACAGTTTGCATTTTAAAAGTGAGCTGTTCTCACACAAACACTGATCCAGGATCAGGTGGACACCAGAAGCTAGAACAGGAAGTGAAATGCTTGGGTAGATTCATGCTCAGAGTTGGGCTACTGGACCACCACTGGATAAGGGGGTGGCCCTGTTGTCTCCACAACCATTAGATGGTCCATCCTCTCCCCTCCACCAGATGCACTAGGGCAGAGATGGCAAACCTATGAAACGCGTATCAAAGATGACATACCAGCATTCACCAACATCAATACCCGACAACAACTGAGTTTGTACAGTTGTACAAGTAACTGACCTCTCCCATGTAGATACCAAAATCTGCAGATAATGAAATTTGTGGTTGAAAGAGACACTTTGCCAACAGTCTGAGGCAAAGAGGCAAAGAAGGAAGGCCCATAGCCAGGGAGACAGACCAGGGACAGACTGCACTTGCTCCCAGTGTGGAAGGGATTGTCACTCCCGAATCGGCCTTTTCAGCCACACTAGACGCTGTGCCAGAACCACCTTTCAGAGTGCGATACCATAGTCTTTCGAGACTGAAGGTTGCCAATCCGGTTGAACCTCACAAGGTCTCTGGACGTGACCAGGACTGCCTTCTGGTTGCGTCTGGAGGCCTTCTGATGTCCTCCATCACAGGCTTGCAATCAGTGGTGAGTCAAATCCATGGATTGCAAACTCACGGATGATGAGGATGGGTCTGCATTTCATTTCTGTAATATATATAACTTTATAATACACAGTACTACACGTGATTGGACCATATTTTTTTTTGAAAAACTAAATATGTAAATAATTGTTTTTCTTTTGTTGAGGGGGTAACACAACAGCAGAGTCAAGTTAGAATTTTTGACACACCAAGCCCAAAAAGTTGGCCATCACTGCACTAGGGTGCATTAGATTCTTTTCTGACGTGCACCCACCTTGGCTCCAGCCCTGTTCAACATAGTGGGACTGTAAGCCCAACCCTATGCATGTCTAGTCAGAAATAACAGCCCAATCCTATCCACACTTTCCTGGGAGTAAGCCCCATTGATTCTAGTGGAACTTGCTTCTGAGTAGACATGCATAGGATTGGGCTCTAAGTTCCATTATGGTCAGTGGGGTTTGCTCATAGGTAAGTGTGGTTAGGGTTGCAGCCTCCCTTCAGAGTCCTAAGTAGCCATAGGCTAGCACTGCAGCAGCAGCACTTCTCCCTACAAATCCATTTTGGGAGGCTGAGGGCACAATCCAATGCATGTCTACTCAGAAGTCAGTCCTATTGTGTTCTGTGGTGGACTTACTCCCAGGAAAGTGTGGATAAGATTGTAGCCTGGCACTCCAAGCACAGTGACCCTGGAGGAGCAAGCAAGTTATTGAATGGTGAATGGAGGAGGGGGATGGGAAGGGACTGTGGGCCCAATTCTGTCCAACTTTCCAGCCCTGCAACTTTGAGGTAAAGGAACAAATGTTCCCTTACCTTGAGGAGCCCTCTGTGATTGCCTCCCCACCACAGGATGCAGTACATGCCTCATTGGTATGGTTGCACCAGCACTGGAAAATTGGATAGGATTGGGCCCTGTGATGATGAGTCCAATCCTATGCATGTCTACTCAGAAATCAGTCACATTATAGTCAATGGAGCTTACTCTTAGGTAAGTGTAGATAGGATTGCACCCTAAGGGAGGTATTTTGTAAGTGTGTCTGTGGGGGGCTTCCTGGGGTCCTTAGAGCCTATGCATGTGCACTCAGAAGTAAGTCCTGTTATAGTCAATGGTGCTTACTGTTAGGTAAGTGTGGCTAGAACTGCACCTTAAGGGAAGTATTTTGTAACAGTGGGGTGGGCTCTCTGGGGTCCTTAGAGCCCAATCCTATGCATGTCTACTCAGAAGTAAGTCCCATTCTAGTCAATGGAAGTGACTAGGGAAGTGTGTCTAGTTTAGGGAAGTGTGGATAGGATGGCAGCCCCAGCCCATGCCTGTCTACTCAGAAGTAAGTCCAGTTATAGTCAATGGGGTAAGCCTGGCTAGGATTGCAGCCTGAAAGTCCCCTGATAGTGAGCGGAGCGGACTCTTCAGGAAGCGCGGACAGGACGACGGACGAGAAGCAGAGGAGGGGAAAGCACATCGTTGGGAGCGCAGCGCAGCGCAGCGCCGCCGGGCAGAGAAGGGAGCGCAGCCGAGCCGGCGTCCCTCCCGGGGCCAATGGGAGGCGCGGGAAGGGGAACCGGAGGCGGAGCGAGGAGGAGGGAAACCTCCGCCTCTGCGAGAGAGAGGGAGAGAGCGGGGCGGCGAGCGGGCAGCCCGGCGGAGTTGCCTGCGCGGGTGGCGCCTCGGCAGGACTTGCGCCTCCCCTGCGCGCCCCTCTCCCCTCCTCTCCAGCGCCCCTCCCCGCCCCTAGCAGCAGCAGCAGCAGCAGCCCCTCCCCCGCCCCTCATTGTCTCGGGCAGCCCTTGCCCAATTTGCAGGCGGCGGCGCGCAGGCGATGGGCTGGGCGAGGGCAGCGCTCGAGGCTGGGTGCGCCAGCGCCGCCGCCGCGTCCTCGGGCACCTCCTAGGCGGGAGAAGCAGCCTCCTGGCCGGGCTGCCCGGAGCCGCCTCTCCCTCCTCCTGCCCTGCCCCGCTCGCCCGGTGCCCTCCCCGCGCAGCCAGATGTGCGACCTGCTGGACGCGGAGAAGAAGCCCGGCAGGATGAAGAAGTTGCGCCGAACTTTGTCCGAGAGTTTCGGGCGGATAGGTGAGCGGGGCCGGGTGCGGGCGGGACCCCGGGAGGGGAGGCAGCAGCAGCAGCATCGCTCCTGGGCAGCCGGAACCACCTCCCGCGCACCGCCACGGCGCGCCTCCCTCGGAGCGCACTCCGCTCCTGCTAGCCTTGCCCCACCCGGGGTAGGCACGCGCCCTTCGTTACCCCGGGTTAACTGATGCGGAGTAGTGAATGCGGATCGGCGAACCCCTCTCTCCTTTGGGGCGTCCGGCACCCGCGTGGATAAAAAGTATCCACTGAAAGGTGCGGTTCTTTATTTCTTTACTCTGCGCGTGGCTAGTCTGTGGAACTCCTTGCCACAGGATGTGGTGGCTTAGATGCCTTTAGAAGGGGATTGGAGGAGGAAAAGTTCATCACAAGTTACAAGCCATGATATGTAATGTGCACCCTCCTGATCTTAGAAATGGGCTATGTAAGAATGCCTGACGCAAGGGAGGGCACCAGGACGCAGGTCTCTTTGTTGCCTTGTGTGCTCCCTGGGACACTTGGTGGGCCGTGTGAGATACAGGAAGCTGGACTAGATGGGCCTGATCCAGAGGGGCTCTTCTGGTGTTCATCTCTTGTTCTGGCCCCCCCTACCTAGGGTGACCAGATGTCAGAACCGCCAAAGAGGACCAGGCACCCCAAAATGTAGGGCATCCAAAAAAAATGTAGGACACAACAAAATAAAAGCTAAAAACACTCATCTGTGGATTTCAGGTGGTTAATGTACCTGTGGTTCAGGTTCATAAATGTGTTATTACCTTAATTTAAAACTACATAACATTTAATTGATTAATTGTAGGAAGGCTCTGCACTGCCTCCTCACAGGGAAAAGGAGGACATTTAAGTTCTTTTCCAGGACAGGAGGCTAAAAAAGAGGGCATGTCCTGGAGAAAGAGGCTTTCTGGTCACCTACCCAAAAAGTAATCCCACTAAATTCAATGGAACTGTTTAGGACTGCAGCCTCAGCTTTAAAGCAGATTAGAACCCCCTACCCCTTTATACTCAGGTGTTAAACCTAATTAAACCCATTTTTGCCCAACCCACAGGTGTACTCATTAGATCCCTGTTGCTATTGGGCAGAAATGGTTTAAGACTGCAGCCCTAGGTGCACTTACCTGGGAGTCAGCCCCACTGAACACACTCAGGCTATAATTCTGTCCACACTTTCCTGGAAGTAAGCATAATTAACTATAATGGGACTTACTTCTGAGTAGACATGCATAGGATTGGACTCATCATCACAGGGCCCAATCTTATCCATAGGAATGCATAGGATTGGGCTCTTAGACTTGCTTCTGAGTAGATGTGCATAGGATTGGGCTGTAAAGTGCGTACAGAACAGGCAGAATTTTTCTTAACAGTCTTGAACCATATTTTTGATCTACCAGTCAGGGTGACCAAGAGTAGTAAAGGAGTTTTCTCTTGTTCCCTACTTTCTCAAATGTGCATTGACTGTAGATCAGTTATTTTCATCTCCTGTTATGTTTGGAAGTATAGAAGCAGGGGTTGCACAGAATTTAGTAGCCTGAATACAGGTAACATATGGACAAGTGAGGGTTCAAATCCCCATTTGTTATGGGTTTGGAATGAAGGTGGTGGTTCTACTTGGGATGTGTGTGTGAATGGATTCTGGTACATGTGCTCTGTGAACTGCTTCATGCATAACATTTTTTTAGGTGTACATTCAAAAAACATGAATGAGACAACTGTATATTGTACAATACAGTCATTAGAGGTCCAGTCACTGCAGCGCTATCAAATGTATGCTCAGTATATGTACATATATGTGTGCTCAGTATATGTATGTATATTTAATAATAAATATGTCTCTTATTTATGAGTATAGAACCAGAGAATTGTAGTTTAACCTTCACTGATCTGGGATGTATGAATGTTACTTATGAGATTCCACATTTGTATAGCCTGAAACAGTGCTCAGTATTTTGCATGTAGCTTGGGTGGGGTCTTCAGGATCAGGCTGCCCCTTCTGAGAAGAAGTGAGTCACAAATGTAAACTTGACGTCCTCCTTTTCTTTCATACAAGATGCTAAAAAAAAGTACAATGATAGGAGCAACACTATTTGAAAGTGAAATCAAAGGATACCTCTTGTGGCATCTACATTTTTCATCTTGGCAGTATTGCTCTAGCAAGTGAAATATCTCATTAATTACTGATTACCAAGCTCAGTAGGATAGGTGAGAAAGCAAGTGGGAGGTGTGGGGTAAATTCAGGCCTCTGAACGGTTCACTTCTGTAGGTGGAATCGAAATAGATGAACTGGAGTTTCCCAGATGGTTTCGTGGTCAGGGGGGAAAAATTCCAGGAATTTTGACTGGAATCAGAATTTGCTAGTCTGCCTGACTTTGGATGCAGGAGCCTCTTCTCCCTCCCCCTCTTCCACAAACCCTTGATGAATATTCTCTGGAGTCTTCAGTGCTGCTGGCTTGCTGACTCACAAAGGGTTTGCAGGCTGATCCACCATGCAAGAAAAATGCACTGGGTTTTTCTTTGTGTGTTTCATTTCCTGACCAAATTGGCAAAAGAAAGCTGTACAGAACTAGTGAAATCACATATCAGCTCTTAAAAGTGTTGGACTATGAATGGCCTCTTTCTATCGGTTAAATGCTGTGACTCTTCTTGCATGCACATGATGCACACACAACTCAAAACATCCCTGTCTGACCCTGAGCTCCTAGCCTTCCTTTGGTATCTCTTGGTTTTTCACCACAGCTCTCCTGAAAAGCCTGGTGGAATATATCTGAATATGTCATGAGCATGAAAGCAGATAAGAGACTTTACAGCCCTGTCTTTGGAATGTTCCTAAAATTCACCTTGTTTACTTGGATTTAAGAAGAGCCTTGCTGAATCAGGCCAAAGACATATCTGGTCTTGCTGCCTGTGTGAATAGGAACAAAGCATGTATGGGGTTGTACCCAGAGAAAGTTACTCATGTCTAACCTTGCAATCCCATGCATGTTTATGCAGAAGTAAGCCCCACTGTGTGTAGTGGGATAAGTGTGCATAGGATTGGAACCTTAGTTCCATTAAGTGAATGGGATTTCAGTTAGTTGTGAGTAATGTCTCATGGATTTAAGTGGTGCTGAGTCATGGTTATCTATCTTTGGATACAACCCATGAACATGAAGTCCTTGAAAATCGAGGTGTACTTCAGTTGCCACTGTTTGGTCTAGAAAGCCTGACCGGTCGAAGGTGAAAGTAAATCAGTGTGCTTCAAAACTGCACTTGTTAGGGTACTTTTGAGAATGAGTTGAGAACATGGACAATGGCTTGTCAGCGGTATCCATTCACCTTCTGTTGTGTGATGACGGACTCCTACTGATGCAAAAATATGTTTACTTGCTGCCACATCCAAAATTTCTGATACTGCAGCCACAGTTCTAGGGGTATTTCCTTGCTCCCTGGCCTGTTTCCTTAACAGTTGAAGTCTCGCCACCCTGGAATGTTGTGTTACCGTGTCTTTAGGCATAAACTAAATTTTCCCATCAAATTGTTTCCACTTAGCCCAGCTGGCAAAGGTTGATTTTTCTTTTTAAGTCCACTTTGGCTGTGTAAATGATTTGCTGGTCTGTGTAAGCAACAGTAGCTTAGAAAGGAATGTCAAGGTATGCCAATGGGGGGACGACGACTAGTAGCTTCTAATGGGCTAGCACAGAGGTTCTCAAACTGGGTGTCGTGATGCCCCAGGCTGAGGACCTCTGCCTTTGCCCCTTTAAGGTGCTGAGTCATGGTTATCTATCTTTGGATACAGCCCAGGAACATGCAGTCCTTGAAAATTGAGGGGTACTTCAGTTGCCACTGTTTGGTCTAGAAAGCCTGACCGGTCAAAGGTGAAATCAGTGTGCTTCAAGAAGATTAGTGTGCTTCAAAACTGCGATCCTCAGAATCGCACTGCTGTTGGGGATATCACGGGAAATCTTTTACCTACAAGAAGATGCAGCAGGCTCCTGAGGGGTGCAGGAAGCCCTGCAGAAGCCTCCATAGGGCTCCCCAAGCTGTGGAGATTGTGAAAAGAACAATTGTGACCCACTTCTGCTTTGTGATTGTGAAACCAGAAGTGGGTCGCGATTGTTATTTTTACAGTCTCCATGCTTTGAGGAGCCCTGCGGGGGCTTCTTTGAGGTTCCCTACACCCCAGGGAGTCTGCTGAAGTTTCTTGTAAGTAAAATACAGCCCCTACAACCTGTGACAGTGGTGCAATCCTGGGGATTGAGTCACTACATTCCCCCCTCCCCCACAAGAACTTACCTCTGGAGTTTTACTCCTGAGAATTTTGAGAACCCCTGGACTAGCATGTTATATATGCAGTCCCTTCAAATAAAATATAAGCCTAACCTATATCGCTTGACAATTGCTTTCTGATCTCTTAAACTACTAACTCCTATTGAAATATCTCCTTGTTTTGAATGGCATGTTAGGGTCCTAGGTGACCCTACATAATAATGAAGAACAACAATAGGTAAGAGAAGCTATTTTTGTAGGAATGTATTTCCTGATGTTGATCATTGCTAGTAATATTACCCACTTTATAGTTACTGGAAAACAGCTTTTTCCCCCTTCTTTTTAACCTGAACAAGTGCAAAATCTCAGGGGATAGTACTTGGACCACAAAATTGTAGAGGATCCTAGGGACCTCACACCCTCTTCTATGCCTTTTTAAAACAGTGAACCTAGGAAGCTATCTTGTACAAAGATCATGTTCCACCTAGCTCATTATTGTCTACGCTGGTTGGTCTGATTTCAGACTGGTTTTTCCCAGCCTTATCTGGAGATGCCAAGACTTGAACCCGGGATTTTCTGCAATGCAAAGCATGTGCTCTTTTCCTGAGCTACATCTTTATCTCCTTCTTGCCTATGTGCCTAACCCCTGCTAACCCCTGCTAATTGGGTAAGAGGCACTTTTTCAAGTGGGTGCTCCTTTTTTTTAGCAGGGGGAGAGTAACTGGCCCACCTCACCCCAGCACTGTCTGTTCTAGTGGCTGTCTGCTGGTATTCATTTGCATCTTTTTAGATTGTGAGCCCTTTTGGGTCAGGGAGCCATTTAGTTATTTGATTTTTCTCTGTAAACTGCTTTGTGAACTTTAGTTGTAAAGCGGTATATAAATACTGTTAATAATAATAATAATAATAATTAATAATATGTGGTGAACTCTCCCAGGATGAAATGGTAGCAAGTGTGGAGCTCCTTATTGTCCTTGGGGTTTCTACCTTCGTTTCTCCTCTGCTTGGTTGCTTGATGGGCAGTGGAAATTAAAGCAGGCCAAGTGTAAACATCACTACTTGTTGCACAAATAAATTCCATAAATTAATTATAAGAACCTAAGAGCCCTGCTGGATGAGACCAAGTCTCCGTCTGGTCCAGCATCTGGTTTCATACAGTGGCCAACCAGATGCTTTCAGGAAGCTCACAAAGTGGGTCATGAATTCAGTAGCCTTCCTGTGCTCTTGCTTCATTCCTGGCAACTGTATTTGTTTCATGTGACCATAATGGTTAATTACTGTTGATTCAAGGAAAATGGCTCTAATACTCTTCATTTTAAGCTAGTGGCCACTTCCACATCTGGGGACTGTTAATTCCACCAGTTAATTCTGAGGTCTGGAGAAGGTCCTTTCTTGTTCATCTTGGATCTCTTGCCAATCAATTTCATTGTGGGAGTCTGAGTTCTAGCATTATATGACAGAAAGCGAATGCATAAATTCATAATCCTCTTCAATATCTTTTCCCTTTTTGCGCCATTTATACCCAACATTGCATGTATGCAACAGGGATCAAATGTGTACACCTGTAGGCTGGGCAGAAATGGGTTAATTTTTTTGAAGTCTTTATGCCTGTGCCTTCTTACTTGAGAATAACTCAGCAGTATATATTCCTCAGAAAGCATGCATAGAATTGTATAGTAAAAATTTCATAGCCACTAAAAAGCCTACTTGCTTTACTAATTGTGAGAAGTGCTTCATTCTACCTGTCCTGACCCTACTAAAAGGCAGCTTTGCTGAATTCTGATGTTTTGGGGAGGGAGAGAAATCTCACCCAGTCTACATCATTCATAGTTTTACAGATTTTGGTCATGTCTTCCTTCCCCCCACTTGCCATCTTTGAGCATTTTAAAAATATTTTTAAATTCTAACTTCTTAATGATTGCCTGTAGAGAGAATTCACCCCATCCATCATCTTGGTCACAATGTTCTTTTACTACTTCCAATTGTGATATCCTTTTTCATTTGGGGCCACCAGACCTTAGATGTTTCAAATGCTGCTGTGGAAACTTCTCTTGTGCCTCTGCTCTTGCTTTGTAGTTGGAGAACTGGTATTGAAGTTGACAACAATAAATATTCATTGTTTGTAACACTCTACAAAACATATACATATATGTAGGATGGACCAGCTTTATTCTCTAAATCAGGCTTATCAGTAACTTAAAGAGTTGAATTGCAGCATTAGAACGTGAAGTGTTTTATATGTGGCTTGAAAGTAATTGTGAATGTTGAAGAATAATTCTGAATGGAGAAGATTGTGGTTTTTTGGAACCAAAGCCAAATTCTAAGCCTGGAGTGAATATTTTCATCCCAATATAAATCGTATGACAATAGAAAATGTTTATGCTTCTGACTATGAATAAGTTAACTTCTTTAAAAATAAAATGAGTCTCAATTAACAAACTGTCCACCTGTACTTCTTCATGGAAAAATATCTAAAAGAACATTGCTATCTTGCTTATGGAAAGATGTAATCAGAAAAATTCTTATCTAGTCTTCCTAATTCAGATCAGATGTGATTTTTGTTGACTAGTAACTCTTCTAGTAACTCATTAGTAACTCTTCTGCATACTTCTTGCAAGGGCTGCCCTACATAATTCTTGAGGTGACATAAATCATTTTTTTACTGGCATAATGGTCCCTTCTGTATAGCTGAACTAAGATAGTAATTCATCAGAGTAGAACTGAACCTAAACCCAAAAATCAGTTCAGAGACAGAGGTTTTCAGTGGACCAGATTGAAGTTAAAAATCTTTTGGTTGTCTTGAACCAGAATTGAATCCCTAAACACAGTGATAATTTATTCAATGCTTAGGCAGTCCACTTAAAACTGAATGATACCTTGTTTTTTAAGATAAGCTCCTTTAAAAAAAAAATGAAAGTAAACCATTTATAAAAACGCATATGTTTATGCACGTTAAATGGCTATCTTTGGGCTGCGTCCTAGGTATAGTTAGTCATGATGAATTAAAAACTTAATATACAGTACAAACCTTGGTATTCATTTTTATAGAGTTACAGTGCAAGCAAATATATGATATACTCTGTATACAACTACTTAAAAAATCTGAACTGGTTACAGGACCTTTTTTGTGGTTGCACCCTACTCCTAGGGCACCTTCACCAGGGAGAAGTAATAGGTGTTTTTTTTTTTTTAAGTTTTATTGTGCTTAAGGAATGGCTGTCTTTTTTTGTTTAAGATTATGTACTTTCATACTGATGATGTACTCTAAGCTGGAGAGGAGGAGGGAAGTGCAGGAGAACTGAATTAAAAAAAACCTACCAGCAAAATGATGGCAGCCAGATTTTGGTGTATAATTCAGGCGTGTGTGTTTGTGAGCAAATAACTGACATTGTGACCATTTGATCTGTTGTAAGTTAGATGCTGAATTGCAGCTGTTCTCAGTTTCTCTCTTATTCCTGTTCTATGGGAGTAGACAAGAGATGTGGTTTTCACATTCCTTTGTAAAAAATGTCCTCATTTCCATTTCAGAGGAAAATGTTGCACCGGGTGGGTTGAGCAGTGGGACAGAGATTGATTCTCTGTCCTTGTTATATTAAAATCCAGACACGGCTACCAAAATTGTTCAGCTGGTCTAACCCTTTAGCCATCGAGCTGGTAATGTTGGTTATAGCAAAACCTTTTGAGATATGTTTGTGTGAAGCTTAGACAACCACTCACGTGTGACCTGTAGTCCTGCCTTTTTCCTTCAACAACATTATTGAAAAACCTTTTGCTAACTTGCCAGGATGAGCTATGTGTGTTTCCTCCCCCCCCCCCTTGACAACAGTGTAAGAAAGATACTGGTGGTATTTTTTTTTATGGTGGCATTGAATTTTTGAAATACTAAAAGCTTACAGAAGGCAAGAAGACTGGTGGCTTATGGCCAAGCAGGGCATTCAGTCAGATATCTGGAAGCCAGAAACAAAACCTGTCTAAAAGATTCATACCCTGCATTTCCTAAAAAGATTGGCAGTTGTCTGCAGAAACTCTCCTTTCAGGAATATAATGTGAGGGATTTTCACATGATACCTTAAAGGCCAGGGGAAGCAGTTGGATTTCTCCCTGTAGGTAGCAAGGAGGATTCTTTGAGGAGGATGTTCTGGCAATAGGGTACCATCAGAAAAGTCCCTGTCCTCAGTTGCCACCTGTTTAAACTCTAAAGCAGGCCCTTTGATGAAGTTAATGGGTTTGTACTGGAGAAGGCAATCCTTGAGATACTCCTCTGAAAATTTGCCATTCTTCTAGTGCTTATTTGAGGCATCTATGAGTTGACCAAATAAGGGCCCAATCCTAACCCCTTATGTTAGGAATGCAGCTCTGAGGTAAAGGAATAAACATTTGCTTACTTTGAGGAGGACTCCATGAGTGACACCCATGCATGCAGGATGCAGCACGTACACCATTGGTACCTCTATGCCAGTGCTGGAAAGCACTGACATAAGGGTTAGGATTGCGCCCATAGTCCCTAATATAGAACCTAGCCTACATGTGGTGCTTTGGTGACTGTGGGGATCTGTTCCTGGACCCCCTGTGGATACCAAAATCTGTGGATTGTGGCACCTACATCCTCCAATTGCAACCGAAGCTGTGCTCCAGTTTCAGACTTGCTTCTGAGAGCCGGAGAGGCTGTGTGTGGCCTCCCTGACCATCAGGAAGCCTTCCAAGACCTCCAGAAGGCCAAAAAAGTGCCAATTTTTGACTTTCCAGGGGCTTCAGAAGGCCTCCTGAGGGTCAGGGAGACAATGCATGGCCTCTCTGGTTCTTAGCAGGGACTCCAATCGTGACCAGAGCACAGCTCTGGTCGTAACAGGAGGATAACAGGTGGGCAGGTCCACAGGTTCAGGACCAGTAGTGAGGTAAATCCACGGATAAAGAGGCCCCAACTGTACCTGTACGTACATTTTAAAGTACGACAATACATTGAGGAATGTATACACTTTTAGAATAGTTGACTTGGAACAGAGTGGGAACCGAATGCCTCATTTGAAAACAATAGATGACAAATTTCACAGGGCAACACACATTTTGCTTCCTTAAACATTACACCAAGTCCTGGGTATATTTGGGGTGAGTATTCTAAAAATGGCATCTGTTTTGCCCTATTACGTCTAGTTTTGGAGACACAGCATAGCCTCTTTAGTGAATGGTTCAAGCAGTTTCCTCATGAGGAAGCCTACACCATGGCTTCCTCATGAGGAAGCTGCTTGAACCATTCACTAAAGAGGCTATACTATATCTCCAAAACTAGACATGATAGGGCAAAAAGGATGTCATTTTTGGAATCGGCACCCCAAATTCATATCAAACCACCATAAAGTTTGGGAAAAACTTTTCTGACCCTCAATTTTGTAGGACCGTGTTACCAGAAATAACTATAGGTCTATGTAATAGTCAGTGTTTGCTGTTAAGATAACTCAGGGTTTGAAATTCTCCTATAAGTATGGATGCACACTAGTTGGAATGAAAGTAGAAATGTGCAAATCAATTTCCACTAAACTAGAGAGGGCAGACAGCTCTATAGTGTGTTAAGATGACTTGTAAAAAGAGATCTTTACATACTTGCAACGAAATTCTGTTTCCTGAGCGCTTTTCTGATCTGGGCATGTGAAGCATTGTACAAGTTAATGTCAAATACTTTAAGACAGACAGTAGCTACAGACAGTTATTTCCTTTCCTGCAACTACTGTATCTTGCTGCTTATTAAAATGCATTATGAATAACCACATTCTTTTTTGTTTTTATTTTAAAGCCTTGAAGAAAGATGACAATGGCTTTGATGAAGTAAGTTAAAGCTTTCAGATAACTTGATTTTTATTACTAAAACTTGTGATAATGTCTGATTTGTGGGTCTCTTGTGAATACTGAGGAATATTTTGGATTACCTGACTCTCAAGTGTCATACTTGATAGACAATCTGATGAGTACTGACTTCCAACAAGATGAAACTCTTACTTGTATATAACATCTTCCATACCCGTGTCTTATAGTGAGGAAGTGCCGTGAAATGATAAAGCTAGACCATGTAGTTCTGATTGTGTTTACATGAATACTCTGATTTTAGGAAGCTGCCTTCTGCTGGATCAGACCATTGCTCAGTGGTGTCTACAAGGACCAGCTGTGTTCCCACAAGGATTCAAACGGGGAATCTTTTCCAGCCTTAACTGGAGATGCCAGGGATTGAACCTGGAATTTTCTACACGCAAAGCATGTGTTTGACCAATGAGATGCAGCCCCATCCCTTCCGAAATTCAAATGCAGAAGTCTTAATTTGCAAATGTTGGTTATAAGTTTTATCTAAAGGGAAACAAGAAACTAGACATTGTTGTGAAGTGTGAACAAATGTAAATCTCTGTAATGGAGTATTATATTTAAGAATGTACAGTGCCATGTCTAATCCAACCTGAAAACTAGCAAACTAAACTTCCATCTACTGAAGGGAGAAGGAGTGTCTTTTATGAACTATCAGGGTCTTCATTTTCAGGCCTTCTATTTTTAATTGACCTTTGATTCTAGAAGGAGAGTCAGACTTGGGACCACTATTGGCCAATCTGGTAATGCGACCCCCCCCCGCCCCGAAGTCTGGTTCACCAAGGTGTTAAAACCTCTCTCTTCTACTAACATTGGTAGTAGCATCAAGGAAATGATTTGTGGCAGATACATATAACATTTAAGACCATTTTCTGGAACTGAAAACTTAGTCTTTGGAACAAGACAATCTTGGTTCTTTCTTAATTCAGGATTCTCAGCTTTCAAACTATTGGGGAAACCTATGGATGTGGGTTGATGTGGGTTGGAACTCTAAGGAAATGGTGTATAGTGCTCCGGAAATGAAACTGATAAAGTTGATTACTCTCTTGCTTGTAAAGCCCTTGGGTTTCCCTGGGTAGCCTCCCACAGAGTACCAGAAGAGACATTCAAGCCTAAACATTGTAGTTTATTAAAAGCCTGGGCCCTAAATTCTACAAACAAACCCATATCAGACTGCTCTCTTAACTGTGTTATAAATCTGGCCTATTTGCCTTTCTGCTTTTGTTTCTGCTCTCTGGAGGAGGGGAGATTGTTTACAACAGAATTGAAAGGATGTTGAAGTTACTTGTCTGTATAATACAGGAAGAAAATATTAAACACGCTGTGAACTTTGTCTCCAACTGTATCTGAAATTTGAAAGTAACAAGATTTACTAGTTGGGGGTTTCGAAACCTTTTGTCATTATAGAAATAAACTACTTAATATGTTTGAGACATATTTTGCCTTGATTCTTTGTTGTATGTACTGTTGTGTGAATAAGAGCTTGTAAAAACTGAGCAGTTCTTCATTGTAAGAATAAGAATAACTTTCTGTCCAATTATTGAATTAGAAGGTAACAAGATAAAGGCAAAGCTTTAAGTGATCATTGCCCCCAGTTCTTCCAGCTTTCTCAATGGCCCTAGGTCCTCAGTGACCACTTTGGAAGTGCCTCCTGGGTGATGGCATATGGCAGTAATCTAGTAATAATAATGGGATTGGATTCAAAGAGCCATGAGCAGAAGCAGAGTATTTGCTAGTGCAGCTTCACAGTTGATTGTGCCGTTTGCAATGCATTTGTGGATTTACAATGTTCGTGCAGTGCCAAAGTAAGTTCTAGAGCAGTTTTTGTTGCTTGACTTCTGCAGGAGCAACTTTGGTGTTAGTTTTGCTTTTCTTGAACAGTGTTCCAATGTGGGTTGGAAAGAATCCCTTCCCTGAGGGGAAGGAGCCTTCCACACATGGAAGACCACTCTTGGGTCTAACCCAATAAAAAGAATTGGCATTTATAATGTGCTTCTGAGTGCTCAAAGGGATTAATATAGATTCCTGTGAGGTAGGCCAGTGTTGCTCCCCCCTTTCATTTTGTGTGGGGGATCATGTTTAGTGGCTTGGATAAAGTCGTCTAGAAACATGGCAGAGAAGAGATTTGCCGTTTATATTCCTCCAAGCCACTGCACTTCTTTTCTTTTGCACCATTTTGATATTCTGCCTCTAAGATGGCCTACTGACTTTTATTTTAATGGAGTGGGCTTTAGCCATACATGGCATTTATGATCAGCGTGTGCTGTGGCTTCTTTGCACGTGGAGAGTGGGCCATGCGCAGGTTGGGTTGCTGTCATTGTCTGATAGAAGTCCTAACTAAGATTCTCTCTCAAGCTTGGTGCCAAGCTCTGACAGCTGAAATGCTGATTGGACTGTTATGCAAGTAGAATTTAATTACTGTTATGCTTTTTTGATGACTTCTCTCTCGCTAATGGGTTATATCACAGTGGGATTTCCACTCAAGAAAGTAGCTATCTTGAAGGGAGATAGCAGGGGATAGCATCCTACATTACAGAATGGGGAAGGCATAATGTATTTTTGCCTGCACCTCTTCTTCCCTCCTTCTACCCTACATGTCGCCCATAAAGCTACAGAATGGGAAATTTGGGGTCATTTTGCATAGGAAACTGCCTTATACTGTGACTGTAGATCCCTCTGCCTCAGTATTGTCAACCCTGACCAGCAGCTGCATTACTGGGTTTCAGACAGCAGTTTTTTTTCACTGAACCTGGAGGTGCTGGGGTTTGAACCTGAGATTTTTTTTCTTTGCCTGTGACACATATGAGTTACAACCCTGTGCAAAAGGATGAACAGAGATGCAGGTGCTGTCTTGGAATCCTAGCAGACTTCCTATACATTTAAACAATTATTTTTCCTGAACTCCAGTTTACACCCAATTTCCTCTGTAGCAGCTTGGATTTCTTCTGCTTTATTTTTAAAGTTGTTGGGGACCCGGTTTTGGCACTGTGATTGGGAAAATAGCTGATCTCTCACCTCTCTAGTGGAATGAAAGGTGGTCTGGTGGAATGAAAGGAAATTTTTTTTGCTATTTTTGAGCTTTATATAGTAAGCTATTGATTTTTATACTTGAACAATGCTTCATCAGTTAAAAAAGAGGTCATTTTTCTGCCCCTTGCACCAGGATGGCTGGGTAGAGGTTTGGTCAGGAAACTGAGAAGGAAAAAGAATTCAGTTTAAGTACACAGGGAACTGAAGTGAATGGAAAAGACAAAATGTTAGTGCAGTGTGCTGAATAAGTACCTGAAGAATTCATAAATGTGGGGGTAGAAACTGTATAATACTAGGTTAAGAGGAGAGTTGAGCAATTGATATAAAGATTAGTCCAGATTTTCTGGGAGAAATGCTTTGAAGGATTGCATACACTTTGTGTGTTGTCTTTAGGGTGCTGGAATCTTAAAGAAAGAAATAACTGTGCTGATGACATGTTCCTATTTACTCTTAAAGCGGTAACAGTTTGTTACTGCTACACATGGAAAAATCATATAACACGGGTAATGTATTTTTATATTTTACAGTTAGTTGTAACCCACACTTTGAGAGCCCTTGGAGCAGGTCAATTAGTCTATGTGGCTCTGTATTGCCTACATTCACCAGCGGTGACTTCCTGGAGGTTTTGACAGAAACCTTTTCCACCGGTGACCCTGTTCCAAGCTGCTTGTGAGCCACACTTCAAGATCCCCTGTTTTAAGGAGTTCTGAACAGGCTGAGTTACTATTTAATGGTAAACATGATTTGATCTATGTAAACATGTATTGGCAGGTTGAAGGAATAGTGTGAATTGAGATTTTTCTTTAGGGCAGTGGTTCCTAAATGTTTTTGACAGGTGGCTCCCTTAAGAACATAAGAACAGCCCCACTGGATCAGGCCATAGGCCCATCTAGTCCAGCTTCCTGTATCTCACAGTGGCCCACCAAATGCCCCAGGGAGCACACCAGATAACAAGAGACCTCATCCTGGTGCCCTCCCTTGCATCTGGCATTCTGACATAACCCATTTCTAAAATCAGGAGGTTGCGCATACACATCATGGCTTGTACCCCATAATGGATTTTTCCTCCAGAAACTTGTCCAATCCCCTTTTAAAGGCGTCTAGGCTAGACGCCATCACCACATCCTGTGGCAAGGAGTTCCACAGACCGACCATGCGCTGAGTAAAGAAATATTTTCTTTTGTCTGTCCTAACCCGCCCAACACTCAACTTTAGTGGATGTCCCCTGGTTCTGGTATTATGTGAGAGTGTAAAGAGCATCTCCCTATCCACTCTGTCCATCCCCTGCATAATTTTGTATGTCTCAATCATGTCCCCCCTCAAGCGTCTCTTTTCTAGGCTGAAAAGGCCCAAACGCCGTAGCCTTTCCTCATAAGGAAGGTGCCCCAGCCCCGTAATCATCTTAGTCGCTCTCTTTTGCACCTTTTCCATTTCCACTATGTCTTTTTTGAGATGCGGCGACCAGAACTGGACACAATACTCCAGGTGTGGCCTTACCATCAATTTGTACAACGGCATTATAATACTAACCGTTTTGTTCTCAATACCCTTCCTAATGATCCCAAGCATAGAATTGGCCTTCTTCACTGCCGCCGCACATTGGGTCGACACTTTCATCGACCTGTCCACCACCACCCCAAGATCTCTCTCCTGATCTGTCACAGACAGCTCAGAACCCATCAGCCTATATGTGAAGTTTTGATTTTTTGCCCCAATGTGCATGACTTTACACTTACTGACATTGTAAGTCAGTAAGTCATTGTAGCCCTTGGCTACTGGGCTGTTGGCTATGGCTCCCTATTAGGGCTACAATCCTATGAATGCATACTGGTTTCTGAAGCTCCCTGGAGAGCCACGACTAACAGTTTGGGAACCACTGCATTAGGATGATGGGAAGTTGGATGAGGGTTAGGTGGTAGAGAAGGAACCAGCGTGTTGATCTTTCTGTGCGAACCTTTCTGTTGAATAGCAGTATATGTTGGGTCCCTGAGTTATGGATGGCCAAGTCGGCACTCTCATGCAGGTGCGTCCATTGTGTCAGCTTTGTGTAGGTGCAAAAGTGCTGCCTGTTTCGATTTACAAAAGTTCTGACTTCTAGATAAACCTCTGGAGCAGAGCTGGCAGGTATCTTGGGTTCTTGTGTATAAATGTTAAATAGAAAATAGTATTCCTTCTTTCTACAGCCCTTTGAGTCCTTGAGCTGCCATGTGATCAGCTTTAGCATCACAGATTTATTTATGCTTTGCACAGTTGCTTTCTAGCTTGTCTTTGGAAGTGCACAAGCAGGGCAGAAAGATCTTTTCCGTGGTGGCTCCTCTAAACTGGTATTCAGTGACATGCTGCTGTTGAATCTGTAGGACCATCATTATCTCCGTGGATACTACTGTACGCCATGAATTTATTCAGTCCCCTTTTAAAGCCCTCCAGCCTAGTGGTCATCCCCACATGTTGTGGCAACAAATTCCACAGACTAATTGCGTGCTGTGTAAAGGACCACCTTTTGCCTGTTGTAAATCTCCCACCAGACAGTTTAATTGGATGGTGCCTGCTTGTAGTATTGTGCTAAAGAGAGGGAATGTAGCTCTCTCCACACTATTCATAATTATATACAGTATCTCACTCATGTTCTCCCTTAAACATTTTCTTTTCCAAGCTAAAAAGTGCCAAAGGCTATTGTAAGGAACATGTTCCAGCCCTCTGATTGTTTAGATGTGGTCCTTTTACACCTTTCTCAGCTCTGTAATGTTCATATGTGAGGTGTGATGACCAGATTCCAAATGTGGTCACACCATAGATTTGTACAGGGACATTATAATATTAGCAGTCATGTTCACAATCCTTTTTCTAATTCCTCCTAGCATTGACCTTCACATATGTAATGCCAGCTAGGTCACCTCCATGTGCATACCTAAGCAGACTCTCCAAGAACTCTACAGTTAGTGAGGCAGGGTTATCTTTGCAGAAACCATGCTGATTCTTCTTCAGCAAGGCTCATTCTTCTAGAGCAGCGGTGTCCAAACATTTTGGCAGGAGGGCCACATCATCTCTCTGATACTGTGTTGGGGGGGGGAAGGAATTTACATTTAAAATTTGAATAAATTTACATAAATTGATTTATTAGAGCTGGAACTTATATGAATGAGTGAAGGTCTTGCAATAGCTCATGGCCTATAAAAGGCCTTGCACAAAGCAAGGCTAGCCTTTCCTTCACTGCCACTGCTGCGGTGGCGTAGCTGGAGGGGGGACGGAGCACCCAGAGCGGGCAAGCGGCCCATCCCTTCGGAGCCATTTTGCTCCCCCGCCAGGAATGGCTCCGAAGGGATGTTCCACCCCCTCCAGCTATGCCACCGCACTGCTGCATCACAGATGTTAAACAGCAAGTAGTGGAGGGAGCCCTCGTCTCACATCTCGGGTGAGAGGTTGAACAGTTGTCCTCATGCTGAGAGCAGTTGTGTCAGGCCAGCCTGGGCTCCAGCAAGTCTCTGGAGGGCCAGAGGCTCATTGGAGACTGGGAGCTCCCCGAGGGCCAGATTTGGAGCCCCCAAGGGCTGCAAGTGGCCCCCGGGCTGGGGTTTGGGCACCCCTGTTCTAGAGGCATAATTTTTGCTTTTAATCACACTTTCCACCGGTTTACATAGAAAAGATGCTAGACTCACCAGCCTGTAATTTCCTGAATCTATCTTAAATATCAGTGTTACATTGGCTACCTTCCAGTCCTCTACCATGGAGACTAAATTAAAAGGCAAGTTATATAATTGTGTATGAAGACTGGCATTTTCCTATTTGAGTTCCTTAAGAATTCAGGGCGGGGGATGGTAGATACTATCTGGACTCAATGACTTGTTAATGTTTAATTTTCCATTGTGCTCTAGAACCTAGTTCCTTATCACTTCTATTTGACTCAGTCCTTCAGACTCCGTCCCTGAGAAGATTGGTTCAGGCCGGATATCTTCTGTACCCCCCTCCATAGCGAAGATGAATTATCTGCCTCTTTCAGCTGTTCTGCAATCTCCTTATCCTCTTTCTATTCCCATGTTATCTAATGGTCCAGTGGCCTCCCTGTCAAGTTTCCTGCTTTTGATGTATTTGGAGATGTTCTTATTGTTTGCCATGATGCTTTTAGCCATGCATTCCTAATATTCCTTTTTTTTTTTCTCCAACCCTTACAGTCAGCTTCCCTTTTTTTGGCCCGAGTTTGAATTCCTTGTTCTTGTCACTTGGGTCAGACTTCCATTTTCTGAAGGAAAAATTATTACCTTTTATAGCTTTCTTTACCCCACCTGTGAGCCATGCTGGCTTCCTTCTGGACCTGGCAGTGCCTTTCCAACTTGGTGGTTGGAAATTCTAGTTTAGCTTCTGTTCTTGTGGTTTTAAATCTCCATGCACTGTTGAGAGCTTTAACTCTCCATTTCAGTTTCTTTTTTACTAGTTCCTTATTTTGAAGTAAAATTAGTCTGTGTGGAACTTCCTTGGAAACTTTTCCAATTGCATAGATATCTTTAAAATTTCAGTGTTAACAGTACTAATCTAGATTAACCATTGCCTGACTTGGTATAAACAGCTGCCTGTGTTTCTAGATTGCCTAATTTTTTTTCCTCCAAAGGTAAAAGCAGCAGGGAGATAATCAAGCTAGGACTGTGATGTCATGGGATGTTGGTGCATTTTATCTGCTTGACTTAATATAATAAGTAAACAGCCACCGGGTAGATGGGACTCGTCAGCCTGGGAAGGCAGCTCATCTGAGAGAAGGAAAATGATTCCAAACCTCCACTGCCTTGTGGCTACATCCAGTTATGGAAAAGGCTTCAGGAGTCAACCTCGAGGCAAAATCCGGAGCCGGAGTCCCTGAGGCAGTTCATGGCTGAACACAGTCACGTTCTGGCAACTCCTGCGACGCCGCTGGAACCAACCGTATTGGCTTCTGCCTTTCCATTGGACCATTTCAGCGACGTGGAGAGGGGGGATTTGCTGCATGGGTAACAGCCTATCCTCCATACCTACTTTACCCAGGCTTCGCGCACTGGAGAGGACACTCTGTTCCAGAGCCACCATTCAGAGCGTGACACCATGGTCTTCCAAGACTGAAGGATGCCAACATTATAAACCTTCATAGATTAAAGGGCATCAGATAAAGATAGCTCTGGAGTTGGAGCATAATCAAACTCCTTTTCAATTTAGGCTTGCCAAATCCAAATGACCAAAACTTTTTATGTTGTGTAGAAGCGAAAGGTGTGGTATATTTGGAAATCTTGTCACTCTAAGGGTGCAATCCTAACCTCTTATGTCAGTGCTTTCTAGCACTGGCCTAGCGGTGCCAGTGGGACATGTGCTGCATCCTGCGGTTGAGTGTCACTCATGGAGGCCTCCTCAAAGTAAGGGAATGTTTGCTCCTTTACCTCAGAGCTGCATTGCCCTTATGTCAGTGCTGGAAAGCACTGACATAAGGGGTGAGGATTGTGCCCTAAAACAGTGGTTCTTACACATTTAGCACTGGGACCCACTTTTTAGAATGAGAAACAGTCAGGACCCACCAGAAGTGATGTCATGACTGGAAGTGACATCATCAAGCAGGAAAATTTTTAACAATACTAGGCTGCAATCCCACCCACACTTACCCAGGAGGAAGTCCTATTTACTATCATTGTTAAAATAATATACACAGTAGCTTGTTAAAAGAAAAGGTCTGTAACATTTCCCCAAATGCAATCACATACCATGGTAGCATCATCTAATGTATTAAAAATTGAAATGAATGGGGACATACCTGAAATTGGTTTGCAACCCACCTAGTGGGTCCCGACCCACAGTTTGAGAAACACTGCTCTAAAGTATTGTGAGGTGAAATCTGACTTGAATTATTTATTTTATTTTTCACATTTTTACTCCAATTTTACTTCTCCAATTACTTTGGAGGAGAAACATATCAAAATAACATGAACCTGTTTAGGCAAAATATTACAAGGAGTGTTTTTGTCTGTTTAAAGGAACACATAAAGTCCCAAACAGAAGGAAATTGAGTTTAGTCAATACAAGTGACCGCATCATAGGAGAATGTATGGCAGATGTTGAAAATGTTATGATGGTGGAAAGTCACAAGGGGTGTGCACCCGGAAATGCTTGAAACACACTGTGAGCAGTAACATTTTTCCCATTGAGACAAAGTGTTGTGACCTTTTCCTTGTTTGATCAGCTGGATTGTCTGCATATTTCTGTAAGGAAAGCTAGAATAGTATCAGTTGTAGATCTGTCTTTCTTTCTCAGTTATTTATTGACTTCAAATAACAGTTCCATGTGAAAGTTTTAAGGATCTTTAAATAAGGCCCCTTGTATGTTTTGGGCTTTGGTTTCTTAATTTTTATTACATAATTACTTTATGCATTAAGATGAACACAGATCTCCTCTTATTCCCCCCCACCCCCGAAATTAAGGAAGGAGTGAGCAAACTTGTAGGATGTGAACTTGTTTTTACTAGAAAGCAGGAGTCTACCAAGCGGTCTACCAAACTAGAGGCTAGGAAGTGGGGTGAAAACCAGGAGTGCCTTTCTGATTCCTCCAGGAGGTGTTATAAGTCCTGGAGAGGCCATGCATGGTCTCCTGGGCCTCAGAAAGCCTCCCAGACATGATGAGAAGGAGCTTTTGGTTGTGTCGGGGAGATCAGATGAGACCCTGCTGTTTGGAAATCCTTACCGATCTACTGCAATTAATCTACTTGCAGGCCCAGGTCTGTTCTCTATTTCCATGTGAAAGAAAAGTGCTGAATCCCCAATGAGATGCATTGGCCTTCTCACAAATGCTTTTATCTCGGTGGGTGAATCTGGAGGTTGAATATTGCCAAACATTTTTTGGTTAGTAAGACCTTTGCCTCAGGATGCCCTATGTTCCAGACAGCCCATATTCAGATATTCACTGCTTAAACCAGTGGTCCAGATATGACCACAGTTGCCATGTATGTAAAACAGTTAATCCCGTTTGGTTATGACCAAACCTGAAGTCCGTTTTTTCCCTTTGATTAGGCAGGATATAGACTGACAACCTTGGCAGAACAAGTATGACCCAATCTCAGATTGTGTTAATTGTTATCCTCTCTGGTCCTGGTTGTGGGGGAAGGGAGGTCCCCTGGGGGCTGGGGGATAAGAATAGGCCCTCAGAATAGGCCTTTACAACTGTACTTGTCGTAAGAGGCGACTAAACAGCCACTGGGTAGGTGGGACTTGTTAGCCTGTGAAGGCAGCTCATCTAAGAGAAGGAAAACTCTGATCCCAAACCTCCACTGCCTTGTGGCTATATCCAGTTATGGAAAAGGCTTCAGGAGTCAACCTCGAGGCAAAATCTGGAGCTGGAGTCCCTGAGGCAGTTCACGGCTGTATATAGTCATGCTCTGGCAACTCCTGTGATGCTGCTAAAACGAACCGTATTGGCTTCTGCCTTTCCTGGGACCGGTGCTTTTCAACCTCTTCATAAATGACCTGGAGACAGGGTTGAGCAGTGAAGTGGCTAAGTTTGCAGATGACACCAAACTTTTCCGAGTGGTAAAGACCAGAAGTGATTGTGAGGAGCTCCAGAAGGATCTCTCCAGACTGGCAGAATGGGCAGCAAAATGGCAGATGCACTACAATGTCAGTAAGTGTAAAGTCATGCACATTGGGGCAAAAAACCAAAACTTTAGATATAGGCTGATGGGTTCTGAGCTGTCTGTGACAGATCAGGAGAGAGATCTTGGGGTGGTGGTGGACAGGTCGATGAAAGTGTCGACCCAATGTGCGGTGGCAGTGAAGAAGGCCAATTCCATGCTTGGGATCATTAGGAAGGGTATTGAGAACAAAACAGCTAGTATTATAATGCCGTTGTACAAATCTATGGTAAGGCCACACCTGGAGTATTGTGTCCAGTTCTGGTCGCCGCATCTCAAAAAAGACATAGTGGAAATGGAAAAGGTGCAAAAGAGAGCGACTAAGATGATTACGGGGCTGGGGCACCTTCCTTATGAGGAAAGGCTACGGCGTTTGGGCCTCTTCAGCCTAGAAAAGAGACGCTTGAGGGGGGACATGATTGAGACATACAAAATTATGCAGGGGATGGACAGAGTGGATAGGGAGATGCTCTTTACACTCTCACATAATACCAGAACCAGGGGACATCCACTGAAATTGAGTGTTGGGCGGGTTAGGACAGACAAAAGAAAATATTTCTTTACTCAGCGCGTGGTCGGTCTGTGGAACTCCTTGCCACAGGATGTGGTGATGGCGTCTAGCCTAGACGCCTTTAAAAGGGGATTGGACAAGTTTCTGGAGGAAAAATCCATTATGGGGTACAAGCCATGATGTGTATGCGCAACCTCCTGATTTTAGAAATGGGTTATGTCAGAATGCCAGATGCAAGGGAGGGCACCAGGATGAGGTCTCTTGTTATCTGGTGTGCTCCTTGGGGCATTTGGTGGGCTGCTGTGAGATACAGGAAGCTGGACTAGATGGGCCTATGGCCTGATCCAGTGGGGCTGTTTTTATGTTCTTATGTTCTTATGTTCCATTGGGCCATTTCAGCAATGTGGAGAGGGGGGATTTGCTGCATGGCTAACAGTCTATCCTCCATACGTTCTTTACCCAGGCTTCGCGTACTGGAGAGGACACTCCAACTTCGCCATATGGCATTGGCACAACACGGGAAGCAGCAGTTTGCCATTTATAAGTCTTTGCTCGATTGTTGTAGAATGTGGTGCCAGGGGCTGCTTTCTATGGTGGGAGAGATCATTGCATCTCATTGGGTAGCTACCACCTGCCTTAAGCTGGGCAGTCCCCAGCCAGTAAGGTGCTGTTTCGCCACGGTCTGTTAACCTCACGGTGTGCGTGGGGTTTAGGGTGATAACAGACAAGCGGATCGACAACTCTGCATCACATTTGTTCCCAGTGTGGAAGGGACTGTCACTGCCAAATTGGCCTTTTCAGCCACACTAGATGCTGTTCCACACTGTTCAGACCATGATACCCTAGTATTTGGAGACTGAAGGATGCCAATGATGTTAACTGTTATGGAGAAGCTAAGCTGTTGTGGCTACTTATCTGTTTGGGACCTTAATAGCTATAAATGTTCTTACACACTTCCTCTTATAACTTGCGTATGCTGTAACTACGTATATCTGTGAGAAAGGTGACTGGCTAACACGTGTCTCCTTGTATTCCCCGTTTAAAAAAATATAGAAAATCAACATATTAGAGAAGTGGTTCTTGCACATTTAGCCCCAGGACCCACTTTTTAGAATGAGAATCTGTCAGGACCCACCGGAAGTGATGTCATGACCGAAAGTGATATAATCAAATAGGAACATTTTTAACAATACTAGGCTGTAATCCTACCCACACTTACCCAGGAGGAAGTCCCATTTACTATCTTTGTTACTATAATATACATGGCAGCTTGTTAAAAGTACAGGTCTGTAACATTTCCCCAAATGCAGTCACATACCATGGTAGCATCGTCTAATATATTAAAAATAAAATATTGAAATGAATGGGGACCCAACTGAAATTGGCTTGCGACCCACCTAGTGGGTCCCAACCCACAGTTTGAGAAACAACTCAAACTGTGGGTCGGGATGAATGAATGTCCCTTAGCTAAGCCCTTCCACTTAGAGGAAGGACTTAGCTAGGGAGCATTCATTCATACTTTGTATGGGATATTCATCAGCGGCAGACCTCCCCAGCTCTGTACCCCCTCAGTGCAAAAATCCGCCCCCTCCCATTCACCTGAGGCTCATGGAGTCTCACACAACCTGACCCCGCCTTAGGGAAGCCTCTCTGAGGTTCCCTGACGCTATAAACTGTGCTTCTGGGAAACTGGAAGCACAGTTTCCGACCCTGTGGGGAGCCTCAGAGAGGTTTCCGCAGGCTCCTAGAGGCTCGCATCTTGGGCATTTTCCCCATCGGACCTAATGGTAGGTTCGCAACTGACATTCATTCATTCATATTTCAGTCTGTAGGTGGGGGAGTGGTACACACCTAGCATGTGAGAAGCTGTTAGGCCCAGTTTAGACATATAGGTGAAATCTATGCATATTTGCTGAGAAACTTTGCTGAATTCAATGGGGTTCACTTCCATCCATGTGTGTAGCCTTAGGGCCCAATCCTATCCAACTTTCAAGCACCTGTGCAGCTGCAATGCAGCCCCAAGGTAAGGGAACAAATGTTCTCATACGTTGCGGAGGCCTCTGTGATTACCTCCCCACCACAGGATGCAGTGCATGCTCCATTGGCACAGTTGTACTGGAAAACTGGATAGAATTGGGCTCTTAGTCCTTTATGAATATGTGCTTTATGGTATGTTAGCATTTGACATATCTTAGAACATCGAACAGGAACAAAAGTTAAAATATCTTGCAAAGATAGAATGTCTACATGCTCCTATTTCCTGTTACTGCTTTCCTGGTAGATGTCTCTTGACAAGTAGAGAATGGGGGGAGGTGGGGTATTTCAGTTAGCAGGCTATGACTCCTTCTATTCCCAAATCAGTGTGGTTTAGTTAGCCTCTGGTATGTGCTATTCTATCTTGCTTAAAATGAGGAGCCCTTCAGAGAAATCGGTAGTCAGCAGAGGAAATGTATGACCTTCTTTGAAGTTCAAGGAAGACCAAATGTTATCTTCAAACTGTTTCTTCAAATAAAAAAGTATTTTTCTCTTTTAGTTCTGGTGGTTCCTTTGCTTAGTTTTAAAGGCTATGTCTAGTTTACTGTGATGGCTCCCCTGGAAAAGAAAAGTTTCTAGCACAAAATTGGAGCTAGTGTAATTAGATTTCTGTAGGTGGAACACTCCAGGTTTTAGTATTCCCTTGTGTGTGAGGTCAGAAATGGCTCATGCTCAAGTTTAGAGAAGGAAATAAGCACTGGGTGCTGATCAGTGCTTTTCATCAGAGTTATTTAATCATTTTGAATCTCCCTTTGTCATAGGACTTCATTAAAATGTTTCAGTGCACCTTCACATATGAGGCATTAAGTACCAAAATCCAATTTCCTCTGCTTTAACCTGAATTAAAAAAGAAAGGGCTGCCAGTGGTTCAATTACGCTATCTCTGTTATAAACACTGGAGTTGATTGTAAAGGAAGACACCTGCAAACAAAGGGAACATCTTGCATACTGTTGAACTTACATGGAAACTGATGTCCTTGTAAAAGTTGACCAATGTTTAATCCTCTACATTGAGCAGTTCTTAATTTAATGCTGGTGGTCTGAACTGCAGGTGAACTTAAAAATGTTACTGTAAATTATAGCTATTCTGAACAAGGCAGTTTTGCCCCCAGTTTTACCCCAGTAAAACCACCATTTTCAGCATCACTAGGCAGCGAGCATCCTGTGATGCCCCTGCCATCTGCCACAGCTCCCAGGAGCTGCATCTCACAGATTGGGACCACTGCCCTACATTCTCGGGCAATTGGGAAAAATGTGGATTCTAAGGTTCTTCTTGTACACATGGAAAGCAGGAGTTCATAAGTGTCCGTGTATTGATTTCATTTACAGGTGGGGCCTCTTTATCTGTGGATTTGCCCTGCTGTGAATGCCAACCCCACCAGATCCCCCCGCCCCCACTGATCTCCCAGACAGGACCAGAACCTTATTCCAGTCACGCCTGGGAGGTTTTCTGAGGCTTGGAGAGGCTGTGCACCACCGTGAGGTGGTGTGCAGGCTCTCAGAAGCTCAGAACAGCTCCAGATGCGAGCAGAGCAAGGCTCTGATCACATTTGGAGCAAAGGTGGGCTCTAAAAAACATGGATTCCAGTATCCACAGAGGAGTGGTGGTGGTTTGGAAACAGAACCCCCGTGGATAAAGAGGCTTCACCTGTATATACTGCCTTCCACCAAGTGTTCAGGACAGGATTCTCAGTTCTGAGAATTATGTTAAACTGAGAGCAAGACTAGGATTCTGAACAGAGTTATTGGGGAGTCTTGATGTGATATTTTCATTATGTATTGCTGCTTTTTCTAAAGTGGCATCTGAGAGCTAAATTTGAGCGGTATAACTTTTCATTGCAATGCACTGAAGGAAAGGGGAGGCAGCAGAGTGGAAGATGGCTACATGGTGGTCTCTCTTGCCCTTTTTAAGAACAAATATTTATGAGACACTAGTGAGGGAGGCTGCAGTGCTTGGGAAAAACATTGAGTGCCTTTAGTTGAAAATCCCATCACATGTGCCTGGAATCTGTGCTGTTTTTATTTTAGCATATTATCTTTTCTTAAGCAAATCCAAAGAGAATGAAAGAAGCGAAGGCAATCCTGGCTCTTCTAAGAGTAACTTTAGGCCAACTGTAGTTGTTCCAGAATCTATGCATTACTGCTCCAGATATGTTTTTAATGAACCAAAGGGGGGAAAAAGCCGCTAGCTGTTTGCCACCTTAACAGAGCCAAAGAGATTATCCTAACTTTCTCCTTCGGTTTTGCTGCAAAATTTAAATGTTTTGCTAGTTGATACTGTTCCTCAGTGCCTTCCATTTCTGGGCCCAAATATTTGGAAGTGGTATAGGCTTAAGCCATTTCTGCCCATTGTTGCATATATGCAACAGGGATAAATTGTGTACACTTGTGGGCTGGGCAGAAATGGGTTAATTTTGTTCCGCATATGTATGCTTAATTGGTTCCCTTTTATTCAGTGCATACCTGCTGCCATAGATATTAAGTGGCCTACATGCTCAGGTGCCAGTTCAGAAAAATGCATGATGGAAACCATTTTCTTGAATCTTAAGGGTAGGTGTGGGTCAGGGAAGGGCATAAATTCCTGAGAGAAGGAAATAGAGAAGGATGGCTTCATTTACAGAAGTGAAGGCTTGCCAGAAGGCTTACTGAGAGATGGAATCAATTGCAGTGCAAAGGAGGTAAACTAAACATTTAGTTAGTAATCCAGTTATGAAGGGGATCTGTTAACTATTTTCTGCATGCCTCAGGGGCAGATAAGTGTTTGTATTTGTGTGTGTGTGTGGGGGGGGGGGAGCATGAGCATTACATTAACTGCAGAGCCTAGATCAGCCAGGCAGATAGAACTGGGCTCCTGGTTGAACTTAAGGCCTCCGTGGTCGAGGTTTGCTGGGCAGGTAGACCTGGCCTCCTGCCTGAACTTGGACCCCAGATCTACCTGCCAGGTAGACCTGGGCTCCCATTCCAACTCTGCTAGTCAGGCACCCTTCCCAGTGGGCGTTCCCGTTTTGCCCAATTTTGCTCTCCATCCCTTCTCTGCTGGTGAGGCTGTTTTGGGGGGGCACACACCCATGGCCCCCTTCTTGGATCCACCCTTGGCATGCCTAACGTTAGGTTTTGAGTTGGTAATCTGTGCTCTGAACTGCTGTGGCTTGAGTCTTCTTCATTCATATACCCTCAGCAAGCATGGTGTGTGTATGTGTGTAGAATGAGACCATGCCATATAATGGTGTCCCTGGATATCCTCTGGGGGGGGGGGAATGTAGGGTATTCACCTTTATGGGGTGGGGTAGGGAAACCATGGCTAAAAATGTATCTTCTCCCCATTTCTTGCCCAGATACTGCTGTTTGGGTTGTCATTTTCTGGAAGATTCTGGAAACTCCAAGGGAAATGCAAAAATACTGCCCTTGAACTGTGTTGAAGTTCACCGTAGTGTCTCAGATTATGTTGATCAAATTATCAGTGCTTGTTCCTTCCAGATTCACAGTTTAGTCTGATTCTGAATTTAATACGATATTAAACTCGTATATTCAGGTGGCATGTGAAGTAGTTCTTTAAAACACTTCCTGAGCCCCATAGAAGCCAGTATTGGATATTAATTGTTCTAATGTGGATTACAATTCCAGTTTCTTGTGCCTCTCTGTATGTTGTTTGAAATGATGGCTGTTTAAGCCATCTTGTAATATTGGGCATTGAGGAAAGTACTGTTAAATAATCCTAGATTAGTTCCTGAAAAGAAGCCAGTCTTATAATATGTGCTAGTTTTGAGCTTGCAAACAAGTTTCATAGATGGCCAAGCACCTATCAGTTGAATTCATTTCAGTAAGCATTGAAACCAGAGGGATTTAGGTGCTCAGCTTTAGCATGGATCATGTCGGGGTAGAGGGGAATAAAGCTCTAGTTATTGAGTTTGGCTGGTTTGAGACTCTGCTATAAACAGAAATTTTTCTATGCTATAGTTAGCATCTGACTTAAATATAAATAGGTTAGAAATGTGGTGTTCTTAAGAAAAATTAAGGTCAACCAGTCAATTTAAGATGTTGGTTGCATACACAACTCACAGCAAAGGGGCAGTTGTTGGTTTTGCTCTTCAGATGTAGGTATTCCTAGATTATAAATTTTCTTGCCAACAATGTGTGGGCCACTGTTCACACATAATACTTAACATGCAAGTATCTGTTTTTGTGTGCTTGCAACCAACAATTAAAAAAAATCTGTGGCACCTTGAAGGATTAATTGTGGCTTAAGTGTTTAGGAAGTTGCCTTCTATAGAATTGGACTATGTATCATTGCATGGTTTGGCAGCAGCTGTTACCCTGCACATGCCCAATCTCTTCTGATCTTGGAAGCTAAGCAGGGTCAGACCTGGTTAGTACTTGGATGGGAGACCGCTTGGGAATACTGGGTGCTGTAGGCTTATACCGTAGTCTTTCGAGACTGAAGGTTGCCAACCATTGTCAGCAACTCTTCCAGCTGTACTTGGAGATGCCTGGAATTTGCCTTGGGACCTTTTGTGTGCAAAACATTGCAAACCAAATGCTGTGCCACTGAGCTACAGCCAGTCTCATTTGTGGCTCTACAGCCAGTCTCATTGTGGTCAGTCGCATGAGTGGTCCAGAAATGTGTTAATTTCGCATGCAATAGTCATCTGGCTCTCTCTTTTTTTAAAGTGGCATAGAACACACACTAGTTCAGAGTAAAAGAAATTCACATAGCTAAAATGTGCAACAAGAACAAAAATAAGAAAACACTAACTTTTCTGGTGTCCCAATCCTGTGCAGATCTTTAGTGAATTCAGGATTCGTTCAGAAGAGTTATGCCCTACCTACACCCACTGTGATCGGAAGGCTCAGGACAAATTGCTGCGAGTACAGGGTTCAGCCTACATAGTCATCATAACTGCAGGTCACAGGTGCTGTATAAACATCGGTGTGAGCAATATAAATACCATTTAATTGTGGCTTGTTTAGTGTTGTTAGTCCTGTAACTGTCACCAGTTCTAGGTATCCTGTTTTAAAAAGTTCTCCTGCCGCTTTTTGAAAAACATATTAGCGGGAACAGTTTGCTAGAGATCACAACTCTATGAAACTCATGTCACATTTTATAAATGTGCCCTGCCCTTCCAGTATTGAAGACTGGCCTTTGATGTTACCATTACCATTCGGTTTTTCGGAATCTAATAAGCTTTCAATTGCAAAATGATGCATTTTCTCATCAAAAGTTGAAAGCTGTCTGCTTTCCTCTTT
Organism: Tiliqua scincoides; assembly: GCF_035046505.1. NCBI lineage: Eukaryota > Metazoa > Chordata > Lepidosauria > Squamata > Scincidae > Tiliqua > Tiliqua scincoides. The sequence goes on from NC_089825.1 coordinate 25,402,271, forward strand.
GTTTATCCCAGAGTTTACCATTGAGCTTCCATTTGAGATTGCAGATGTTCCACAGATCTTCCTAACTATGTTAGGTGTATAATTGTGTTGAGCAGCTTTTCTCCATTTACCATTGAATAAGGAAATAAGTGGGCTAAGTGTGGGGGAGGAGGGAGGACACACAGTCACTTCAAGACAGGTTTGAAGCTCAACATAAGAAGCAAAACAAGCAACTTAAATAAATCATGCTGCTGAAAATGTATTGCTACAAAGAATGGCATCTTTTTTTATTCTGCAGCAGAGGTCTACTGTGTTAGCTACTATTATACACAAATACTTACATGTGCTTGTATCTAAAAGGTATGACCTTTTCTTATTTGCTTTCTTACACAGCTGTAAATAAAGCTTTTTTTTGGCCATGATTGGCAAGAAAGTGCTATTGTGAAAGGGCTACCTTCATACCAGTATACAAAAGCACCTGGAATAATTAAAGTGAAGCACTGATGCACCATAAGCAGAAGGAAGAGGACTAAACCTGTCTTGTATTTGCCAGGAGATTGACACTACTTGTACCAATGGACAGTTCTGTTCATGTGCGCTGTACATTTCACATGCCTGATATGTACACAGTAAAATGAGAGATGGATGCATCAGTTTCAGAACATATGTTGTAAGGGAAGCACCAGTTGGTCTCTGCAGCATGTGACCACACAGAGAAGTCTGGATCTGACTCCAGTGTCTGGTCTGAAGGCATGGGAGGCAGCCACCTTGTTGAAGTGGTGGGTCTGGTCAGTGCTTGCCTGGGAGATTGCTTGAGAATTCTGTATTGGCTCTTTTGAGTTCCATGGTGGCATAAAGGTAGAATATATGTATACTTTTTAAAAAATGTGCCTTGTGTTCTGGGATATGCCATGAAGATGTGTCCTCTCCTAGATCTCTAGAATATGTGAAGTAGCCCGAAACCCTTTTTCCTCTTTTCCTCCTCCCCTTTCTCATAAAGAAATAACTTGGCGGTTTGTTTTGGGATTGCACTGTTACTCTTTTTGTACAGTGAAGATGATGGTTGGGTTACTGTGGTCTTCACAACTTCAGGACTGCCCTCCCTCAAATGTCATTAAAACCCTCCATATTTTGGATTGATGGCATCGGCATCTTTTGCACATCCCACTGCTGCAATCTGGAGGCAGTGGCTTGAGGACCCAGAAGGAGTACCCAGAGCAGCAGAGACCCCATGCAAACTGAGTCAAGGAGTCTTAACTCAAGCCAGCCACCCTGGGAGAAGTGGCTCAACTTGGGTTTCCATTGGTTCCCAACGCTATGTGATCATTGAAGCCACAACTGAGGCAAAGGATTGGGCAATTTTTTAGTGGCCAGGCTAAGGAGCTACAGCTTTGGAACTCTGAAGGGACAGGGACCCTTTTGGCCCCTGGTGAGGAGAGAAGTGGGAGATGATTGCTAGCCCTTCAAGGTAGGGGCTAGAATAATGGGCTCCACTTTTGCTTTTCATCACAAGGTCTGATTGGGTATATCTGTCAAACTTTTACATTACTGCTACTCCATCTGCTCAGCTCTACCCTAATTGAGTCTCCCTTCTGGCCACTACATAAGCAGTATCTTCCTGTGTCACAATGCCCATCCTGCAGTAACTACAGAACTCTGGGACTTGTATGCACTCTTCTTCTCTCCCCACCCTCTGTGGAATGATGAACCATACTCTAGAAAATATGGTTCTAGCCTCTTGGGGTGTGTGTTCATATTACAGAAGGCCTGCAATGTAGCTTATGTTTGTTCTTTCCAAATTCGAGGATATTGACCAAGCAAACTAATCCTCTTTAAAATTTAGCCTCTTCTTTCTTGATGTACCAGTTAGACCAATATTTTTCAAACTGTGCGTCAGGACCCACTAAGTGGGTCACGAGCCAATTTCAGGTGGAACCCTATTCATTTCAATATTTTATTTTTAATAGACTTGATGCCACCATAGTATGTTACTGCTTTTGGGGAAATGTTACAGATCCGTACTTTTAACAGGCTACAATTTACAGGTCCAGCCTATTTATACACGGATTTTTTTATACACGGATTTGACTCAACATGAATGGCTCCCTGCAAATGAGAGAGAATGTGCTGATCCCTGGAGAAGGGGAAAAATGCATCCCTTTAAAATCAGTTTTAAAAACTGAACAGTCCTTTAACAATAGCCTCCATAATGAGAGAGAGACAGGGCAGTAGGCTAACAATCAATCAATCCTTCTCTCTCCTTTGGACCCCTCCCTTCCCCCAGCACACGAAAGAAACCTGACCATTTTGCATTGGTGAAGGTAGGGGCTGAGTGAAGTGCTGATGGATTGTCTTCTTAATGACTCTTATCTTAGAGTCAAAAGGTCAGCAAGGCAGTTTTTCAATCACTGGAGCAAAGAAACTTTGTTTTTTAAATTGATTTGCTATAGTGCATTTTTTTTATCCACTAGTGCTTGGATATCCATGAGTCTTTTTATCCATTTATCCACTTTTCCAAATGGATATCCATTTATCCACTTTTATCCATGAGTGCTTGGAAGGGAACCCACAAGAATAATTAGTCTCAACCTGTATATGCTTTTAACAATGATAGTAAATGGGACTTGCTCCTGGGTAAGTGTGGGTAGGATTGTAGCCTAGGATTGTGAAAAATTTTCCTGCTTAATGATGTCACTTCCAGTCATGACATCACTTCCAGTGGATCCTGACAGATTCTTATTCTAAAAAGTGGATGCTAAAAGTTTGAGATCCTCTGTACTGGACAAAAAACAAACAAAAAACTTACAGGATTAAGTTGATCTTTTGCAACTCTTATCAAGTGAGAGAAGGAAGGAGATGGAAAAACATGACTTTGAGATTTTAATATTAACCAGAAAGTGTAAACAAACTTAATGGTGAACTTTATTATCTTGGCTTCCTAGTCAGTGTCTTCCTTTGTTATTCTTTTCTCCCCCCACCCCCCACTTTTGACCATTCAACTGAGAAGTTGCCTGTGCCTGAACACCTATCACATTCTTAGAGTGCAGTTGCAAGCCTCACACACAGCTCTTGACATGTCTGGTACCCAGACAGCATTCTGCTCTTTATTTCAAGTAAGAATGGGGAACCAGGGACTTGGATTTGTGGTGTATTTCATGCATCATTGAAACAGAGGGCAGAGCTACCACTGATCTTCATGGAGTTAGATTGCACCTTTAGATTTAACAACTCCTTAAATTCCCCCTTCTCATATGTAGATAAAATTTAATTGCCCAGATGAAGTTCTGCGCCCTAAAGCAGCAGCGTAGCCGAAAAAGTGTGGTGAGGTATCTTTTCAGTAAGTCTGAGTCTGTGTGTATGTGTATAGTACAGATAGTGCTAATGTGTATGAGTCTAGAGCTGAGTGCTGAAAGCAGAATGGAAATCTGTCACCCAGTAGCTTGGTGTTTTCAAAGTAAATTATTTATGGCTTTAAATGTGCCTTGGCGGTCTTGTGCTAAAGAGCTTCTCCAGCTGTAGCTGCCTTGCTGTCATTTGATTAACAAGTGTTTTTAAGCATCCACATTAGTCTGGCGTTTGGCAAAGATGGATGTACACTCAAAGGGTTTTCTTTTTGCCTAGGTAATACTCATCAAGCATGTCCCCCCCTCCCCGAGTGATGGGAATAGTAAATGCTGGTGCTTACAAAGTGCTGCACGGATACATAAGTTTTGGAACTGCCTACCGTACACTCTTGTCATTAAGCAGTTGTATTTCATATGCTCATTGAGTGCCTATACTTTAGCTACTTGTATCTTAACTTTTCAGGCAGGACATGAACAACTGCGTTTGATTCAATTCCCTGTGCAGATAAAGGCCAAGTAGTAAATATGTTTGCTTTGAATCATATTCTGTTAACCTGGTGTGCTTCACGTATAAATGTGCAAAGTTAGAAATCTAATCTCTTTAGTTTCTTGGGTTGTGACCCACAAACCCAGTAACTGGTGGGCTACTGTGAGATATAGGAAGCTGTACTAGATGGGCCTTTGGCCTGATCCAGCAGGGCTCTTCTTATGTTCTTCTTCTTATGTTCTTAGAATAGTTTTTGAAAGACCTTTAAAGGGGTCTTTATATTATCTCAGATGCTGGGTAGGGAAAATGTATATGTTGCATAAGGAAGCATTCTGCAGTAAATGGTGGCATCAAGGGTTTTTTTGAGGTTTACCAGAATGGCTGATCCTTCACTGTTCTGCTGTCATATATTTGAATGGGTCATGTGTCTGCAGTATTGTACTTTAAGAATTTTTTTTCTGTTATCGGCCATGTTGAGAGACTGTCTGCTGTAAATCACATTTTAATGCACATGATCAGGCTCAGTAAATGCAAATATTTTATTGCCATGTTTAAGCATTAACTGACCTGCTGTTAACATTTTTTCCTTTGCTCTCACAAGGCAGAGGAGAGCGAGCTAAAGATAGACCAAATTTTTTGTGCGATAGTGGTTGGAATTAACTTTAAGCAACTTGCACTATGTAGCTAGCAGCTCCTTTGCAATTCTATTGCAAGTGCTCCTGGCAAGGACTTACATGTAAGCCAAGCCCTGCTCTAGGGAAGGATCTGCTTAGCATCATACGGTCATGGAATTTGCTTCCTGAAAACAGCATTACTTTGCACTTAGACTGCTGGAGACCCTGCCGATAATGTAGCCCTCAGAGCCCAATGCTATGCATGTCTACTCAGAAGTAAGTCCTATTCTAGTCAATGGGGCTTGCTCCCAGGTAAGTATGGATGGGATTGCAGCCTCACTCTCTTCATTCTGATTGCATTGCTGGGCCAGTTTATTCACCTTTGTTGTTCAATGGCTTGTGTAAAATTAGGTACTCAAGGTGCTTTACAACTTATTTCAAGTGTTCTCCTGTATTGCACAGGTGGACTTGAGGAACATTTAACCATATTACTAGGTAAGCAAGAAATCTTACCCCAATAATTTTTCTTCTTGTTTCCAAATACCGTTTTGGACTGGTGAAAGTTTTGATATCTGAGCTTGTTGATTCAGGGCCCTGGAAACCTACAGTTCCTTTTAGCTTGTTGAACCCTATAGTTGCTGTGAATTATATTCCTTACTTTTTGTTTTTAAGGTGCCCAGAACTTATTTAAATGAGTTTTATCCTGCTTTTTCCAAGGCTTAATGGAAAGTGGTCCTAAGTGGAAAGGAAAATAGGTAAACTATGTGGGGGGGGGGGAATGAATTCAGTAGACATTTTCAGGGTTTTTGGTTCTTTTGTGGTGATCTCATAATAGTATGTGAAGCGTACATGTATGTGTGTGACACTAAAACATTTACAAAGAGACTTATCCAAGATCTTAAGAGTTATTCTATGTGCTCAATGGCTATATGCTAAGTCATCTCACTTTAAAGCCATATGGAAAGCAGATGAATCACTAATGAAATGCCATCTTTCTATCTGATCCTGATAGGGAGGTGAGCTTCTGAACTACCCTTAAGAACATTCAGCTTGAGAACTTTTAAGATACAATCATGCCTGGCTATATGTCAGTGTTGGTGTTGGTGTTTAACATGTTGCTCCCGAACATTCCCTGTCTTTATTCTAGCCAGTCCCAGCAAGCCCTGTTAGCCTACTTTACAAGGTAAGTTCACACAACATAGAGTATATAGAGTAGACTCAAACTTTTAGCACTGGGACCCACTTTTTAGAATGACAATCTGTCTGGGACCCACTGGAAGTGATGTCATGGCTGGAAGTGACTTCCTCAAGCAAAGTAAAATAATTAATTAAAGTAAAACAAACAAATAAGGGGAAGCCAGCCCTGATCCAGCAAGTGAATTTTCTCTGTAGCCTGCCTGTAATAGCACCCCCCCCCCAAAAAAAAAAATCAATGAGATTGTCATCGCTACCCAGTGCCCAGTTCAATTTAAGTTCTTATATTTAAATTATCACTATCAGGACCCGCATAGATTTACAGATCTAAAAAAGAAAAAAAGCATCTTACCAGCTCAAGCCTCTGTTTTATTCTTTTTATGGGGGGAGGGCTGCCTTCTGGAGCATTTGTTGAGCTCCATTTTCATCAGATCAAGACCATTCTGGTGGCCTTGCATTCCTCTTTGCTTGACCCTGAAAATGAGGCAAGGCAAGTTTGCTTACTCGTGAGTAAACATGAATGTGTAGCTTAATTTCGCTTTCGATAGGACTCCATGCATTTGCCTTCTCAGCTATCAGCTAAAGCTTTGGGACCCACCAACAGTCAGATTGCAACCCACAGTTTGTGAAATTTTTTTTAAAGGATATTTACACTGCACCTACAGTACAATACTCTATACCAGGGTTTCTCAAACTGTGGCCACTATTACAGTGGCACTAATGTTGGCATCCTTCAGTCTCGGAAGACTATGGTGTCACGCTCTGAATGGTGGTTCTGGAACAGAGTGTCCTCTCCAGTGCGCAAAGCCTGGGTAAAGTAGGTATGGAGGATAGGCTGTTACCCATGCAGCAAATCCCCCCTCTCCACGTCGCTGAAATGGTCCAATGGAAAGGCAGAGGCCAATACGGTTGGTTCCAGCGGCGTCGCAGGAGTTGCCAGAACGTGACTGTGTTCAGCCATGAACTGCCTCAGGGACTCCGGCTCCGGATTTTGCCTCGAGGTTGACTCCTGAAGCCTTTTCCATAACTGGATGTAGCCACAAGGCAGTGGAGGTTTGGGATCAGAGTTTTCCTTCTCTCAGATGAGCTGCCTTCCCAGGCTGACGAGCCCCATCTACCCGGTGGCTGTTTAGTCGCCTCTTACGACAAGTGCAGCCAAACTGAGGGCTTATTCTTATCCCCCAGCCCCCAGGGGAAAGTGGCACTAATAGTGGCACGTAATAAGTGATGTTGTTCTTAAGAACCAAAATTTACAAACAAATTCCTGAAATATTTAAAATTAAAATTGTCCAGGTTTTGAGACCACAGTCCATTAAAATCTTGCATTCCTAATGTTTCACCCATACTTGTGATGGGCATTCTCAAAGGGTAGGATCAAGACACTCCAACCTTCAGGAAGGTTGGGATTTTAATGGACTATTGTTTCAAAACACAGGCAATTTTAATTTTAAAGATAGTCATACAGACCACAAAAGCCTTAGGATATAGATCCCTGAAACCTAACCTGTCCTTACATAGGGAAGCTTCTGTATACAGTAGTCAATATATATACTTTTTCCAGACCCAGATACAATTTAATCTTGTTTCCTTTTAGTGCCTTAATCTGATACTGCCCCGCCTTCTCCATGTTTACTGTGGAAAATTTAGTGTAAAATTTTTGTGAAATTGCATTGTCAGTTTTGTTTTTTGGTTTTTTTCAACATTGAAATGAGTCTGGTGAAGGCCTTCTTATTTTGTGCAAATATAACCCTATGTGTCCAGAGAGAGTATAGTAATGCATAGTCTGCATCTTTTATTAAGATGTTTGCATGCAATACAGCTGAATGGCAACACGTGACAAGGGACCTGTGTGATTTTTGTGACATAATGTAACCTGACAGCAAAGCTCCAAAGGGGAGAACTTTCCGAACAGCAAATTTCAGGCTCTGCAGAAGCATCAAACAGGCAGATAAAAAGATGTCATTTGGATAATTCTGACAGCAGCACATGTGAAATACAAAGTTTTACTTTGGGGCCTTTAAAAAAAAGTGTCTGAATACTTTGCATGCTCTAATACAGCGGTCCTCAAACTTTTTGGTCTCTGGAGCCCTTTACCCTCCTAAAAAGAATCCCAGGGAGTCCAGGGTGGGGCAGCACAAAGCCAAATGCTGAATACTGGCAAAGAGCCAGAACAGGAAGGGAATGAGGAAGGAGAGCCACATGGGAGGGATAGATATGCAAACCTGGCAAGGGCCAGTTGGGGGCCACTTATGGTGTGCTTGTGGAGCCCCTGAAGGAGCCTCGGGGAACCCCAGGGCTCCTAGGAGCACATTTTGAGAAATGCTGCTCTGATAGAGCAGAACTGTGTTTAGCTATTGTGTTTAACTATCAGGATTTCCAGCTGACTGGTACTGGCAATTGGTCTGACTGCTAAAGGTGGTGTGATAAAATGTGTATTTGTGAGGTCCAGTACAGGACTGAGGCACTGTATATGTATGTACTCTTTGAAAGTGCGTCACTGATGTTGCATTTTGTGTGCCTCATGTCACAGATGTAGTCAGCTAACCAGCTGCGTGAGATAAATTAATACAACATAGAGAAAGGCTTGTGCCCTTAGTACATCCATTTTATTAATATTTAACATCACACCAATCCATTGGGACCTATTTTATTCCCATGTTATGACTCTTGAATTATAACTTCAGCCTAATTGCAGTTAGTCACAGTATTGTTTCAATTCAGAAGATATAGTCTCAACTATTGAGACTATAGAGTACATGATGCTCTCCACAGTAAAGGTGCATGTGTTCCCCCCATATCTGCGAATCCAGTATCTGTGGTTTCACCCATCTGTGGTTCTCTGCACCAGCCCCTCCACAACCATTACCTTTGTTTTTATTACTTTCTTTTATTGTCTTGCTTAATACAGAAAGAATTTCTTGCTTAAGACAGGAATACGAAATGCAGGCAGGGAGCCTGGACACTAGGACACTAACTGAATGTTAACAGGGAGCAGGACAGTTCCTCCATTTTTTTAAACATTGGTTAGTCACCTCCCTCTAGTGCAGTGATTTTCAACCTTTTTCATCTCAGGGCACACTGGCAAGGCACTAAAATGGTCAAGGCACACCATGTTTTTTTGACAATTGACAAGGCACACTATGCTGTCAATGAGGGGCTCACATCCCCAATGGTCCTCTTGATAAACGACCCACTCCCAAATTCCCGTGGCACACTTGGGGACCATTCGCAGTACACCAGTGTGACACAGCACAGTGGTTGAAAATGGCTGCTCTAGTGTGTAGGCTCCTCACCTGCATGACACATTCCTGTCTTAAGCAAGAAACTCTTCCTGAATTAAGCAAGACAATAAAAGAAAGTAAAGGTAATGTGGTGCGAGGGGTGTGTGTTGTGCAGTGCTTTTATATAGGATTCTCCCAATATCCGCAGTGTCCATATCCATGGTGGTGAGGGTGGAATGGAACCCCCAGGGATATGGGGAGTGCCTTTATGAAGTAATGTTGTTCAACATGATGTAATTTGAACCAAGAATTAATCGTCCTGCTATCTTGAAGTTTGCTTGATTGTGTGTGTTGGCTCCAATGAAAACTTACCCCATTTCAGGAAAGCCAATTGCTGTAGGTCCCAGGTTATCTTCATCCTGACCTCCCGTAAATCTTCAAGGACTTCCATGCTTGAGTGATTAGAAGATTATTCAAATGTATGGATACTTGTGTAGTAGAATTCTCTCTGTTGGAATGCCTTAAAGGGGTTTGCCTGATTTGAATGCATCCAACACGAAATCATTTTTATGTAGAAACCAAACAATTTGCTTCTTCCCTTGTAATTCTGAAGTGCTTAGTTTTGTGAGAAGGCTAAACTGCAAGGAGATCTCGAAGACTAAAATGTTAAGATATAGTGCGTGTAGATATAGATGTAGATACAGTGTAGATCAGGGGTGCTCACACTTTTTTGGCTCGAGAGCTACTTTGAAACCCAGCAAAGCCGGAGATCTACCAGGAAGAAGGAAGCATCTGACAGACACCCCCTTTAATGTACGGAGCCCCTGCTGGAGTCTAGTCAGCTTCCTCAGTTTTGTTGCTGCATGCCTGAAGAGCAGCTAAAGTGTCAGTTTCAGTTTAGTGTCAGCTAAATATGTCAGTTTCGTCTAGTCACTAGACGAAACTGACATATTAACAGTTTGGAGAGACAGGGCTCCGCGATCTACTCATTTTGCCTCTCGATCTACTGGTAGATCGCGACCCACCTATTGAGCACCCCTGGTGTAGATGAACTGCATGTAGGGTTGGCACACTAATTTGCCAGCCTCTTTAGAGGTGGAATTCTTCAGTGCAATTCTGTATGTGTTCACCCAGAAGTATGTCCCACTGTGTTCAGTGGGGCTTACTCTCGGGTACGTAGGGATAGAACTGCAGCCTGACTTTTTGATCACACATATGTAGAGTCAAAATAAATACGTAGGATTTCTGGTTTTTGTCTCCTATTCTTCCAAAGCCTGGCTTGGTAAGCATGCGGCATCAGTTTTCATATTCCGAAATATTAGCAGCATATGTCTTTGCTTTGTGAATCTGCAGAGGTGAAGTATTCAGCCATTGGACGTATCTCCTTACATGAAATGTTTTGTGTGTTTGTATGCACGCATACCGTTGGGTGTGCTTATTAAACCTTTATGGCTGTTGGTTTCTTTAATGAGATTATTTGGTTTATGTGCTGATGGGCATTCTAACATGCTGTGAATATGTAACAGGATTCTTTGGCATTGGGGCCTAATAAAATGAATTAATATCTTGTTTGTCTGAATATGAGCTGGCAATCAGACACTTGCTGCTTTTATGGAGCTTTTCAGTTGTGCTGATCAATAAATGTCCCCTTTTTATGTAAGCGCAACATGCAATTAAAGCATTCAACCAGATTGACTTTTCCCCCTAACAATTTGCATAATATTTGACTGAGGAAGAGTGCAAAGGGGGGGAGTGGGGTTCCATGTGTTTGAAATGTGAGGAAATTTGTGTTAAATTGTGGCAGACGCACTGATGAATTCTCTGGCATGGATATGCACTTTGTGGAAAGTCACCCATGGTGTCTGGCATCCTCTATAACATTGGAAGCTGAAGACCGTTCAGACCTAATATAAATAATTGTTCCTCTCTGGGCTTCTCCACGCTAAGAATTTGGAAGCATTGGCTCATGTAACGGCAGGAATTCGTAATTACGGAAATGAAAACAGTTGGTTATTGCAAGTATGTTGTACCAGTTTCTAGTGTTCTCCAGCTACCAATTTTCTTCTCTGCATGTGTGTATTTATCAGTGTTAACTTGAATGTGTTAAAGCAGAACTGGACGAAAGCAGGCACAAATACCATTTTAATAAACATAAAATATGAAATGCCAAAGAAATGGCTTTTTATGGAATGCTTTTGCTTTCTTGGAATGCTGCAACTTGATCTCCTCGGTTTTGCTTATTCAGCAGTGCACAGATGTAGCCATGTCCAACTTTGTCAACTTCTCTATTCAAGTGAATTGCAGAGCTCTGTATGTAAGACTTTTGTATTCTAAAGATCTTTGAGTTTTGCCATAGCCAGTGTTTCCATTGTTTACTGTGAATTTAGTGGAACTGATTTTTCATGGAATTTTCTTCCAAGTATACATGTTTAGGATTACAGTATTAGTAGAAATGGTGTTTTTAATTTTTAGTTGTGTCTTGCCAACAGGGCAGCCAGCTGCTACTTCTCTTTTTACATGAGACTTGTAGAAGGGCTAGGAAAAGCAACTCTTGAAACTGTTGACATGCTAGTGGGCGGCTGCTTTAAGTTTTGCATTGGTCAAATTAATCATGTGGTTATGGAAAACAGTCTTGAACTATACTTATGTATCTGTTCCTCTTTCTACCCTTTTGTTTAATAACCCTAACAATGCTTATCCATTAGATTCCACATACAAATGCCCAAGATAAAATGAATTGTTCCCATAGTTTTCCCCCTGTTGCATGAACATTCTGTGTGGGTCACTCTGTGGTGTCTGTTTAGTAGCTCTTCTTTCTCTGTAAAGTTCCTGCCCCCCTTGCCTCCTCCTAACAACTTCCTATATGATTTGCTACATTCTCTGATGCTGGCATGGCAATGTGATCCAGTTTTCAGCCTGAAATAGCTTTGGTCACTTGATGGATAGATGGGGGACTGCTGTCCCCATCTATCTATCTTTTTGAACTTCTGCATAGGTTCTGATACCATCAAAAATAGTATTCTTCGTGATCATTTGTCTAGGATTTATTAAACAATTTATATCCTGCTTTTCTTGCCTAAAGGCAACTGAAGTCAGTCTATGAAATACATAAATAAAACAATAAACAAAAATGTTTCCTTAGTGATTCCTAGTCCATCTAAGAAAAGCCATCACCCAAAGTGGGTCCCTGTGCTAAAAAGTTTTGGGAACCATTGGTGTAATGTATTTGCCTCTCTCTTGGCAAGTTACTTAGGCCTTGCATTGTAATGAAAATTGACTCTTGCGTAGATAAGATATGACCTTGTTGTTACAGTTCCTTTACATTTTAAAAAGTAAGTTTTCTACAACGCAGAGATTGTCATTGTGGCTTGGAGTAATTCAATCCAATGGGATTATAATAGGCAGAAAAATGTTGCTGTTTGTGCCAACTGTGTAATAGAAAGCATCTGCAGCATGAAGGCAAAACATCTGCAAATAATGAACAAATACAGGGATTTTTTTTCCTGCTTTTAAATGGTAGGGGTAGCATTCAATTGTCTGGATCTTTGTCTTGGATAAAGAATTGTCTGATTGGGCAATAAGGTGGCTTTAACAATTGCTGAGATATACTACAACTGCAATGGTATACATAATAAGCTGGAGTTTAGGTGAACTCAGCAATATCTTGCACTTTTGTCTGGTTAGGGACCAGAGCATGGACAAAAGTAAAAAATGGATGATTGTCCATAAAGCATAGCTTTATTCAGCTTGCAGATTTATTGGTGAAAAACTGAAGTAACTAACTTTATGACACATGCAAATGTGTATGAAATGTAAATAGAAATAAAAAAATAAACATTGGAACATCGAACATCACGAAAGGTTGGATGAAATCGGACAGAAGAGGAAAGCATGTGGATAAAATTTGAAATGTGGTTATAGCTGAGAACCGCTGAAAGAGTAATGTGATAAAAGTCAAGAGTATGGCTGTTACAGGTGAGTTCATAGTTCTGACTCAGCATCTTTGATACTGCAAATACTGGCGATAGGGCAAGGAAGAGCTTCAAACAGAATTCATTAAGGATGTTGTAGAAAAGCTTCTGTTGCAGTTTTGAGTCTACCAGTATTGGTATTTATATATACAGTGCTATTCAGCATTGAATAAATTATTGCTGAAACATCTCTTAAAATGGTTTATCCCACTTCCTTTTGTTAAAGTTAAAACAGAAGTGTGGAAGGATTAAAAAAAACCTTAAATTTCTCAAGAAAGCACTTGTGATTCACTTGGCATGGCTCCTTTTATCTTCGCTTGTCTTCATAGTGCTTCAATTTCTGTTTTGGAGACCAGGGAAACAAAGCCACTCTTGCTGAATGTTTATATATGTTGCATTTTCTTTGCATAGCAGACAGAATTAGTCAAAAGTAGGTGACCTATATTTATTAAAAACGTTTATAACCCCTTTCCAGAAGCTCAAAGCAGCCTACAATCCTCAATAAATTGAGAAAATACAAACTATAAATTAATATGCAAATTCAAAAAATTTATACGCAAATTAACAAGAAAATAAAAATCCAGAACATACTTTAAAAGTTGGCACAGCAAATAGTAGCAACAATTCTAAAAACCCATTCACTTGGCATGAAAGAGGAGTGATCCGCAAAACCGGAAGTGGAGTGTTATAGCTGCACTTTCACTTTTTAAGCCCTGGGGAGCCCTTCAGAAGATCGCGCAGGACTCCCCATAGCCCCGACAGGCTGCTGCAGAGACTGGTGAGTGCATCCTAGTCCCTGCAGCCCTCTTAGCAAAACGGCTTAGATTCTGGCGGTCATGTGGCTGACTCCCCCTGCCCCCGCCCCTTAAGGGGAAAGTGGCCAGGGCTCTCTGGCAGGGGCATCGCGATGCCCCAGTTTAAAAAGCCCTGCCATAAGTATATCCGAAAAGTTATCAAGTTTTACATCTGCACCTAATGCTGAATGTTGCATGGTTTACATGGTTTACAAGATGCTGCATGGTTTACAGACTGGATGCTGCATGGGATGGGTAGCCTGCTGCCCTGTGTAACAAAGTAGTCTCTGTCACTACTTGGGGGCTTGGACTGTGTGTCTTCCTTCTGTGAAAATGGAAGAAGAAGAAGAGTGGAAAAAGTAGAGGTGGTAAACCATTACAGTATCATTTGCCCAGTAGGTGAAATTTCTGTATGTTTTTGCATATACAGTTTACAAGAAAATGAGGACAACTTTTCTCATTGACCACCTTCTGTTAGGTGTAGGGGTTAGTGGTTTCCAGTTGCCTGGAATAAGAATCTACTATAACCTTTGCTCTTTGACCAAAGAAAGTTGTTTTACTGGTCAATACACTTGGGATAGATATTTCTCCGCTTTTCTCAGATTCAGAGGAATGCTGTCAAATTCAGGCTGATATTTCCCACTCTCACCTAGTATGTTAGTTCATTTTTCACCAGTATGTTTGTTCATTTAAAGGTTTAAGGACTTGTGGTTTGTCATCCTTTGATAAATACTGCAAGAACCTTTATCCAAAAGGGAGATACAGGTTCTCTATCTCTGACTCGTGTCCTCACTCTTTAAATATTTTGGCACCCTGATGGATCAGAGGCAGGATGGGGTTGTGGTTTGAGTGATGTGCTTTTCAGTCTTTGGGGAGCTATGGTTATTAAAATCCGTAGCCTTACCAAATTTGCTGGCCCTATGGGAGAATTGAAAAGGAGCTTCACATTACTGCTTCTCTTAGTATACTGATTTATTTTCTCTTAACATTCATCTTGTATATTCATAGGGCTGGGAGAATGATTGCGGTTTAGTGTGGAACCCGTGGTTTGCATGCAGAAGTTGCTGACTTCAATCCTTGGCATATCCACTTTAAGATAAAAAAAACAAAAGCAATATAGCTACTCAGCAGGGCTTTGAAAGACCTCTGATTTGGAGAGCTGCTGCCAATCCTAGATATACTGATCTATGCAGTGGATACAGTAGATGCCAGACTAGTTAAACCTATGGTTTAACTCTGTATGAAGCAGGTTCATATTGCACTTCTCTTGAGAGAAGTTCTTGCATATTGATTACCTGTGGAGCAGGCGTTGTGGGTAAGCCCTTCAGATGGACCACCTAACTGACTGACAGCAGTAGTAACAAATGCATCATCAGGTGCAGTGAGGAATCAGTGCAGAAATTGATTGGGCAGTGAGGAATCAGTGCTGGGCTTTGCTTCAGGACCTCCATCAACTTGAAAGCAAAACTGCTGTAGAAGATTGGGGCAGTTGATTTCAACTGAGCACTGTCCTCTTTAGTGGTTTATGGAGAGGATGCCATAGCTTGGCTTTCCAGGAGAAATTACTATGTGCTTGGTTGGGTGGCACATGTATAGAAAAAGCCATTTTTGTTCAGTTCTGGAACAGGAAAGGAAAGAACAGCTGTGTGTGGGCAGGCTGCATGTGACAGATGTGTAGAGATGCCCACAGTTGGTTCTTGTTATCAGCTTCCTTGATTAATTGCATCAAATTTTAATCTGCAATTAAGTTTTAGTTTATCATACCAACTAATCAAATAAAGTTTGCAGTTTATTTCGCCTCTTGTTTTAGTAATTTCTGCATATCAACAGGTTGTAGTCTTTTGGTCTCTAGTGCAGAGCAACTGGAGTGAATATGACCCAAGCAGTTCTAATTCAAATCAGGACTGCTTAAATTAGTGACTTTGGCTATGTGGACTCCTACACGGACATAAATAGTCCTGCATTAAGCTCCAGAGATCTTTTCTTCTCCTTGATTTTTGAACAACTTGCTTGCCTAAAAGCAGACTGATAAAGCAGTCTGTATTAACTGTGATCACTGAGAAACACTGATTAAAATTGCAGTGCCATTTTCTACTTTGAATTTGTGGTGATGCAGTTTTTGTAAAAGAACAGTGTTCATGAAGGGAGATGATTCTGATATGAGTGTTATTGAAACACAAATGTGGAAAAGCGTAGCTTCATAAGAGTGGCAGAGTCCTGGTTAATCACAGATACACCCAGAGGACTGCCCATTAAGAGGTGAGCCAGAGGTCTTTCCTTAACTGTCTAATGAAAGCTGTGGGATGCTAATAAGTGATTTAACAGTTTAGGAAGGGGGGGGGTTCAGGGATACACAGCACATGGCCCTGAGTGAAGGCATCATGCGGGGGCATTATCATTATAGGACATTCTGCAGATCTCATTGGATTGCTGTGGTTGGAAATGTTCTTGACATTTTTCTTCAGACCTTGAACTGTTCAGGTACCTCTTGACACTTTCTAGGGAGTATGCAAGTCTGTCAGTGCTTTCCTGTAATATCAGTTGCTAAACCATCATATTTTTAAAAAATTGGGATCATCTTATAATGTTGTGATATTTGGAGCTTTTGTATGCTTTGGAAAGTATATCATGTGAGTGCATGGAGAAGGGGAAAAGTGGCTGCAGGCTTAAGTCTTCCAGACTATACAGTTAGACTCCCAATGCATTTTTAAATGATATGCCTGTAGACTCTGTACATGTGGTTGGGACCTGGTCCTACATTGTACACATTTATCTGTGCTCATTTAGTATGTACGTGGAGCTGTGCAGCATAGTGATCATGTATCTGTTGGACGAAAGACCTGCCACTACACTCCTCCTCTGCATCTGCATTTATGGTAATTTAGACATCGAAATTGTCCCAAGTTTAAATAATGATTATGATGATGATGATGATAACTAGGTATTTATATACCTCCTTTCTGGTCATCGGATTACTCGTTTGACTTTATTCAAGGCTGTTTACATAGGCAGGCATTTCTAAATTCCTCGAGGGGATTTTTACAATCATAGAGGTTCTCTCTTTCAAGAACCACACAACATTTCAGATGGATCTTTCTGGTCTGGTCTCACTTCTGGCCTCCAGTTGCCTCCCACGCAGGCTAACAAGCAGCTCCTTCACCTCTCACATGAAGGGCAGCCAAGATGCTTCTTTGCTCACACCAAACAGCAGATGGAATAACTCAGCTCAGCTTGTCAGCTGCTTCAAGGTCTCGTCATTCAGGGAGCTGCTGGTGGCCTCGAACTGGCGACCTTCAGATGTTATCTTCAGGCTAACTGAGGCTCTACCCTCTAGACCAGACCTCCTGACCTCCTCTGCCTTTTCCAGCCCTGCCTGGTCATGTCATAGATTCAGCTTGCAACCTTCTACATGTAGAGCATGTAATTTACCACTTGACTATAGCCCAGTTGTTCCCAAACGTATCTGGTCATGACACCCTGCAGCTTCTTTCTCCTGGCTCAGCTGGACTCTGCCATCTTGGATCTCATGAAATCTTGCAG
Organism: Tiliqua scincoides; assembly: GCF_035046505.1. Classification (NCBI taxonomy): domain Eukaryota; kingdom Metazoa; phylum Chordata; class Lepidosauria; order Squamata; family Scincidae; genus Tiliqua; species Tiliqua scincoides. The sequence goes on from NC_089825.1 coordinate 25,419,415, forward strand.
GTAGGAGGGGCCATTGGGTACATCCCGTAGTGCCCCTGTTAGTGAGCCACTATGCCTTGAGGCATTGCAACACACACTTTGGGAACCCTTGCTGTAGACTGTCACCTGTCCTTGTTGTCATCTTTGTGCCTGCTCTCTGTACTGTGATAAAGGCTGTTGGACTGTGCCACTGTTGAAATTGAAGTGTCACATATCTGTTCACTTTGTTGCAGAAAACATGGTAATCTTTTCTTCATCAGCTTGTTTTTGTATGTTTTCCCCCTCCTACCGCTGCTCAGTCCTTCTCACTTCACCTTGTTGCCAGATACATGCTTGTGAAATAATTGTTCAGACACCTCTTTTCATTACCTCAAACACTTGCATAATAACTTCATTAAACAGAACTGTAGTCATCTTTTCTATGGATAGAGGATTGGACTGATTCACAGCTTGGACTTGAAAAGAAATAAATGGCATATGTGTTGTCCACAGTTGCTTATGGACATAGAGTGATGTTGCTGTAACCCCTTGATATCTCTAGGACAGGGGTCTCCAAACTCCTGCCCGGGGGCCAGATGCGGCCCGCAGCAAGCCTCTTTCTGGCCCGCGGCCAACCTCTTGTCCCCTGAAAGCCTCTGGCCCACTGAACTGAACATGACCAGAACTGTGCTCTGATTGTGTCTGGAGGGTATTCTGAGGACCAGAGAGGTTGAATGAAGGAGCTCATTCATTCATTTATTCACTTATCTAAGTTCCATTTCTAATTTATTTAAATTTTATATTTAAATTTTTTTCCAGCCCTCCACACCATGCCAGATATTTGGTGCGGCCCTCTGGCCAAAAAGTTTGGAGACCCCTGCTCTAGGATAAAAACACTGCGTTGTATTCTGCTTTGTAAGTTGGATGTGTAACTTGGTTCCGTTTTAAGCCTGAAAAACCAATAATGGTTATGTTGGAGTGGGTGTGTTCTCCTAGTACACCCTATCCAACTTTCCAACGCAGATACAGTGCAGCCATGCCAACGGGCTGCGTGCTGCATGGGGGGGGGGACAGTCACAGAGGCCTCTTCAAGATAAGGGAATATTTGTTCCCTTACCTCAGGACAGTGGTGTCACTAGGATTTGTGTAACCCGGTGCGGGAGGCCTGTGTGTTACCCCATGTAGTGGGCGGGGCAACGCCCCAGGTGGGCGTGGTGATGTACCATCGCCCTCCCCCCACCGTTTTTTGGCTGTACCTTTTGTTAGAACACAGATATTTCAATGTGGATTGTTTCATTGCATTCTACATGAAATTACGCATTGATTGATATATAAAATGATGGTATTATTCCTCCAAATTCCGATTTTAGTGATTTTGAAAACTTGTAGAGTCTCTCTCACACACACACCCCATGTCAACTTACTAACACCTTATTGCAGCAATTCTCAAACTTTTAGCACTTGGACCCACTTTTTAGAATGACAATCTGTCCAGGACCCATTGGAAGTGATGTCATGGCCAGAAGTGACATCATCAAGCAATTAAAATAATTATAAATAATTAAATTAAAATAAAATAATTAAATAAGGGGGAGCCAGTCCTGTTCCACCAAGTGAATCTACTCTGAAGTAAGTCCTATTGTGGTCAATGGGGCTTACTCTGTAGTCTGCCTGCAATAACAAGCCCCAAAAAGCATCAGTGAGATTTCCAGCCCTCCCAGTGCCCAGTTTAAAGTTCTTCTATTTCAGGCACATCAGAATAAAGACCCATCTGGCTTTGCAAGTGCAAAATAGAAAACTTTCCCCTCTTTTTTGTTCTTTTTAGGGGGGGGGGGAGGCTGCCTTTTGTTGCACTCCAGCTCCATCAGATCAGGACCCTTCTGGTGTCCTCACATTCCCCTTTGCCTGGCCTGGCCACCAGCCAAGGCACGTCTGCCTACTCACGAGTAAACGCGACTGTGAGGCTGCTTTGCTTTCCATAAGGCTCCATAGACTGGGAGGGAGGCAGCTCCATAGACTGGGAGGGAGGAACCTCCTTCTCCAGTGTTTTTGGGGGCTGCACTCATTGGATGAGGACCATTCTGAAGTCCTTGGAGCCTCTCAGCCTGCCCCGACTAAGGCAAGTCTGCCTACTTGCGAGTAAACACGGCCCATGACTTCATTTCGGGTTCAGACTCGCAGCTGGGAGGGGGGGAGCTTCTTGGGTATTTTTTTTGGGGCTGCATTCATTGGATAAGGACCATTCTGGTGTTGTTGGATTCCTCTCAGCCTGCCCTTTCCGACATGCTATGGCAAGTATGCCTACTCACGAGTAAACATGCAATATGGCTCACTTTCCATAGGACTCCATGCATTTTTTCCTTCTGGCTTTTTGGCCATAACTTTTGAATGAAAGGAGCGATTTCAATTCTGTTTTTTGCACTGCACTCTGCTGGGCATTCTGCATCCAGTGGTGTATGGCATGACGTGGTAGCTCTTAACCCTGCGAAGTTAGCACATCTCCCCCCCAGGGCGCATCACCCCCCTGGCATGTCACCCGGTGCGGCCTGCACACCCTAGCGACGCCAGTGCCTCAGGACTGCTTGTGGCCTTGGCACTAGAAAATTGGAAAGGATTGGACTCTTAGTGTTAAAGTTCACACACTTTCTAGATTAAAAATCTGTATAGGTTATTTCACAGGTGGTTATAGGGACCGAAGGCAGGAATCCTGCACAAATAATCCAAAAGAAGCACCACAAGAAGAGAAGAGGAATGGATAAAGCACCCTGCATGACATTGCCTGTGGCATAAATTGGATTTAAAGAGATTCAAACTGCATGCTGCATGACCTTGAAGCAGCTGACAAGCTGCAGCTGAGCTGTTCCATCTGCTCGGAGCGTGGGAGGATGGAGGCCAGAATGTTAAACCAGATCGGAGTGTAACACCTTGAATGTAGTGGTTCTTGAAAGAAAGAACCTTCTTTCAATTTGTAAAAATCCCTGCGTGGATTTAATAAGCCTGCCTATGTAAACCGCCTTGAATAAAGTCTTGAATAAAGACCAAGAAAGGCGGTATATAAATACTGTATATTATTATTATTATATTATGTGTATGTTGGGTACATATTCAAAGTAAATCTTTCTCTAAAATAACTCTTAAAATTATCTGATTTGTCTTGGAACAATCATGCACAACGTGTCCCAAAGGTATTTAAAAAATGTACTGTTCACAACAAACGGTTGTCTTTTTCTTTAATTGTGTAAACAGATATTCATATTATTTACATGGTTAGGTAGATTTTTATATGTTCATATCATGCATTTGCTCCAGTAACACATGTAACTTGTATTATGTCTTATCTTGTTCTAATCAGACAGAGGTTTTCATCCATCTCAGAAAAAAAAAACCCTTGGGTGAATATAAATCTCTTAGTAATACCTGCTCTTCATAAAACTTGTAACAGGAGATAACTTTCACCAAATGTTTCACATTTCTGTTTCCATGCATGTTCTATGCAAGCCACTTTGCGGATAAAGTCACTTACATCAGTTCTGACTTGGATTCCACATTGGATGTAGTCCAGGATATTTCTTTGGCATCTCCTTGTCTAGCTTTGCTGGATACATTTCTAGTTTCATTCAGCCTGAGGGTTTGAATTGGTTGCTTGGAGGCTTGAGGCCAATCGTCTGCCCACTGGCCTGTTACAAGTGGAGATAGTTAATGCTACTTTGGGGGGGGGGGAATGCCAGCTGCCTTGGAAGAGGCTATTGTAAGCCCTCTGTTGAAGACATTCTTCATGGGTTCTCCCACCCTAAATTTCCTATGCTGTTTTTGCTCATAGGAAGTAGGTGGTTAATGATAATAATTCACTTTTCATTAGGGATATCATGCACTAGACAGCAAATGACAATGTCCTAAAAATGATTAAAGTGCTAAAGTCACTAATGTTTTAATGTTTGCAAAAAGTGGTCCTGGGATAAGTAGTTGTTCTGTCCCCCACCAAGTGGTTAAACCCAGACAACAACTGGGCTACACAAACCCACTGGGAGAGGAGTTCCATAATGTTGGCACCACCCTGAGAGGGCCTGATTCTCAGCCGCTGGATGAAGCAGGCACTTCTGCTTTTGGGCAAAAAGGGAAATAGCTGCTGATCGAAGATAAGGGCTGATTACACATCCACCTAGGACATCAGAGAGGGTTACAAGCTTCCAGGAGCCTGCAAGAAGCCAGCTTTGCCCCTCAAGTAAAAAGCAAGCCCCTTGGTAGCAATGGAGCTGCAGCACTGCCGCTGCCATCAGAGTAGGGCCACTTCTCTTAAGGGAGAATGCCTTGCTTCTGGTCGCTGTGGTGGGTCACAACCCACTACTTTGGTAACCGTTGTGCTAGAACAAATGGATGCCTTTGAACAAGGTTGAGACCTTTTAGAATGATAATCTTGTCAGGACCCACCGGCAGTAATGTCATGACCGAAAGTGACATCATCAAGCAGGAACATTTTTAACAATCCTACACTGCAATCCTACCCACAAGTAAGTCCCATTGACTATCATTGTTAAAAGCATATACTTAGCCTGTTAAAAGTACAGATCTGTAACATTTCCTCAAATGCAGTCCCATCCCATGGTAGCATCAAGTCTAATAAATTAAAATTTTTTTGAAATGAATGGGAACCCACCTGAAATTGGTTCATGACCCATCTAGTGGATCCCAACCAACAGTTTGAGAAACACTGTCTTAAATAATTTTAAGATACATATGGTTGTATGTTTCATATGTATGTTTGAGACCCATTACTTCTGAATGTTGTGATCTGAATGACTTGGATGTTGTCTCTGCGATCAGGTTAGGCTATGTGCATCAAGGGTTAAACATGCTGCTACTGGGGGATGGAGCACTGTTGCCCAAATACCATTATAGCCATACCCCTTGGCATTTATAAATCAGCCTCTAGAGCAGTGATTTTTCAACCTTTTTCATCTCGCAGCACACTGGCAAGGCACTTAAATGGTCAAGGCACACCATCAGTTTTTTTTGACAGTTGACAAGGCACATTGTGCTGCATTTGGGGGGCTCACATCCCTAAATGACTCTCTCCCAAATTCCCACAGCACACCTGGGGACGCGACACACCAATGTGCCATGGCACAGTGGTTGAAAAAGGCTGCTCTAGGGCCTCTAAAAAGCTTGAGAAGCACAGCCCTAAGGTATATGAAATCTTCTGAGATTATTTAAATGTAACATTGAGCAGTATCTGAGCAGAACTGGGAAGATAACTATCATTTTGCTTCTGCAACTGGAGTTTAGATTCCTGAAGTGCATTTTGTTTTGCATTTTGAATCCACTGTTTCATTGCATTTTGAAACAGTGCATTTTGAATCCACTGTTATAAAGCAAGTACCTTCGTACAAAAATAAAATCCAACAAAATATTTTGAGGAGCTCAAAAGCTACTTTCAGCAGCTTACAAGGACCAACTCCAAAGGCTGAACAGGATCTTGAATGCTAGAGAAATACAGCTGCACAACTTTTTTCATTCCCCCCCCCTTCTGGATATTGCATTTTAAGTTTGGTAGGTCTGCAGATACCTCAGGTTTAACTTTCATGATTTTGACCTTTTGAGGGCAACCTCTCAGTAAACCAATTTAGCTATAGAGGGACTAGTTTTTGCCTTTCGCAGGGAATGTGTACGCTATATCGCTTCAGAAGCATCTTTAATTTTTGTCACTTCTGAATGGCAACACATGATGCAGGGAAGCTGGTGCAACCTTTTCCTGACCCTTACATCCATTGTATGTCAAAGGTTTACAGTTTTTTCACCTAATCACGTCCAGATATCAGCAGTGGATAATGGAGGTCATGGCACTAAAAGGCAGTCAATTATCATGATCTTAAGTATTTACAGAACGTTTGTCTAGGATTTTTTTTTTTTTGTATAGGGATCTTACATGTTTCACTTATTTTGTTTTCTGTTTTGTTTTTCTAATTTATTTCAGTTGTGATTGAGTTGCTATCTTTACATTTTCCTCTAATGTACCAGCCTAGCTCTATTATTCTGGTAATGTCACAGTTTTGGCTTTTGCTGTGTAGAACTTCTGCAGTATTCAGGGGTATCCTGTAGAACAAATTTATCATCTGCAGTTTTGGCATTTGCTGTGTTCGCGACAGATGTGATTTCTCTGCATAACATATCATTTCTCTTCATATCTCTCCAGTCTTTCCAATACCATTCTCAGTTTCATACAGAGTGACAACATTTGATACAGTTCATCAACATTGCCTTAATGAATTACGTACTTTACTGTATTTGATTCAGCTGCAGGAAATGGTATGTAAAAGAATCATAGCATATATTGAGATGGCAGCTTTCTTTAGTACCTCCACACTTTCATTTTGGAATCATTTCCTGCACAAATCTATAGCACCAGTATACTCAAACCAACCACAATGAAAATGTTTCTTAGGGCCTGTAGCGGAGCCAGCATGTTATCTGAACAGTGTCTCCTTCAAGTCAGCTGGTGATGTTCATAGGGTCAGTTTATACATGAACTGAGAATTGATTTAATAGTCCTTCATGCCATCCTCTGTTCTGCATATAAAAAGTAACTTTTACCCTACCTACTTCAATGAGATCAATATATAAATAGATTTATACACATAAAATATTGAATTTGCCCTAGTGAGTTATTGATCTGAAATGCTGCAATAGGGAAAGGAATTGTAATCTCCATGTTATGAGGGAGACGAGACCCTGGGGTTATGCGAGATGGATTTCTGTTCTGCTTTGACTCGAAGATGCTATTGCATTTTGTAAATCTATATTTGGTATATTAATCATCAGCCTTAATGCTAGTGCTCTGAGAGTGAAGGCACTTGACTGGATGTCTCTTCATGGTGGTTGTCATGAAGATACAGTAGCAATATTAAATTGGCCACTCCAGAGAGGAAGAGGCCTTTTGGGGGGAAAATTGTAGCTTATCCATTATGAATAATAGTATATTCTTGGTGTTTCCATCTGGAAAAGGTAAAAGAGAAAATACTAGCATTTTTGTCAGCCACAGGCTAGGTTAGGTTATTGGTTAAATAGGAGGCAAGATCTTGACCTTTACAAGGTTAATTTTCAAGTACAATAGTAAAATAGCAAGCATGCAGATATATGGAAGAGGTATTTCCAGTAAGGGCCCTATAGGCAGCCCAGCCTTTTGAAGGTTGATGCGCTCTGCTTATCGGAAATGGGGATTAAGCAAAGACAATGGGGAATTGTAATATTGCTTTGTTTGAGGCACAGAGGCTGGGATCCAATCCAAAGTACTACTTGAGGCATGCCTGAAGGCTTGTGGGGGTCCTTTGGAATATCTTCTTCTTCTTCCTTGAACTGCAAACTATCATGCTGTGTCACAAATGGCTTTTATAGCTTCCCTCAGTTTCAAAAGTGGTCTGCCATGTAGCCTGGGGGGCTGCTTGAGAAACACAAGTCCAAAGCCCCTTGGGGAAGCGCAGAACTCACTGCATGTTTGCTTTTTAATTCTTTTGCCTTTGTTGCATTTATCCTGCAGATTGTTGGCAATGTTGATTTTAAAAACATTCACTTTTAAGAGGGCTACAGCAGTATATCTAAATTCCATTGTTGTAAGGTTGATATATATATATTTTAGTATGAGCAATTTTTTTTAAACAAACTGTTTTTCTAAAGCTTTTGCTAATTGAAAAGTCTGCCATTTTGCTTTTTGTCCTTCAGTTTTCTTTGGCCACCAGGGACCCTTCAGTACATTTGAGCTTCTGTAGATTTTGGAAGACCAGACAGGGAAATCTCTCGACTGCCATACCTTGAGTAACTTCAGAGATCAGTGTAGCAGAAGTTGTGCCATTCGGACGTTGACACTCCTTTTACTTGCCATGATGTGCATTCATCTATTGATCTTTCTGTCCTATTAATTTTGAGAGATGAAAGGACTGTCAAGATCTTCTTTAGACTTTTTTCCTCACTTACTTCAGTGGCTTCTTTCTCATGCTGGTGTTGTATGGTTACTGTACTATGAAACATGGTTCATAGCTTTGGCATGAGAATATGTGTTAAATGTCATTAGATCAGAGACAGGTACATAGGAGGCGACTTTAACCTGTGAAGCTCTGTGAAAGATTTGGGCCTTTGTTAATTGGAGACTATCTTTTTACGGGGTCTTATTGTGTTCTTCAGTTTGCCAAGAATGGCCTTCATCTGAGGGTAGCTTCAGTGTCAGAACGAGGGTGACCAGGGATGTTCATAGCACTGGAATTTTTTGTTTGCAGACTTCCAGAAGAAAGATGAGATACTTCTTAAAATATGGACAAGTATGCCTGGAATTAACATATTAAGTCCACATAAATAAGCATTCATGCTGTAAAGTTAAACTTGAAAACAAAGTTTATTTTTTTGCTTTTAAAAATAGCTCAGCATTTTATTGGAAAGTCTTGGATGTTAAGTCAGTTTAATAACTTTGAGGATGAATAGATGAACTGTGATCTTTCAGGACTACTGCCCTTGCCAACAGTTTGATCATTCTAAATGTATGTAATACGTTTCTTTATGCGATTAAACTTGTTCTTTGTGCCTGGGCAAACTCTAATAAAATGTGGACTCTCTCTCCAATGCGGCATTTGAATCTGAGCAAACCACCCTTTCGATTCCATATGTAATTGAGGCTCTTACTTATAACTAGGACCAACCCAAGTTCTGCTGGCAGTTGAGGTAGTGCATCTCTTCCTTACCTGGTGGCACACCAGCCGCCACCACTGCTGCTGTTCTTCCTCCTGCTTCTTTCAAAAAGGAAGACCCTAATCAGTACTGTTTAGATTCTATGTGCTTTTCTGGCTTTGCTCACTAGCTTTTGAGACCGCTGGACTATTTTCCTAAGAGCTCTTGTCTACTGTTATCAATGTGTGTGCATGAAACCTATTTTCCCCCTGCTGTTTGCTTCTGTCATCTGCTGACTTGGATAATATGCATTTGTATGTAAGGTGCTAACATGGAGATCTGGGTACTTTCTACCCTATGGTGTGCTGACAAGACACATATATGCTGTTGCTAGAAAGTTATTAGATTCAGGAATGACTTGATTGTCATTGGATGTAATATAGCGAGGATGTATATTCTCATCTGTTGGTGACTAGATTATCTCTAACAATATGTCATCTTATTTATTAAAGGTGTAAAACACAATAAACATGTTTTGAGCATTTCCTCTATTGTGTGAATTAATTCACTGAAGACAGCAAGAGTGAAGTGCTCCAAGAAAAAGCCAATATTGTATCAAATCCTGAGTGAGCAAGTAATGCTTTGTGCAAATGTGCTCTTTATGTAAAAGTGCATTTCTTCCGGGGGGGGGGGGTGGGTGAGAGAGGAAAAAAAAGACCTTCTCTGTCTGTCTGCCTAGTATTTCCAGGATTAAATCTATTCCTACTTGATAACAAATTCTTGATTAACTTCAGCTGATCAAATAACAATTAATGGTAATGGTTAGACTGATTCTCACTGTTGTGTTGAAAGATGGTTCCTGTTTATCTTTTACACTAATAAGAAGCCTCCGGCACATTACCAGGTCACACAGGTTGCTCTAGTCAAATGTAATCGGCACCTTCTGTTGTTCGTAATTTTGCTTTGTGGGCAACTGTGTTGCAACTCTGTTTCCATCCTTTTTGCAATATATGCTGCTGTGATCACTTTCCTCAGTCTCTGCTTAGTATAAACTGGTGTTCAATGCAATAGCATACCATGCATTAGCGACAGGTAGGGATGTAGAGATTCTCCTCCTCCCTTCCTTGACTGCTGGAGGTAAGCAAAAGGTAAGAGGATGGGAGGGCCTTGGCAGCAGGTGGAAGAATAAGTGGGAGTAAAGAATGGATGGAGGGTGACAGGTGAGAAGTTATACTAATACTTGCTTCATATTCTGAAGGAATACCTGGTTTCATATTCTGAGTTGTACTTGGATAAGATCCTTTGCTACCGATTGGTTTTCTAATGATTGTTTTCACTTACACAGCAAACTTCCTTTGCCAAAATAAACCCCATTGGCTTTTTATAAACTGTTCTTAAACTCTGCAAGTGTATGTTTGAGCTTTGCAAATTAGGCAACTATAGGGTATCCTGATCAGTTGGACCCATTTACTTGATACTTGTGTGTTCACAATAGGATTCATCACAGGATACTTACAATGAGTAAGTCCTATCCTGTGGGATCAGAAATGCAGTGCCCTCTTTTATGTTCTGTGTACTCAATGTAAAAACCACTGCTGGGCTAATGTATTATTTGTATTGTGTGCCTATTGAATGCCTTTATATCTCTTTCATTGGTGCTGTATGGTGGTATAAATACACTATAGCCTTTGAATTTATTTGACAGAATCTGTGTTATATGTGATCAGATCTCCAAAGTACAGTACTAGTGTCTTGTCTTCAAGTCTTTCCTGTTTGAGTTAGGTTTATATTCTGTATTATGGTATGTTCAAAATGGATTTCCAAATTAATTTTTGATTGCTTGGATTCAAAGCCTTTTCGTTTCTACACATTTTTGAAAATAATGTATTTTGAAGTATTTGATGAATTTTTTTCTATGTGTTGGGCAGCTGTTTGAACTTCTCAGTCAGTGGTTGGTTTTTTCACAGTGTCAGAAAAGGCTGCAAAATAACCAATGTGGAAAAATTACCAGCATCAAAGTTGCTGGTCAAAACCTTTATTGAATCAGCTAGAGGTTGTTACAGTTCTCTCTAGGGAAGGGTCAACTGTTCACATTTGCAAAATACATTTCAAAGCTTAAGAATGATATACATTGATGTTCAAAAGATGGATCAGCATTCTCCATCATCTTGGTGGTTCACAGCAGTTTTAGCCAACATTGTTACTGTGTATGTTACATGTCTGCCTAACACAATAAATTCTCTGTTTTTATAGCCTGATAATTTGGTTGTAAAGTTGAATCTTTTTCCCAAATCCTTACAAAAGTGGCAGAGAAATAGTGCACCAGGTCTTTAGTGGCAGCCAAACTGATGCTCTAAAAACGATGAGTCAGGTCCAACGTTTATGTCCAAGGAGGCATTATTAGGTAACTTACAACTCCCACATGTACCCAATAAACTGGAATGATGTACTTACTCACTGCACAACTATCTCCAGGTCTGAATAATTAAAGTTACTCAATTATATTATTTAAAAGTGTTACTATTGAAGCTACAGCTGGGTTATATAAGGGTGCACTGATATTAATCAGTTAGCATGACAACACAAATATAGATGGGAGCTGCACTACCCGAAGTATTCCCACCATTCAGACCTTGACACAGTTGCTGATAAGAATAAGGTTGATTACTAACTTTACGGGGTTATCTCTATAACAGCATACACTAGAAGGTGTACTCATTTAGTAAATAAGTGAAAACAATCAACAAATGAGCTGCATGCATGGCTTTTGACCCATTTTACTTCTAAGGCCTGTTTCTACTTAAAGACACACAGGCCAGGGAAAGGGATGGCGGAAACCTCATGCCTGGGGCAATACACTAGGGTCCTAAGCAACCTTCTCCTGTGATTAGCCTCGCTTGACTGATTTGCTCCCTCTTACTACTCCTCAGCTCCTTTTAGATTATATTTTACTCCTCAGTAACTTGACCAAAATGGTGAGAGGTGTTTGGAATAATCCAAACTCATCTAGAAGGAGAAAAAAGGACAGAAATGTAGGCATTCTCAAACATTTGTTAAAAAGGACATAGGGAGAATATGGGATGTTGGTCACTCAAATCTTTTATTAAATATTGCAATTGTAGAAGATATTTTGAATTCAGTAATGTGTTTTCAAGGGGACGTTTAACAACTACTGAAGAGGCTAGACTGTGATCTTCAACCTTTTCCAACTCATGGCACACGGACAGAATTGCCAAGACACCACCAATTTTTAATTTCATTGCAATTAATAAATACAATTAATAAATGCAAGGTTGCTACAAGAACCTCAGTGCTTCCGGTGAGGAGAGTAGGAATGGGAAGCAGGGATGTGCCACAGAATAAGCCCAGCGTGAGGCACAAAGTGGCTGTTTCCAGCCTCTTCGCTGACTGTTTCTTTTACTTCAGCTGCCATGTGAAATTCTAGACACCTGCTTCTTCTTCTGTGCTGCTGCTGTCTGTTTCCTCTGGCCCCATGGCATACCCAAGGCCCATTTGTGGCACACCAGTTGAAAATCAGTGGGATATACTGATGAGGTGCAGTTACCGTAAAAACATAAGAACAGCCCCACTGGATCAGGTCATAGGCCCATCTAGTCCAGCTTCCTGTATCTCATACCAAATGCCCTAGGGAGCACACCAGATAACAAGAGACCTCATTCTGGTGCCCTCCCTTGCATCTGGCATTCTGACATAGCCCATTTCTAAAATCAGGAGGTTGTGCATACACATCATGGCTTGTACCCCATAATGGATTTTTCCTCCAGAAACTTGTCCAATCCCCTTTTAAAGGCATCCAGGTCAGATGCCATCACCACATCCTGCAGCAAGGAGTTTCACAGACTAACCACACGCTGAGTAAAGAAATATTTTCTTTTGTCTGTCCTAACCCGCCCAACACTCAATTTTAGTGATGTCCCCTGGTTCTGGTGTTATATGAGAGTGTAAAGAACATCTCTCTATCCACTTTCTTTCCCATGCATAATTTTGTCTCAGTCATGTCCCTCCTCAGGTGTCTCTTTTCTAGGCTGAAGAGGCCCAAACACCACAGCCTTTCCTCATAAGGAAGGTGCCCCAGCCCTGTAATAATCTTAGTTGCTCTCTTTTGCACCTTCTCCATTTCCACTATGTCCTTTTTGAGATGTGGCAACCAGAAGTGGACATAATACTCCAGGTGTGGCCTTACCATAGATTTGTACAACATTATAATATTAGCTGTTTTGTTCTCAATACCTTTTCTAATGATCCCAAGCATAGAATTGGCCTTCTTCACTGCTGCCGCACATTGGGTCGACACTTTCATTGACCTGTCCACCACCACCACAAGATCTCTCTCCTGATCTGTCACAGACAGCTCAGAACCCATCATCCTATATGTGAAGTTTTGATTTTTTGCCCCAATGTGCATGACTTTACCCTTACTTACATTGAACCGCATCTACCATTTTGCTGCCCATTCTGCCAGTTTGGAGAGATCCTTCAGGAGCTCCTCACAATCACTTCTGGTCTTCACCACTTGGAAAAGTTTGGTGTTGTCTGCAAACTTTGCCATCTCACTGTTCACCCTTGTCACCAGGTCATTTATGAAGAGGTTGAAAAACACCAGTCCCAGGACAGATCCTTGGGGCACACTGCTTTTCACCTCTCTCCATTGTGAAAATTGTCCATTGACACCCACTCTCTGTTTCCTGGTCTTCAACCAGGTCTCAATCCAGGAGAGGACCTGCCCTCTAATTCCCTGACTGTGGAGTTTTTTCAGTAGCCTTTGGTGAGGGACCGTGTTGAACGCCTTCTGAAAGTCCAGATATATAATGTCCATGGGTTCTCCTGCATCCACATGCCTGTTGACCTTTTCAAAGAATTCTAAAAGGTTTGTGAGGCAAGACTTACCCTTACAGAAGCCATGCTGATTCTCCCTCAGCAAGGCCTGTTCGTCTATGTCAGCAGTTTTCAACAGCTGTGAAGCTGCCTCAGGCGTGCCACAGGATCAGAGGAGGCAGGCAGCAGCTGCGTACCCATGTGTGGGAGAAGCGGCTGCTTAGAGCCTCCTGAGGCAGGCAGCACAAGCAAGGGAGCAGCCAGGGAAGGGGCTGGTTGCATGCAGCAGCTGAAGAGTCCGATTGGAGCTTGCTCCTGCCACTGAGCACGACTCAGGCTGCAACCTGATCCTTACTTTCCTGGGAGTAAGCCCTGTTGGCTACTATGCGGCTTACTTCTGAGTAGACATGCATAGGGTTGGGCATGAAAGAGGTTGTTGCCTGTCTGCGTGCTGATTGGCCAACAAGAGAAGCCTGGAGGAGCCAGGAGGTGGGAGCTGCGGAGTGAGTGAGAAGAGGGAGCCAGAAGCAGGCAAGCAGGTACATAGCGAGTGAGTCTGCTGAGGCCCCCAACCTAAGGTTTCAGGGTCCCTGAAAATCCCTTTTCCTTGCCAGTTTGCCTGCAACTCCCCAAAGCGACCCTCCCTGCACTTTGGGGCTTTTAGAGGAAGGGTGCTGGGCCACAATCCTATCTATACTTTCCTGGGAGTAATTGACTATAATGGGGCTTTCTTCTGAGCAGGCATGCATAGGATTGGGCTGTGGGGAATGCTATCCCATCCACACTTTCCTGGAAGTAAGCCCCATTGACTATAATGGGGCTTACTTCTGAGCAGGCATGCATAGGGTTGGACTCTGGGGTGCTATCCCATCCACACCGTCCTGGGAGTAAGCCCCATTGACTATAATGGGGCTTTCTTCTGAGCAGGCATGCATAGGATTGGGCTTTTGTTTGCACTCTTTTTTCTCAAATACACAAACAGGCAATTGGCACTTCTCTCTCCTCTTCTTCCCCACCCCACCCCCTTCCCCAGGATTATTCCCCCCCCCCCAAATCTCACAATCACAGTTGGCAACTCTCTTACTGTCCCTCCCCTCACTTGTCAGCACCTTCAAAAGATACAGAATCACTGCCTCACATTCTCTCTCCCCCCCACCCCCAGTTTAATCCAGCACTTGTTTCAATCATGTCTCCTCACTGCCCCTGACCCACATTCTCCACAACCTCCTTCTAACTAGCCTCCTCATTTGAGGGAAGTCCGCTCATCGGAAGTCAAGGGTTTTTGTGAGAGATTTGCCCGGTATTCTTCCCCCGATGTGCATGTCGAAATGGATCGCAGCATGATCACTGTTCCCCAACGGCTCCGTAACACTGACATCTCTAACCAGGTCTTGAGTACCGCACAATATTAAATCCAGAGTCACCTGTCCTCTGGTGGGCTCCATGACTAGCTGCTCTAAGGCACAGTCATTTAGCATGTCAAGGAATCTGGTCTCCTTTTCGTAACCAGAACACAAATTGACCCAGTCAATATGAGGATAATTGAAGTCCCCCATGATTCCAACCCTGTCCCTCCTTGTCACCTCCCTGATTTGTTTCCTCATTTCAGGGTCCTCTTCTGTTCCTCCAGTTTCTGGTCTGGAGGATGATAGTACACCCCCAGTATTACATCGCTCCTGAGGCCTGGTAATTTAACCCACAGAGCTTCTATGGTGGAGTCTGACCCGCCTTCAATCTCTACTTTGCTAGATTCTATCCTTCCTTAATGTAAATGGCCACCCCACCTCCAACGTGCCTCTCACAAGTAACTCACAAAATGTTTTGCTTGATACATTGGTTGAATCTAAAACAGTGGTTCCCAAACTTTAGGAGCCTGCGGACCACTGAGACAAAAATTGGAATTGTCATGGACCACGTGACTGTGGGGGGGTCTGGCCTCTGCCCTCTCTGGTGGTCTGTCTCCCAAGTACTTCCCTATGGATTGTCAGGGAGGACAGAGAATGGATTGCCCACAGCCACAGCGGACAAGTGGTTGTGGCTGCAGGCAGTCTCCACTCTCCTTAGTGGTCTTTGGTGGAGATTGCTTGCTCAACAAGACACTAGAAATGATCAGAGGCGATTTTTTTTCCTGAGACCTTCTGGACCACTTCTCAGGGTCTTGCGGACCACCTGTGGTCCCTGGATAACAGATTGGAAGCCAGTGATCTAAAGAGTGTGCTCATATGTGCCACCTGCTCATTTCAACCGGGTAGTTAAATATTTGAATTTCCTTTTTGAAGTTTCAACACAAATAACGAAAGAAGTCTAAATGCTCGTCAAGTTCATCTGTTACGGTGAAATAGAATCCTGTAATAAACCTTAAATTCATAAAGGTAAAAACAAATAGCAGTTTTCTCAAGTAAAGCTGATTGAAATTAAAAGCAGGAAGGGGTAAGACCCTAAGGATTAGCAAGCCTCTCTTTCTGAGAGAGAAATCCCAGTGAACCTGAATAGGAAAAGATAGTGGTTATTTGTACTTATCTACCAAAATGCAGTCATGTGAAACAGCTTCAAGGCGTTATCAGTATAGGTAACAAATGTATTCTTCAGTTAAGGGCCATACCCCTGAAATAAATGGAGTCAGTTAGAAAAAAGAAAACCTTAACATCTAAACCCATAAGAAACTCACTGATGTAATAGCGGGGTAGAATTGGCATCTTCTCTGTAGAAGACTTAACCCTCTAAATACCACAGGACTCTGTTATGTTTCTTAGGAAATTATTTCAGTGGTGATTGGGTGAATATCTGTCCTGGTGAATATTACTTTTGTGTTTTGAGTTTCTGTTGTTTTGAATAAGCTCCATGCAGTCTGGAGAGACTTGACCCTCTTGATTTCCCCCTTGGCTTCCTTTTACAAGTCCCTTCATTTTTGAGAAGTCCTCCCTTTTTTAAATGTCCAGTTTGTCTGTGTTGAATCTCCTTGGTACTTTTCCAATTATATATGTTGAGCCATATGGCACTATGGGTCCTGTTCCCTGACTCAGCCATGGGAGTTATGGTTCAGAAGATCAGGTGTATACATTTTAATTGAGACACTGTCTTTGGGGGGGGGGGGGAAGGTGGAAATCATGTTTATAGTAGATATTGCAGTTGAGATGATATAATTGCATAAAGATTAGGCTTGTGCATTTTACCAAGCAGTATTAGACCACAGTGTTCTGTTCCAATGTTAACCATCAGTTCCTCATTAGAGTAGTTTTGATTTTTTTTTTCCCCAACCAACATGTATGAAAACTTGTCATCCATGCATCTTTTCTTATAGCAGGAAGGCGTCTTATGGAAGGAACCTCATGGAGTCTTCATATTACCTTTATATGAAAGGAATATATGAAGAAGTGTAGTGGTAGAAGGGGAAACCCTTAGCAGTCCTACTACTTGTAGTGAAGTTCTGGATCACAGAACCACATCACATGTACGTGCTTTACCTGCAGTGGATTTTCAGATGATGTTCTTTACAATAATAGGAATAGAGTTCCAAAAAAGTGACTTGTACAGACAACAAAGCACACTTCCTGCCATCAGCAGATTCCTTATATTGTTGATCATACCATGTGCAGCAATACCTTGACTTTCATCCACTTGATTTTCATCACCTTTCAGCTGTTTTCAGTTACTCCAAGATGTATTCATTTTAGCTTGCTCATTAACTTTTTTTTTGTACTGTTATCAGAAAAGCTTCAAAATGTACCCACCTAAATGCTTTCTTTGCTTAATGAAATATTTTAAGCACACAGGGCAATTTAATAATGGAAAAGAATCATTCAGTTGTGTTTCACTTGTTTTCCAGTTGCATAAACATTGTGTGAGAATGTTTAGAAAGCTATTTATTTAAACAATGGCCTTTGATTAAACTCAGAATTATTTACGCTAATTAGGACAAAAAATTATTGGCCACAGTTCAGAAGACCAGGACACCTGAGATTTTTAGGCATTTACGCACATGTACGCATAGCACCTGAACAACTGCCATCTTGCTGCCACAAACAATTTTTGGAGCTTAAGAGAGCATCAAAAGTGTTTTGATACATGGAGAAGGCTGCTCTTCATACAAGAGTTCATTGACCCATTCGGAAGTTGAATTGTGGTTATATAGGTACACTTTGGACATCGCATGCGCGCGCACACACACACACACACACAGAGTTCTCTCTTCCTTAACTTCAGTGGATTAGTGTTCTGGGTTGTGTTTTGAAAAAGCAATTGGTCCCACTTCACAAAAGCTAGCAGCTACTTCTTTGCATAGCCAGACTTTTTATATCTTTTCTCAGTTTATAAAACTGAACCTGCAAATAGAAAAAGCTCATGTTATGTTGCCCCCCCCCCCACACACAGAGCACAGGAATGTAAGCATAAGAAGAGGCTCACATCTTAGGTTTGAGAGAGACAAGGTTTAAAAAAATTCAGTTTTTCCCATCTATGCAAAATAGCCTTGCTTTTTAAAAAACAGAACTTTAAATATCCAAGTGAGCTTTTGAAGCACATTGATTAGTACTTCAACATGCACTCCTCAACGGTGAATCTACATAAATATAGAACCTAGAATTTTCTGCTTAACATTCCAATACCTCAGAGTGTTACATCCCATGACTCTTAAAACTTATTAAAATCAAACCCTTTGAACGAAGAATGTGAAAATGTGGCACAACTGCTTTTCCATATTAATTTGAACTGATGGGGAAAGTGCGTAATCAAGTCCTCTTGTAAGATCTTTGAAAATAATGTGTGTTGCAGTTCTGCATTTAAAAAACCCACCTGGAGACATGTTTTGAATAAACTGACCTTTAAACCAATTTTCACATTAATGCTCAATATCATCCTTTTTTCTGACAGAGAAACTGAATTATTTTTGCATGTCATCAGGGCAATTCAGGACTCATATTGGCCTCTGCTTTTTTCCATTTCCTATTTCTTTATCTCTCCCTTCCAAAACAGGATAGAGACTTCTGTTCAAACAAACAACTAATATGGGAATGGAGATATTATAACTGGGTATTCTAATCTGTGTGTACACAAATAATAGTGTATGCTTTGTATTAAATAAATGACACAGAATTATCTGTCTTCTCCTACTGCTTTTATAAAGGAAATTTTCTTCAGGAGTCTATTTATGCTTTTCCATTTTCTTATCGATGGATTGGTCTTTTATCCAGACATTAAGGGACTGCATGGTTCATTGCCTAGGAATGGAAGCTCAGCACCTGGTATTGGAAGAAATTCTAGAAAATTGAAGGCAGCAGGTCGGTTGGACACTTACTATCAACATGAAAGATGGTTGCTGCAGGGCTAACTTGGAATTCCATAAGGGATGTCCATTTCAGCATGATATCTTGGGGCTTGTACACAGTTAAAGAAAAGGACGCTAGTAGGCAGGTGGCCATCTTTTAAAAGAACAGCAGCCTTGGCAAAAGAGCAGTGACAAACTCGTAGCTGAACACTGTCTTAAAAAAGTCATTTGAGTACATGCTCACTGGATACACACTCACAATTCATGTCGACATACCTATGCATAATGTACTGTTTAAAACGCGCTAATATATAGAAGTATTTGGAAGCACATAGACAGAATGGTGTGAAAATCTGCATTAAATGTCATTTCTGTGGCAACATCAATAGAATGCTCTTTGGCCAGTGATACTCGAGCAGCAGATGTACATGACTAATGAACACATTATCTCTTAGTTATGACAGGGGGGCAAATTGCCTCATTGGTCCACAACCTTTTCAAGGCATAGTGACAAGAAAAATAATCTCTGAACATGCTCCACCCCATTCCTAGGGTTCCGTTCAATCCCCATTCTAGGATTCCTAGATTGTGACAAATACCAATGAACACATGTCAAATCATGTCTGCTGGATTGCTTTTTTACTTCCAAAAGGTATAGGTGTCTCCGGCAGCCTCCCCAGGAGAGGAGATGCTAAAGAGAGACCTCTCGATGGGGGCCCTAGTGATTCTGTCATTAGCATCAAAGGCAAATGGATTTGTCACCTATTGGTGTCTTGCCTGCCTGGTCTGAAGGTTGTAGATCTCATGGGTCATCTAGATAGGTTGATAGACAGTGCTGGGGATGAGACAGTGGACATAGTGCATGTTGCCACCAATGAACTGGGAAATGTATTTGGGTGGTCATGGAAACCAAACTTATATTTGATAGGCAGGATGTTGAAAACCAGGACATCCTGTTGTCATGTCATTTTTGGAAATGCCTTTTCCAAATACAGGGCCAGCTAAACAGGCTGCCAGGGAGGGTACAGTTCTTAGTTTAGTGTGGTGGGAGCTCCGTTTTTGTGGTGCTGCTATAGAGAAGGCCTTTTTTCTTAATGGTGCCAGTTGAACCTCAGAAACTGATAGCACCTGACAGAAGTCCTCTCATGATGTATTGACACTTGAGAACAGGATATAAACGTGTGTATGTATATTGTATATACTGTAGCCCAGTTGAAGCGTACACACACATACTTGTGTTTGTGAGTATTTTCCTTCTTTTTTTTCTTCTGGAAAATTGTCGTCCTAGGTGTAGATCTATATATTTAAAAGCCTGCACATTTAGGAAACCTACAAGAGCAGGTAACAAATACTATTTTGTTAAGTGAAAAACAGTTACTTCATGTAATGTGCACCATGGATAAGAAGAATCATTCTAATTTTGGAGTATTCATTAAACTTGAAACTTTCTTGCTCTGATGCTAAAACGTTTTTGTTCCATTTGATGCGTTTTTTAAAAGGAGAGGAAACAGCTGGTGTGAAAACTAACTTTGATGTGTGTTCTTAGAGGGAGAAAAGAGATGTGATATTGAGAAATGTCATTAAAAGGTTGTGCGTTTACCATGCAGGAGGCTTAAAGTGTAAATGAATCCTTTTTTATTGTCGAGTTTCTGTTCAATTGTATTTGGTCTTTATTCTCTCATGACTCAAACGATGTGAGTGCCTTAGAACTTGGAGGCTATTGGATTTCGTCCCTACATGAGATCAGCCAAAGCCTGGATAGAATTTGAAGATTAAAAGTTCAAGAAGATAAGCTCTTGTATGTAGCAAATTTACCACTGTGTTTGCAGGTGTATACATATAAGAGAAGGAATGTTTTTTAGACTAGGGATAGTGTAGGCAAGGGGTGTCAAACTTGTTTCATCCTGCAGGCTTGTTACACAGGCCAACACACATTTTGCTTCCTTAAACGTTACACCAATTCCTGGGTATATTTGGGGTGCTGATTCAAAAAATGGCATCCGTTTTGCCTTATCACGTCTAGTTTTGGAGACACGGCATAGCTTCTTTAGTGAATGGTTCAAGCAGCTTCCTCATGAGGAAGCTGCTTGAACCATTCACTAATGAGACTATACTGTATCTCCAAAACTAGACGTGATAGGGCAAAATGGATGCCGTTTTTGAAATCATACCCCAAATTCATATCAAACCACCATAAAATTTGAGAAAAACCTTTCTGATCCTCAATTTTGTAGGCCTGTGTTATCATTCATGGTGCCTGTTGAGTGATGGAAGTGATGTCATTAAGCAGGAAGTGATGTCATTAAGCAGATGATGACCAGAAATAAGCACTTTGTTCTCACCTAGGCATTCATTTAATACAAACTTCAGAACAGAAAGTATGCAAATCTTGATCATACTTACAAGATATGGGAGAGCCCAATTATGACTTGACTGCCCTTTCAGTAGCACTGCTTCTGCCAAGAAGTGTTCCCTCTAATATTTTCTCTACCGTGTGGGGCAGTTAACAACCTGAGCAGTACATAGCTGTTGTCATGGGCAATGGCCAGCCTGATCTCTAGGCAATGTGAGGAGGTGCCATGTTTACATACAATTTCCATACATTTTTTCATGACCATTTGGCGCTTTTATTGTGAACTGACAAAATATCCTCCATCTACTGAACGTTTGCCCATTTATGGTATTTTAAAACTTGAAATATTTAAATTGCAAGTAGTTCAGGAGATCTGTTAACAGCTGGTGGGATCATTACCTTGCAATTAGAGGCCCTTTTGACTCAGAACTGCGTTTACCCAATTAAAGCAGATCAGAGCCTGAGATGGTGGTAGAGTGGCAATTTCCTTCCGTTTAGGTTGACTTCTGTAACAGGAGATGCTCCTGTACATTACAGATTTCAAGTAGTTGGGTGGGACCGATTAGCGGCAAGCAGAATCTGTATCTGCCTGGGGTAGCAGCTGTTTCTGGAAGAAGGCAACTGACAGATGGGCTGGATGGTAACCAAGTGTGGTGTGTGTTGTGAGATAAATTGAAAAGCAACCTGTGTGCTTGTTTCTTAATATAAAGAAATTGGTACTCATATGCCTATTTGCTTATGGGCTATTTTTTTTCTCAAGTGACTCACCTTGTTGTTGGCAACCTTCAGTCTCGAGAGACTATGGTATCGCGCTCTGAATGGTGGTTTTGGAACATCGTCTAGTGTGGCTGAAAAGGCCAATTCGGGAGTGACAATCCCTTCCACAACGGGAGCAAGTGCAGTCTGACCCTGGTCTGTCTCCCTGGCTATGGGCCTTCCTTCTTTGCCTCAGACTGTTGGCCAAGTGTCTCTTCAAACTGGGAAAGGCCATGTTGCACAGCCTGCCTCCAAGCGGGTCGCTCAGAGGCCAGGTTTCCCACTTGTTGAGGTCCACTCCTAAGGCCTTCAGATCCCTCTTGCAGATGTCCTTGTATCGCAGCTGTGGTCTACCTGTAGGGCGCTTTCCTTGCACGAGTTCTCCATAGAGGAGATCCTTTGGGATCCGGCCATCATCCATTCTCACGACATGACCGAGCCAACGCAGGCATCTCTGTTTCAGCAGTGCATACACGCTAGGGATTCCAGCTCGTTCCAGGACTGTGTTGTTTGGAACTTTGTCCTGCCAGGTGATGCCGAGGATGAATCGGAGGCAGCGCATGTGACTCACCATGTTAGTTTTATTCACCTGAATTATATAAACCAGAGAGAGAGAGAGAGAGAGAGAGGTTAAAGGAACAAGATTTATTGCTCTGCATTGTCTGCGTCTGTCAAGGAACTCTTTCTTTCTGTGTGTAGCCCTCAGGTTAGCTCAGTCATTTCCCTGGTGCTTTTATACCTTTCAGTTTCAATAGCTTTATGTGGTGAAATGCCCATTTGTCACAATATGTGGAAGGTGGTGCAGAAGAAGAGCTTGCGTACAAGTAATTCTGTGGCTGATGCAAACTCAGGCATCCATTGGTCCAGTGGCTAGGCTAGCAAAGGACCAACAAAGCAGAATCAAAGAGTCAGTTCTGCTTGCTGCTGAGTTGAGCAGTATTGCATTTTTCCTTTAAGAGTGACTGCCATGTGACAGGGTTACATGCCTTGACCTGCATGTGTTGATCCAAACTCACTGAAGTGTTGTATACCTGCAGTTGCCAAGCTGTGAGCACAGGCGGTGTTGGCACACATTCATTCCCCATCTAGGTGGTTTCCACATCTTCTGCACCTCTGTAATGTCATGGTAAATGCTGACCTGAGGGATTGAAAGGGCTCCATTTATTTATTTTCATGTCTGCTGTTCTTTATTAAAACCTGTTCTGTTGGTAAAAGTATCAACACACACATTTGTTCCCCAATCTTTAATTTAAGCATAGAGTAGGGCAAGTTTTACAAAACTGTCATGCAGTTCAGTTCTCTCCCTGTTGCCACTGCCAGGTGCAGTGGTGCCAGAATGGCTACTGCTGCATCCAGCAGCATCACCAAGGGCTCCAGATGGTCTCCTTGGGGGAAGCTTCAAGCCCCGCAATGGGGCTTCTCAGGTTTGTACTTGCTATTTTGCCAGCGCAGACTTGAGAGCCTCTTTGTCGGGCTTTGCAACCTGACATGGAGGAAAGGATATGGCGGAGCTGGTCCCACCCCTCCTGCCCTGGTTGCTCCCCCTGTTGTCCTCCAAGGCCCTCACTGCTGCCCAGCGCTCTTACTGTGCTCCAGGTGGCAGCTGTCCGGCTCTGCCAACATGGAGGGTGCCGTAAAGATGCTTTATGGCATGTTTACGACACTCAGTGCCATCTCTGGAGCTCAATGCTGGCCCATCATAGGATTGTACCCTAAATGAGCTTACCTCAGAGCATTGCATACAGCCAGCATCTCATTTGAAATAAACCACATGCAGCATTAGCTCACTAGAGATTTGTGTTCTGGGCAGGTTCTGTGTAGGCATGCTGATTTTGCATAGTAGCTGAAATCCGAGTTAAGCCAGATGCATGACTTTTTTTTTAAACATACTCAAGACATCTGTGTTTAGATAATATTTTCCTTCATTGGTTTGTGCAATCTGATCCCCCACCTTTGCTTGGTCAGTTTCCCTTGAATCCAAATTTTATGAGCAGTGTTCTTGGGCATTTAAGTTGTCTCAAGATGTTTGGGTTAGGATCCTAACTGTGAGCTGTACAGACATTTACAACTCTTTGGAGGAAGTATAATATTCGGACTAGATGTTTTTGCAGCCATTTGCAGTCATATTTTTCCAAGTGAATTGGCTCGCAATGTGCTTGCTTTGAGCAGTTTTGAACCTCATCAAGTTAGCACTGGGCCAAAATTTGCTGGCATCTGAAGGGGGAGGCCAAATGCCATCCCTCTGGTGGTGTGCCTAGTGGCATACTAGCAGGCATGAAGAGCTGCCTCTAAATGCTTCCATTCACTGTCTCTGTCCTTGTTTCTGTTCCTCCTCCTGCATTCCTTGAATCTAATAAGGAAAAGGGGAATGAAGCCAGAGAGAGAGAGAGAGAGAGAGAGAGAGAGAGAGAGAGAGAGAGAGAGAGAGATGATTTGAACTGGGAAAGTCCTGATTTGCGGCTCACCAACTCTCTTGCATGACTCTGTAGTCTACCAATCCTCTCTTCCCCACATGTCCTCTCCTGTTCCATTACCTTCTTCATCATCAAATTTAGGGAGTGGGGGAGAAGGTGCAGGAGAGAGGCTAGGGTGGGTGGTGGTGATATGCCCTTCTAATCTGCTGTCTGATTATATGCTGTCTAATTTGCTGTCTGAGGCAAGTACCTCAGCCCCACTACATAAATAGACCAGCCCTGCATCAAGCTTTGCAGGACCTGCGTTGTTGAATCAAAAGTGGACATCTCTATATGACCTCAGCACTTGAAAGCAAAGGCAACATCTTTCTGTACTGGAGCGGCAACATAGTTCAGAGTTGGGGTCTTGCAGGCATAATGTTGTGGCAAGCTTAATGTACAGATAGAAGGTCAAGGTACAGGGGGAGCCTATCTATGCGCATGAGGCATTTGAACCAAATGCCTCCATTTTGCTCCCACCACCTGGAATGGCTCCAAGGGGGAGGGCCACTTGCACGCTGCTGTGAGGCTCCCTGCAAAACTTACTGCTTTGCACCCCCTCTAGCTATGCCACTACTAGAGGCTATTCTTTCAGTACTGCTATTTGCACCTTATAACTAAAATATATGTATAACTTTTCTCAGCCTCTTATGGAAGCGCAGTTGTATGTATTTTGACCCCAACTCACGATTCCACTGAAACCATTCCTGTGTTGTAAATCAGTATCTGTACCCCCTAAAGCGAGCACGTTGCTGTAAACCGCCTAGAACAGCATATGCATCGTTACATTGGCTGCAGTGCTGCCTCTACTGCAGAGCCTCAGCAGAATGACTTCCTGGGAACTCCACAGGCAAGTCCATCACGTTTTCTTTCAAAAAACAGAAAATCTTCCTTCGTAGATCCAGGTGCTGTGGGTGAAATCCAGGCAGGAAAACCTTCTTCCTTGATGCTCATTGGCACCTTCTGCGCCACAACTCTACTGAGAATATCTTGCCGTGAGGGATTTCTTTGTTTTTCTGCTTATGATTTCCCCCTGTCTTTGCTGTAGTACAGCCGTACCATTTCAGCTTGCTAGTGCAGAAAGATGTTGGGAATTCAGTGGCTGTGAATGAACCCAGCCTGATTGCAAGCAGGGATGTTCCTAGAGAGGCATGCTAAAGAGTTGCAGGTGAATCTAGCCTGATCCAGCCTACAACGAAACGGTAAGCCTGTGTTTGTTTGAAAATAAGGGATGAATTGAATGCCAGGGTGTCTTGCTTAAACCTGAGCCCTGGTTATTGCATGCTTGCAACTCGAGCGCTGTTGATTCTGTGTGCATGCCTGGCTCTCTTTCTGTTTTCCTTGTTAAATTGCTTAAAATTGAGGCAGATGAACATTGTGGCTGGCTCGGAATAATCTACAAGACTGTATAGCCTTCTGTCATGCCCTGGAAAAAGGGAACACCTCTTGCTCTGCTGAAATAGCAGTGGAGAAAAAAAAGGTGGGGGGAGGTTGTAAGAGCTGTGCTTCTTGCTATAGCAAACCTGTTTTATTAGAGTATAAAGAGGATGCTATAGACAATTTTGCTCGTATATGCTTGGCTGAGTGCCCTCCGGGACAAGTGGATGAAGGATGTGGCCAATCACTTTTTCATCACTGCAAACAAGTCTGTGTCATGCAGGATCTAGATGGAATAAATGGCTTCAGTAAATTAGAGGCTTTCCTTAATGTGGCAGAGAGGAAAGCCACCTACGATGTTGAAATGAACCTTGAAGGAAATGCCAAACAGTATGACTGAGGTCAGCAATTTTTTTATCATTACCTGTCTGTTGGCTCTATATTTATGTTCTTAGATATTTGCAGTGGCTTCATGAAAGCGACTGACAGCAGTTTAGTGGAATAGTACAACATGTATGAAACCTGGGCAGGCACATGTTATGTTAGGGATTGGGTCCCCCCCCCCCCAAAAAAAAGCTCTATGTGCAGTAATGAACAGTACAAGACAGCATGCAAATCATACATGGCTGTAAGAATACATGGGTGCAGTAACAGACTGACAAATGTGCTGCAACATAAGCCATGAACTTCATTTTAGGTGAAACGTGCCTTGCGTTCAGTTCTCCCCATCCGTTCCATTCCGGAATTATTGGCAAGGGTGCACTAAAGATTTTTATATTATAATATATATAATAATTATAATGTCCTCCGAGTATATTTTGACATGAAGAATGCTTCTTGAGTCTGCATGCTGTAAAAGGTGATTGTCATACAACCTGTAGAAACAGCATGAGACATTAGATCCACTACGGCAGGGAGGGGCCATCACTTAGTGGAAGAGCATCTGCTTTGCATGCAGAAGGTCCCAGGTTCAATCCTTGGTATCTCCACCTAGGGCAATGAAAAATTCCTATCTGAAATCCTGGACAACTGTGGCCATTTGGTGTTGATTGTATTGATCTAGGTCAGGGGTGTCCAAAGTTTTTGGCAGGAGGGCCACATCATCTCTCTGATACTGGGTCGGGGGCTGGGGGAAAAAAGAATTGATTTACATTTAAAATTTGAATAAATTTACATATGTTTACATAAATGTATATATTAAAGATGAACTTATATGAATGAATGAAGGTCTTGTAATAGCTCAAGGCCTATAAAGGGCCTTGCACAAAGCTAGGCTGGCCTTTCCTTTGCTGCCTCTACTGCATCACAAATGTGAAACAGCAAGCAGTGGAGGGAGCCTTCATCCCACAGCTCATGCAAGAGGTCAAACAGTCTCGCTCACGCTGAGAGCAGTTGCATCGGGCCAGTGTGGGCTCCAGCACATCTCTGGAGGGCCAGAGGCTCATTGGAGACTGGGGGCTCTCCAAGGGCCGCATTGGGAGTTCTCGAGGGCCGCAGGTGGCCCCAGGGCTGGGGTTTGGGCACCCCTGATCTAGGTGAAACCTTCTATAAGCTTATTACTTGGGAGGAAGGTCTGTGAAATAAATGGATTTCACTTAGAATTGGGATTCTAGTGAATTTTGGAGCCTTTTTTTCTTTTTAATGGAAGAACAAAGTTAGGCCCATCTATAGACTTTTCTTTCTTCAAAGTATGGCAGAATAATTTTCTGTTAAATGTGACTGTCAGAGGCTTGCCTTCTCCCCCAATACTTAAGCCATGAATTGACAGGAATGGAAGCTGTATTATACTTTGGACTGGAAGGCTAATTCCATGAATTTCTACTGAAATAATTACCTCTGCTATGTATTCGTTGAGTGATATTTTCTTTGATACCAGATGACTGTACAGAATCTTGCAGGTTTCCTTTAGGTATTGACAGAAGCTGTTCCACATTTACTTCATTTACAGGCGGGATGTGGGTGTTAGACTATGTCCGCTTTTTACAGAGGAGACGTATTTTGCTGAATGGCTTCTTGGCTCTGAAAACCATCTGATTTCAGTGTTCTTTAAACTTTGAGAATGAGCATCTTAGTACATGGATATGGAGAATGGAAATAGTCTAAAGCAGTGTATCTCAAACTGTGAGTTGGGACCCACTAAGTGGGTCGCAAACCAATTTTAGGTGGGTCACCATTCGTTTCAATATTTTATTTTTAATATTTTAAACTTAATGCTAACAAGGTACGTGACTGCATTTGGGAAAATGTCACAGATCTGTACTTTTAGCAGGCTACTATGAAGATGCTTTTAACAATGATAGTAAATGGGACCTACTTTGGGTGAGTATGGGTAGGATTTCAGCCTAGGATTGTTAAAAATTTTCCTGCTTGGTGATGTCACTTCTGGTTATGACATCACTTCTGGTGGGTCCTGACAAGTTCTCCTTCTAAAAAGTGGGTCCCAGTGCTAAAGGAGTGAGAACCTCTGGTCTAAATGCATCATTATATTGATAAATAATAATGAATTGGAGGCAAAAAGGTGAAACTTATCTTGCCTGACAACATTTTTAACAACAAAAAGTTTCGTTGGAAGGGCACGCCTGAATACTTTTGCAAACGTTTTCTATATGTTGTGTGAACTTGTGCTGTGGTTAGTTGTTCTTATGCTGCTAGAGCTAGGTGCTGAATCATGGCCAGAATGTTGAATGCAGTGTGGGAAATGCAGGCTCAGATCTCAACCACAAAAATCATGGGGTTTCCTTGGGAAATGCAGTACAGGCATACTTTTATAAGTCAAGGTTTAGATGTGGGGAGCAGGTTGTGTGATTGCTTCTTAGAAGTATGTCTCTGTTCCCTAAAGTCCAATTTGGAAATGGTTGCACATAGCATAGGGGGAAATCACACACAAGGAACAATGCCCTCTGTCTCATGGCTTGATCCCATTACATGAACTATGGCTATATCTTATGTATGCACTAACCTCTAGCAAGTCTCTACAAGGTTTTGTAAGTCTCTAGTCTTACAAAACCTTCATTATACTGGTTTTGTAAGATTTAAATATTGTTCTAAGCCGGGGTATCAAAACTTGGTTCATACAATGGGCCAAAAAACATTCATAGTAGCTGCTGAGAGCTGGAAGTGATGTCATTAAGCAGGAAGTAACATCATTAAGCAGGTGATGATCAGAAATAAGCACTTTTTTCTCACCTAGGAGTTTATTAACTGAAAATGACAGAAGAGAAGGTATGCAATTATTTTCCAGATATGGGAAACCCCACCCTTTTAGCTGTGCAGCTTCTGCTAATGCTTCACTTTGCAGTTCTGTAGCTGATGGTACTGTTGGGAGAGCCCAACTACCATGCTGGCCAGATACTTTTTGTGGGCTGTACAAAACTTATGCTTTGTGGCCCACAGGACTTATGCTTGACACCTCTGTTCTAAGTTCTTTGGTAGAATATAAACAAAATTTTATATTTTAAAACACCTTTGTTTTTCAAGCAGTGAAAACACTATATATTAGATATTTAAAAATTTGCTTCTCTCTGTGACTTTCAGTTCCCCATTCTCCAGAGCAGGGGTGCCCGAACCCCAGCCCAGGGCCACTTGCAGCCCTCGGGGGCTCCCAATTCAGCCCACAGGGAGCCCCCAGTCTCCAATGAGCCTCTGGCCCTCTGGAGACTTACCGAAGCCCGTGCTGGCCCTATGCAACTGCTCTTAATGTGAGAATGCCTGTTTGACCTCTCACTTGAGCTGTGAGGCGAGGGTTCCCTCCACTACTTGCTGTTTCATGTCTGTGATGCAGCAGTGGCAGCGAAGGAAAGGCTGGCCTTGCTTTGTGCAAGGGCTTTATAGGCCATTGCAAGACCTTCATTCATTCATATAAGTTCCATCTCTAATATATTCATTTATGTAAATTTATTCAAATTTTTAAATGTAAATTAATTGTTTACATTTAATTTAGTAAATTTACATTTACTGCCCCCGACGCAGTGTCGGAGAGATGATGCGGCTCTCCTGCCAAAATGTTTGGACACCCCTGCTCCAGAGCACTCCTATCCTTGCTTTTTGGTCATCACCAACAAATGCTGTTGACATCATCAAGTCAGGTCTCCTATTCAGTTGTGGAAGTGGTATTGAGTGTAGTAAATTGAGGCAAGGGATTACTGCATCAGTAATAACCTAGCTGTTAGAAAGGTGGAAACCACTTTGTTCAGTGGCAGCAAAGACCACACTAAAACTTGTTGTTGAACATTTGTGAAGGCTAGATATGTATTGTCAATGAATGTTTGCTTCTAAGAAAGATGTGGAGGTTGAGTAAAAGGGAAAACATGTAGACCAGGGGTGCTCACACTTTTTTGGCTCCAGAGCTACTTTGAAACCCAGCAAGGCCTGGAGATCTACCAGAGTTTTTTTACAATGTTCGCGCCATCATAACATATAACATTTATGTGTACAATGTATGTTGGTGTACCTTGTATAACCGCATGAGCCAATATTGCACAACACAACATAATTAACTATAAACATTTTTTGTAATTACTTGAGTTTACTTTGATGACTTGCACTGAAGTGAATCAGCCAAGGATGCATAGTCCGGACAGTAGCTGCTGACAGCCAGCCTCAAGCACACTTCCAAATGTTCATCAGTCATGGTGGAACAGTACTTGGACTTAATGATCTTCATGTAGGAAAAGGCTGACTCACATAAATAAGTGGAGCCCTTTCTGTCTCAGGTGCTCTTATATCCCTGAGGGCCCTATTGCCTTCAAGTGGCTGCAGCTGTGCAGCATACTCTGCTGGATGCCCAGGCCTTACCCTTAAAGGGGCCACTGCTGACACCACATCTACCTCCTCACCAGATCTTCCTCGATTCCAATACAAGTGGGGGGGGGGGAGCAGATCTCTATACAGACCAGTGCAAAAACAGGGGAAAGGTGTGGGGGAGGGAAGATCTCTGTATAGACCACAGCAAGACCAGTGCAAAACCCTTTGCACACAGAACCAACAGATGGAAGTTGGGGGGGGGCAGATCTCCATACATACCAGTGCAAAAGCAGGGGAAAGGTGTGCGGGAGGGAAGATCTCTGTATAGACATCACAGCAAGACCAGTGCAAAACCCCTTGCACACAGAACCAACAGATGGAAGTTGGGGGGGGGGCAGATCTCCATACATACCAGTGCAAAAGCAGGGGAAAGGTGTGGGGGAGGGAAGATCTCTGTATAGACATCACAGCAAGACCAGTGCAAAACCCCTTGCACACAGAACCAACAGATGGAAGTTGGGGGGGGGGGCAGATCTCCATACATACCAGTGCAAAAACAGGGGAAAGGTAAGTCAGCCCCTGTAGAGTCAATGGGGCTCACTCCCAGGGATGCGTGGACCGGAGAGAAGCCTGCCAGCGGCTCCTCTCCCAGGGAGGAGCCTGCCAGGTGCTCACTCCCTGGGCTCGCTCCCTGGGCTCACAAGCCTGCCAGGGGCTCACTCCTAGGGATGCGTGGACGGGAGAGAAGCCTGTGATCGACTCATTTCGCCTCGAGATCGACTGGTAGCTCGCGATCGACATATTGGGCACCCCTGATGTAGACTGTGGGACACATATTGTTCAATCCTTTAATTCAGTGATTAAACTTTTTTGCCTGACTTACTGGGCCATTTGTTGCAGTTTCCAATTTAGGGCTACAAACTTGTACACAGTGGTGTCACTAGGGTTTGTGTCACCTGGTAGGGGAGGCCAGCACGTCATCCCCATGCAGTGGGCAGGGCAACACTCCAGGTGGTGGGCATGGTGATCTATCATCGCCCCATCCCCATTGGTTTTTTGGCTGTCCCTTTTGATAGAATAAAGATATTTCAACGCAGTTAGTTTCATTGCATTCTGCATGAAATTACACACTGATTGACATATAACATGGTATTACTTTTACAAACTGTAATTTTAGTGATTTTGGTCACTGGTGGTGTCACCTCCCCCCAGGCTGTCAACTTACTGCCACTTTATTGCAGCAGTTCTCAAACTTTTAGCATTGGGACCCACTTTTTAGAATGACAATCTGTCCAGGACCCAACATAAAGCAAATTAAAAATAAATAATTTAATAAATATTAAATAAATAAATAAATAAAAGTAAAACAAATAATTAAATAAGGGCAAGCCAGCCCTGTTCCACCAAGTGAATTTTTTCTGCAACCTGCCTGCGATAACACCCCTCTGCCTGCAAAAAAAGAATCATTAAGATTTTCACCCTTACCCAGTACCCAGTTCAATTTAAGTTCTTACATTTCAAGCATATCACTATCAGGACCCATCTGGCTTTATAAGTCTGAGAGCCCAATCCTTTGCCTTTCTACTCAGAAGTAAGTCCCATTTTAGTCAGTGGAGCTTACTCCCAGGAAAGTTTGGATAGGATGGCAGCCTAAAACAGAAAAAAATTCACCTTACCCTGTCAGGCCTCTGTTTCATTCTTTTTATGGGGGGGCTGCCTTCTGGAGCATTTGTTGAGCTCTAATTGCATCAAATCAGGACCATTCTGGTGGCCTCACATTTCCCTTTGCCTGACCTGCCCAAGAGCTAAGTCACATTTGTTTACTTGCAAGTAAACGCAACCATGTGGCTTAGTTTTGCTTTCTATAGGGCTCAATACGTTCCCCAGCTTGGAGGGAGGGACCTCCTTTTCGGGTGTTTTTTTTGGGGGGGCTACATTCATTGGATCAGGACCATTCTGGTGACGTTGAATTCCTCTCAGCCTGTCCTTTCTGATGGACTAAGGCAGGTTCACTTACTCGCAAGTAAACGCGTGATACAACTTGGTTTCACTTTCCATAGGGCTCCATGCAATTTTTGTTTTCCAATTTTCTGCCAATAACTTTCGATAGAAAGGAGATATTTCACTCCGGTTTTGTGCATTGCATTCTACTGGAAATTCCACATCCACCGGTATATATCATGATGGGGTTACACCTAACCACCACGATTTTAGCGCATCATCCCCCCAGTGCGCGTCACCCAGTGCGGCCTGCACCCCCTGCACTCTCCTAGCGATGCCACTGCTTGTACATAGTATAGGGTAGCTGGTTTTTCATGAGGATTCCTTGGCTCCCCTGGCTGGTTTATGTGGCTCCCCAGGGAGCCACGACTCACAGTTTGGGAACCACTGCTTTTAATTTAAAAAAAATATTTATAGTAGCCCTTCCTGACATGCTTGATTTTGGAAATGAGATCTTTTTTGAAGAGAAGATGAGACTATCAAGAAAGAAGATGATGTTTATACCCAGCTGTGTATATGCTGTGGCTTCAAACTTGGAAATTCTGGAGTGTCATTCCTATCTACATAGAATTACTTCTGAAAGTAGATTTTGCTGTCCCTTCTTCTTGACTGTTTGTCCTAGAAAGCAATGCTTCTTTAATTTGAGACTTACTGTAGACCAGGAAGTTGATAGAGCATAGATCAGGTTTCTGATTGGTGTGTGATACAGATAGTTGCGCTACTTTCTGCCTGTGTTTAACTGAAGTTTTGCAACAGTGATTCAGGGCATGTTGATGGATTTCACCTCTCACAGGTAGCAGATTACAGCTTTTAACGAAAACCTTTTTGCAGAGTGCCAGCTGGCAGCGCAATTCCTAAATGGTGGCGCTCACAACCCACTTTAGCCTTTGTTAACCAATTGTAATATGTAAGCAGTTTTGTCAATCTGTTTCTAGGTCACTAAGATCTGAAAAATATAAACAGAGTGCAAATAGCTCCTGTAATAAAGGGGTAATGTGCTCTTATTGAACACAGTTACCCATTTTCCATTTCAGAATTCATATTTTGTTACACTGCTTGGAATTCTTTTGACGGCTGTTTTAGGCTTACAAATTATACATAATTTTTGAAATTATACTGTAATCCAGATTATCCAGTGCTAATTTGAAGAGCTCTTGGTGTTTTAAAATGTGTTTTTTTAATCTTTCAATACAGACCCATGTCATCTCCCAACTATTCATTGCATTGCAAGTGGAGCAGAAAGGGGTCAGTTTTAGTGCAGACTTCACAATAGAACCTTTCCTGATTTTAATGACATAATATAAGGTTTGGATAGAAATCTGAATTGTTAAATAGTCCTTGGAAGAGAAAACCTGACTAAGGTTAATGGAACTTGGCTTTTTTATTTAATATGTTTGCCTCAGAGTTGAAAAATATCAGGTTCCTAAAAACTAGCTGCTAGACCATAAAATATGGTCAAGTCTCAGTACAGAATTTTTCCATCCCTAGTAATACCTTCTCTTCTCTCTCCCCCCCCCCCCATTCATTTAGCAGTTCCCAAGATTGGTGGCTTCCTTGACCTACTGGGCCATGGCCACGGCTCCCCATTAGCGCTATAATCCTACACGTTGCATGGGGTGGTGGGTTTATTGTGAGGATTCCGCCGCTCCCCTGGCTGGTTTCCGCAGCTCAGGAACCACTAATGCAAACCAATGATTCTCGGAGTGTTTAAGTGGGTCTTTTCAATCATCCTGACCGGCAGGATATTCTCTGTATTTTCCAAGACTCTCCCCTCAGGATTTTTGGAATGGTGTTTGTACTCCTGACACTGATGATACTATAGCTCAGTCTCCATAAGATGAACCCTGCTCAGTAAGATCAAAGGTCCAGCCCACAAGCAGGGCATGAAGACAACAGTCATCCTCTGCATTTTTTTCCCAGCAAGTGGCATTCAGAGGCACTATGTTGCTGAACTCTGAGATAAAATATAGTCATCATGATTAGTAGCCATTGATGGACTAGCCCGCCATGAATTAGTTCAATTCCCTTTAAAGCCAACCAAGTTGATTCTCATCACATCCTGAGCCATTGAATTCCACAAATTATTCCTTTTGTGAAGAAGTACTTCCCTTGTCTGCCCAGAAACTCCAACTTCACTGGATGAACCTGAATTTGAGGGACCTTTTGGAAAAAATCATCCACTTTCTCCACATAATGCATAATTTTATAAACCTCAGTCATGTCTCTCCTTAGTCGCTTTCATTCTGAAATAAAAAAAACCCCTAACTTTGTAGGCTTTCATCACTGGAAAGGTGCTTCACTGCCTGATAATTTTCTTTTGAGAAATCCCAAGCAGAAATGTATACAATATTCCAAGTGCTGCTGCACTATCTGTTTTGTTCAAGGGTATTAAGACATTGCCAGTTTTATTTTTGATCCCTTTCCTAATTATCTCTAGCATGGATTTTGCCTTTTTCACATCTGCTGTGCCAATAGGTTGACCTGGTCATGGAGCTATTGCCATCAGTCTAAGATCTCTTTCATGGTTGCTCTCTGCCAGCTCATACCTCATCCTTCTAAACAGAAAGTTGACCTGTTTTGAGAAAGAGAGGAATAGGAGGTAAGAAATAATACTTCAAACAACATTTTTATATCGAAGAAACTGTAAAATAAAAAATTGGTGGTATGCTATAGAAAAAAACTAGAAGTTATTTTTGCTAGCTACTGGCCATCTCTGCTTCAGACTTGGCTTAAAAGATTGAAAGCTTTGAATAGTAAATTCAACTCAAAAACCTGGTTGATTTAAACTATTCAGGAGTTACTATGGTTGAATGTTCAGCTCCTAGACTGTATGTATTTGCAGTCTTATTTTAAAGTGTAAAACCCCAAGAGTTTTGAGCAATTTGACATATATTTTCTTACAGTAACTATACATGCAAAAACCCGGATTATCCCTATGTGAAACTCAGCAATTCTAAAACACATTGATTGAATAAGGAGCTTGGTACTGTGCAAAATAGACAGTGTGGGTAGAGCTGTGAACTTGCACAGGCTGTATCTGAAGATGTTTGACCTCTGAAGTAAATTTAGGTTCTACTGCTGTCATTTGTGTGTTAAATATCTCTGCTGCTGGTGTCTTGTCATGATGTGTGAAGTTACGCTGGCATTGAGCCCCATTCTAAAGCACTTGCTACATAGACACTTGGAGCTGCTTTTTAGAGCATTGAATTAGAGCAGTGGTTCTCAAACTTTTTAAAGGCTCTAGACTCTAGAGCTGCAATTTTCAACCTTTTTCAACTCATGGCACATTAACAAAGCTTTAAAATTATCAAGGCACACCATCAGGTTTTTAACAATTGACAAGGCACACCATGCTGCTCACATCACCCATTGGCCGTACTAATAAATGACCTTCCCCCAAAATTCCTTTGGCACACCTGTGGATCACTTGCGGCACACCAGTGTGTCATGGCACAGTAGTTGAAAGTGGCTGCTCTAGTGTCTGCTGCCTGATTTATAAATGCCAAGGGGTGTGGCTACAATGGTGATTGGGCAGCAGTGCTCCCCCCAGTAGCAGCTTGTTTAACCCTTGATGCGCATAGCCTAATTTGCCTTGTCAGTTTTGCAAACCACCAAAAATGGGGTCACAACCCACTGGTGGGTCCCAGACCCAAGTTTCCAAGTTCATAGGCAGTGCTCTTTCCCAGTCTGGCTACCTGAAATCTTTAGTTGGAATTGGGGAATAGCACGTGACCTTCTACAATAAATATTCTGCATAGTCTCAGCCACTCTTGTTTTGGTTCATCTCTTGCGGAAGAGGTTATTAATATAAAAATGTGCGGTGTGTGGTAGAGATCTGTTTCTAAATTGGAGGAAAATAAGTTTAACTGGATTTTGGCCAAAAATACAAAAGCACATTAGGTGGAGGTAGAATACTTTCTTTGCTCAATACTCCTTCCTTTGCTTTCAAGGATGGTGCCTACCTAAAAGAAACTGACCTTGGAAGCCTGACCAGGGCTTCTACTGAACTTCAAAAGCCTCTGTGGCTGGACTGACATAGGGCAGCTGCTGTCTGTTCCTTGCTGCTGCTCCTCTTCTCTTCCCCCTTCAAAAAAGAGGCTTATTGTAAGATAAATGGGCACAGACTGCTCAGTTGTCTTCCACCTTAACCTCTCTGATACCTGTCTGTTCAGTTTGGCCATTTAGCATCCACTAGGGAAATGGAAACTCACCCCTTCCCCTGCTCTTTTGTTCCATTCTGTTAAGGGTTGTCCTGATTTGTCTTCCAGCAAGAATTTTGGAATGTTGATAACAGAATTTGTGCACGTGTTCTCCCCATTTGCTCACAGGCGACATTGTGTCAATGTCAATGACAAGTCCACATTTTGTCGCCTTGAATAGTGTTCAAAATTTAGCTTAACACAATGACTCCCTTTTTCCTACTTGTTCGAGTTAATCCTTACTTTGAGCTTGAATTTCTTCAGTAGTAATCTGGAAGAAATGCAGATTTAAACATTATCAGTAAAGTTCTGGTAAATCAAAACTCGCAAATCTGAAGAGCTCTGTCAAGGAAGAATGTTGTAAACATCCCTCAGCTTAAACTGTTGGGACAGTTTAGGCTTGTATGCATGCCTGAGAATGGGACAAGCTTGTCCTGGGAGAGTTGGAAAATGAACAGATATTCAGGGAGGCAGATTTTCTACTAGTGGTAGATCCAAAGCTATTCTGCCTGAATCTTTGTGCTGTCCTGCCACCACAGCATGTATTTCATTCTGTCCTGTATCAGCTCTTCCTTTTAGCAATAGGAAGCTCCAGTGTGTTCAGTACAGCTGAAGTGAGCTAGAGGGAGATCTCAGATGTAGAGGGAGAGTTTTATATGCTCAGTCCTAAATTCAACCTCTCGTATCACTAGTTAAGGATCTCAAGTAGCAAGGCTGAAAAAACCCCCACAATTCTACTACTTAAATCTGTGGTTCCCCAACTCTTTGGGAATTTGGGAAATGCTGTAAGTCTTGTGGGTGGGTGGGGGTTCGAAGGCAGTGAAGCGATCACCAAGATTGTGCCACTGCCAGGGATGAAAAAAGTTTTTTTTTTGTACTTACCAGAGCAGCGCTGGTCTCCTAGGGGATTGTGGGGAGCCCGCAGACACCTTCCACAGGCTCCCCAAACCTCAGAATGTCTAAAAATAGTGATTGCGACCCACTTCCAGTTTGCGAAATCAAATAGCAATTGTGAAAATGGAAGTGAATAGGGATAACTATTTTTAGACATTCTGAGGCTTGGGGAGCCCTTAGGAGGTGTCCGCAGGCTTCCCACTTCTAGTGGCCAGTACTGCCTCTGCTAAGTACAACCCCCCTTTTGTACCTGGCAGAGGCCCAATCCTGGCGATCCCTAAGCCAGGATCCCTAAGCCCTGTCGTGACACCCCAGTTTGGGAACCTCTGGCCCAAGTTATTGAAGATTTGGTGCCTATTAGTGCTCCGGACTGAAATGATGACCTGACTTGGCAACTTCACATCTTCTTAATTGTGACCTGTGTTTTGCTAAATGTGATCAGAGCAAAGCAGAAATGAAGACTCCCATATCATTTGATCTGTGAATGGAATCCTGTATTGTATTAAAAGATGTTGGAGATGGGAATGAAAAGAAATAAAATCTTTGTGAGGTTAAGCAACTTCCTTGGCTGGCTAGACTATTTTTTCAGTCTTAGACATTCATTATTCCAAAGTGCAAAGTGTTCTTTGTTCCATTTGATATTGTTAGACGACGGTAATGGCAGGAAACTGAAAGAAGAGACTGTAAGCCTAGAAAGAATTATACAAAGTAAAATTGCAGTTCCAGCACACTACAAGTATAATTACTCTTTCCATACAACATCATAGATTAATTTTTTCTACAGGACTTAGATGTACATTACAATGCACCTTTCCTTTTACTCTTTGAATGCACTTAAAACAAGCATGCCCCTATGTTCTGCAAAGATCTAACATACTGTTAGCATTAATTGTTAGTTGTGGTACTATGCTATCTGCAAATGTGGATTTTGTTTCCTATTGAACATCCCACAGGTGCCCCCTCCCCCCAAATCACACCACCCTCAAGTGCTGGGAGTATGTTCAGCTTGTTTTTCTGCGTAGCAAATTTTTTGAGGAATGGTCAGTTAGGTTAAAAGATGTTGGATTTATTGCAAAGTAAATTCAGTAAAACAGTTGATTTCTCCATAGACATCTGCCTTTGGTATTATCAATATTTGCTTAACATTAGGGAGCGCAACACAGCTCTATTTAGGATTGTCACTGATGTGCCCCTTTGCATGTTAGCTTTCTCTGTATAGGAAGCGCAAATCTTCCTGATGCCTGAGATGGTGTGCTAAATACTGCCCCTCCCTACGCAATTATGTGTCAGCCTCTGCTTCTTTCTCTCTCTCTCAGCACTCTCCTCATCACCATATTTCCCCGTCCTCTCTATCCCCTTACTTCTCTAATCAAGGAAGTAGACAGAGTAGGAAGAGCAGTGGAAACAAGCTGGAGATGAGTACCCCCCCCCCCACCATTATGCTGCCTGAGGCAACTGCTTCAATTTACCTCATGGATGGACCAGCCCTGGCTGTTTTCAAGAGATATTATGTGTATGGTTGTCAAACTCCCTGTCTACTAGCATGGTTGGCTTGTCATGCAGGATCCTTTACTTCTTGGGTTTGGGTTGTACCTGTAAGAACTTGCTAAATCCTAATATATCAGACTATTTAATTTTACTTGGGAGAATAGCAGATGCATAGTGCTAATGATAAAATGTCTGTCACAAGTATGGTCTTTTTACAGTTGAATCTATGAACTGTGAAACAACCAAGTTTTATTATTAAGTTAAGTTTTGGTTCACTACCTAGCCACAAGTGAAAGGCTAGTATGCTCTGCTAATAGTTTCACCTGCCATGAGATTACAACTTCTTTACAACCTTCTGGCTGCACTTTTTGCTTTTTGCTGCTTTTCTCATCTTCCTATTGGATTCTTTCCAGCAGGCATTTGAAAGCAGGAAGATTGCATAAAGATGAGTTAAAACCTAGTGTGTTTAAGCAATCATCCCATTGTTCTCATTGTCTGAAGGGAAATGGACCAGTTTGTGAGAGCATAAAATAGGAAAGAAGGAGGGTAGCATAGTAAAATGCTACAACCCAAAAAGGGGAAAAGAAAATATCACTGTCATGGTGGGTCTAAAAACTATGTCACAATCCTGCAAATACTGTGCTATAAATCCGTTAATCTTCCTACTGTTGGTGGCGACACTGAAGTGAATAATATTAAGCTGTTAGATATAAGCATTTGCAATAGTGGAGATATGGGCTTAAATTGTTATAAGAACATAAGAACAGTCCCGCTGGATCAGGCCATAGGCCCATCTAGTCCAGCTTCCTGTATCTCACAGTGGCCCACCAAATGCTCCAGGGAACACACAAGACAACAAGAGACCTGCATCCTGGTGCCCTCCCTTGCATCTGCCATTCTGCCCATTTCTAAAATCAGGAGGTTGCACATACACATCATGGCTTGTAACCTGTCCAAGTTGAAATGCAAGAACTTGGGTAGCCCACCTACTTGATCGCTGTTGTTGTTTCTTTAATTCAGTCATCTTAAGTCTCGGCATTGATACCTAGGCATATATACATTTTTTATTTTCTCTTTTTTCTGCTGGCAGCTCTCAGACCCCCCCCCCCCCAATGAACTTGTTGCATGTCACCTGAAGCTTGTTTTCTAGACTTGGGGCCCAATCATGTCCAACTCTTCAGCCATGCCAACAGGGTGTGTGCTGCATCCTGTGGTGAGGGGTGGGTGAGTGGCAATCATGGAGACCTTCTCAAGGTAAGGGAATGTTTGTTCTCTTACTTTGGGGCTGCATTATGGCTGCATCATTGCTGGAAAGTTGGATAGGTTAGGCCCTAAGTCTCACATAATGGATTACCTGTTCCTATAACTCCTAGGCTATTGAGAGGTTAATAGGGCTCTTGTGCACCTGGTCGACTAGAATAAGTATAAAACCCAAGGTGATTGACCACTGGGAAAGGCCTGGCTCAAGGATCAGTCTACTATTGAGGGAATATAGTGACCCTAACCAATACTTTGTCACCCACCTCCAGCTATCTCTCTTTAGCTCCTCAGTCATAATACAATTTATGGCCACCTTGGGCAGCATGATTCGGAGTACCATCTGCATGGCCCCAGTCATGTAGGGTCCAATCAAATAGTCCCATTGGGGCGTTGGACCATCTTGATTGTCTGCTCAAATAGGCCTTTATGTTGTCATCTGGGGCCAACTTATTGAGACAAAGAAAGGACATCTGGGTTTCCCCTCCATTGATGTTGCACAGAACTATGATAGCTGTCTGTCAAGTTTCCATCCCCTCACACAAGTCTCTCTTACTAGAATGGCCAACTAGGATGGATCCTTTGTAGCTGCCTCAAATCTAACCACCTGGCCCCGATGCCTACCAACTGTTGGCCAAACTGGGATAAGTCCATGAGGTTAGATGGTGAAGGTTAGATGGTGAATCTGCTACAAAGGCTACATTCCTCTGTCCCTGTTTTCTTTCACAGTCATATTTGCGCATCTTGGGAAGGTGATACTCTAGTCCACTGGCTCTCAAACCTTTTAGAGGCCCTATCTGATTTATAAATCAGG
Organism: Tiliqua scincoides; assembly: GCF_035046505.1. Classification (NCBI taxonomy): domain Eukaryota; kingdom Metazoa; phylum Chordata; class Lepidosauria; order Squamata; family Scincidae; genus Tiliqua; species Tiliqua scincoides. The sequence goes on from NC_089825.1 coordinate 25,460,456, forward strand.
CTGCTACCTGCTTTATAAATGTCAAGGGGTATGGTTATAATAATGATTGGGCAGCAGTTCTTACCCCCTCAAGTAGCAGCCTTGTTTAACCCTTGATACACATAGCCTAATCTACCCTGTCAGTTTCTCAAACCACCCAAAATTGAGTCATGACTCACTGGTGGGTCCTGGATCCACAGTTTGAGAAGCACTGCTCAAGCTAAATTTGAGCTTTCACTGTTCTGCATGCGGAGATTCCTCCTTCCTTCTCAGTCCATTGTGAATGGCAGGTGCTGGGATCTGGGGGGGGGGGAGAGGTGTGGAGTAGGAGAAAGAGAACCTTCTGCTACTTTATGCAACTTCAGAGTAGAAGGAGGAGACTGGGTTAGTCACCCAGTTCCCCCTGCAATGGTAGGGCAGCTGTCCCTGAATTCAGCAATCTTTTCCCTATGCCTCATGAGGCTGGCTGGCTGCATCAGGCCTCAGTGCTGCTTCTTAATAATCCAGTTAAAAATCAAGCTACAGAGAAGAAAACAGAAGTTAAAGCTGTAGGCAAAGATGAGAAGAAAAAAGCCTCTTATCTTTAAGTAGACAGACACAGGTCACAAACACAATTTATGATAGGGTTTGTTAAATACTCTTCCATTGCTGTGCTCAAAAGCCCAAGCATTGTATTTTATCATTGTACAGTACTTTTCCTTTGAATGTTGGAACAAGCAGTATACTTGCAGGAGGTATGTCTAAAGAAGCTGATAGGAGAAGTAAGTTGAGCAATTGCCTGCAAAAGATCTTTCACAGTTTGGACACATAGTAAACTGTAAAACTCTTTAGCACAACCTACCTGAACTCCTGTCTTTGCACAAGCAAATGTTAAGGAGTAAATAGTTAGCCTCATGTCAAAGTACAGGAGATAACTGAAATCTTAGTGCTCTGATCTGCAGTCATTTCAAAAGCTCTAAAATGCAGGTGTGAAGAGGATAGTTATATTGGAATTGCAATATATTGGGAAAGGGGGGAGCTCAACCTTCCCTATACCTTTTCACAGTGGAAAATCCCCCCCCCCACCTCTAGCTGCTATTTTCACAGTAAGGGAAAACTTTATTAGTACGCTAGAAAATTGCACAGGTTTTGTACAGATTATTTCTGCTCAAAATGTAGTGACATTCTGAAATGTGATAAATATGTAGACTTGATTTGGATTATGAGCAACAACAAGCCATTAATGGACTGTTGTTTCTTAGAAAAAGACCTGAAGGTAATCTATTTGAGTATAAGCTTGACCGATAACAGCACTAGAGTCCACCTGGGAGCATCAGATTTGCTCACGAGTGATGGTTTGCTTGCACGTTGTATTGACAAGTCAATGCTGAGATGTGGTCTGTGCATATAATTGAATAAGATGGTAGGCAGTAACATCTCAGACTATAATCAGGGATCTCACTGTAAGTAGAAAACTGTCAAGAAGACCCAACCACACTTGAATCTAGAGGATTGCATTTCCAGGGGTGAGTAGTCATGCTGAACACAGTGGGCTTACTTTTGAGTAAAGCAAATGTCACAGTTTAAAGTCACCTGTTTATGGTGGCTCTGTCAGTCAATTGTTGTGAAAACTAAAGGTTGGCACAAATATGTGAAAAGTCTTATTATCAATTAAAAAACAAGCAACTGTTTGCTTGTTTAATAATAATATTATTAAACAATAATAATATGCACAGAATGGATTAAGAGATTCTCCAAGATGGCTCAGTGATAGGCAGGCCATCTCTCATGTGAGTTTATTTTCATGAACAATGCAAGCATAGCAATTACATTAAACCTTTGTCTGAATCAGCCAACTGGTAATGTAAAAAGTTCACTCATGTTTCAGCTTTCAGTGATGAATATACATGGATAATCATTCTGAACTTATTGACAGCAATATGCAACAGTCACACAACTCTTGAAGTATTGTCTTTTATTGTAATTTTTATATTAATTTTTGTTGTGCATTCTGTATTATGGGAGGAAAGGCCAAGATATAAGTATTTTAGATAAACTAAATGTGTATTGTTTAAGGATGAAGCCTTATGGTCAAACCTTTAGTAAGTGGCTCCATCATATGAATTTGGCTTTCATTTGAGATAAAATTACAAGTCCTTTCTGATCCAGAAGTCATCACCTTTGCCATTGGAGTGCAGTTGTCCAGTTTGCTAATCTTGAAGCCTGGTTACGCACCCAGTAGTCTTATTGATATCTTATTGCAGGATTAAAAGATTTGTAAGGTTATCCTAGCCTTAACATTCAATGATTCTGTTGTAAAAATATTTCATTCACTTTGTAAGGAAAAAAAGTATTGCTCATTGTGTATTGTGTTCAACAGTGTTGACTGAATACTAGTAAGCTGTCAATTAATATGAAAGCCTTTTGTAGCAGAAAAAGCTATCCCAAAACAGTGTTCTGAATGGGTTTTTTTCTTTTTTAAATCGTTCAAATAAATCCAATGTGTCTTGCATTTCCCCCTCTGTTTTGGTCTTCAGAGGATAGAATTTAGTCCCAAATTGCCTTTTTCTGGCAGTTGACTAAGATGCTTCATGTACTCCACTGACTCTACTTTTGGACAGCTCTCTTGGGCGGCTTGCAAAAGAGAACATAATGACTTGCCCTTTTTGAAAGTGGACAGGATAATTTTGCATGAGAAGTGCAAAAACAGCAAACTCGTCACTCCTCAAATATCTTGTTTATCCCAGAGTTTTGAAAATTCTGCATCCTGGGTATCACTGAACTTTTGATGTCTTGATATAAGTCTTGTGTCCCTTTCTTAGTGGTTCTGAAGTGATTGTTTTTCTTCCTGGTGGTGTATGTGTCCAAGTTAGCTATTGTCATAAGGGAAACAATGGAGAGAGAGAAGGGAGATGAAGGCAGGGGTAAACAGGGCTGAACTGTAGTGCCAGAGACTGTGGAAAAGGCACATTTTAAGAAGGAATTTGAAAGAAGTGACAGTCCCACACATGAAGGGAAGCAAGCGAAAAAGAACCTAATTGTTTGAGGCAGTAGGAGACCCTCAGATGATTGCAGGTGCGGAGCTGGAAGACCAGAGATTGTGGTCAATTGTGAAATGGGATGAGGCCTGAGAGGTAGGGAGAGGCAAGGCCATGGTGGACTTTGAAGATAAAGACAAGGAACTTGTGCTGCATCAGGAAACAAGCAGGGAGTTAGTGAAGATATGTAAGGTGGGAAGTGATATATACAGGAGTGATATATACAGGCATTTTATGACAAGTGCACCAATCCTTATGTTTGCAAGTACAACGGCATTTCCAGATCCCCCTAAATCAAAGGTGACAAACATATGGCCCATGAGCTGAATGCTGTCCCCAAAAGCAGTTTATCTGGCCCCACGTTGTAATTGGGCTTTCTCATATCTTAAAAATATAAACAAGATTTGCACATTTTCTCTTCCATCATTTGCAACTAATGAGTTTCTATGTGAGAACAAAGTGCTTATTTCCCGCCATCATCTGCTTATTGATTTCACTTTCTTCTTAATGATGTTGCTGCCAACCCTCAGCAGGCACTATGAATGCTAACTTCAGCCCTTTGTTTGAAATGAGCTTGACACCCCTGCCGTAAATATTGCCACCCTGGTCTAATGGCTATCTAAACAGTGCCCTGTCAGGACAGTGTTGGAATGAAGTTTGCTCTTGTGCAAGCAGCCCTTGGCTTGGGGACCTTTTGACAACTCATTGAGACACAGAATATTGCCAGCTTTGCCCAGCAGCAGCATCTTACGCATGTCTTTCTGGGTTGGGAGCAATACTCTTTTGGCTAAAGATTTTCAGTATATTCATTGTAGCAGATGTCTACTATTTCATAACTTTGAATTTATCTATAGAGAAAATCTTTAAGCCAATAGTGTGATTCACTTTACTTTTCCATTGATTCTCAAAAAAGATTGAAAATATTGGTTCATGGCTGCTTGTCATGTCTGTTAAATTTCCTTTTAGGATTTCTAATCTGCTGACATATGAAAGAGACACTCTTACTTAGGATATCTCGTCCTAAACTGTTCCTATTACAGAGAAAGGCAAAAGTGACAGTAACTAAACTATCTGAAAGTTTAATTTCTTTGAGGAAAAACATACTGTATTCTCCGGAGTAAACTGCAACCTAGCTTCTATAGAAGGCTAATCATGACCCTGTTTGTGTACTGTATTGTTTGCGAAATACTTTTAAGGTACACTTGCAATGTAAACATTTTACTTTCCCTTCTACAGTCATTTTTCATATAAACAAAAGGACTAAGGGCCCAATCCTATCCAATTTTCCTGTGCTGGTACAGTTGTGCCAGTGGGGTGTATGATGCATCATTTGGTGGAGGAGCAGTCTCTGGGGCATTCTCAGGGTATGGGAACATGTGTTCCCTTACCACAGGGCTGCACTGTGGCTACATTGGAGCTGAAAAGTTGGATAGGATTGGGCCCTAACATTCTAAGGTGAGAAATATACTTTCCAAATACATAACAGTGCTTATGTATTTAAAAGAGCTAGTGTTTTCATGCAGGTGATTCACCATCACAGCCTATAGTGGCAGAAGAAATTGGTCCATCTAACCTAGTGCTGTGTATGTTTAGTTGTGTCTTCCCAAACACTTGTTCCTAGTTCTGTGGTCCTTTTTAAGCAGAGATGCCATGCTTTGAACAAAGGCAGCCGTGCTCAGGGGAAGGAGAGCTTGATGTCCTTAAAGACCTGGATTTCATGAGTGGAAGTCTGCTCATGAAATGAGTTTCCCCTTCCTCTGAAGCCTCCTAAAATGCATTTCCAGGAGATCCCCAGAAGAGGACAGAATATGGCATATGGGAGATCAGTGAAATCCCCCCCCCTTTGAAAAAGTGGAAGTGCCTTCTGCTTATAGAAGAACACCTTAAGATCCAATTCTTCATATTCTCCTTGTATTTTGTTACCTTTTAACACTTTCTCTCCATACCACTTCACTTACTAATTAATGTATGTAAATACAAAAGAAAACACACAAAGTTGTATGAAATGCACATTTGCCTATATCTCTTACTTATTTCTGAGGCTAGACTTTTAAGTATATTGTCAGTATAAACAGAGCTAAGATGGAAAGTTGCATGACATTGGCTATCTGTAAGTTATAACTTGGCATTTGGACAATTAGCATTTATCTGGGTTAATTTCTCAGTTGCTGTGAACACTATTTGGGATCTATAGGACGTCTGGTTTAGAGCTAGCATGCTAGCTCTCTATGAGTTTCTCAGTCCTGTCTTATCGGGAATGAATTAGTGGCTTTTGTATGCAACATACTAAATTATTGACCCATGGGAGAACATATCAGCAGTTTTGGGGATGCTTGTCTAGGGTCCTCTCAGTTGCTGTGAACACTATTTGGGATCTATAGGACATCTGGTTTAGAGCTAGCATGCTATACTATAGCTTTAATGAAGTTTGCTGCTGCCTGAAAGCAATTGAAATAAATTGGATTGTAAGTGATGAAACAAGGATGGGAACTATAGGGCAGTGCTTTTCAAGCTATCTGATGTGCAGAGTGACAGTTTTCCCCCCCAATGTGCCAGGGCCTGGTACTATGAAAAACACAGGTGAGAAAGTGAGGAATCTTGAGAACTTTTTGGCAAAAACATGTGTTTGATCCTAGAAGAGGGGAAGGCTATAAATAAAAACAATGGGAGCATGTGCATAATGATATATGGATATGAAGCAAGGAGTTTTTAAATTTAAACTGTTTATTTCCTGGAAATTTGCTGCAGCCCTGCAGCCGGTGGCTCATGGACCATCACTATGAGTAGCACTGCTGTAGGGGATGATTTGCATTTAGAAACTGTTAATGTTGCTAGATTTATACATGAAAGCATCACGTTGGAATGAATCATTTCACTTTGAATTTTTGGATCCTCTTCTAGCATGATTTTGCAGCTGCTCACCTTTCACTGAAAAGACGCATTCGGTGAATGAATGACACAATTACATGAATCTAGCCAGGGAAACAGACCAGGGACAGACTGCACTTGCTCCCAGTGTGGAAGGGATTGTCACTCCTGAATTGGCCTTTTCAGCCACACTAGATGCTGTTCCAGAACCACCATTCAGAGCGCGATACCATAGTCTTTCGAGACTGAAGGTTGCCAACAAGCAAGACTGGGTCATGAGACAGAAACAGATTCCTGGATCAATGAGGACTTTGAATTGACATTCTTCATTGAGCTATTGTACATTGGCCGCCAGAGCAGCAGTGCTAGGATATGGATTTACTAGTTTGATTTTCTTAGTAATTATACTGTGTGTTCATTGCTTTACAACTCAATTATATGATGCATGGTACAACAGGGTGTCTGTAAATTGGCATCATTTATTTAATTTGGCCTCATCCAATTTTAAACAAATGGAAATCAATACTTTGCAGCCGATATCGGTGACTGAGTGGTAGGACTTGGTGATGTGTCATTGTTAAAAACAATGCTGACTTTTACATAAGGCTTTGATCAAGACTTCTAAGTCTGTACTTCTTAATATTTTAATGGTTTTTAAATTTATGTTGTGATACCTTCTGTGTGTTTTAAAGTAATATGTATTTTTATAAATAAATGTATTGTTCTAGAATGTGTAAGTTCTTATAAAAGTTTCAGAATGTATGATATTTCCATGTTCTGTTAATATTGAATTAATGGAACACAGGGGGAGCCAACTGGATGATGTTTTGGCAAACATGTTTCAATCTCACTTTTGCTGCTATCACAGGAACTTCAGAGCGGGGTGTGTGTGGAATACAAGAGATGACCTGCCAATCAGCTTATTACCTTCTTTGCCTGCCTATTCCCTTCTTATTCCCTTCTGTTAATCCCGTACTAGCTTATTCCCTTCTATGGTTGCCCCCCTCCCAATAAATGCACTATAGGAGGACATGCACTTAAAAAAAAAGACCCACCTATATAGCACCGACAAGGGATAACTGATGCGCTGGTGGGAGGCACGAGGGTTAAGCACTGTCCTCCCAATTTCTGATTATCCCTTGCAAGTGTATCTCTAGCCACTGCATTAGCTATAAAATTGGGTTGGGAACTGGCAGGTTTCCCTCATAAAGCCTAGTTTGGTCCTGAGCAATGGTATTTTAGTCATAGTAACAGTCTTTTTGTTTGTTTGTTTGTTTTTTTGCCTTTTGCTCCTTAGATATGTGTCACAAAGATGTCTACACGGAACTGCCAAGGAACGGATTCTGTGATCAAGCCCCTGGACACAATTCCAGAGGATAAAAAAGTCAGGGTTCAGAGGACACAGAGCACTTTTGATCCATTTGAAAAGCCAAATAATCAAGTGAAAAGGGTCCATTCAGAGAACAATGCCTGCATTAACTTCAAGACTTCATCTACAGGGAAGGAATCTCCTAAAATCAGAAGGCATTCCAGCCCTAGCTCTGTAAGTCCAGACATGCTGCATTTATCTCCAGTAAATTCCCCAACCAAATTCCAAATATTTGGGATCCTTAAATAGCAAAGGAGATTTATATAAAGCTGTCTTCTTAGAGTGTGTTTATATTTAAAAATGTCATTACCTTCCTGCTCTACTTATGAGAATTTCTGGCCTCAAAGATAAGTGCAACCCTCAGATAGTTGAAGTTATTCCTTCTGTTTTTTGTAACTATGTTAACTATGGTAGGAAGCTTTTGAGTGACATCATCTGTACCATTTTACATGCTATCCATATTTTTCTCATGGCAGACTGTTCTAAAACTAACTTGGGCATTTTTCCCAACTAGTCATTAATCTGTTGAGCCAGTTTTCTCTTGGGATTTCTTACAAAGGTATCATAGATGCAACTTTAGGGACTGGATTGTATTAAAAACGTATGCCACCATTCTATTAAAAATGAAACAAGAAGTGGCTTTACATAAAATAAAAATTCCAAAGCAAATATTTAAAAGCTATTGCTTTCTGAAAGCGGAGACTTTCTTGTGAAGCATTGAGAACTGTTGAATGGGGTGCTATGATTAAGCAGGCATCTAGACCAGTGCTTCCCAAACTTTTTAGCACCGGGACCTGCTTTTAAAAACAACAATCTATCACAACCCATTAGACAAAAAAAAAAAAAAAGACTAGAAAAAATAATATTTAATAATAGTACATTATTAACACTAGGGTCCTGTACTCTTGAGTCTGATAGATTCCTTACATATAGCATGTGTGTGTAGACTAGTGGATCTCAAACTGGTGGGTCATGACCCACCAGCCAGAGAAGCACTTATCCCTGCCCCTTTAAGGGGCAGGGAGGGGAAAGGCAGCAGTGCAGTCCCCAGGATTGTGCTAATGCCAGGGTTTTTTAAAACTTACATCCAGCTAGCGCTGGAGCCCTATGAATTTGGGGGGTCTGGGGAGCACTCCACAGGGCTCCTCAAGCCTTTACAATGTGATAAAAGAAGAAAGGGGCATTTCTGTTTTTGTGACGAAAACCGGAAGTCCCCATTTTTTATCCCCGCCCCCACAATTACAGAGGCTCGGGGAGCCCTACTGAGGGCTCCCCAAACCTCCCAGGACTCCAATGCTGGCTGGAAGTAAATAAAAAAACTCTCCAGTCCTGGGCAGCAGCACAATCCTGGATCACTTGCTGTTATCCCTATGCCCCAGCAAATACTCATGTGGTTCTCTCCTCCTTAGAAGGACTTTGGAAACCATTGGTATAGACCAGGGATTTTCAACTTTTTTCATCTCACAGCACACTGACAAGATACTAAAATTATCAAGGCACACCATCAGTTTTTTGATAATTGACAAAGCACACCATGCTGTTGGTGGGGGGCTCACATTCCCCAATGGCCTTACTAATAAATGACCCTCCCCCCCAACTCCTGTGGCACACCTGCAGACTAGTGACGGCACACCAGTGTGCCACAGCACAGTGGTTGAAAATGGCTGGTGTAGACATTTGCTAGATTCTCCGTAGAAATGGAGTTAAAGGACAGTTTCCCCAAACCTTTACAGTCATTACAGGGTACCCAGAAGACTGGAGAACAAGATGTAAATAAATAAACTCTCCAGTCCCTGGCAGCAGCACAATCCTGGGGACTGTCAGACCTTCCAAGACTTCCAGACCAGACAGAAGGCTGAAACTGGACTCACACACATATGGCATGCCAATTACTAGAGAAAATTAGAAAATGTGAAATTTTTATTTGGGAGAATAAAGATTACCTCATATCTGCGAATGATTTTCTTCCGCACACTGGGCAAGAGTGCTTGCAAAGTTTTTTTTTAATGTTTCAAAAACTTTTCGTGACCCACCAAAAATTGGCTTGTAACTGGGTCCCAACCTACAGTTTGGGAAAAATTGAATCTAGACAGTACTTTATGTGAAAACCTTGAAATAGACAAAGCTCAGAACGTTTACATTAGTTTTCGTAATGTAGTATGACATTTTCAAGGGAGAGTGATAAATGTCATGCACTTTATAGGATGGGTGTACTGACAGTTTGTCCCAATGGTGACTGGCCAAATTATGTTGTGTGAAGACTTCATTTTATTTTCTGTTGTAGCATAACAACACAGTGATGTGACCTTTGAGAAAAATAAAGAGCAGGTTCTACAAAAATGCAAAGAATATTTCTAGTTGGCATGGAGATAACCCAAAAGTAGGGATTAAGTCTTTGTTACACTGCTGTATAATAAAATGTTTCCATAACACTTTCTGTTCTTTTCCTCCCTCCTTTTTTATTCATCCTTCTATTTGTTTGCAGTTGATTCATTTTTTTTAGTATATAATGTGTTTAGTTTCTACCTTGAAGGAAAGATTGACTTGCTACCTACCTCTTGAACTCTTGGAGAGATGCCTGCTTATACAAAAGCGGCATTAGATAAGACATTGTCGCATTTTCTCCTAAAAGCTTTTCTACCTATAATATACCCTTAAAGCAGTGGTTCTCAAACTCTCTGGGAGAGTTTGAGAGCCAGTAAGCCTTTTCAGGGGCGGGGGGGGGGGAGGCAGGGCTCCACTTCAGCTTTAGCGGGGGCAGGGCGCAATTGCTCTGCATCCACTTTCCCTGCTGCGGGGAGCCCTGCCAGAAGTCGCGCCGGGCTCACTGCACCCCAGGGAGGCTGCAGGAGGCTTGGGTAAGCGCACCCAAGCCCCTGCAGCCCCCTGAGCAGCGCGATCCTGGGGATCATGCTGCTGCCTTCCCCCCGCCTCTAGGCTGCCCCCGCCCCTTAAGGGGGCAGAGACCAGGGCCCTCAGGCTGGGGCGTCGCGACGCCCCAGTTTGAATAGCACTCCCTTAAAGAGTTACAATCCTCTCAAAAAGTTACTAGTCAACTAAGGTATAATATATAGTAATATACTAAGATATAATAGGATGGCTTGGATTCTTCACAGACAGAATGAAAGCAAAACAGAGGTCTCCTGAACATACCTGTACTTTATTTTTCAGTTTACTAGGGCCCAAATCCTAACCAACTTTCCAACACTGGCATAGCTGTGCCAATGGGGCATGTGCTGCATCCTGCAGTTGGGTGGCACTCACAGAGGCCTCCTCAAGGGAATACTCAAGGGAATACTTGTTTCCTTAGAGCTACATTGCCCTTATGTTAGTGCTGGAAAGTGGGTTAGGATTGCACCCTAGCTGTGTAAAAAAAGTACTTAAAAATTAGTTTGAATGGAGCATAAGGGGATCTTTATTTAAGCTTTCTTTTGTGATTTTCTTTTTGTTACTGTGAAATTGATTCTCTTGAACACAAGAGGTCTTCACTTTTGTGCGCTAAAATTATTTTACAGGGGCATTGTGAGCATGTTACTTAACTCCATAGAATTATATATTGAAATTTAATATCCTGTAGACCAGGGGTGCTCACACTTTTTTGGCTTGAGAGCTACTTTGAAATCCAGCAAGGCCTGGAGATCTACCAGAGTTTTTTTACAATGTTCGCGCCATCATAACATATAACATTTATGTGTATAATGTATGTTGGTGTACCTTGAGCCCCACTGAGTATAACAGGACTTACTCCTGAGTAGACATGCCTAGGATTAGGCTGTGAGGCTGCAATCCTAGCCACACTTACCTGGGAGTAAGCCCCATTGAGTACAATGGGCGTTACACCTGAGTAGAAATGCCTAGGATCGGGCTCGGGCTGCAGTCCACCCTTCCCTGGGAGCAAGCCCCACTGCCTACCAGGGCCCTGCCCAGGAGCAGCAGCTGCAGTGGGGAGCTGAGAGTGGCAGGCAGGCGAGGAGGGGCCTGGGGAGGAGGGTGCAGGCAGGCAGACAGGCAGGCAGGGCGGCCGCTCCCTACCTCCTGGAGCTCGGTGAGGAGGATCTTCCTCTCGGCCGCGTTTGACGCCATTTCTGTAGGTCCGGGCTCCGCACCTGGGAGCCGCCGCCGGTGGGGAGGTGGGCTGGGCCGAGGGTGCTGCTCCGAGACTCCCAGGCGGTGGGCGGGCGGGGGCATCAACCTCCTCGCCTCATGCTCACATGGAGGAGGGGCTCGCGGACGGGTGTCGCGCTCACTCGCTTGCTCCCACGCCGCACCTTCCTCTCCCCCGCCGCCCTTCGCAGTGTCCCCGCAATTGACTCATTTTGCCTCGTGATCAACCGGTTGATCGCGGTCCACGTATTGAGCACCCCTGCTGTAGACTAAACAATTTCTAGTTCTAAGCTTGCCTTTATTTCGTGTTGAACATATTCATATGAATGTTTCATAAACCAACTCTCAAAGCATATGAAAGGATTACTAATAGACCTGTAATTTTTCCCAGGGAAGCATCTTTTTCCCAAATTTGGAAAAGCTTTCTTGGAAAGCTCTCCTCCAAAATATTGAAGGCCCCTTTTTAAAGCAGCACCTCATGAGGTACAAAAAGCTCCCACAATAAGGGACACTTGGCAGCACCCATTCTCCTCTATAGTATACAAATGCTTTGTATGGGTAAATGGGCTTTGGGGATTCTGGCCATGCTATTCACTGCACACTCCAAGAACAGACGTTAGTCAATTCCTAGTCTCCTGAATTTATCTTTTAGTTTTATGCTAAAAACTTGGAAAGAGCTCTGGCTCAGTGATGGAGCACATGCTTTGCATGTGACAGCTTCAATCCTTGGTATCTCCAGGTAGAACAGTCACAGAGACCTCCTCAAGGTATGGGAACATTTGTTCCCTTACCTTGGGGCTGCATTGTGACTGCACCAGTGCTGGAAAGTTGGATAGGATTGGGCCCTTCATCATGTATGTTTTGGTTTGCTTTTCTTTTAAAAAAATAATCCTTTGCTTGAGCCATTTCCTCAGGGATTGGTGGATTCACTAACAAAATTAGGTGGACAGTCTTTACAGTTCAGTTTCTACGGTTCCCTGAGTGGTGTGTGTGTGTGTGTTTGTGTTTAGAATTTATTTTCTGTAACTTTAGACACTGGAAACTTCTTGGGGAATGTAATGGTTCTTAGTAAGACTATAGTAAACTCTTGCTCAAAGGTAAATAGGTGCACCACTCTTGAATTGAAGACAGAGAATTCTCCTGTTCTTGAACTTTAGAGGTCTGCTGAAAGATGTCACATGTCAGAAGAGGGAGGAACAGCACCATTATTCTCAGTCAGGTTTCTGCCTTTGACAGAGAGCAGCAGCCTGTCTGTGAAGCTCTTGTTTCCTTTATGTTAGGAATTGTTCCGTTATCTCCTTTTAAAGTCCTTCTGCTCAAACAAACTAGCTCTCTTCCAACCCTTTTGCTCAGTCCCTGCTCCCCTTGGTTATTTTCTGAAGTGAAAGGTGCACAACTTTTACTTCACAATGGTGTCTCTTAAATAGTTTTTGTACTCTAATATTGAAGTAGAAAATGTACTCTCTCAGTGTCAGTTGTGAGCGATACATACAGAAGGAAGTGGCTTCTTTGGTTGCTTAGAACAAATGGGTCCAAGATGGTCTTTCAGTACTTAACCAACAAAAGAAGCCATTTAAATGTGTATGCATGATTCACAGCTATGCAAGCCACCTGTATTTTTGTGTTCTTCTTTGTGTGGAAAGAAACAGCACAGTGTTAAATGTTTCTGAGGTAACATTCCATCAATCTTGTCTGTGCTCTCAGAGTGTGTGGCTGGGGAGGGGGTTTGTTTTACCTCAGAGACAGACTTTGGGGCACTTCATGGTTTTCAGATGCAGAAAGTGCACAGTTACTATACATGTTTTGGGGGGTTTCCCCTTGTAATGGGAAACACTACTCATGAATCCCCACGACTCAGAAACCCCAGTTGGCCTCAGCTCTTCAGTAGAGGTGCTCGAGTCTTCTCTTGATTCAAGTCCAGGGGCAACAGCCACCATTTTGGATTCTGGATCAGCTACCATTTTGAGCCAGTTACCTGAACCCCTTGTTGAAAATCGGTTTGACGAATGCAAAAAAGAGGTTGGGGCAAATCTAAAGCATGTAGATAAGGTATATTGCTGATTTGGAATAACTGCTATTGTCTTGTAATCAGACACTAGTTTATATTTTCACGTTTTATACACCATCCAAGGCAATGTATGTGACTCGTCTACCTCCTAAACCTAAATGAATATTCATTTCATGCAGTGGGCCAAGCAGCATTTATGACGTCTACTGAGGGCCGGAAGTGATGTCATTAGGCAAGAAATGATGTCATTAAATAGGTCATAACAAGAAATAAGCACTTTTTCTCACTTAGGAACACATTTGCTGCAAATGACAGAAGAGAAGATATGCAAATCTTGATCATATTTCAAGATATAGCAGAACCCGATTATCATGCGAGCCACCCTTTCAACAGTAACACCTCAGCACTGCTCAGCAGCGGAGAACCTGAGGGCCAGATAAAAAGCTTCCACGGGCCACATCCAATCCCCGGGCCTTATGTTTGACTCCTCTGTGCTAAACCTCCATAACCATGGATTTTGAGGTGGTAAAAAAGAACCTCCCTTTTCATTAACCCTGTGAGAATTACAGGTGATTAGATGTTGTTAGAATAACAAGTGATCTTGTACAAGGGACATTAATGTATACTTCTTTGTACAAAGTTATTTACCAGTTCATTTAGAGAATGGTGATTGGAGATGCCAAAAGCCCTTAGATTAGTGTTTCTCAACCAGTGGTACGGGTACCACCAGAGGTACTTGAGGTGGTGTCTGGTGGTACTTGTGGGACTGTTGGACAACTGTCGCCCAGCAGCGAAATCAGGAACATGACACAACACATAGCGACAGGAGGCTCCAGGACATGCTTTTTAGCACTCAGAAAAGCCCTCCCATTCACACTGAGCCTCTTACTGATGTTTGTCATGTCGCATCTGGCCTCCAAACCCAGAATTAACTGGCAATGATGTAATTGCCAGTTACTTCCGGTGGCACTTTGAGTAGGTGGACCAGGTGAAGTGATACAATGGAGGACAAATGTTGAGAAACACTGCCTTAGATACTATCAATCAATCATCATTTTATATAAACCCCACTGGTTAAGTGTCTATCAATTTGTATGTGAAATGGGACCACCAATAGACAAGATAGTAATTTCTATATACTTGGGACACTCCCTAGATATACAGAAGTACATATTTTGATAAATTTTTAAAAAGTAAAAACTCATATGGTCTGTTGCAGGTCGAACACAGTGGTTTCCAAGAGCCATAGAAGAGTCGGCTGAGAGAAAAAGTCTCGTCAGAACATAGTGAATAGAATTTGTCTGCTTGAGCCAACTGTGCTTTAGGGTTGGGGAGATCATTTCTGGTACCAGGTTGCTGAGGGCCCTGGGGCAAAGCTCTGCACTGGCCCATCACGACCCCCTTATATATCCCCTAATGGAGCACTGGACACCATTGATGGCAGTGAGGATTCAAGAATTAGCCCAACTGAGCGGGCCCTGAAAGGCACAGCTCCTCAATCAGTTCCTCAATTATATTACAGAATCTTTTTGTTTACATATATAAAAGCGAAAAGAACATAGACTGATTCTCTATAGAGCAGGGGTGCTCACACTTTTTTGGCTCGAGAGCTACTTTGGAACCCAGCAAGGCCCGGAGATCTACCAGAGTTTTTTTTTACAATGTTCGCGCCATCATAACATATAACATTTATGTGTACAATGTATGTTGGTGTACCTTGAGCCCCACTGAGTATAACAGGACTTACTCCTGAGTAGACATGCCTAGGATTAGGCTGTGAGGCTGCAATCCTAGCCACACAAATGCCTAGCCCGGCGTTTCCTCCCAGAGGCACCTGAAGGGGGGCTCGGCACTCCGCGATCTACTCATTTTGCCTTGTGATCTACCGGTAGATCACGATCCACCTATTGAGCACCCCTGCTATAGAGCTTTTCAGTATTGCACCCTAAAAACATACTTTAGTATGGTTTATATGAAAACTTTGCTTGTAGCATGATTTTGATAGTATTGGTGCGTCTTTACAATATCTTTTATACCCTGTCACTTTGAGTGATACCTGTGGAGTTTTACTACTGATTTAGTGATCAAATTTTTCTCTCCTTGCTTCCAAGACTCACCTCAGCTATGAATGACTGTAGCCTAGGGCTAGTTGTTATCTCTGTCACATTAAAAGTTACAATGGGAAAAAAATTGCCAGTTGAGTAGTACACAGGATGTGAAGCAACCTTTTATAAAACTAGCACAATGCTTCATAAGAATCATCAGTTAAAATATATTTCAGGTATATGAAGTATATCCATGGACTTTAACAAGCAAGCATAGATGCTAAGACAAAAAATGCTTGTCCAGAATAAATTAGCATTGCCTTTAGAAGGTCCTCACTTTTTTTTTTTTGCCAAATTAATATAAAGGGAGTTCCAGAATACAGGGAGTTTTAGTGCACAATTCCACAAGGTTCACATCCTAAGCCTGAATGATGGGTTCTGAGAAGCTTCATGGATGAAACTGCACCAAAAAAAAAGTGAATTTTGAGAAGGTGCTGGTAGTTCTTAACTAATTTCTCTTGTGTTTAAGACTAAAGGATTTACAGTCTGAAACGTGGATGTAGTAACTGCCAGGCAGTGCATGCATCTTACCAGAAAACAGCTTGCTGCCTATCATAAGGATAGGACTCCAAGCCCATAAAATTCTGTGCTTTCAACTAGGTTATTTGGCACCTGGTGAGACACCCTATGGTTGAAGTATAGAAAATTGTTCAGCATGGTACTGCCACAGCTAAGAGCCAGCATGTTCTTTATAACCAGCCCTCATGTTCTGAGGAAGTCTAGACATGGGGGCACCTTGAAAGATTTTTTCTGTATTTTCAAAAATCAGCTAATAACTCCAGCCTCCTCAACTCTGATGTTGTGGAGGCTGGTGTTTGCTGACTGATGCCTGTATACTAGCTGTTCTTTGCATACAGCTACCTAAGCTTGTAGCTATGTTTCAATTTAATGTGGCTGAGTAGGACCCATTGTAATTGAGAAACTGCAGTTGTGCAGTTGATAATAGTTTAAGAGTTTAAGATAAACTGAAATCTTTCATTCTTGACTAAAGGCAAAAAATGCTGAAATATTTTTGTGCTTGCAACCGAGAAATGGGTTAAAAAGCCCCTTGATTGCACTGGCGCCATGATCACGCTGGCACCGCCACCAAAAATACTTACCATTGTCTCAACATCAGATTAGGATTTTGAGAACCATTGTACTAAGAAGACCTTACAGAAAGATTGTTGTGATGTGGTGTTGACCAAGGTACAGTACACAAACTATTTATTTAGGCATGTTAGTGACACTGTTACTGTTTGTTGCACTCAGCTTTAATACAGATTGAGGCTACCTATCCATGAATTTTGTATCCGTGAATTTGGCTCAATGTGGGTCCACTGGACCTGTGGTGAGACTGTTCTGGCCCAACTGAAGCCTCCTAGGGCGATCGGGCAGCGGTGGACTTCCCCAGCCCCACGCCCAGGGCAAACTTTGAGTTGAAAAGTGGTATATAAATACTGTTAATAATTAATAATCTGCAAAATCAAAATACCTGGTGCAGCTGTTTAATTATTTGCGTTTGCAACAAATCCAAATTTCACTGTTCCTTGAACTGAATCTTTCAGATGCCTATACTGATACAGGAATATGGTTGAAATAGGCAGTGACCATCTGGACTGCTGAGTGACGTTTAGATGGATATTCTTAACCATTGCCCTTAGTGGATGACAATATAAAACATTAAATGTTTGAAGTATAAACTCATTAGTTTTGGTAATAGCATTTGGTCTCCATGGCTGGTTGAACGCAATTAATATTAGTGTGTAAGTGTTGAAATTTTTACCCTCTTTCTGTTTTTCCTACATAGCCAACTAGTCCCAAGTTTGGAAAAGCAGACTCTTATGAAAAACTGGAAAAGCTTGGGGAAGGTTCTTATGCCACAGTATATAAAGGCAAAAGCAAGTAAGTATAGTTTTCTCATATGTGCATGCTTAAAACTAAGATCTGTTAATTCATAAGTAGTTCTACTAATTTTGAATATATTGTAGAGGTATTGAAGTATTATAAAGTATGAGTAAGTTGTAGATCATAATTGTACAACTTGGTCATAGTTGACAAAATACACGGGTTTTAAGTCAATCAAAATGTAATGTTTCTGTTCAGTAATGCAGGTATAAACTAAGAACATAAGAACAGCCCCACTGGATCAGGCCATAGGCCCATCTAGTCCAGCTTCCTGTATCTCACAGCAGCCCACCAAATGCCCCAGGGAGCACACCAGATAACAAGAGACCTCATCCTGGTGCCCTCCCCTACATCTGGCATTCTGACTTAACCCATTCCTAAAATCAGGAGGTTGCGCATACACATCATGGCTTGTACCCCATAATGGATTTTTCCTCCAGAAACTCGTCCAATCCCCTTTTAAAGGCGTCTAGGCTAGACGCCAGCACCACATCCTGCGGCAAGGAGTTCCACAGACCGACCACGCGCTGAGTAAAGAAATATTTTCTTTTGTCTGTCCTAACCCGCCCAACACTCAATTTTAGTGGATGTCCCCTGGTTCTGGTATTATGTGAGAGTGTAAAGAGCATCTCCCTATCCACTCTGTCCATCCCCTACATAATTTTGTATGTCTCAATCATGTCCCCCCTCAGGCGTCTCTTTTCTAGGCTGAAGAGGCCCAAACGCCGTAGCCTTTCCTCATAAGGAAGGTGCCCCAGCCCCGTAATCATCTTAGTCGCTCTCTTTTGCACCTTTTCCATTTCCACTATGTCTAAATACTAAACTAAATATCCATGGATTTTTCATAAAAAGGTTTTATCTCAACATGATGAAAAGGGCCCTTTAAATTAAAGCAGGGGTCTCCAAACTTTTTGGCCAGAGGGCCGCATCAAATACCTGGCACCGTATTGAGGGCCAGAAAAAGAATTTGAATATAAAATTTATATAAATAAATTAGAGATAGAACTTAGATAAGTGAATAAATGAATGAATGGGCTCATTCATTCAACCTCTCTGGCCCTTAGAACACCCTCCATACACAACCAGAGCATAGTTCCTGTCACGTTTGGCCAAGTGGGCCAGAAGCTTTCAGGGGACAAGAGGCTGGCCGCGGGCCGGATAGTGGCTTGCCGCAGGCCACATATGGCCCCAGGGCCAGAGTTTGGAGACCCCTGAATTAAAGGAAAAAGGTCCCTTTACTCACTTGCCATTGTAATGCAGGAGAGCAGGAGCAGGTAGGTAAGCAATTAATCAAACTCACCAGGGGCTTAGAACAGCTTAATTTCAGTTCACTCCAAAGCAAGCAACTCCTCTGTTCTGTGATTATCATCTCCGCTTTGCATTCTTTCATGTGCTCCAGGGGGAAGGGAGGGGTCACTTGCCTCGGAGTGAACTGAAACTAAGTGATTGATTGATTACCTTGCCTGCTACTGCTGTCCTGCATTACAATGGTAAGCAAGGCTGTTTTTAATCCTTTGAATAAAGGGGCATTGTTTTATTTAACTATTTTCATTTAACATGATTTTTGGCATCTTTGGGGGTTCTTGGAATGGAAGTTGAGGATGCCAAGACACAACCTGTACTTGTCAGCAGGACTGACTCAGAGGTGATGCAACACAAATACATTGCGTCAAGCAGTGCCTTGGAGGGCAGGTGGTGAATTAATGACCTCCTATTTGTCTTTCACCCTCCTCCAGCTTGCTGCAAATGAAACCCCTCTAGGTGGCACTTTAATCCTCTTCCTGAGAGTAAACAAGATGATTGAGAAGCTGGGAGGGCAGGTACTGTCACTGCCACTACCTCCTTGCTGTCTGTGCAGAGAGAGGGCACAACAATCCACCCCTTCTCTTCTGTGCCATCTCTTTGCTTGTCTTCCATGTGTGTGTGGTCTTTAAAATGAAGAAGAGCCCAGCATGCTCTACATTTCTGTTCATTTTAGAAAAGTTCCACAGGAGAATGAGCAAGGAGATGGCACAGAAAGGAAAGGTGAGGGGAGGGATTGCTCTTCCTTGCCTCTCCCTGCAGCTGCTGCCAAATGGGCAGGTATAGCCAGGAGGTGGTGGCACCCATGACACCTCCCCCCCTTTCTTTCCTCAGCACTGCTGGAGGTAGAAGGGAACTGCTGCTATCCCAGTGCTTTGCTCTCAGCAAGTGGGAAGAAAATCAAAAGTGCTGACTGGAGGGGTGTTATTTGAAGCAGGCTGGAGGAGGCAGATAGTGGTGGTGGGGCCCTCCCCTCCAAGATGACATCTTGCAAAGATGTCTTATATGCAACAAGCCCCACTGCTACTTCACTCTGCTAATTTGTTTACTTTTTGGTGAAAGTGTCGTGTCTGATAAGGAAGTCAGTTTGATTGGATTTAGACAGCACAGTTCTAAGTATTTATGATTGCTAAGTGATGGCACAAACTTGCAATAAGATAAAGGCAAAACTGACTGCTTGAACAGAATCTAATACCTAATATACAGGTGGCTGTATGCACATAATTCATGCCACAACATTATGAGGAGTGTTGGGGGGGGGGGGAAGGTTGATGCTCATTTGTTTGTCCACCACATATATTGAATATGTGGCATGGAAAGTGTGAGAGCCAGTCCTGGGGATAATAGCTGAATTTGTGCAAAAGAAGGAAGGGGGAGAATTGATGTATGAAGACTTTTCTACCCTTAAAATTAAACACAACATTGCTGTCCCGCATAGACTTTTTGCAATCTGCATGAATTTATCCAGCCATCTGTTGTCTTCCATTTAAAAATCTTAATCTTTCATTTAACAGTGTGGTCTCATAGCTTTCATCTGCATATCACATTGCACTATGCTACTAATTTATACAAAATCTGAAGATCATATTCCAGAGCTAATTTAAATGATTGAACCTTGGCTCTTGGAGCAAATTGAACCTGCTCTTGTCAATTTGAGACTGTAACTTTAAAAAAATGTAAGTAGTAATCCTCAGATCTAGACTTGTCCCCTGAGATGGCTTCAAAATAAGTGACTGAAAGGCCCAACTTTCAGTGTAGTGCATTATATTAGAAATAATGCTGAGGAGACTGTTTTCATTGTTAAATAAAATATTTCATAGTTTAGGTGGCTAAAATAAGTCTGATATGCCACTTAGCACCACATAGCGTGGTGTGTGTGGCAGTAGGCTAAAACTGTCATTAAAATATATTAACTGTTTGTTTAGTGTCTTGTTTCTGCAATGATTGACGTGGCCAAAATTTAGCAGTGATCAAAGACTACATGACCAGGGCACATGAGAGCTGAGAGAAAAGCTTGTGATAAAGCCACAGATGCTTTTTCCTTCTGTTTGCTTTTAAAATGTGAAATGTCTTCCTATCTGTCAGCACAATGAAGAAAGTGAACATTAGCATTAATTTGAAATCAATAAGCATTAATTTGAAATCAATATAGATCTTCATTTCCTGAATAGAGTTTATAAATGCTTAGGAACAGATAAAGTTTTAATCTTGACACTTGCATAGAGGTGTTGTAGCTGAAAGTACATAGCAGGCCTTAAATGTTTCTTGTTATCAATTAACATACTTTAGCACTGGCTGCTGACTGTTTATATTCCTCTCATCACATCTTCCATATCTCTGGGTGACAATGGTTGGCGCTAATCCATAGAAAAGGGCCAGGCTGAGACTTCCATTAATCCAGAACTTTTAAAGCATAACTTGTAACAGAGTACAGTACATATAGAGAGAAGAGGTAGGAAAGAGGTGGAGTGTGTTGAGGTGTGATTTTTATTTGTAAATAATTTTTGTAGCAGTAAAGAAGTACACATTGCTTTGTGATTTTTTAAAATTTGTATTGCGTACTGGCACATACATCTCATTATGCTTTTTCTTCTGTCCTCATTTACATGTCTTTGGGCACATTCCATGATTCCCCCCTTCACATACATGTATGTGTGTACATCCTTTAACCCCTTTTGTTCTATCCAGATCCCCTTCTCAAATATTTTACAGTATATAGGTAAAATTTCTGCACCCTGAACAACCAATCCAGTGATCTTCTCTACTGCTGTTATTACTGTAGGAGCAGCTTCTGCTATGA
This sequence comes from Tiliqua scincoides, assembly GCF_035046505.1. Lineage (NCBI taxonomy): Eukaryota > Metazoa > Chordata > Lepidosauria > Squamata > Scincidae > Tiliqua > Tiliqua scincoides. The sequence goes on from NC_089825.1 coordinate 25,481,895, forward strand.
GCTACATGAAATTATAAAGAACTCTGGGGCAAGAAGCAAAATAGGCAATAGTACAATGTGATAAAGCTTTAGCAGTGATTCCAGTTTGGCTGTTGCTTTGTGTTCTAGCATAGTGGTTAATAGGACCTTCTCTATATGGCTGCTGTCCAATATCAACTCAATCAATTGTTTTGATAATTATACTTGGCGTTTGAGAATGCTTTCAAGCATACAGAATACTCCACTGTATTATTTTCTTGTAATCCATACAACAACTCTCTAAGGTAAATGAGTAGTATTGCAGATGAGTACTGTGGTTTAGAAGGAAGGAATTGCCTAATGTCTATCTAGTGGGTTCATGTCAGGGTGAGATTTGAACCAGGAACTTACTGATTTGTAGCTTAGCCTGGTCATTTTTAAAACAGTTACAGTTTAACTTGCACTGTTCAAATCTATCATCTCCACCCAACATAATCTATATTCTAGTAATATTACTTTTGATATACTAGACAGCATTTATCCCTATCTATGTGCATAAAGAATGGTTTCTTCTTTATCTTGTATTCAGATTCTGTGGAGTACTGAGGTCTACAAAGGCTGTGTATTTCTGTCACTGTACCTTGCCGCTATCTGTCCTTTACTATCTTGAGAATTGTTTAATGGGTACATGTCCCTATGTAGCTTTTAAAATGGCTGCTGTGGAGGCCAAGCAAAATCCATTCTACATTAAATGATACCCTTGTATATCTGAGGTAAAGTACAACAGGTGGTAGGCCCCTTTATCATATAGAGCAGGGGTGCCCAAACCCCGGCCCTGGGGCCACTTGCAACCTAGTAGTAGTAGTAGTGCTACTGTTACTGTGCCTAAGGACAGGAGCTTGTAATCTAAAATTTGAAATAAGAGAATTTGGTGGGCCGATGTAAGATGCTGGAAGCTGGACTAGATGGGCCTACGGCCTGTTCCAGGGGGGCTGTTCTTATGAGAAGCAAAGAAGAATAAGATGATAGGGAAGAAAGAGTAATAGTGAGAAAATATGCATTGAATTTAATTGCACATAATTTCAGTATTTGATTATATCAAAGGTGGTCTTGTGGAAGAATATGAAAAGGCAGGGAGAAGTGATGTTACATAAATATGGTTTATATAGAAAATATGGTTCCAGTCATATTGGAAATAGAGGGGAGAAAAGTTTAAGTTGTTTTGGGGATCAGGAGACCTTTGATAAATTGGAAGATGATGCTGGAGCAGCAAGCAAAAATCAGGGACAGGAAATATGAGGACAGAGTAAGGTTGTGGAGAACTTGCTTTGGTCATTTGACATGCTTTGGTCAGGAAATGAGTACTGGGGGGTGGAGGGGTTTGACTGAATAAAGATGATGCTTTTGGTGGCTGTGTTGAGAGAGGGATGAGGTTTGACGTAGATGGCCAGAGAAATGAAGGTTGCTATAGATGTGAGAAATTCGAATAGTGGAAATGTGAAGACTTCTGGTAATTTTGTTTGGGAAGAAGATCAAAATAATGTAGTATTAATTAGTCCAGACTGTTGTGAGAGGTGACAACATTTTTTGTCATGCTCATTCCGTCACAGTGTTTTGCTCTTAAATTTTTTTAAAAAACCCTCTGTAACTTTGGAATTTAGGAGTCAAAGATGAAGTAAATTTGTTTGAGTGATATGTGTGTGTCGGGAAGAATAGATCAGATTATCATCTGGATAAATGTATAGGCATATTAGGCTGTGTAGCTAATTTTCATCACATGAAATTTTTCTTGGTTGGTTGTAAAGAAATACCATCATAGTCACATCTGTGTATTTCATGAAGCATGAGAGAATTTAGAATTGCCTTAGTGGAAACAGCTGGAAAAGCAAAATGCATGCCGATATTGCTTTTAACTGAGACAAATTTGTTTTCTGCTACCTAAAATCTTGATTGAATAACTTGTTTCCTGTTAAAAGAAGCTCTCCTTATGAGGACAACATAAGTATTAAGTACAAATTAGGAAGGATAAAAAAAACACTTGAATGGTCTATACCAGGGTTTCTCACGCTGTGGGTCGGGACCCACTAGGTGGATTGTAAGTCAGTTTTAAGTGGATTCCCATTCATTTCAATGTGTATTTTGTTTTTAATATATTAGACTTGATGCTACCATGGCATGTGACTGCATATGGGAAAATGTTACAGATCTGTACTTTTAACAGGCTACTCTCTCTCTCTCTCTCTCTCTCTCTCTCTCTCTCTCTCTCTCTCTGAAATCCGGTATAGATAGGATTTCAGCCTTTGAGATGTTTGGGGAATTTTTAAAAAACAGATCAGCATTTATTTTAAATACATTTTAAACATATACTTATTGTAAACTCCTAATTTACTTAGATTTGATTTTGTTGAATGGGGTGCTAAAAATTTTCCTGCTTGATGATGTAACTTCCTGCCATGGCATCACTTCCAGGTTAATGACATCATTCCTGGTGTGTCCCAACAGATTGTCACTCTGAAAAGTGGGTCCTGGTGCTAAAAAATTTGCGGCCTCTGGTCTATACCAAGATAAGAGGAAGGATGTCTATTACAGTGATCACTTACTGGGTGGGGGGGAATCATATTTTAACATCTTTGTGTATGGATGTTATACTCTTAAAGTTAATCAGAGTGTACTCTAAACTGTAGTCCAGTTCCACCAGAAAATCCTATGGCATTGCTAATATTTTTCCTTCCTAATTCAGTAGTTTTATGAAGGACATTTTTTGATGAGGCTAGGAAGGGCCTAAATAGAATCTTTCGGCAAGATTTGGAGAAATCTTTCTAAATCACTGAAGAACATTCTGTGCTTTATCAAAAACTGTTTTAATTGTATACTAAAGGTGGGTTAATAGCCTGAGACTACTTCATAGAAAACAAATCTTGGATTTCGCATGGATGTGAATGTTGTGAAATTTCTTGTGTGTCCATGTGATGGGTGAAGTCACAAAATGCTATTATCAAAATAACTTTTTAGTCTTAACAATGTTTTGTTTTTTGTTCTGTTTAATCCCAGGGTAAATGGCAAACTAGTGGCACTGAAGGTTATTAGACTTCAAGAGGAGGAAGGCACCCCTTTTACAGCCATCAGGGAAGGTACGCTTGCTTCTTTAATGATTGCCTTTGCCCCCCCCCCCTTCTTTGTAATTACATGTATCCTCTTTTCAACTTCTTGATGCCGGAGAACCTCAGGTTTCTCAAATTGTATGGTTATGTTCCCTGTAGGAGGAGGATTGCTACTTACAAATCAAAACCACACTGCTGTGTGGGAGTTGCATGAAAAAAACAAATCTGTGCTTCTGTATTATTGGCTTATATAAGAACGGGTGTCAAGAGTATATGACAGTGTATGCGTTTGTGGAGGTGCAGAAACGCCAGTGGGAGTACACATTGAGGATATTATGTTAGCAGAGCTGTGTGCTATGAAGTAGCACCCAAAAGGAGGATAACATTAACTTGGCTACCTTCCTTGAATGATGCCTTATACGTTAACCAAAGCTGCACACAAAAATTAGAAGGTCAGAAAAGGTCAGTGTCGGGAGATAATCTGTGAAATAGTTGTTTCACACTCTGTGAAATAGAAGAAGACAAAAAAAAAAACAGGTTGTAGAATTTTTCAGTAGAACAGGTTGTTTCACACTCTGTGAAATAGAAGAAGACAAAAAACCCAAAAAGTTTGGGGTTTTTAGATATGCTATATAGAGAGAAGGGAAGATCAGCATTATTTAAAGCAGAACTTGTTTTCTGATGATAAGCCAAAAGAGCCGATCTAAGCTAAAGATATAAGCCCAAATAGTAACATTCCAAGGCTGGTTTCACAGTTCTCTGCATTTAACAAAAAGTAGGTGCAATTAATGCACACAGGGAAGTACCCAAGGCTAAAATCCTAACCTCACTTTCCTGGGAGTAAGTCCCATTGAACACAATAGGACTTACTTCTGAGTAACCTGGTTAGGATTGTGTCCTAAATTTATTTTAGAGATCTGAATACTTATGTAATAAAAAGTAAATACATATGTGCATACAGTTTGTGAGTCTGTCTGTGGGAAGCATATGAGGAACAAAAATGATTTCTTTTTATAAAGTGTCTTTATTATAATAATAAAAGAAAAAATGGAAGATAAACGTAACACACAATACAATGAAAAGAAAAACAATGTTAGAAAATATATAAAGAGTACAGATAAAAGAACCTCTAATAGTATAGCATGGGCAAAGTCAAATATTCTAATTCAGCCATTTTCAACCAGTGTGCCATGGCACACTGGTATGCCATGAGTGGTCTGCAGGTGTGCTGTGAGAGTTTGGAGAAGGTCATTTATTAGTAGAACCACTGGGGGATGTGAGCCCCCCCCCACCAACAGCATGGTGTGCCTTGTCAGTTGTCAAAAAATGGATGATGTGCCTTGACAATTTTAGCACCTTGTCAGTGTGCCACAAGACAAAAAATGTGGACAATCACTGTTCTAATTACTTACAGCTTTATGTCTTAATAATTAAATTTTGACCCATATATATGTTATACAGTATCTCCAATAACCCTTTTCAAATGGTTGTTCCAGAATAATCTCTATCCCTTACAATCTAATCATCAAATCCACAACTCATTAACTCATTATTCTGTTTTTCATGCAGAAAGTCAATACAGGTGTGTGCCCCTTAGCGACATTCAGGCCAATGCCAGATCCCATATGTGATGACCACTGCTGGTCACGTGGTCATCGCGGGGCTCATGCCTCAATTCTCTGAAAACAATTTTTTCGTTATTCAATGTCAGCACTATTGTGCTACTTTTTCAGACCCCCTACAGCCTAAATAGCATACTGTGGAGAATGCCCCCCCGCTCGATATTGGTTTATGTCTCAATCCTGTATTAATCCTGTGTTGTACTGACTCAGTAAAGTTGACACAATGTTGACAGAGTCCCAGCAATGACATGCTGGTGCAGCCTTCCCAGTAATGTTGCCAGCATCTGTGGAAACCACCACACTGCCCAGCATCCATGAAGTGGCAGCCTGATGTTAGTGTTAGGTAGATTGTTAAATTTTTTCAAACAGGGAGCCATATAGTTATTTATGAGACTCTGGGAGAAATGACTGTTCTTTCCCAATTGGTAATGGTGCATTCCTGAAAAACAGAAGGGTGCCAGATGTGTGTTTGACCAGCAGCACCAATTGTTGGAGTTCCTTGCATTGACCAGGGGATAGCAGACACTCACTGGAATTAGCTTTTTAAAAAATGAAGGGATAATTATTTGACATACTGAAGGTTCAATGCTGGGGAGACAAAGATACAGCATCAATGCATTGTGGCATTGGATTCCCTCTCTTCCTTTGCTTATCTGTGTTGGGTGCATTGCTTTTGCTTCTGTTGTTGGCATAGCATTTTTCCAGCATTGGGGATGTGTGTGTCCTCTGAAGAGCGTTTAGAATATGGCGTAAATCTGCTCCTTGTATTTCTATTCATGCCTTTTGCGCTCTTTTGTTTTGTTGCTGTACCATTTTCTGTGTCTCATCTGTTGGTGGGGCTGTTGTTGCAATTTTATCCAAGGACAAATTCCATGGCTTATGCCACTCAGACTGGTGTGGCACCAATATAGGATTGGGCTGTTTGTGTATTTGCATTTATATATGAATAAATCCACATTTATATAGCAAGTTATTGCAAGTGTAGTGCACTTTAGTGAAACGGATATGTAACGTTAAGGGGGTAACAGCTGCCACTGATTTCAAAATCGCTGATAAAATAAGAAGGCATTGAAGAATTGCATAAATTAGCTTCCGATCAATCCTTGATGCAAGACTAAATTGCTTCCTGTAACTGAGCACTTATTTCTTGTCATGTTTCTGAAAGGTTGCTGTGAAGTTAGGTACTGTATTTAATGTGCTGACCTTACTTGAGTCAAACTTTGTTGCCTTGAAAGAGAAAGATAAGCTGTTTGAGCTTTGATTTGCTGGAAATAAGTTGTGTTGCGTAAAAGAGAGAATTGGTTTCAAAGGGTAGCTTCTAGATTCTCTCTCAGTTTGGGATATTATTACTCTGAAAAAGAAAAAAGGTTGGGATTTTTTCCCTAAGGATATGTTAATAGTATTTATTACACTTACAAGGTAATATAGTGAAAAAAAAATTCCATATGAAGACACCAAAAAATTGTTAATTTTCTAAGCATACTTTTCTAGGCAAGTGAATGATAAAGTTAGGCAGCTAAGTGCCCAATCCTGTCCAATTTTCCATTGCCGATGCAGCTGTGCCAATGGGGCATGCACTGCATCCTGTGGTGGGGGGACAGTCTTGGAGGCCTCCTCAAGGTATGGGAACATTTGTTCCCTTACCATGGGGCTGCATTGCGGTTGCACCGGTGCTGGAAAGTTGGATAGAATTGGGCTCTAAGCTGATAACTGGGGTAATTCGCAGTGCTGCACAAAATTCTAATTTTGTCTGTTTAAAGTTGTTATTTTGCCACTGCACCTGTAAAGAGACCACCAGCAGCTGCTTTTTTTGCATCATTGGCATATTTTATTCAATTACATTCTCTCTTTCAACATTTGTAATTTTATGTATTGTTTTTTGTCTGGGTATTTACTGTAAAAGCAAAGAAAAGGGGAAAACATGTGTCAGGGATCAGAGCACTGCAAAGTGAAGTATCATTCTTCAACTACTGGCCATGATTTTATGTAATATTTAGCTGAAATCTATGCCATTTCTTGGGTGAACGATATGCTCACAGATCTGCAGTCTTGTGTTTAACATGTGTTTGAAATAATTTGTTTTCATATGACAAATTTCATATGACAAATAACCCCTGCTAATTGGGTAAGAGGCACTTTTTCAAGTGGGTGCTCCTTTTTTTAGCAGGGGGAGAGTAACTGGCCCACCTCACCCCAGCACTGTCTGTTCTAGTGGCTGTCTGCTGGTATTCATTTGCATCTTTTTAGATTGTGAGCCCTTTTGGGACAGGGAGCCATTTAGTTATTTGATTTTTCTCTGTAAACCGCTTTGTGAACTTTTAGTTGAAAAGCAGTATATAAATACTGTTAATAATAATATGACACCATGTGTTAATTTAATTAGGCTCAATTCCAGAAGTGAGACAAGCTATAAGTTTAAAATATGGGTACTGTCTTGATTTTTGCCCTTTTTAACCAACTAGTTTCAGATCTAAAATTGTTGACCTCTTTGAACAAAATCTTCTAAGCATCATTAATTTTCTTATGTCATTTCCAGTTCTGGTTGTAAACTTGGAGACACTGATGCATTTCTTTAGATTAATTTTATTCCTCTGTCACTTTCTAGTCTTCTCTGAGAGCCAGCTGTTTTCTAAAACTAACATTTGTATTACTTTGCCATCTGTTTCTCTGAAATGGAAATTAAAACAAATCACTGTAAAGGTGAGAGCTTTGTGAAGCTCTTAATGAGTTCATGGTTTTAGTGTAAAACAAAATGGCTTTTTAGAAATGGGAACACACAAAATTGTGTGTTTCTGGATTTATATAGCCAGGCAATATATTGCTTTTCTTCCCTTATTTGTACACTCTCACACACAACTGTACATGCATGTTTTCCATTATCTGTTTTTTAAACATAGTACTATAGCACAATTTCCAAGAAAAGTGGAAAATGTATTCAGAGAAGAGAATGGACTGTGTCAGTTTCTATCTATCAAAATATATTAATCAATATACCTTATTAATATGAAAAATTCTAATTAAAACCTGTTTAGTACTATTCCTGTGCTTCCCAAATTTTAACACTGGAACCCATTTTTTAAAATGACAATCTGTCACAACCCACTAGACAAAATATTTTGAAAGAAATGTTTTATTTATTAATAAATATTGGGGTTAAGAAATCAAAGGAAGGATCTAGAAAGGTTGGGAAGTAAAATAAGAAAATACTGAGTGTGAAAAAAATTCTTGCACTATGTCAGAATGAAATCATTTTACAAAAAAGATTTTTTTAATTTTTTGTAGCTGATTTTTTAAGAAAATCTTAATATACTGACATCTCAAAAATAGAGTGTAGAATATCTAATAATAAGAGTGTAGAATATCTATGAAAATAGAGTGTAGAATATCTAGTAATAACAAAATAATTTTAAAAAATGCTCAGGTATTTTGCATTTCTGGGAAATCAATGGAATCAAGAAATATTGGAATATGATCTCTTCGTTAATACCAAAATCAATAGTTTACAAAAGAAAAATCCTATTTGTGACATGATGAAAGATGAGATACAGTATGCTTATTTAATATGAAGTTAAGGTGAAAAGTTTTTTCTTGTTTTCCAGCATTTACTGGTGTGTGTGTGTGTGTGTGTGTGTGTGTGTGTGTGTGTGAGATAATTACCTATATACTGATAAATTTAGGGGTTTGTCTAAAAGTGTATTTAAGCTGATCATGGGTGATTGTCTCTGACCAATCCACATACCCATGTTAAGTTTCTTCCAAGATTTGCATGGTGATATATTATCCTGGAATGCAACACTAGGTAATCATTATTTAATGTGTTTTGAAAACCATTTTGGGTTATAACACTTCCTAGGATAGTTGTTGGCATCCTTCAGTCTCAGAAGACTATGGTGTCACGCTCTGAATGGTGGATCTGGAACAGAGTGTCCCCTCCAGTGCGCAAAGCCTGGGTAAAGTAGGTATGGAGGATAGGCTGTTACCCATGCAGCAAATCCCCCCTCTCCACGTCGCTGAAAGGCAGAGGCCAATACGGTTGGTTCCAGCGGCATCGCAGGAGTTGCCAGAACGTGACTGTGTTCAGTCATGAACTGCCTCAGGGACTCCGGCTCCGGATTTTGCCTCGAGGTTGACTCCTGAAGCCTTTTCCTTAACTGGATGTAGCCACAAGGCAGTGGAGGTTTGGGATCAGAGTTTTCCTTCTCTCAGATTAGCTGTCTTCCCAGGCTGACGAGTCCCATCTACCCGGTGGCTGTTTAGTCGCCTCTTACGACAAGTACAGTCAAACAGAGGGCCTATTCTTATCCCTTGCCCCCAGGGGACAAGGATATCCCCCTATATTCCTAGGATATAGTGATAACATAATATAAAGCACATTCTCAAGATTACTTCATCTCATAAGGATCATGGTAAAGTGCCTGAAAGCTGCTTTTGCCTAACAAACATGATCATTTTGAATCAAAATGAAAATCTTGATCATTTTGACTTTGTCGAATTATTTGACTGTTCCTACTGAAACAGATCCCAAACTGGGGTGCTTGAGTTGACTTGGGCTACTGGATGACAGTTGTAACCACCTTATTAGTGACTCTTAGTACTGAGAACTTGGTTGGGTCTCAATCTTTCTTTTATAGTATCTGACTTATTCCATCATTTTCCTCTATCTAACCTTCCAGTTGCTGACAAATTGTCTGCTGAAACAAACAAGAACATCTCATACTTATAAGCATGTACCCAGACAAACAATAAGAGCATTTATCCTAATTTTAGACTCTTGCATCATATGCTAGGATGCTTGCTCAAAACTCATTGGGGAATCAAATTAAAATGGAGCCATCTGTTTATCTTTACATTTGCTCATGAACAAAAAAACCATGTCAAGTTAGTATTACATAATCACTTTGCTAATAAAATACTAGGTATGCTGTATTCTGTGCTGCTTGTGCTTTCTAGTTTGTTTTTTTCACATTTTATATAAGGGAGAATATCTACTTTTGGCTGTTGGAAGTTTCAGCTACACTTGCAGCTTTAAAACTAGAGTCTGCTTCTTGATTTGCTTATCTTGAACTCTCTAGGTTGCTTTCTGCAACTGGATGCTACTGGCTTGCTATTTCAATTCCCTGCTGTATGTGGAGGAAGAAGGCCAAAATAACCCCAAAATGTAAGAGTTATAAATAGGTTCTACTGCATATGTTAATTCCTTTTTTTAAAAAAATTGAAATTTGGGAAGTGTGGGATCTGGATATTTATATTGTAGTAACTGCAGCATTTTGAATTTTTCTTGGAATTGGCTACTGTCATGATCTGTCCTACATATAGTAGGACTGACAGCCCAGTTCTTTAAAACTGGCAGGTTGAGTATTCCGCCATTGTTAACTGCCTTATGGCAGTCGCAAAACACACTCCAACAGTGTGTGAAGGCATGCACTTCTGGAGTTCCAGCAGGAAGAGCATTCCACCATGTGCTAGAGGATCATCATGTACCTGCCAATGCAGGTAAGGTGGGTGGGGGGAGGGTGGAAAAGGACAGCAAAGTCCTGTTGGGAAAGTTGGATCAGCCAGTTTCTTTGTAGAATAACATACTCTTTGAATATGTATGTCCCTTTTAAATTGCCATTCAGCAGGCACATGCAATCCATTTCCACACCAGTTACATGTCCTTATGGCTTGAATAGGCTGTTCAGCAGCCATGTTGTGTATCTCTCTTTCTTCTCTGCTTTGAAGCTCCACTGCATCTTGAGCTGCTTTTTCCTATTACTGCTCTAATTTCTACAGCACATTTGAAAGTAAGGTTTTCCTCAGTTAATTCTCTTTTGAATACACTCACTATGTAATCCACATACAAACTTTTATTAAGAGAGCTTGATGCATCATTAAGGCTCCTCTTGAGGTCTTGAAGTTCTGAAAGAGTTTTTAATTCTGCTACACATGAAGAAACAGATTCACCTTTCTGCTGGTGCCTCTTGTGAAATCTGAGCCTTCCTACTATGATAAGAGTTTTGATGATAGATGTAGCTGATTAATTTGCACTATTTCTTTAAAAGGGTTGCTTTCAGGCTTCTCTGAAGCAATCAAATTCTATACAAGACCATATGTTTTTCCTCCCATAATACAATACTGGTACTTTTTTGGGGGGGGGGGGGGAGAATCTCATTGACATCCAGATACTGCTCCAGGCTTTCTACATAAGAAAGCCAATCTTTCACAGCCCTGTCAAAGGCCTGTAATTGTCCAGTACAGCCCACCATGTCACACAAGTTCAGGTTACAGTTCTGTACCCTTCAAGATTTTTGGAACGCACCTTCATCAATTATAAGACATTTTCTGGAAATCTCACTCTCTTGCACACTCACACTCTGAAACACACACACTCACACAGAGGTTTCTGTTGAGTAACAAAAACAGTATATAAAATTAATAGATTCAATAGAATACCAGATTCTACATAACCAGCTACTAAGATTCACTTACAGTGCAAACCTATTCATGCCTACTCAAATGTCTGATTGAAGTCAGTGGGATTTATAAGTCTCCTAAACATCATACAGAAGAGTTACAATTGGGGAATGACAAAGTATATATGCACACACACTCTACGTATGCATGAAATAAGACCAACTATCTGAAGGAAAAATGGGAAAATTTCAGGGTTTTAGGGCCTAATCCTAACCAATTTTCAAGCACCAATGCAGGTGCAGTGCAGACCCAAGGTAAGGGAACAAATATTCCCTGACCTTGAGATGGTCTCTGTGACTGAATTGCCACCTCAGGATGCAGCACACACCTCACTGACATGGCTGCATCAGTGCTGGAAAATTGGATAGGATTGTGCCCTTAATCTGATATTAAGGGTAAATCCTAACCTGAGCCAGTACAACCAGGCTGCAGTTGCCTGTGCTGTATCCAGCACAGGTTGGGAAGCTACTGGAGGTCACCTCGGGATAAAGGAATATTTTTCCCCTTATCCTGTGTTGAGCCTCTGTCTGTCCTATGGGGTACTTGGATCTGCGCCAACTATTCAGCTGGCACAAATCGAAGCAGCCTGTGTAATGCTGCACAGGCTGGGAATGAGATTAAGTTATTGTGTGCACTGCTGTTGCCAATCCCACCCCCTCCTGGGTCCGATCCTCTCCCATTCTGTCCTCCCCTGGCCTGAACACCCTCCCGCCACACTATCCCACCCCTGCACTGCCCAATGCAAACCTGTCTTCTCCAGACAGTGCAGGGACTGGATCCAGGCCAGCTGACTCCTGAGACGACGCAAACATGTTTGCAGCACTTGGGAACTGGTGCAGGGGGCTCATGCTGGCTCCACTGTAAGTTTGGATTGGTCTGCCCAGGTGTTAATCCGTTCATATGGTAGGGTTTTATCTGGTTTTATTGTTACCTGTTTATTTGCAAGGTATTATGTATCTTGTTCACAGCTATTTTAAATTATGTTTTTATTATATTTTGTATGCCCCTTGAGCTTTGGATGAAGCAGGATATAAATGCTTTAAATAAAATAATTAACTTGGCTTTGACTTTACAGTTGCTATGCCTGGTTATAGCTCTAACATCTGTTAGCTCTTTTCTGATGTGTGCATGAAGTGACAAGTCACTACTAGCATTTTGGTATCTGTAGGAGCACATGACTTGTCATGTCATATTGGTTAAATATATCATATCTTAGGAATATTAAATATGCATTACAGTGTGAACATTAAACACATATTTCAGGGCAAAATAAAATATGGGTAAGATTTTTTGAAGGTTCAGTAGAGAAAAAGGTTCTGCTGTTACCACTCCACATATTTGATATACTTTTTAATTGAAGTGTCTGGCTAGGATAGTCCAGTGCTGACATACTGAATAAAATACTTGTGATCTCTCTCTTTATTGTAGGCAGCTGACTTCAGGTCTGTGAGAGGCAGATAATAAATTAATTAAATAAAAAATAAGTATGCTTGTTCTGATATGCAGAAAGTTACATTCATTTTCTTTGAAACGTATCAAAATTCATATTGACAAGGGAGAAAAAATCAGAAAAGAATGAGGAAAAATAAAAAGGCTACAATGCCTGGAATTGTGCCCTGTGGGTTTAAGAAGGGTTTAAGAAGGGTGGAGGTTGTGGAGCATGGAGAAAGGAGTACACAGTGTAACTACAGATTGTGGGGATAAATCTTCAGAGCACCTGCCTAGTGTTACTATTAATTTAAATTGCATATGCATTCTCATATGCTAATTAACTAATTTTTCAGACTGTGTACTTTTTGTCTTTCAGCTTCTCTTTTGAAAGGCCTAAAACATGTAAATATTGTGCTGCTTCATGATATCATCCACACAAAAGAAACGCTGACACTGGTATTTGAGTTTGTGGTAAGTTTAATATTTTTTTCCCTTAATCAAATCCAGAGTCCTCTAAAAGTAATGGCTGTCCTTGAGTAAAAGAAACCTGGATAATTCATGTAACAGTCCTTTGTTGTTCTTGGATATGTATTTCACTATTTGTAACCTAGTCTACTGAGTGTAGAAATCTAGTAATTTCATTAACCATCATCATGATTAGCCTCAACTCTTCATGTTGGTAACTTTTGCAAGGCTTGGTTGGAGTGCAAGGCTTGGAAGGGCTGCAGCATGTAGGACTAAATCTTCCCAAGTGACTTGCAACTGAATGGCTTGTGTTGTAATAAGCAGTGTCAGAAAAAGTCTGGTGAATGTAATTCATCCTCCATAGCTTTTCTCCCTGACTTGCATTTCAACTACTAATTAAAACTTCAGTTTGCACAGTAGACAATGTAATGATCTAATTTTGTTCGAAGAATTGCTTTGTGAAGTCTTGAGCTTGAACTCCTAATTAATCATTCTACATTGTCCTAAGACAAATATGGTATTTGTGTTGAATGTCTTCAACATTTAGCTGCACCATTGTACAATGTGCAATAATTAACCTCCCAATTTCTATGGATAGATTTGGGAATATTGTAATTCTTAAGAAACAAATGATTCTTGAGGAGGTCAGACTTTAAAATAGAATGTGTTCTGGTGAATATTGTTGTTAAAGCTCTACAGTTCTGAATTTTAAATATTTTTAGTAGTTTTATGTGATAAACATGTTTCTTCATGCTTGTTCTGCCTGAGTTTTAATGTTACATGGCATGGAGGAGGCTGTGCTTCCATTGCCCCCTCTTCTGCATTATGAGTTGTCTGTCTTATGGAAAGCCCATTTACCTTGCCTATTTACATATAAATGATACATTTTGATAATACGCCTATTTGACTGTGGGACAACTGGTGCAGAACAGTTGTAGACATGACATTGCAGACATTAATATAGCTAAATTCTTTTGTCCAAATAAATGGGAATTTCAGTGTTCTCCAGATCAAACTGAGTAGTTGTTGATGAGCCATCCCTTTTAATCTTATGTAACAGAAAATGCATTTTGCATAATTTTTACATGAATAGAATTTATTGCTTTGTGTCAGCTACAACATAGAGTTGTATTTTGCATAGGGAAAAATTAATTATCATGGAGTTATACATCTGTTCCATATAAATCTAAAGGCTTCTTGCTGGTTTTCAGCCTTTGCTCATGTTGTACTGGTAGAACAATACATCCTTTTTTTCCTCTAGAGAGGCACAAATGCTGAAAAACCTGGGTGAACAGGAGGAATGGGAGGCAAAATGGCATGGATATGAAATATCCGAAGAAGGATAGTCTGTATTAAAGTCAGGTTGCTCTTCGTTATTTCCCTTTGCACTTGACTTTCCTGTTACAGACCTAAGGGGCAACCAGGAGAAGGAAATGCTCTTCTTTATACGTATTAAACACCCTGGCTATTAAACAGCATTTTTGCTTCTGAACGGTTATTTAATTATAAAATAGGGAAAAAACCAAAAAATAGATTTCCATTTTAGCAATAAACTGATATAACTTACACAGTGGGTTTTTTTTTTTAAATGAGCTCAGATGTACACCAGTGGAGCATTCTGAATCATGCTTAAAACATTTTCCTTGCAATCCTGAGTACAGTGAGACATTGAAGACAATAGACTGATTTGGAGGTAAATCCATGTCATAGCTGGGTTAGGTTTGCACATTCTTTCTTTGACAGCTTCTCCTTCTCTCACTCAATTCCAGATTTCTAATTTAATGGCAAATGATAGGTTTGACTGCAGGTCAGAGTTAGGAACCATGATCACACCATGGTTGCTAGGTCTGACTGGTGGACTAATGTTGGTTTATGCAATGCCCAAAATAGCTTACGTGATCTAACAGCAAACCATGACTTGCCATGAAAATCCGAAGCCAGGAAGTGTGGGGGCAGGGAGAAGAGAGGATGAAGAAAGTGTGCTAGCCTGAGAGTTATGCTTGCATGTTCCCATGGACACTGTCTGCACCAAATCAAAGTCCAGTGATGTTTAAATAGCTAAAAGGGTAGAGGATTGGAATATACGTAGTAATGTTTGTTCCAGAGTTGTCATTGTGTTTCAAATCTGCATGAAAACATTGAAGCAAACTTTCTGATAGGTAGTCTAATGTAGTTCCTTTGTAAAATAGCGTTGTCAAAAACGGAACTTGAACTGTTATGCCATTCTGTATTTGACAAATGAAAAGAGAATTTATTATTATTCTTAACAGTATTTATATACTGCTTTTCAACAAAAAGTTCACAAAGTTGTTTACAGAGAAAAATAAAATAACTAATGGCTCCCTGTCCCAGTAGGGCTTGCAAAGAGCTATAAAAAGATGCAAAAGAACACCAGCAGGCGGCCACTAGAGAAGACACTGCTGGGGTGAGAAGGGCCAGTTATTCTCCCCCTGCTAAATAAAAGAGGAGCACCCACTTGAAAAAGTGCCTCTTATATATATGCAGCAATGCTGTCTATTATGCTTTTAATATTTTTGTACAAGAAATGAAATTAGAATAGTTTTATAATTGAAAGCCAGATTTGCAAGAACAATAATTGATGCTTTATCTGTGCCATGAAAGAAAAATGCATGGTAGATGTACAACCAAAATCCAAATTTATTTTAAAAACCAGCACTTTCAGTTGTCTTCTCTAATTTGTGTGTATACTCATACACTTGTATGCATTCATGTGTACACATGCACAAAGTGTATTTTTCTGTATTTCATATATTTAACATCTCTTCATGTTTATATTTAAACATCAGTCTTCCTTAAACTATAAGGATTCAGTGTGGTACATGGACCTATATTGTGAATTGCTTTAGTTATATACCCTTGAATTTCTGGTTTTGTCTTAATATGGCTTTCATGTGGTCAAACATATTTTGACAAACAGGAAAAGTTTATTATTTCAAATATTAAGAGTGATGATTTGTGTGTATTAACTGGGCACACCTTTTAAGAAGTTTAGTTTTCAAAAATGACTTATCAAAGAGTTCATGTATTTTTCCAGCATCTAAGCTTTAAGAGCCTATTAACTGGAGCAACTGAGAAAATGTTGATCTCTGAGAGAACATTAAAAAAGGCTGTAATTAACAGTCATGAGACCAGAAGATGCTAGTACCTGAGCTTAGAAGAGTGATGAAGATTTAGCTCAGGTTTTCATCAAAGACTAATAAAAGCAAGGAGGGGGAAGATCTTGCAAAGAAGGGAGGCAGTGGTAGCTTTTCTAAATATTACCAGCAATAAGTAGTGCAATATATTTGGAAAATAGATCATGACTAAGATGTGGAAGAGTGAATAATGGGAGTTGAACAGAAAGTTGTGAAGCATTTTAGGAGGAATTGGGGAAGGAGTGAAGGAGAGAGTGAAGGGGTGTGTGGCAACTGCGTCTTAGCCAGCCCAGTAAGGAAGCCCTACCCAGAGAACTGTTAACTTGATGGATCTCTCTGGGGCTTTCAGTGGCATAGATCACATTATCCTTCTGGGTTGCCTCTAGTGGCATTGTTTTACAATGATCCCAGTCCTTCCTGGAGGGCACATCCCGGTGACATTGAGAGACTCCTGCTTGACCCCTTGTTCACTGGCCTATTAGGTGCAGAGTTCCATCTTAGTAGTTGGCAACCTTCAGTTTCGAAAGACTATGGTGTCGCACTCTGAATGGTGGTTCTGGAACAGCGTCTAGTGTGGCTGAAAAGGCCGATCCAGGAGTGACAATCCCCTCCACACTGGGAGCAAGTGCAGTCTGTCCCTGGTCTGTCTCCCTGGCTATGGGCCTTCCTTCATTGCCTCTTTGCCTCAGTCTGTTGGCCAAGTGTCTCTTCAAACTGGAAGAGGCCATGCTGCAAAGCCTGCCTCCAAGCAGGCCGCTCAGAGGCCAGGATTTCCCACCTGTTGAGGTCCACTCCTAAGGCCATTAGATCCCTCTTGCAGATGTCCTTGCATCGCAGCTGTAGTCTACCTGTAGGGCGCTTTCCCTGCACGAGTTCTCCATAGAGGAGATCCTTTGGGATCCGGCCACCATCCATTCTCACGACATGACCGAGCCAACGCAGGCGTCTCTGTTTCAGCAGTGCGTACGTGCTAGTGAGTCTAGCTCATTCCAGGACTGTGTTGTTTGGAACTTTGTCCTGCCAGGTGATGCCGAGGATGCGTCGGAGGCAGCGCATGTGGAAAGCGTTCAGTTTCATCTCCTGTTGTGAGCGAAGAGTCCATGACTCGCTGCAGTACAGAAGTGTACTCAGGACGCAAGCTCTGTAAACCTGGATCTTGGTATGTTCTGTCAGCTTCTTGTTGGACCAGACTCTCTTTGTGAGTCTGGAAAATGTGGTAGCTGCTTTACCGATGGGTTTGTTAAGCTCGGTATCGAGAGAAAGAGTGTCGGAGATCGTTGAGCCAAGGTACACAAAGTCATGGACAACCTCCAGTTCATGCACAGAGATAGTAATGCAGAGAGGTGAGTTCACATCCTGAACCATGACCTGTGTTTTCTTAAGGCTGATCGTCAGTCCAAAATCTTGGCAGGCCTTGCTAAAACGATTCATGAGCTGCTGGAGATCTTTGGCAGAGTGGGTAGTGACAGCTGCATCATCAGCAAAGAGGAAGCCACGCAGACATTTCAGCTGGATTTTGGACTTTGCTCTCAGTCTGGAGAGGTTGGAGAGCTTTCCTTCTGATCTGGTCCGGAGATCGATGCCTTCTGTTGCAGTTTCAAAGGCATGCTTCAGCAGGACAGCGAAGAAAATCCCAAATAAGGTTGGCGCAACCTTGCTTCACTCCGCTTCACAGCCCTGCTTCACTCCGCTTCAGATGTCAAAGGGGTCTGATGTGGAGCCATCAAAGACAACAGTGCCCTTCATGTCCTTGTGGAAAGACCTGATGATGCTGAGGAGCCTGGGTGGACATCCGATCTTGGGGAGAATCTTGAAGTGGCCGTCCCTGCTGACCAGGTTGAAAGCCTTCGTGAGATCTATGAAGGCTATAAAGAGTGGCTGCCGTCATTCCCTGCATTTCTCCTGCAGTTGTCTAAGGGAGAATACCATATCAGTGGTGGACCTTTTGGCTCGGAATCCGCACTGCAATTCTGGATAGACGCTCCCTGCAAGTACCTGGAGCCTCTTTAGTGCAACTCGGGCAAACAACGTTCCTACAACACTAAGGAAAGAGATGCCGCGGTAGTTGTTGCAGTCACCCCTGTCGCCTTTGTTCTTGTACAGCGTGATGATGTTTGCATCCCTCATGTCTTGAGGTACTCCACCTTCTCTCCAGCAAAGACAGAAGATTTCATGCAGTTCAGTGACGATTATCTCTTTGCAGCACTTTAGAACTTCAGCAGGGATGCTGTCTTTTCCAGGTGCCTTGCCAAAGGCAAGGGAGTCCAGGGCCACCTGCTGTTCAGCGCTTCTTCGGTGACTACATTTTCTCTGGAATATAGCTCAGAGTAGTGCTGCACACAGCGTTCCATCTGCTGCGCCTGATCCTGGATGACCTCGCCTGCGGCAGACTTCAGAGGGGCAATTTTCTTCTGTGTTGGACCTAGAACCTGCTTGATAACATCATATATCCCCTTGATGTTGCCCATGTCAGCTGCTATCTGTATCTCGGAACAGAGCTGGAGCCAGTAGTCATTAGCACATCTCCTGGCAGTCTGTTGGACTTTGCTGCGAGCAGCTCGGAGGACCTGCAGGTTGCGCTCACTGGGACAGGCCTTGTATGCTGTTTGAGCTCTCCTCTTTTCCTCAATGACTGGTGTCAACTCCTCAGAGTGGGCTTCAAACCAGTCTGCCGCCTTGTTGATCTTCTTGCCTAATATGGACAAGGCGGTGTTGCAAACGGCATTCTTGAAATATTCCCATCTGTTGGATGCGTTTGCATCGGCCTGGCCTGGAAGAGATTCCTCAAGCACTCGTGCAAATTCCTCCACTTTTATCTGATCCCGGGTCTTGCTGGTATCAATGCGAGGTCTTCCTTCCTTTTTCGTGTGATACATTCGCTTTGTTTGCAGTTTCACTCTGCTGCACACCAGGGAGTGGTCAGTGTCGCAGGCAGCACCCTGATAACTGCGTGTGATCTTGATAATAATAATAACAGGTATTTATATACCGCCTTTCTTGGTCTTTATTCAAGGCTTTATTCAAGGCGGTTTACATAGGCAGGCTTTATTTAAATCCCTTATTAAATAGGGATTTTTAAAATTTGAAAGAAGGTTCTTTCTTTCAAGAACCACTACATTCAGGTGTTTCATTCCGATCTGGCTTCACATTCTGGCCTCCATCCTCCCACGCTTAGAGCAGATGGAATAGCTCGGCTTCAGCTTGTCAGCTGCTTCAAGGTCACACGGTGCCGGTGGCCTCGAACTGGCAACCTTGTGGATGTTATCTTCAGGCAGACGGAGGCTCTACCCTCTAGACCAGACCTCCTGCCCAGCTGGATGCTGGGAAGGCTGGAGCGTCTGGTGAGAATCAGGTCGAGCTGGTGCCAGTGCTTTGATCTTGGGTGTCTCCAAGAGACTCTATGTTGGGGCTTTGTGTTGAAGAACGTGTTGCTGACACAGAGACTGTGATGACAGCAAAACTCTATCAGGTGTTGGCCATTTTCATTCATCTTCCCAGTGCCGAACTGACCTAAGCAAGTGGGCCACGAACTGTGATCAGCACCAACTCTAGCATTGAAATCGCCAAGGATGAACAATGGCTCTTTTACAGGGATCTTCTTGATAGTGGTGGCCAGGTCATCATATAATTTGTCTTTGGCTTCTGCTGGAGACGACAGAGTCGGTGCATAAGCACTGATGAGAGTGACAGGTCCTGCTGATGACTGGAGCTACAGGAACAGAATTCTTTCACTTCCCACAGTAGGTGGGATGATGAATTCCAGCAGGGTATTTCTGACCACAAAGCCAAAGTTCCCTGGTTTCCTTTGGTGGTTTTCCCTGCCAGAAAAATGAGAAATTTCTCTCTTTGACAGATCCGGAATCTTGCAGCCTCGTCTCTTGGAGGGCGACGATGTCCATCTGCAGTCTGCTCAGCTCCATGTCGATGACAGCTGTTTTGCGTGTGTCGTCTATTTCTTGCAGTTCATCAGAGAAGCCAGGTGTCATTGTTCTTACATTCCAGGTGCCCAGCTTTAGGGCAGGAGTTTTCTGTTTTCTGTTGCATAGTACACAGTTGTCAGTCCGCTTGTCGGTTTTCACCCTAAACCCCACGTACCCCGTGAGGTTAACGGACCTCCCCCCTCTGCAATCCTCCATTACCCTCATCCCTGCTCTCCCTCTGCAATTCTCCATTACCCACAACCCCCTCTCTCCCCCTCCCCCTCTGCAATCCTCCATTATCCTCATCCCTGCTCTCCCTCTGCAGTCATCCATTATCCTCATCCCTTCTCTCCCTCTGCAGTCATCCATTATCCTCATCCCTTCTCTCCCTCTGCAATCCTCCATTCCCCACAACCCCCCTCTATCCCCCTGCGGTCCTCCATTCCCCACAACCCTCCTCTCTCTCCCTGCAGTCCTCCATTACCCACAACCCTCCTCTCTCGCCCTGCAGTCCTTTATCCTCCACAATCTCCCTTTCTGCCCCTCCACTCCTGCATCATCCCCTGAGGGCTGGGGATAAGAACAGGCCCTCAGTTTGGCTGTACTTGTCTTAAGAGGCGACCAAACAGCCACCGGGTAGATGGGACTCTTCAGCCTGGGAAGGCAGCTCATCTAAGAAAAGGAAACTCTGACCTCAAACCTCCACTGCCTTGTGGCTATATCCAGTTGTGGAAAAGGCTTCAGGAGTCAACCTCGAGTTCCATCTTACTGCTTTATTATTTCAAATCTACATGAAACTACTGTGGGGGAGGTCATCAAGGAGTGTGAATTTGGCTCTGTCACAACTATGTAGATGGCACCTAGCATGATATCTCAATTCCATCTGTGGGTTGGGACCCACTAGGTGGGTTGCGAGGCAATTTCAGGTGGGTCTCCATTCATTTCAGTATTTTATTTTTTAATATATTGGACTTGATGCTACCAAGGTATGTGACTGCATTTGGGGAAATGTTACAGATCTGTACTTTAAACAAGCTACTATGTATATTCTTTTAACAATGATAGTTAATGGGGCTTATGCCTGGGTAAGTGTGGGTAGGATTGCAGCCTAGGTTTGTCAAAAATTTTCCTGCTTGCTGTTGTCACTTCTGGTCATGACATCACTTCTGGTGGGTCCTGACAGATTTTCATTCCAAAAAGTGGGTCCCGGTGCTAAATGTGTGAGAACCACTGGTCTAGAGAGATTCATACTGTGGATACTGAAGACTGCAATACAGAAGTGTAGAGTTAGGAATATGGCAGGAATGGAATGGAGGCAGTTTTGAAAATGACTTTCTGGAGCAGCATCTTTTGAGCAGTTTGGCCAGTTTGCATGATATATTAACGATATAAAATTGTGTTTTAGTGGAGTTGATTTTGCAACTGACAGTGTAACAAGGTGGATTTGCCCACCCTGGCTATTGCTGTAGTTACTGCAAGTGATTTTATGTAATATCTCTGCTACATATAGTTAAAAGGTCTGGGGGTAATATTCTATTGCAAACAGATGGATCATTTTTTCTTCATTTATCAGTGTCATTCTTTGATGGATTAGAATGCCATTCTCTTTTTCATGTAATAACAAGGATTCAGATAAGAGAATGATTTTTTTTTTTTGCCTTGAGTTTGATTCTGTTTTCTGGCTGTTTGTGGGAAGAAGGGATACTATGCTCCCCTGAAACCGAAGAAACATGAGAATTCAAGAAGAAATCTATCATCATTAGAGGAAACCTTTGACAGCCATCTCTCTCTCTCTCTCTCTCTCTCTCTCTCTCTCTGGCTGTCAAACCTTACTATAAAACATGGTTAGACAAGAGAAATAACTTTTTAACCCTTTTCACCTCTCAACCAACCCAAATAGCTTTTCATAACCCTTAGCTATTTGACTGCAGTGTAAGGAATTGGTATTTCCACTTTTTTTCTCTTGGAAGGGACAGCAAAAATGAAGGATGATGTCCACTTTGGGGGAGAAAGTAAGATGGGAAAACAGAGTCTTCACTGACATTATCATGGGAAAAGAGTTAAAAATAAGTTACATAGTTAGAGCCCAATATCCGTGGGGGTTCCATTTTGCTCAAAATACCTGGTGCAGACTTGAGAAGCCCCATTGCGGGGCTAGCGCTCTTACTTGGGGGAAGTGCACAAACATTTCCTTTCCCCACAGAGACCTCTGGCGGCTTCCTCGTGCCTACGGGATACAGTGGTCACCATCTTGGCACCGCTGTTCCTTTGGGTGCTGGGACGCTTAGGATTGGGCTGTTAAGAATTTAACTTGGGATGAATTGTGCTAGTCCAAATCCCAAGATTTACTGTTGCATACTCATTATAAGCTGTTGGTTTAAGAAACTCTAGCACCTTTCCAGTGTTAGTTGAATCCTTTTTGAAGGGCTTAAAGTGCTTAACTTGGACTGGATCTTCCCAGTGAAAGTTGTATCTTTTAAAACATTAATAGATATCAGGGTGACTTAGGACATTATAGACAGTGGATGACAGGAAAGTTGAGTGACTTTCTGACAGCTCATGCTTGTAACATTCAAAATCACCCTGAAAAATGCATTAAATCATTCCTAAGGAAATGTGTGCCCAAGTATTTTTCAAAGTGTATTCAGAAGTATCAGGCAACTAGATAGTATTGTCTTTTTTTTCTGAGCAACACTCTCAGAAGTGTTTACTTTTTGCCTCCTACACAATGTACTTTTGAGTACATGTCCTTGTAACAGTTCCAAGACACAAGAGGCATGTATTAGTGGAGCTGTTTATATTGTATTAAAGGTGCTTTGTGTAGTTTATTAAACCCCCATAGATATGTTTTCCCCTCCCTCCTGTTTTGATCCCCACTGCTACTATGAGCTGCCAATCTGTTTTGAATGTTTGCTGGTTAGCTCCCTCTCTGAACAGAATTTAAGAAAGATTGAGTAGCTGTGGCTAATCTCTTCATACAAGAAGTGAATATTTTTTAATTGTTCAAAGTTCTGTGAACTGTAACATTGTCATGATGAAATGTGTACTCTGCTTAAATTGTTTTTGTTATTAAGTTTGGGAAATCTTAAGTTCTGACACATTTCGAAAGAAACAGTTCAAAATATTTACTCTTCAGTTCAGAACATAACCATAATATGCTCACAAGATATAAGGACTTATAATTTATTCTCAGAGCAACAAACATAAAGTTTACCAAAAACCCCGAAGTCTGATGCTATTCCACTGGTAAATCAGTGGTTTCACAATATATGGGACAACCCCTCTCATAAAATCAGAGGAATAATATACCATTTTCTGAAGATCGTCTTCTAATGTGGAAACACATTCTAGTTGAGAGAGTATTTCAGAAGGAACTTCTTTATAAACTGCAAGATGTTATTTCTTCATTTACTGTCATTTTAATTTAAATGGTTGCGTAGAGAGATGATGCTGGAAGAATTGGAAGTAAACATGTTTAGATTAATTTAAAATATTGTAATAGGTCACAGTTTTGTAATTATTACTTTTAAATGAAATTTATGTCACAAATAGAAATGAATAAAATTATAAAAATGTGGATTCTTTGCTATTCATTTGAAATAATTTTGCTGTGCAGTCAATTTGTTTGTGATTGTTGCAAATCTGTTGCCTCAGCTTTGGTTTCATTATTGTTCTTTAAATTGTATTGTCTGCTTAAGAATTTCTAAGTGACAATGGGAAAACTATTCCAATCAGTAGAACCTCCAGAGCATAACTAATGTGTGCGATCTCTTTAGTAGAAAAGAATGGCTTGCAACAGTCTTGCTGCCTCAGTGAAACAATACAATCTGTCTGCTGCATGATGTCATTGCCAGAAGCCAAATAGTACAGTTTTTGTTTTAATGGAAGAGCTCTTTCACATTGCTGGTTTGACATGATGGGAATGTGGTTGGAAATGCTTCCTGTTCATTCACAGGCCTCAGGCTGTCCATGCATTTCAGCTTCAGAAATGACAGCTGAAACCAATTAGGTAGAACTATGGGACAGCTAAGTCACATGTAGATTTATCATGGTTGGAAGAGACTGAGAAGGAGTGGAGTATATTTCATTGAAAATATAAGTGGCTAATTAACAACGAATGATTACTGACGAGGAGGTTGGGCATGAAGCTCATTTGTGTGATTTGTTCCTGAAGTTCAGAGCAATGAGATCTTGGTGAATGTACTTTTGCTAGTAAATTTTAGAGATCTGTGATTGTGAGGGGATTGAAAAATGTGGGAGTTTAAATGAAAATGTGAGGCCATGTGCTGTGACTTACTCCTCTATTCATACCTAGAATATTTATACCAGGATTATAACACCTGGTCTGAAGTTTGGAAAATTGGTTTTCAGTCTATTTTCACCACTGAGCTCTCTAGGACTGGAATTAGTTGATATTGAGAATTTGTGATTGTTTTTGCTAGTATTGCATCTGCCCTTCTCTTCTGGAAATGTAGTAAAATACTCTGCATGACACATCATTGCATTGTGAGTCTTACCAACCCCTTGCTTCATTGAATTTGCTTCCACTTATGGAGGGTAGAGAAACAGTGATATTGTGTCAAACATTTTTGTTTTACTAAGCATTCTGGAAGGAGGTAATGTGGGGATGTCATTTTCGACAATGCCCTTTCATTGTCTAGATCAGGGCTCTCCAGACGGATTCAGCACCCTTTGATAGCTCTTCCCTGCGTAACAGATGTTTACTGTTCCACATGGGAGCCTTGACAAAGCACCTCCATTCACCCCAAGGGTTGTTGTGACCTGCCAATTCTGCCCAGAAATCCGGATGCAAAGCCTGTTGGGACGTCAGAGGCCAGTGGCTGGTTACGATGACACTTGGGAACGAATTGAGGACCTTTGTCAAGGCTTCCCCGCGGAACAGTAAGCACTGACCACGCTGGGGAAGCCTTTGCAGGCGCACAGTGGTCTCCACTTTGGAGACCACTTGCTTAGATCTTGTCTGAATAGATTTGAGCATCTCTCTTAGATTCTGTTCCCCCATTTGCCATCACAACCACCTGTGGAGTATTTTGCAAACACATTTTATTTAGTGAGGGGTGCTATGAAGTAATACTAAAAAAATTAAATGTTGACATTGCTTGTTCCACGTACTTATTCACAAGTGACCCCTTCTGCTCTCAAAGCAGAATGTTTGTATATTAATGATATGATAATGTAACTTCTACCTTCCCAGTTTATGAATAGCTCACTAGTGTCTGAATCCATACAACAGTGTTTCACTGGATAAGTATATTGTCTTTTGCAGGTTTCTGTCAGAAGCACTTTCAGTACAGTATAGTCCAATGATGGCTAACCTTTTCGGCTCAGCATGTCAAAAATTCAGAAAATGCTTGACTCTGCTGGTGTGTTGCATCCCCCCCCTGAACAAATGAGAAACAATTATTTACATGTTCATTTATTTTAAAAATACAGTCCACTCATGTGTGATGCTATGTACTATATAAAAAAGCATCAAATAATTTCACAAATAATTACATAATATTACATAAAAATGGGTAAAACAAACTCATTTGTTGTTGTTGGGTATTGATGAATTCCAAAAAATCATGGCGTGTCCCTTTTGACATGTGTGTCATAGGTGCACCATCACTGGTATAGCCTCTGAAGCATAATTGAGTCATTCACAGTAACTGCAGTAAAGGTATTGGAAATAGTTTTGTTTGACATTATTGTCAATTATTTGACATTCATGAATGTTGGCAACCTTCAGTCTCGAAAGACTATGGTATCGCGCTCTGGATGGTTGTTCTGGCACAGCGTCTAGTGTGACTGAAAAGGCCGATTCGGGAGTGACAATCCCCTCCACACTGGGAGCAAGTGCAGTCTGTCCCTGGTCTGTCTCCCTGACTATGGGCCTTCCTTCATTGCCTCTTTGCCTCAGACTGTTGACCAAGTGTCTCTTCAAACTGGGAAAGGCCATGCTGCACAGCCTGCCTCCAAGCAGGCCGCTCAGAGGCCAGGGTTTCCCACCTGTTGAGGTCCACTCCTAAGGCCTTCAGATCCCTCTTGCAGATGTCCTTGTATCGTAGCTGTGGTCTACCTGCAGGGTGCTTTCCTTGCACGAGTTCTCCATAGAAGAGATCCTTTGGGATCCGGCCATCATCCATTCTCACGACATGACCGAGCTAACGCAGGCGTCTCTGTTTCAGCAGTGCATACATGCTAGGGATTCCAGCTCGTTCCAGGACTGTGTTGTTTGGAACTTTGTCCTGCCAGGTGATGCCAAGGATGCGTCGAAGGCAGTGCATGTGGAATGTGTTCAGTTTCCTCTCCTGTTGTGAGCGAAGAGTCCATGACTCGCTGCAGTACAGAAGTGTACTCAGGACGCAAGCTCTGTAAACCTGGATCTTGGTATGTTCTGTCAGCTTCTTGTTGGACCAGACTCTCTTTGTGAGTCTGGAAAACGTGGTAGCTGCTTTACCGATGGGTTTGTTTAGCTCGGTATCGAGAGAAAGAGTGTCGGAGATCGTTGAGCCAAGGTACACAAAGTCATGGACAACCTCCAGTTCATGCGCAGAGATTGTAATGCAGGGAGGTGAGTCCACATCCTGAACCATGACCTGTGTTTTCTTAAGGCTGATCGTCAGTCCAAAATTTTGGCAGGCCTTGCTAAAACGATTCATGAGCTACTGGAGATCTTTGACAGAGTGGGTAGTGACAGCTGCATCGTCGGCAAAGAGGAAGTCACGCAGACATTTCAGCTGGACTTTGGACTTTGCTCTCAGTCTGGAGAGGTTGGAGAGCTTTCCATCTGATCTGGTCCGGAGATAGATGCCTTCTGTTGCAGTTCCAAAGGCATGCTTCAGCAGGACAGCGAAGAAAATCCCAAACCAAGTTGGCGCAAGAACACAGCCCTGCTTCACTCCGCTTCGGATGTCAAAGGGGTCTGATGTGGAGCCATCAAAGACAACAGTGCCTTTCATGTCCTTGTGGAAAGATCTGATGATGCTGAGGAGCCTGGGTGGACATGCGATCTTGGGGAGAATATTGAAGAGGCCATCCCTGCTGACTAGGTCGAAAGCCTTCGTGAGATCTATGAAGGCTATAAAGAGTGGCTGTCGTTGTTCCCTGCATTTCTCCTGCAGTTGTCTAAGGGAGAATACCATATCAGTGGTGGACCTTTTGGCTCGGAATCCGCACTGCGATTCTGGATAGACGCTCTCTGCAAGTACCTGGAGCCTCTTTAGTGCAACTCGGGCAAACAGCTTTCCTACTACGCTAAGAAGTAGTAAATCTTTATTACGGTCATAAGACCAGCCACATATAAAATATCAAAATATATAAGCATATATATAGATATACGAAGATATGCAATATATTATGATTAGGTTTAAAACAATAAAACAATTTATCATTATGTTGAAACAGTTCTAAAATACCCAGCAGCAACTTCCAGCCATCTCCCCAGAAACAATTCCATTCTATCTAGCAGACTATACTCTAACTACAGAGGTTCATCCATATTTAAAATCCATTTCCTAATACCCATTGCAGCGGTAAAAAATTTAGCGACACTATATGAAAACATCGGATTGGATTCAGATAATAATATATACATATATTGTTGCTCTGTGCATCCGAAAAGTCGACTAATCAAAGGGGAAATAAGTTCTTCATGTATCTTTTTGTAATAAATACACCGCAACAGAACATGTTCAGTTGTTTCTATCTGTTCCATTCCACATGGGCAAAGACGCTCTGCCCAGGGGATCCTTTTATACCGTCCCTCCTGCACAGCTGAGGGTAGTGCATTAAGCCGGGCCAAAGTAAACGCCCTTCTATGTCTAGGCTGTTCCAGCTGGACAAAATAAGGTGCTATTGCAACCTTATATAATCTATCTTCACTAAGAAAAAATTCTGGGGCACTACTTAAGTCATATTGTCTCTCATTATCCTCAATGCGCTGTTTAATAATTTTCTTTGCCTGTTCCATTCCCATGATTAACAAAATCGATCTAGAGAGACCCAATGAAGCAATTTTTTGCTCAATTAACTGAGCCCATTTTGACTTAAAAGTATCTT
Source organism: Tiliqua scincoides (assembly GCF_035046505.1). Classification (NCBI taxonomy): domain Eukaryota; kingdom Metazoa; phylum Chordata; class Lepidosauria; order Squamata; family Scincidae; genus Tiliqua; species Tiliqua scincoides. Next base: position 25,510,064 of record NC_089825.1, read on the forward strand.
GCAGAATCAATGGAACAAGACCAGTGGGAAGATAAAACATTCTTAGCCAGTACATGAGAGTTGCAATCCAAATCCTGGCCTCAGTTTTAATTTGGCCGGTTTCTAATCTTAATTTTACGTTGGCAACATCTCTGGGAACTCCCAATATTGCTCTCAGGATACGCTAAGGAGAGAGATGCCGCGGTAGTTGTTGCGGTCACCCCTGTCGCCTTTGTTCTTGTACAGCGTGATGATGTTTGCATCCCTCATGTCTTGAGGTACTCCACCTTCTCTTCAGCAAAGACAGAGGATTTCATGCAGTTCAGTGACGATTATCTCTTTGTAGCACTTTAGGACTTCAGCAGGGATGCTGTCTTTTCCTGGTGCCTTGCCAAAGGCAAGGGAGTCCAGGGCCACCTGAAGTTCTTCTAGGGTTGGTTCACTGTCAAGCTCCTCCAACACAGGCAGGCACTCAATGTTGTTCAGCGCTTCTTCGGTGACTACATTTTCTCTGGAATATAGCTCAGAGTAGTGCTGCACCCAGCGTTCCATCTGCTGCGCCCGATCCTGGATGACCTCGCCTGCTGCAGACTTCAGAGGGGCAATTTTCTTCGTGTTGGACCTAGGGCCTGCTTGATACCATCATACATCCCCTTGATGTTGCCCGTGTCAGCTGCTATCTGTATCTCGGAACAGAGCTAGAGCCAGTAGTCGTTAGCACATCTCCTGGCAGTCTGCTGGACTTTGCTGCAAGCAGCTCGGAGGACCTGCAGGTTGCGCTCACTGGGACAGGCCTTGTATGCTGTTTGAGCTCTCCTCTTTTCCTCAATGACTGGTGTCAACTCCTCAGAGTGGGCTTCAAACCAGTCTGCCGTCTTGTTGGTCTTCTTGCCAAATATGGACAAGGCGGTGTTGTAAACGGTATTCTTGAAGTATTCCCATCTGTTGGATGCGTTTGCATCGGCCGGGCCTGGAAGAGATTCCTCAAGCGCTCGTGCAAATTCCTCCACTTTCCTCTGATCCCGGATCTTGCTGGTATCAATGCGAGGTCTTCCTTCCTTTTTCATGTGATACAGTCGCTTTGCTTGCAGTTTCACTCTGCCGCACACCAGGGAGTGGTCAGTGTCGCAGGCAGCACCCTGATAACTGCGTGTGATCTTGATGCTGGGAAGGCTGGAGCGTCTGGAGAGAATCAGGTCGAGCTGGTGCCAGTGCTTTGATCTTGGGTGTCTCCAAGAGACTCTATGTTGGGGCTTTGAGTTGAAGAACGTGTTGCTAACACAGAGACCGTGATGACAGTAAAACTCTAGCAGGCGCTGACCATTTTCATTCATCTTCCCAGTGCCGAACTGACCTAAGCAAGTGGGCCACGAACTGTGATCAGCACCAACTCTAGCATTGAAATCGCCAAGGATGAACAATAGCTCTTTTACAGGGATCTTCTTGATAGTGGTGGTCAGGTCATCGTAGAATTTGTCTTTGGCTTCTGCTGGAGACGACAGAGTCGGTGCATAAGCACTGATGAGTGTGACAGGTCCTGCTGATGACTGGAGCTGCAGGGACAAAATTCTTTCACTTTCCACAGTAGGTGGGATGATGGATTCCAGCAGGGTATTTCTGACCGCAAAGCCAACGCCATGTTCCCTGGTTTCGTTTGATGGTTTTCCCTGCCAGAAAAATGAGAAATTTCTTTCCTTGACAGATCCGGAATCTGGCAGCCTTGTCTCTTGAAGGGCGACGATGTCCATCTGCAGTCTGCTCAGCTCCATGTCGTTGACGGATGTTTTCGTGCGTCGTCTATTTCTTGCAGGTCGTCAGAGAAGCCAGGTGTCATTGTCCTTACATTCCAGGTGCCCAGTTTTAGGGCAGGAGTTTTCTGTTTTCTGTTGCATGGTGCAGAGTTGTCGATCTGCTTGTCGGTTTTCACCCTAAACCCCATGCACCCCATGAGGTTAATGGACCGTGGCGAGGCAACACCTTACTGGCTGGGGACCGCCCAGCTTAAGGTGGACAGTAGCTGCCCAATGAGATGCAATGATCTCTCCCACCGTCGGAAGCAGCCCCTGGCATCACGCTCTACGCCAGTCGAACGAAGACTTATAACCGGTAAACTGCTGCTTCCCATGTTGTGCCGACGCCGTATGGCGAAGTTGGAGTGTCCTCTCCAGTGCGCGAAGCCTGGGTAAAGAAGGTATGGAGGATATGCTGTTACCCATGCAGCAGATCTCCCCTCTCCACGTCGCTGGAATGGTCCAATGGAAAGGCAGAAGCCAATACGGTTGGTTCCAGCGGCGTCGCAGGAGTTGCCAGAACGTGACTGTGTTCAGCCATGAACTGCCTCAGGGACTCCGGCTCCGGATTTTGCCTCGAGGCTGACTCCTGAAGCCTGTTCCATAATTGGATGTAGCCACAAGGCAGTGGAGGTTTGGGATCAGTTTTCCTTCTCTCAGATGAGCTGCCTTCCCAGGCTGACCAGTCCCATCTACCCGGTGGCTGTTTAGTTGCCTCTTACATCATGTACAGCCAAACCAAGGGCCTGTTCTTATCCCCGGCACCTGGGGGATGACGCAGGAGTGGAGGGGCAGAAAGGAAGATTGTGGAAGCAGGGATGGGGCTAATGGAGGGTTGCAGAGAGAGAGGGAGCAGGGGTGGGGCTAATGGAGGATTGCAGAGAGAGAAGAAGCTGGGGTGGCGCTAATGGAGGATTGCAGAGAGAGGGAGCAGGGGTGGGGCTAAAGACATTCATAGAACCTTTTATTCTCATAAATTTCTGCAGATTTTGAGGCAATTCGGCTATAATGAAAGATGTAATCTTTGGCAAGTGACTTATGGTTTTCTTTTCAATTTGTCTTTTTCTTTTCTTTTTTGAAAAAACAGAATATTAGCTTTCTGGATTTAGTTGTTATAACTGTGAAAACAAATTTCAAAAATACTTCAGAATTAAATGTTTCAAAAGACCTATGATCTGCTGACTGGTGATATATTGGGGCATTCACATAACATTGTCACTCTAAGAAAATAAATATATCATGGCTTCACTATACTAGCTGTTTCCCTGACTCTGCAGTGCTATGTATCAAAACAAAGATGTTTGTTGTGCCTTGCTGTGTAGTGGGTTGACATCAGTTCTGGTGAGACCAAGTATGACATACGAGCCAGTCAGTAATGGTGTCGTAATTTGGAACATCAACTTGATAGGAAAATACTATGCCTTACTTGTGAGGTGAGGTAGTTAACAGACCTTCTAGCAAAAAAACTTGAACCCAGAAAAGTTTGTCAGGAATTTATGCTAAGAGTCTTGAAGCATGATCAAAGCTATAAGCAGAAAATGGTAAGTAGGGCAGTAAAATGCAGCAGCTTAAAGTAGGACTCTGATGTCATGGTTAGGGAATATGTGGTGGATATTTGCAAAGTCAGTGTGTTTTCTTAATGTGGAATTAAATTAGCCAACTAGACAAACTATTCATAGATCTTGACCAATTTGTCTGTAGTCTTGTTCAAGAATTGTTCCTAGATAGCTGACTTGGAAAGGAATACCTTGAAACTGACAGACCAGTGTTGAGCCTTAAAATATGAGGCTCGATTTTACATACATGTCACGGACCCTGACCTGTTAACAGACAACCAGCTCTTCCACTTTTGGCTGTCTTTTACCTTCCACTGTTGAAGTACTATGTGGCATCCAAGCAATAATGATCTGCAGTCAGAGAAGTGAAAAATTGAGGAGTACAGATTTGCTCATGAAGTGGGCTGATGCAGCTTGTGTCATCAGCAGATGGTAGGGGCGGAAGCGGTGGCAGATTTGGAATGTTGCCTCCTCCATCCAGCCTGCCATGGACATGAGGGGCATTGATCTACTTTGCACCTAACAAAAGTGAAGCAGGAATAGGATAATCTACTTCCTTTCCCTTTCTTCATGTTAATACAGGGTTAAAAGGGAATGCATCTCTTTAAACTCCATATAAGGAAAGAGCGTTTTGCTAACCTCTCTTCCCATTCCATACTTATGTGGTGTTTACGGGCATATGGAGGAGCGGTTTTTTTAGGAGTGTGTGTGTGTGTGTGTGTGTGTGTGTGTGTGTACACCCGCACGCAATGGTGTTAAGCCCACATTCTCCAGCAATCTGTTGCCAACACTGCTCCTTCACATGTGCACGTGTGACCTACATGTGTCATGCGCACATACACAGATACCTGAAATTGGGGAAATTAGCAAGCCAGAGGTCAAATAGAGCAGTGTGACAAGGTTTAGGATCGTTGACATGAATGAGCAGTGCAACCAATCTCAAAGTGCCTAAAAATTAGGATAAAAGTAACCACAAGACAGAGCTTTTCAAAGAAAATTAAGAATTTATTAAAGAAATAATCTTTTGGGGAGAGAGAGAGAGATCAGTGAGGGGGTGGGGGTGGGGGTGGAAATCACCTATCCTAGTCTGCTGGTTTGCTTGAATGTGAAGTCCTTCTTGAACAGCAAGGCAGGGCTGCAAAGTTCCCAGATTCTTCCAAAGTGAAATGTCAGGCTGAACTCCTCCACTGCCTCTGGAGTGAACAAACTCTCCTCTTCTCTGTGTCTGTGTCTTCTTATAATCTGCTTACAGAGCAGGGAAGTTATAGAACTTTTTACAAAGGAAACAAAGGAATATCTGCAGGACAAAGGAGTTTGGAGAGTTTCTTGAGTGATGCATTTTGGGCTTCCTGTCCTTGATTTCTAGGAGGTTGATTTGATTTCCTGTCCTAGTTTTCTAGGAGGTCAGAAAAGAGCTTGATGGCCCATGCAGGACGTTTCTACTGAACAATAGTTTGGCAGGGTGTGTTCTCTCAGGTGGAAGGACTTCTTGGCCTAGAGTCTGAAAAGGAACTACCTAGCTGGGCAATTGTAATTCAATTTAACATTCAGGCAGGACTTGTTCTTGCTAGCTGTCAGACCTCAAGCACCCAGATTTAATCAACCATAGAGGGGCCTTTCCTTGGGAGCCAGCAAAATCTTATCCCTTTTCACTCCAGGGAAGCCTGCCCAACTCTGAAACCAAGATGGACATGTGTTTGGGGAAATAGGGTGTTTGTAACACTGGCCCAGTAGCAAGTGAGGGGTAGCACTGGGCAGTGGACCTGATTGGACTGTCCCTGACTCGGCAGATCATCAAGGGACAACTGGTCTGCCTTCCAGGACAGAGTTTGGCCCAGGTTTGTGTGAACCATGTTTTGAAGTAGTTTCTGTTTCTGGCTATCTCTCACTGTATCCGCAACCTGTGGAGAATGGATTTACTTGTTAGATGTAATATGAGACAATCTACATGATACGAAGATGTTTGAGGCGTTTTTCAGGTGCACTGTTGAAAATCATATCATTTAAGCATATGAATAAGAATGCTCAGCATTTGTACAATGCAGGAGTGTCCAAAGTTTTTGGCAGGAGGGCCGCATTATCTCTCTGACACTGTGTCGGAGGCTGGGGAAAAAAAAGAATTAATTTACATTTAAAATTTGAATAAATTTACATAAGTTTACATAAATGAATATACTAGAGGTGGAACTTATATGAATGAATGGAGGTCTTGCAATAGCTCAAGGCCTGTAAAAGGCCTTGCACAAGCAAGGCTGGCCTTTGCTGCCGCTACTGCATCACAGACGTGAATCAGCAAGCAGTGGAGGAAGCCCTCATCCCACAGCTCATGCGAGAGGTCAAACAGTTGCCCTCAAGCTGAGAGCAGCTGTGTCGGGCCAGTGCAGGCTCCAACAAATCTCCAGAGGGCCAGAGGCTCATTGGAGACTGGGGGCTTCCTGAGGGCCACATTGAGAGGCCTTGAGGGCCACATGTGGCCCCAGGGCTGGGTTTGGGCACCCCTGGTATAATACTTTGAATGTGAAAAGCACTTTATATATCTTCATGTTGTAAGGAGAGCAACCCTGTAATGTACATAAATATTATCCTCTCTTTTTGCAGTTGGGGAAGACTGAGAGACAATGGCTTGCCTAGGTTGACTTTCGGAAGATACACTAGGTTAGAGAACTGGAAAAGAATTGAGACAATAAGGATATTTTCTAGTCATGCTGAGCCTGAGTAGAACACCTCATGTGCATTATTATAGCCTATGATATCCCTGAAGTTATTATATAGATCAGGGGTCTCCAAACCCCGGCCTGGGGGCCACATGCGGCCCACGGCAAGCCTCTGTCTTGCCCGCGGCCAGCCTGTTGTCCCCTGAAAGCCCCTGGCCCACTTTGCTGAACATGACTGGAACTATTTCTGGTTGCAGATGGAGGGTGTTCTAAGGGCCAGAGAGGTTGAAAGAATGAGCCCATTCATTCATTTATTTACACATCTAAGTTCCATCTCTAATTTATTTATATAAATTTTATATTTAAATTTTTTTTCCAGCCATCAAAACCGTGCCAGACATTTGTTGCGGCCCTCTGGCCGAAAGGTTTGGAGACCCCTGATATAGATGTACAAAAGTTAGCCTATGAAAATATAAATTATTAAATAATCCAAGCCATGGCAAAGAGATTGGAGGGTTTTCTAAAACCAGAAACATTAAAAGATGATTTTCTTTCCATAAATGAAACTGAGAGATGAGCATGGTGGGCAGCAGGGTGATAAATACTGCAGAATAATCAGTTCACTTTTACAGAATTAGCAGCTGAAAGGAAAATGCAATGTTAAAGACCCTTTCCAGTGTTTATGTACAAATGTTTATGCAAAATTTAAGATATAGATTTCACACAAAAAAACCCTTGTTCTTTGGAAGCAACAACATTTATGTTGAGTGGTAAAGACAGAAACTTCATGGCTTTGTAGCATGTAGTTCATTGGTTACAACACAGTTCTGCATTCCAAAATGCATGGACATATTTTCCCTTTTATGGCTGTAATGTATGAACCATTTCTACTACAGGCAGGAATGTGTGGCACTTAAAGCTATAGAGAAATGTGTCTCATATCTGATATTATCAATGCATTTAAAAGGCTTTTCAATTATTGTTTACATACATGAACAAAAATGTAAGTAAAGGAAAATTTTCATTCACCATCTTGTTTTAATAGTGGCAATCTCATGAGGAAATTGTAAATGAAACAAGGTATTGGTTATGTTGACAAGAAGATGGGCTTGTGCACCTGTGTGAAATAAGGTGAAATATATGTATTTTTAAAAATACAAATTATCTTCTAAAATTACTTAAAGCCAATAAAAATAGCTTAAAAATGCTTATCAAAATTCACAAAATACATGACTAAAAACAAATCTAACAATAGAAGATGAATACAGTCGAACAGACTAAGAAATGCTTACCCATTTCCAAAGGGAAAAAAAATTCCAGTGATACAATGCTGACTGGGAATTGGAGATAAGTTTTACATGTTTAAATTTACTGTATGAACTTCAGCATTGTGTCAAGCTGCAAACCTATTCATAATGGAAAGGATGTGTGTTAGTGGTGAAGCCTAGTGTTGTATGGATTGTCCTATGAACCACTTCATAAATACAGCAGCTCAAGGTTTAGAGAGTAAGAGTTCCATGCTGGTGTTGAAGGTGCTTGTGTGCTAGCACTGGGCTCAGACACTAATCCTGTTGCCCACATAAGCACAACCATTGGAGTTGTCAACAGCTGCCTCCCAGGCATTGCTGCAAATCTTCCATATCCATCATTATAGCACTGTATGGCCCTCACAGTCTTGTACCAGTCTTTTTAGCTCCATTTAATCAAGGTGAATTTTGCACAAGAGGACTTTACCCTGTACACCAGTGGTACTCAGACTGGGGCGTCGAGAGGCCAGGGCCAGCCTGAGGGCCCTAGCCTCTGCCCCCTTAAGGGGTGGGGGCAGGGGGAAGGCAGCGACGCGACCCTCACTTCTGGTTTTGTGGAGGTGGTGCGCGATTGCTCCACTTTTGCTTCCAAGCGACTGGGGAGCCCTGCAGGTGCTCGCGCAGGGCTTCCCGCACCCCAGGAAAGCTGCTGCAGGGACTGGTGAGTACATCCCAGTCCCTGCAGCGCCCTGAGTGGCACGATCTTGGGGATCGCATTGCTACCTTCCCCCCACTCCTCCCCTGCAAAGACTTAGTGGCTCTCAAACACTACCAGAGAGTTTGAGAACCACGGCCGTACACTATGGAGCTACAGAGCCCAGAAAAGACCTGTTATGAGTGTAACCTTGAGGAGAGAGGTAATTAGGGCACAAATGGTTAACTGAGCCATTCTTGCCAGGCACTGGATTATGCTTTAGCAAAGCAAGCTGGTATTTGCTGTGATATGGCCATCTTAAATGATGTGCTCAAAGCAAACGTTAAGTGTTGGTTTCTGTGCTTCATGTGTAGTCAGGAAGTTGCCATTAAGTAGTTTCAAACAGGATGATTTTTCTTGTGTATGAGTGCCTGTTGCATGATGTCACTTTTTTGAATCTTGAAGTTTTATGTTTTCTTCATGGTCTTGATTTTACAAGAAGTGTATTTCACACAGGATCAAAATTTTAGTAGCTCTTCATGCCCTTTAAATGCTGCAAAGTTTTGTTTAATAACTCCCATTCCATTCCAGAAACTTTTGATAGTTCAATATCAAGTAGTGTAGAAATGTTTTTAAATGTATTTCCTTGACTGTCGCAAAACTTTCATTTTTTGTTTGTGCAAAGTCTAAGGACTTTTTTGTTCCTGGAAATAGCAATTTGATAAGATTCTTGCTGTGTTCATGAAACTGATTGGCATTCCGGTTGTGTATTATCGCAATATAGACCACTAGAAGCGCATCTGAGGTATTTTAGTGTTAACTAGATCAGAGTGAAGGTAATGCTGTCATAGTGCAACTGAGAAAATGTACTTTCTCTTTGATCTCATTTTGCCATATCTGGAGGAAATAGTGAGTTCCAACAGAAACAAAGATTCATCTGTTACAGTAATATAATAATAATAGTAATACATATTTTTTCTCTTTTCAAGCACACTGATTTATGTCAGTACATGGACAAACATCCTGGAGGACTTCATCCAGACAATGTGAAGGTAGGACATCATTTTCTTCATAAGTATAATGATGATAGGCTAGAAAGTACACTGCCGTTATACTTCTGAGATCAAAGGAAGGAGCATGAACATTGGCCCTAGAAATCGGTGTATACTAAAAGCACTAGATGTTTTAAGAACATCTGTTCTAGAAAATCTTTTTATGATTATAGACCCACAATGGATTGCCCAATATGTCCCTATACACTCTTCACCTCTTTACTCTCGAAATCATCATCATCAGTCCTGTTGGATACCAGTATGACTTCCTGTTGGATACCAGTATGACTTCAAAAGATACTAGTAACTTGGTTTCTACTTTTACCTATGGATAGCTATGAATAGAACACCTCAATCTGTATTGATAGTGATAATAGTTAATAATCTAACAACTTTTTTTAATTGTTCAAAGATAGTCCCATACTCCCATGATATGGTTCCCATACTCCCAAGGAGTATGGCTACCCTGGTTAAGAATCCCTGTTGTAGAAAACAGAAAAATAATATAACTTAGGGCCCAATCTTAACAGGCCATAGCGCTGGCACTGAGTTCCAGCTCTGGTTCTGGGTGTTATAAATGTGCCATAAAGCACATTTACAGCACCCTCCAAGTAGGGAACATCGACACTGGGCCCACCACTGGACAGACACTACCTGGAGCAAGGTAAGAGCTCTGGGCAGTGGTAAGGGCTTTCATGGCAGGAGAGAAGGTGGGGGGAGAACCAGTCCAGGAAGGGGGGAAGATGGTGGCAGACTCTGCCGCCATATTCTATCCTCCCTTCTGGCCCTGGTAGCCCGACATGGGACTCATCAGTTCTGCACACTCTTAAATGTAGGCGCAGAGCCAAGAAGACCCATTGCTGCTGGCTGTTGTATACCTAGGGTAAGGGAGCAATCACACCCTTCATCCAAGGACACCTCCGGGTGTGTCCCAACACCCACAAGATCTGGTGGTCCCCATTTTGGTGCCACTGTAGCCATGGGCACTAGGAAACATAGGATTGAGCTGCCCATAATGATGTTAAAACAATATTGTTTAAAGCTACAACTTCTCATAAGTTGCAACTTAGCAACTATAGCTAAAGTTCACTTTTTTATTATTTGGGTATAAGCAGGAGATTTGATCTGACCACCTATTGGGAAATCAATCAGATAATTTTACCATAAAGTGGAATACAGTTGGTCATGCAGTATATACCTTAGAGACCACACAGGTAATATTTGGTTTGTGGTCTTGTGCTTTGATGGTCTTCTGATACACACTTCTTTAGCACTGAAACTAAATTCTCTCCCATGTTATACATTTTTATGTGAGCTTCTGATTTAAGTTCTTAAAATGGAGAAAAATTAAAATGTTTAGATTAGGAAAGTGTGGGTAGGATTGCAGACTGTCAGGCAAAACTTCCTCCTGCCTGCTCCAAGTCCTCCTCCCCGCAGCCTCTGTGAGTGAGGCTTCACTCAGAGCCAACTTTAGGCACCTCTACTCCAAAGTAAGCCCCATTATAGTCAATGGGGCTTACTCCCAGGTAAGGATGGATAGGATGGCAGCCTCAGTCA